>NW_024358722.1:11306166-11961497 GCF_014805655.1 Passer montanus | reverse complement strand
GGGGCCAGCGGGGGCAGCGCCCGGCCCGGCCCGGGGCGCTCCGGGCGTCCGGCGAGCGGCGGGGGCGGCGGCAGCTCCGGACCGGGAGGAGGTGCGGGGATTCAAGATGGTCCCTGGGCTGAGAGAGCCCGGTGCGGGGGCATCGTCCAGGGCTGCCTGCCCGGGCTGAAATGGAAGGTTTGTCATAAGTGAGGAGAGAGTTTGGAGGGTTAAAGGCTGAGGGCAGATATTGCCTTTTTTTTTTTCTTTTTTTTTTTTTTTTTTTTTTTTTTTTTAATTTTTTTTTTTTCCCCTCTCCTAGTGCACTGTAACCAGGTCTGTCTCTTGGAAAACTGTAGAGTGGAAAATGCCTCGAATTTCACAATTGCATGCAAATATGTATTAATGCTATCCAGATTCTTTCACTTAGGGACTTACCAAAAGCTGCTCCCCCTGTAAGCCGGCAACCATGCAAGCGTTCTTGGATTTGTTTAACCTAGGCATGTGCATTTCTTTTAAAGCCCCGAGCCTCAGTTGTGCCATTTTTAATGTTCTAGTGACTTCAGTGGCGTTACTTCAGGGATTACGAACTCGTAGTGTGGTTGAGAATATGAGGATCAAGCTCCTTTTGAAGATGAAATGAGTTAATTAATTAAAAACACAGTCCGTTTGTTCTGATAAGGCAAAGAAAATTAACCCTCTTGATAAGCAGCTAAAAACTCAAATGATCCCAAGAATAATTTTCAAATTTTTTAAATTAGGCAGTATCATTGGAGAACTAGCCTTTGATAAGACCATATTTTCACATGAAATTGTGAGGCTCTTTTTATAGGTTATTTCTCTCTGCAACTTTCCTGTGGAAGGAAGGGGGCTGGAGGCTGCATTCCTGAAAAATTTACTCTCGAGTTGTACAGTGAAGCTTACCGTCTTATTTTTTTTTTTGAATGTCTTTAAAAATGAATGTTACATGTCATCACATTCAGGCTGCTTCTCTAATCTTCCAACAACATTTATTGAAGGTTTTTCTCAAAACTGTCTTGACTCTGTAGATTATTTTCTTCATTAAAAACCAATTTCCTCTTTTGGCTTTCAGTGCCAAAGCCTCGATGCAATAAATCAGTTGAGGCTTGGATATAGCTTCTGCTGCATGATTCCCCCTATGCTCTGTTTCTTCCTCTCTTCCCCCATTATTAAGAAGGTGTCATAACAGAGCATGGTGCTAGACAGCACAGGTAGAATGACAGCACTCCATTTCCAAATGCTCAGCAAGTCCTGAGGACTGTAATCAATACAAGTTTTTAGATTAAGCTTGGTGAGAAATGATTCACAATTCAGACCTTACTAGGATAAGCTTAGGGAATTGACTCAGGTTTAGAACCCTATTTCTTCTGTGATGTGCCTTCAAGTTTTTGCTGGACCAAATCCAGTTTTGCTGGAAATGTGATGCTGTCATGTACCAGTGTTGGATGAATCAGTTTTTCTAACCCTAGTCTTTTTTAAGAGACAAGGATAGACTCCTTTCTCTCGTGCTGAGGCAGGGCTGTGGTGACCAGCACGGGGGCAGTATGGAAAAATGCCACGTCTCGTCTTGTCCTGCCTACTTGGCCATTGAGATGATTTGGGATGCCCACAGGATGAGTGCTTAAATGGGCCCATAAAGCTTGAGGTTTGGCTCCCCTTTCTTGGTTTCCTTCAATTGGGTAGTAATGTCACCCACAATGAAGCTGTCTACGCCATTTGGGATTTGCCAAATAAACCTTGGGCTTGTTGTCAAGCTCGTATTTGCTGGCACATGCAAGCAAGTTGAGTTGTGCCAACAGATATTGAGCTGATACAGATACAGGAATGCTCCTAATTTGCAGAGGATTCCCTTTGAAAAGAGGAATTTTGTCATTGAACAGAAAGAATGTACTAAGTGTTTCACATGAAGGAACTTGTACATGACACGCGTATCATCAGTCACGGGTGGACTGAGGAAAGAGCGTTTTGGGGCGGGGGTGTTAACTCAGTGGAAGGGGCCATATGGTGGTAACAAAGAAATGGCCATACAGCCTCTTTTGCAAGCATTGCTCTAAGGACAGCACTAATGACACCATTATTTTACCAGTAGTTTTAACAAGGAATTCTTTGGCCAGCCCTTCTTTCGTGTTAGAAGTGGGACTGGTGAGCTGATGCACATTCTGTGGCTAAAGGTAGTAGCAGTGTACATAGACATGCAAGTTCTGGGTTTTTTCCATTAGGGTTAAAATTTGGCTCATGTTTACAGCACGCCTTCTGCAGCAAGACTCACCTCCAACTCCTTTGGTCTGAATTGTCTGCTTCAGAATTATTAGGAATGAGAGCTTCTTCACAGGCTGCAAATCAACTGAGACAGATTCTCATGCACTGAATGGCAGCCAAAAGAGCTGTGCTAGGGTTAGAGCTGCAAAGCACTTCCTTCCCACACACTGGAGTAAAGAGAGGATGGGATGGCCTTAGAAAGCACACACAGGAAAGAACATGTAACATGTCATCTTCTAGACATGTGGACCTTGTCTGGTCCTCTGTGATTTCTTCTCACACAAAGACCTTCTGCACGAAGTATGAGCTTAAGGTCTGTCCTTCTCTGAAATGAGGGACACCATAATTCTGATCATCTTGTATTTAATGTTCAAAATATGTGTTTCTATACTACCGTGCAGAGCTAGAAAAATAAATGTTGCATGCAGTGGTTGGCTGACAAAAAATTCTTTGAAGCATTGAAATATTTAAAGACCAGAACACCCAGTGGGACAGAAAATGAGCCCATGCTGTAACACAGTGGAGTATATAAAGAATCACTAGCCCCGATGGGTCCTGCTAATGTGATATTAATGTTTTTCTTGGTAATGTAATACATCCACAGTATACAAGCACTGTAATAATAACAGTTATAAACCTGGATCATGGCCAGGGCACCCAAGTCAACTGGTGCAGCTTATTGTAGAGGATAGTGGTTATTTGTGATATTCCAATGCTTTATCAATATCAGGAGAAAAAAATTGGTTTTGATTTATGTAAATGCCAGCCAAATTCTTCAGTCCTTCCTTAGTCAAGATTCTCATTGAAGTGTGTGATAATTGTGCATGTATAAGAATGGCAAAAGTAAGTCCTGTATTTACATGGCTTTGGAATTTCAATGGAAGTCACAGGTACTCTTCTGATTTATGGACAAAATAAGGAGATTGGAAGAAGGGTAAGTTAGAAGGCATAAGGCTTGTGTGAATTTAATTTTCCTTTCACAAAATCCCCTGGGAACACACTAAGGAGACATCAGTTATGGAAGCAAACCTGCATCTTTTGATGGAGAATGCAGAGAGTTCCCTGTAGAGAGAAGAAAAAGCACCTTCAGACATAGATCTTGAGTATAACAGACATTTGCATGATTTATGGCATTGCTTTCATTACAGGCTATAAAGTCCCAGTACAATAAACATTGCGCATCCTGGGCATGCTAACCTTGTACCATCATCTGAGACCTAGGAGAGAAATTAACTTTATTGTAAACACTTCTGAAACTGAAAAGACTGTTTTTGTGTTCAGCCAGAGAAAAATGCAAAGAAAACTTAACAGAGAATGAGGAATGAAAACAGCAGATCTTCAGAAACTGCAAGAGGACAGCTTGTAGGTTCTGTGTTAAGGACATTTTCCCAGAAGAGAATGAAACAATGGGTTTTATTGCTTCCTGATCTTCCTTCTTTCCCATGTTAACAACTGTGGAGACACATATATTTTCATCCATGCTTTTCACACAGTTGATCAGGACATTGAAATACCTATTCACACTGACAGTCTTTTTTTCTCAGTATCACTGGAATTGAATGTAAAATGTGGGGGTTTTTTTCTGCTGGCTTTTACAAGGCCAGAAGACTGGTTTTGAATTTGTGCCTTTATTCATTTAGGAATGTACGACCTGATTTTGTTAAAATTACTTTTATAGAGAGTAAGGGAAAAAATGTACAGCACAGAGATGGCAGGCAATGTGCTTTAAAATTAATGTTCTGAAAGCTCAAGAACTTCTCTTGTGATAATTCAATGTATCAATCCTGTTTTACATTAAATCCTAGAACAAGATTATAAAACAAATCTTAATGAAACTCACTCATTGGAGAATTGGTTAATGCATTTTTGTAACACATAGATAAAAATGAGTGGGGAGTTAGGTCTCGTATCAAATATTTTTAAGGCTATAATCAGTAAATCAAATGGCTTCTTTAAACTGAAGAAAGACTCATGACCAATGCAACTAAAGTATGCCTTTTCTGGATATGGGATGGGAAAAACAAACACCCTGACCAGCTGAATGATGAACTCTCTCTGCTAAACAGTGGTTTTGTCCTTTAATGAGAGTGGTGCAATGTCTGCCTCTTACCAACTGATGAACTTTCTCATTTCTGAAAATCATCCAAATATCTCATTCTAACGTCACATGTGTGTAAATGTTGTGGGATTTGTGTTTTAGTGCTTATTTTTGGTTTTTTTTTTAGGGGGAATTGTGTTGGATTTTTTAGGTTTCTCAATATGGACAGTACTTCAAGGATAGGTGACAAATCATGCTGTCCATAAAATACATATGACACCTTTGGAACAATTTTGGTGCCGTTTCAGCTATTCTTCTTCTTCCGTTATTCTGCAACAATATGCTTTATTGAAAAAAAAAATATATAGGTAATTATGGCAATTTTGTAGCTACAAGTGTTAGAATGATGCATAATTTTCAATTTAAACTTTTCTCATGGTAGATGCCTACTGTGAAATATTTTCAATAACAATGCAAAGTAAGAATGTTGAGATGGAAAAGGTAGTTTTTTGTCTATTCTGCTGGCTGCAGTTAGCATTCATTTTCTGTAATGATTTAAAGTGACTCCCTTGAAGTTGTTGCTTTAGTTGGAGTCTCTTGTTATTTGTGGAACAACTGATGATACAAATTTTTTAATAATTCTTTTCAACTTGCACTTGCACTTTGCTCTGGTGTACACATGACAGTGTAAGTCATGTTTGAATAAACATGAAATATCTGTATTTAGGGAATTGTGCTCATGCTGTAGCAACCAAGGAACTTTTAAATCAATTTTGTTTTGGAAATTAAATAAATAGTTATAAAAAACTTTTTCAAAACAGCCAAACGAACCTATCTATGGGAGTTTATGTTTTTTTGTATTACAGTGAGCTTAGAAATTTTGACCTCAATATTAGGAATGGATGATTTTGAGGCCACTATATCATTATCCTGTAGAGAGATCAAGTTGTTCAATGGGATATTTATGCATTGAAGCACTTCCATTGTAGGGATGAATACCAGGAGATACTGAGTGAATGTGAATATTTGTGTAACACCACTGACTTCCACAGGAGGATGTGGGTGGAAGAGCAGAATTATTCATTATTATTTTTGTTCTACCATATGAATAGTTTTTCTGTGATTTGAGCAGGTCTGTGCTTGCTTTGACTACAGTTACACCACTTCTGTCAGGGTGAAAATGTGGTTGGTCCCTGAAGTGCAAGTTTCGAATCACATGTGTGCAAGAAAGGATTGAATAAGTACTTGAAATTCAGTGTGACTTATTTGAACTGACTTAGGGCCATATTTTGATCTCAGAAGTTACATCTGAACAATGTAACTAATCAGTGTGACTAAGTGCTTCTGTTTTACTTTTTTTTTCAAAGCTAAGACTAAACATGAGCACAGATTCATACATACCTATCCTTTGTTAGCAATTTTGACAGGCCTTTCTTGCACACAATGTTTGATTTCTATGCTCTGGGAAGAAATTAGACAGAAATGATGCAATCTCTTTTCCCCCCAGTATCCAAATGATGCCGTTTGTTATGCAAAGTCACAAGTTTGTAAATACCACGTGTCCCTTGTCCTTAAGCTGTATGATACAATCTTTACTGCTATGACAGTGGCACATGATTTTTGCCTGCTGCACATTTCTTACGCTGGCTGTGACACAGCATCTCTGCAGTTCTGGGCCCAGCTCAGGCAGCAGTGGCTGTATCCTCCACCCCTGTTCCATGGTGGAAGGGGGTAAGAGACACATGTGATGTGCAGTTCCTTTAGTTCTGCTGTAGAAGTGGTTTGTGCTTGCTAATGCTAAAAAACTAGATTTGCTCCCCTGAAGATCCATGGGAAGAGTTTGAGACAGGATAAAAAAAGACCTGCTGGTCTCAATAACCAGGGCTGTCATCACCCAGCATGAGGGAGGCTGTGGTCTCAAATGAGGAGGGCAATTCTCTTCTCTTCTCTTCTCTTCTCTTCTCTTCTCTTCTCTTCTCTTCTCTTCTCTTCTCTTCTCTTCTCTTCTCTTCTCTTCTCTTCTCTTCTCTTCTCTTCTCTTCTTTCCTCTCCCCTTGTCTCTCATGGGAGAACAAGCAAGTTTGGTGAGGAGCAGATCTTCCCACCATACTGAGCCTTGTTCTCCTTTTACTCAGGGGGTAATAAATTTGGAATAAACCTTTCAAGTGTTGAATTTATACGATGACTGTGGGAAAACTGATTAATATATTTCCATCACATTTGTGTGTTGCACAAACCCAAGCACCCTGGGGGATTTGACTGACCCAGATATGGGAAAGTGCAGTGGGCACCAGCCTCTCTTGTTACCAAGGTCTACACTAGAACTGCCTGGGCAGAGGTTTCCCCCTCCTCTCTGCAATGAGGGAACACACCTTCAGCGTGGGAATGTGTCTGGCAGTGCTGTGGGAATATGTTTGGCTGTTGGTCTCCGACCTTCTGCCACTGTGTCCCAGAAGAGGGGCTGTGCATCACTGGTGGGACAGGGAAGGTAGAACTGGTGTGCTGGACTCTGGAAAGCGGTGGGAGGGTCTCAGCTTGGCACGATCCATGTTGGGATGCAGTGGGAGAGAATATGTAGCTGTGCAGGGCAATGAATGGTAGGGGAGAAACATTTCAGTAACTTGCTCTACTTTTGTGTAAGGAGGTGACCACTCCTTAGTCAGTTAGTCCTGGTCAGATAAATGTCTGTGGGTGCAGCTTATCTACAGGAATTCTGGAAGCTGATGGACAGTTTTGGTTAAACGAAGTACTAAATGTAACAGTAAGATTCAGTAGATAGAGTAGTTTTGGTAAGATGGCTGCTCTAGACACTTGTGATTGTTACTGTTTAAAGGACCAAGGTTATTTAGAAAGAGATTTTCTGATTCTTCTGTGATGGTCTGTTTTCTGAGTGGAGGAAAGTACTGGTTTCCGTGACTGAGTGAAATCCATTCTTACATTTTGGAAGGAGCTAAAATGTTTCTCTTGTTGCTTTTAAGTGGCTATGTCTACTTTAAAGTGATAACCCAAACTGGATCTGACATTTGAGTGTGCTGCTGCTGACGAGGGTATACTGCAGTGAGCAGAACTAACCTGGGGAAAATGCAGACTAGAAAATATGAAGTGATGCACTTCACAAAGTAAGCCGTGATGCACAAGCCTGCCCTACTCATACAAGTAATTGTGCTGCCTTTGTCATGTTACAGCTCTTACTGTGTTTCTGCAACATGCTGTGCTGTGTGCTGCACCTCTGCATATTTCCTTGCCTGCCAATGGTCTTGTTCAGACTGTGCCAAATGCAACACAAGCCAGAAGCCCAGCTCTTGTATATGAGGCTGCCCTCTCTAGTTCTAGCTCATGTTTTCTTCAAGCTCACAGGAGGGGCCAGTGATGCTTACAGCTTCGTCTTGGGCCAGACAATACTGCTAACACAGTTGCCATTGTGATAGAAACTGATTTCCAGGTATGGGAGTTCACTGAGTCCTTTCAAAGAGGTGCTTCAAGTCACCAAATAGTTTTGATACTGCTGCTATTACTATTATGTCCATTTCATCCCTGTCTTTGAAGAGAATTTAGCAGTGGATTTCCTCATGGTGTTCCTCTGGCCAACTCCTTTCCTGGCCTTGCTGACCCACTTGTAGTCCCCAAGAGTCTCTGCTCTGTGATACTCAGAGGTCACTAGAGCATCCCTCACGCTTGTTGTGTAACAAAGCCACAGCTGTTTCCTGGTCTCTGGGACCCTGTGTCCCTGCAGATGGAATGGCAATATTTGCCTCAGTGGATGTAGTATTTTCTTACGTTAGGAAAAATTACCAGATTATGAGCTGTCCTCAAGCAGCACATTGTCAGGGATGTCAATGCAATTGAGTGTAAATGATAGCAACGAGAACAGCCCTTCTACTTCTGGGTTGTCTGTCGGAACAAGCTATGCAGTGAAGTTATAAGTGGGAGTCCTTATTTTATGCTGTGTCTTGCCAGCATTCACATAGACAAAACAGTGCTGTCAGAGACACTTTTGAAGAAATGAAGTGTGTTTGTCAGCTGTGTAAAGCCCAGATCAAAGAAAGGTCAAGATGCATGAGGTTGGAATTGGTTAGAAGGCAGAGACACTTAAGAAACAATGGGATCATCAAAATCTCTGACTTGTTCTTTGGTTTGATAGTTGTGTAAAATTTTTCATTTAAAGCTTTATGGGTGCATAGCAATCTCAGCTTGCTTCTAACTCATGACTAAACCCAGCCTGGATTGTCATGAAACATTGTACCTCTACATGCTAGAGAGGTTCACCCAGTGTTAACTAACAGGGATGCATAAAATACAACAGCCAAGTCATACTGACTTAAAAACTCACGTGGTGAAGATGTTGACATCTATTTGCTGTGGTAACTTGATGATTAGAACAGTCATTCAAGAGCTGCAATAATGGCTGAGCTTTCACTGCCCTAAAGTAGCCTACATCTTCTAGGAGAACATCCAAACTGCTGTTGGGGGAGAGAAATGTGTGCATGTTCTCTGTGCATCCTTTGGAAACTGCCAGTCCAAAAAAATCGGGCTTTGCTGGGCCAAAACATAAGTGAGAACAAGATTCTTCAGCTCCTGCAATAATGGCAAAGAGTTGAGTATTAACTGTGAGAACTGGGCTCATGTTAAAATGTTAGGTATTGTAACAAACATGGGAAAAGGGAAAAAAAACCCCAACCTTAAAATATCCCCCTTTTTCATTGTTTTCTGTGGTTTAACTTGGTCAGATTTCCACTTGCTGGGCTAAAGTTTTTCAGTTCTCCTTTCCAACAATGCTCACAGAGCTTCCAGCTCCCAGGTCCTTGAGAGCTGGGCATCAGGGACTAGACTGTTGCAGTCTCAACTTTTGGAGCTTAAATCTCATGGATTTAGGGCTTTGTTTTCACCTGTAAATAGGAGACAAGAGCATTGTTGTAACTCACATAAGCCTTGCAAGGCTAGATAAAAGTAGTATTATCACAGTGATGGTTATCAGAAGTGTGTCCTATATAGCATTCAGTGAATAAGCCCAAGAGATTATTTATCTGAAGACAAAAAGGTTTAAGTGTGAAAGGCAGGCAAATTCTTAACAGGAACTCTTTAAGAAGTGGAGAGAAGGGAAAGTTACCTTTTGAGAACGGAAGGCAGTCAGAAGCAATTCTTAAGCAATTCATGCATGGAATAACACTATTCAGATCAGGGCAGGACCTTGTCTAACATTTGTATTTGCCTTTTTTTTTTTTTTTGTAATTTTTGTCATTTTTTGTACTTCCTGATGAAATTTTAAAATACCCTAACACAGTCTAATGTAGTGTTTATAACAGACACACAAAAGCACTTGCTTTAGCAGTGAGAAATGACTTGGTTTACTTGGTTTACTTATTTGTAGGAAGGGGTAAAAGAGGACTATTGTTTTGGGGAGAAAGTGCTTCAACTAAGAAAAACCCATGGTATTTAAAAGAGGCTGTGAGACACAAAGCAGCTAAAATAACCTGAAGTTATATTACTGGTGTATTTCATTCTAAAGAGTGTGTAAAAATACACTTAATCATGTTTGTGGAATCGGGCAGTGGATTTAGCTTAACTACAGGACTGCTTTGTTTAAACCCACTTGAAGTTTGGGCTGAAAGATTTTGAAAGGGAAAATTGAAACAAACTAAACTCTCTGCAATTAATAGGTACTAACATTTGTATTTGCCTTTTTTTTTTTTGTAATTTTTGTCATTAATAGGTAAATGTCATTTGGTTGGAGGAAGCTTTGAGATCTTTGGATCTGTGAGCAGCTGGAAATTGATACTGAAAAGTAGACAGTGTGGTGGACTCCTGTAAAAACTTCTTAAAGATGAGTGCCTCTTGACTGCCCAGCCTTTCTTCCAAAAGCCAGAGGGTCTTTGCAGCTGTGGCAGGAGCCACCATCTCCTGCTGCCTGCCAATGCCCAGGGAGCAGCACTGCTGTCTCTCTTGGCACAGGTGTAGGTTTGAGTTGGCAAATCATAAAAAATGTGGCGTGCACAGCCCCAGCAAGAATGGAGGCGTGAACTCTGCTTAATTTTCTTTTTTCCTGCTACTGGTGTAATTGCTAGCCCTTAGTTTGGAGTGCTGTGCTGTACACAAGTGTTTGAGCTTGTGTGGCCAGCAGTGGAGGCAGTGTTGAGAGGAGGCCCTGTGTCTGCATTCAGGGAGAAGAAGTATTGCTCATGTGTTGGTTTGGCCACCTGTAAGAGGTTTCATATTAAACTGAGTGTCATGTGAATCAGTGCATGTGGCACAGAGGAACAGTTTGGTGGATCTGTCTTCAGTCAAGAGATGAATTTTACCAGCTTAAACATCATGTGTTTTATTTATGCTCTGAGTAATTAACGCCTTTTTAAAAATAAAAATTTACTTAAAATTAAAACCAGGAATAATCCTGTTGACTGCAGTGGGAATGATATCTGGGAAAATTGCGCAGGGACTGAAGAATTGGGATTGGGTTCTGAAATGAGTATTTCCTCTAATGCAACCATAGCTTTGACTAATGTCTAACTGATGTGTTTTTTCAGATACTAATTTTGTCCTGGGTAATGCCCAGATCGTGGATTGGCCCATTGTCTACAGCAACGATGGATTTTGCAAATTATCAGGATATCACAGAGCAGAAGTTATGCAAAAAAGCAGCACCTGCAGGTATTTGAGAACAGATTTATTTTCTGTTAAATAGCTTGTAGTGTTGTGCCTGTTGCTCGAGGAGAAAAGTAATCTGTTTATTCCAGTTTTGTCTTTTATCTCCTGGGGCTACATCTGTCAAATATGCTTTCCAGGTGAAACAGAATCAAAGAAGAGCCATTTCTAAATGGCTCTTCTAAATTTCAAAAACAAATGGCTTTGTGTCTTTTCTGACTTGAATTTCTCCATTTGTTTGCAGTTTTATGTATGGAGAGCTGACAGACAAAGATACAATTGACAAGGTCCGGCAAACATTTGAGAACTATGAGATGAACTCCTTTGAAATCTTGATGTACAAGAAGAACAGTGAGTAGTCGATTGGTTTGTTCATTAATGTAGGTGTGTAAAGTTGTTCTTAATTGTAGTGTAAGCTGCAATTCTGTTACCCTGGAGGACAGTGCTTTATCTAGGGCTAAATAAGCCCCAGTTCTGCCACTTGGTCTGAAAGGGAGAAATGAGAACATTAGAGATGAAAGTCACTCAGGGAGGCAGAGGAAGCTTTCTAATTTGTTCTGACATTTCGAGTAATTTGTCTGTGATGCTTTAAGACAACACTGAAGATTCCATCAACAATGGTAGTACACAAGTTAGGTTTAGGTAAGTTTCCACTACAGAGAACATGTAAAGTTTTTAACAACCTGATGTAGCAAAGCCAGTATATAGTAATTTTGGAATAAAAAGAACCCATCTTTTGTTTTAGAAACTGAACTACTTCTGATGTTGTCAGGTGAAACATCTTTTGTTTTGGACAAAAAATCCTTAACTGGCACGTGATTTTTTTTTTCTGGGAAATTCAGTCTATCTGTAACTCCACATGTCAGCAGATGAACTACTTGACCCAAACTTGCTGTCTCACCTAGTGTGGACTATGTTATGCAGTTATTTTTATCTACTCAATGTCACCTGAAGTGTAAATACACTGAGGTCTTCAGCCTGGCCAGATGTTAAGCTGAAAAAATTGCATTCTGTAACTTACTTTGCTCTTAACAATTTTGCCTTCTAATAATGAAGCTGGTAGTGCCTGTATGCACAGTCTGTATGGCCCTGCTTTGTGCTGCTTTCCTCCTAGGGCTACTTGTCTCCCATATTTACCTATTTTCTAAAAGCTGATTTCTGTTCCCAGCTCAGTTTGTGGCCATGGGGACCGTATGCAGCTCACATCTATGCATCCAAACCCAAGTAAATAAGCTGCAGTGCTGGGATCTAGGAGAGTCTGGAATTCTCTCTTAGTTATCAGTGATTTGGCACCAAGAGACAATGCAGCTACTCTTCTGTCATGCTGCAGCATATGGCCTGCAGTGGAGCCTGGGGCCTCTCTGTCTTTTTATGCAGATTTAAAGCAAGGTAACCGTGGAGTGAGGAATATTTCCTGCCCTGCTGTGTACCCCTCTGAGGAGAGGTGGCCTCGAAGGAAGCCCAGCTGTGCAGTAGCTGTGTCGTGAGACGTGCCGAAGGCCGGCGCTGCCAGGGCTCTGCTCTGTGCACAGGGGGTCACAGGCATGGCAAAAAGCAAAGCACAGAGCTTGCTTTCAAGTTTAACAAACTGCAGAGCACCTAATGTTTGTTAGATTTGCAGCTTTACAGATACATTAACTACTGTTACAGAGACTGACTAATAACACAAGGGAGTTTTAACTGAGAAATTTCAAAATGGGGACATCCTGGAACTTTTTTTCAGTATAAGCCACATCACAGAAAAACACTGTTCTATTTACCAGTCACTTAGCACCCAGACTGCTAAGTGGCCTTTCCTTTGTGGTCACCCTACCTCTGCCTGCAACTGTGGCAATGGTTCAGATCATGAATCCAATTGGTTCTAACCTGCTCTCAGTTTGAAAGCTTGGGAAAGGACCCTGAATTTTGTTAGGCATCTTTTTTTCCTGCTCTTTGTTTCTTCTGTTTGGTCTCTCTGTTCTTTCCCCATTCTGTTTTTCTTTTTCAAATTAGCCAGGGAAATAGATTTTTCATGTTATTTACCTGTCTACTGCCTCTTTATAAACTAACAGACATGACAAATAGCAATTTTTTTTCCCAGTTTTGAGTTGTTGGATAATTGGTACATTTTCCACAGCCTGCACATTTAATGTAATCCTGGCTGTTTTAACAGTACAGTCTCTATCCTTTTAGAGGAACAAAGAAAAACAAAATAGGAGTTTTGAGTTAATAATGATGTCTGTAGTGCAAGTCAATCTTGTACTTTTGGGAGCAGCAGCTATTTCTTTCTTTCTCTGAGAAACAATTATTCCCTGGTCTTACGTGTCGAAGCAGATTGAGACATTTAATGATGCTACTAGAAGTGATAGGCTATTTTTTTATTTTACATGGCACTCTCCGTGGTGGTGACCCAGTTTTAGTATTTATTTGGTTGCCTGATAAGAATACCCCATCCAGCTCTTGATAGGTGCAGTATATCCACAAACTTCATTGCAGTTCACAATATTCACTCTAGAAACAGCATACAATTTCCTGCCTTCATCATGTTTGCATTTATGGCTGCTGCCTCTACCCTGGCCTTCCCTTGCTTTGTCCAGTCCTCCCCACATCCAAAAGTGACTATACTCCCCGTTTTCAGAACTTGAAGTTAAGATGTGATAGAGATTTGATGATTCCTTGAGCTAGGCCCTTGATAACTTAGCAGATATGTAAAAATCATTGTTATTCTCTGGAAGAATTGCTTCCCAGAAATACAGAGCTTCTTCAGGATAATTGGAAGCAATTAGAGCAAACAGGTGCATAGCCATCAGATTTTTGTCATTGTTACTTTCATGCCATCCAGTTGCATTCAGTGGGGATTCATTGTCATACCTGGAAGGAGACAAAGCTTTCTTTAATCAGGACTGCGAAATGACAACAGACAGATTGACAGTAATTTCACATGAGAGCTTCAGTTCCATTGTTTAATTAGATGTGAGCGCCCAGTGTTTCTGGAGTATTGTTTATTTTTATATGGGAAAATGAAAACATTACTAAATCTGAAGTCAGTGGAGATAAATGAACTTATTCAAAGGAAGGGTACAGCTTATGTATTAATAAATATTTTATATCTAGCCTTAGCCATATCTTACCTTATCTGAATTGATGTGTTTTAAACATCTAACTTCTTATGAGACTTTGACAGCCACTTAAGTTTTTATACTTTATGGTCAGCATCATGAGTTAAAAATGGCTGAATCAATTCAACTTGGATTTTCTTTGTCTTGTATTTTGTCAACAATGTAGGCCTGGCATGCAAGCAGTGCAAAAGCAGGCTTGTTCTATATGCACTTGCATTCATTACTGATGAAGTATATTTTTATAAGAATACAAAATTCACTTGCTTCTATCTGCCCCTGAAGAGGTGGTGTCCAATTGAAATCTAACCCCCTTTTCTATGCAGTACTTGACCCACTTTAGTGGAAGAATATTTGAAGTGGGGTGAACTCGTCAAAGGTGAAGTGCATCAAGAGTTAGAAAGAGTCTTCAAGTGTCCCCTGTCTGAGCAGAGGCATTCCCATTGCTTATGGTCTGCAGCTGTGCTGCAGAGAGAGTGTTAAGACACCTTTTTTTTATGTCTCAGTAGTTCTCTACTGATAGGACCAGCAGAATGCTTGCCAGAATGCTGGCTTGGCTGTAGGTAACTATTTTGCACACTGCAAAGCAGTTTGGTAAAGCAGTAGGTTTTGCTGAGTAGTGAGAGTTATTATGGTGAGAGTCCCAAAGGCTGGGATGCACTTTTGATTTTGCTGGGCTTCACTTCCCCGTTTCCTGGGTGCTTAAACATTTAACAAATTTAACAGCATGAATATTTGTGTATGCTTTTTTTATTTGATTGTTTGATTTTTTAAATTTTCATTTTAACATGTGCACTATCTTCTCCCCTCCTTCCTTCTCCCTTCTTCCCCCAGTGTATTAGAAAGGCTTCAGATGTCAGAGAATGACAAATCAGCCTAAAATAGTGATTTGGTAGATTCTATTAGCATTTATCTTTGGGACCAGTGCTTTCTATAGAAGTTCAAAAGCAAACAACCCCATCCTAATTTATAGGAAGCAAAATTCACTTCAGGGTGGTAGACCTGTGATTGCCCACCAGCCCATTTATGACAAAAGAGTTTCTCACAACTGTCATTGGTTCAAACCATGTAAACCCATTTATACTTGTGTGTGCTGTGCCTGTAGTGTCTCCAGATGGAAATCTTTGCTAGCCCATGTCGTTGCATAGGAACAGAAGCAGGAAAGAATGAGGGTGTTGGAGTCAAGTGACAGGTATCCTCCTCAACCTCTCACTGAAGTGTAGCTCCATTATTTGTCAAGCAGTATGCACACCTGCATCTCCTGTGAAGTCCATCTGTGTGAGTTCACTTATCTTCAGCAAGGTCAAATTAAATATTTTGGACTCATAAAACCGGTAATTCCCATTTATCATTGTCTTCAAATGTGTTGGCAAGCAAAGCCTGCTGTCTTCTCCACAAATATGTACAGAACTCCCAGCAGAAATCCTTAAGTATTTTTTTGTTGGTAAATGGAAAAAAGATCTCAAAACTTGACTGTGTCTTCCTTATACGCATGTTCTGTTCTTCAGAGAACTCAGAATCAGATGAACTGTGCCAGCACTACTGTAGTACAAGACTCTGTGCTGAACCTTGTTTTCTACTGTGCTGTTTTAGTGTCACAGGATAACCCTTGTGAACAGCAATTCCACCTTTGGGGACTAAAATTGATTTTCCTTATCTTAGCATGTAAGGATCTGACCTTTAGAAGCATTAGGTGCCACAGCATCCAAGCACCAGATAGAGAAGGCCCGAAGGTAACAGCTTTAAAAGTGGTGGGATTGTATTTTAAAGGTTTACTCTTTAAAAGAGTGGTGAGCTTCAGGCTGAGCTGGTCTGTTCTCATTTGGTACACACTCTCTGCTCAAAACTAGAGTCTGTAGGAAGACTTTTGTTCTTTGTCTTGCACTGTCAAATGTCACGGGCTTCTCTGAACACCTGGTTAAAATCTGGTATAATGGCTTGCCAAATTCTCTCTGCTCACACCTCATCAGCTGGTTGGCTAGTTTGACATTGCACAAACTGTTCAGTCTGTGTGGGAGAGAGAGAAACAATCTCATACTGAGTACCTGGGAAGAAGTGAAACCCTAAACGGGGTGGCTGTAATGGTCAGCCATGCTGTTAATAGAAATTAATTCCTGATGTCTGCATTGCTGCATGTAGAATTGGTGGAGAAAGGGCACATTTCTATTTCCATACTGCCAGACTGTTTCCCTTCAGGACAATATGTGTCTGATGACTGTTTGCTGAGACATTATCAAGTAATGCAGAGGTTGTGCTGCTTAGAGGAGACTTGACCCATTCATTAATGACAGTGTAGATGTCAGCTGAATTGTCAAAACATTTTCTTTCATTGTATTTTAAAATTAATTTTGGTTTAATTAGTGGAAAGAAAAATTGTGTATTCCAGTTTTATTTAAACTGTGCTTTTTATAGTTTTGAAAAACAGTTGGCCTTTTTGTTAAATTGCTCAAGGTATGGGCAAAGAGCACATTTAAATAGTGGTTTGGATTTTCATGCAGCCTGTTTTTGTTTGGCAGGAGGGAAAACTTAGGAGAGCTCAATAGTATGCTTGTGGAGAAGCTGGAATAGAACTTTAAGATCTCTTTCACTTTCATGATGTAAGAATTTCTGAAAGACTTCAATCAAAGTTAAATAGCATGTGAAATGCTGGTGTTCCTGCCCAGCAAGAAGCTGAACATATTGTTGAAAGACACAGGACTGCAAAAAAGGATAGGGAAGATATATTTGTTTTTCAGATGGGAAATTGAAAGGAATGCAGACATTTAGTGTGTGTTAGTCTGGAGAAGACTTGGGAGTTGAATAAAAGCCCTTAAAATTGTCTTTGCTTTAAGGCAACATCATAAGAACTGTGCTTAGATCATAAAAGCCTATCAAGAGCTGCACCTGTTAATTCTGGATTGGCTATGTAACTTTGGTACCACGAGCCAGGCTGGTCCTATGGCTGCTGTCAGGCATTCACTGTAGATTTTAATTTCTTCTCAGTTGTCCACACTGGTTGTCCTGCAGCTTTGAAGGGGCATTCCCTTTCCTAACATGATTGGTGCTATGCCACTAGACAAACACTGGATTCTCTCACTTCTCTCTCACCCAAACCTAACAGAAGCCAATGTAGCTCATGAGTGTTTACTTTTTTCGTTTGTGCACTGGTATTATCACTGAACTTTACCAGGGAGAGAGCTTGCCAGGACTAAAGACAAAATGTAAATGGAAGTAGATATATTGTTGGAAACACTGGTAAACACTTTCTGTGTGACTGTGCATCAGTGCAGACTGGGAAGTTGCTCTTGTTTTGCTGTGAGAACTCTGGGACATGCTGCAGTTTCACTGCCTGAATAACCAGAGGCTGAATCTGAAAATCACATTTTTCATTAAAATGGCCTTTTTTGTGCCTCCTGCTAGTCATGGTTGTCTGGCTGAGCAGGGATGTTGGCTTTGACACCAAGAGCATGAGGGCTGCCTGTAGGACGTTGAAATTCTGGTTTCTGACCTGATTTATAAGTAGTTTATACTTTAGGCTTTCCTGTTTAATAGTTAAATAAACTGTTTAAGAAGTAAAATTCTTCTGATAATTAAACCAGTATGCAGCACAAAAGCTGAGCATGGCCACTTCTTGGCTGAGCCATTTGGTGTGTTCCCACATTTCAGATCCCAGCTCTGCTGTGAATGAGCTCCTGGTTGCAGAGCTCTGTGGAAGGCCCATGTAACCCAGCACTATGAGCACTCACCTCATGACTGTATTTTTATATCCACTTATCTTCTATTCACAAGAGACACTGACAAGATGTTAGGGAATACACTGCAGGGAAAATACAATGTTCTGGAGGCAGGTACAGAATTTTCTATCTACTTAATTCTGCCTTTGTAGTGTTACTGTGTAGATCCCAAACTGGAAGATGATTTCTTGCAGGCCTTGCATGCCACCCTGATTTTGCTTGTTGCTCTGATGGTGGCACTCTGGAAATTACAGGGATACCCAAATAGTGCATTTCATCAAACCTGCCTGCTTTTAGCTGTCAAGAACATCTGTCTCTTTCTTTTAGCCTGTGGGGCGTATCAATAAGTTATAGACTTGGTTCTAGGTAAAAAGTGTTTTGTCTTCCTTCTTCCTATAAATAATGCAACACATGAGTGGGAGTCAAGGGAGTCAGAAAGGAAAAACCCTGCTGATAAAAGCTCCTTGCCCTGCAGCAGCCTTCAACAGGTTATTGGGAAAAGTCCTCTTGCTGCATTCAGAACATGTTAGGAAGTTCTTGCAGCAACATACTGTAGCATAACCATAAAGGGAAGGTGACATCATGCATCTGACAAATATCCAGAATAAGAGGGTGAATTGCTTCCTTTCTGTGTTGAGTACAGTGTCTTCAAAAGCACAGTAGTAAGTTTTTATAGCTATGAGAAGCAGAGAAGAAACTGAGTGTGTAATTCAGCCTCAATGCTATGAAGGTTAATATTGTGAGCAGCCTGTAGCAGAATAGCTGCAGCTTGAAGTAGTAAAACAATACAAAGTGTTTTGGGGAAGAAAAAAAAATCCCTAATCAAAAAAAGTGCATGTAGATAAAGATCAAAAAGCAAGGCTGTTGATGGAGATCCTGGCTGATTAAAAAGTTGCAGTGTTAGTGAAGGGTGTTGAAGTGGGTAAAACAAAACGCAGTTAGTCACCAAGGAGTCTCTGTAAAAGCAGGATACAGATTTGATCAGCCTCAGAATAGTTCACATATGAAGCTGGGAAAAAGAAGTAGGCAAGAAGAAATTGAGATAGGCAATTTCAGGAGCTCTTGAGAAAGGGTAGCGTAAAGGGTGTTACTGTCTAGAAAATTGCTGTTGGCTGCTTTGTGGCACTGTCTTCTAAGCTCATTAGCAAGTCAGTGATGATTTTACTGGCACGGTTACTTTGCTGAATCTTCTTTCACACTTAGCATGTTTGTTTGTTCATACTTTTTTGGAGGGGGCTGTTCAGGAATGTTAATTCTTTAAAAAAAAAAAAAAGGTATATTGACCCTTGAATACTTTCTGCCATGCAGGCATATTTCAGAAATGGCCACCAGTGATTCCATCTGGATTTCTCTGCTTTTTGAGCAGAGGCCTCCATGCATCATAGACCCTGCTGTTTATAGAAGTGGCTGTACATATGGCATGGAATCTCAGCCAGAGTTTGAAACTGCTTGTGTGTTATGAAGGCACAGTGGGAGCCTTAGGAATTGAACTTGGTTTATGGAAGTTGTCCATGGGTTTTGGAGATGCCCTACCTTTCTGTAGCCAGAAAAGATTGCTCAGCACTGAGGCTGGGAAACAGCCAGGTGAGGCACTGGTAACAACAATTTCTCTTATATTAACATAGCTGGGAAAAAAGCTGCCTTTGCTTCCTTTTTTGGACAGTAACTTGTAAGATACATGAGGTTTTTTTATGACCCTTTGACAGCCAGGAAACACAAGTTGCCCTTATTACTAAAAACTGTTGCATGAAATATGCCATGTCATGCTCATTGTAAAATACTGAACAATTCAGGTGAAAGAGAATCTGATCATTAGCATAGAGAAGGGTCCTGTGACTGAGAAGAAAATGAATAGTCTTCTAAGATCGCTGTTTCTAAAATGGATTTTGCCACATGAGTGAAAAAGATTGTGTGGTGCTCTTTATTCTGGCTTTCCCAGAGGGTCAGGCTCCCTCTGATCTTATTTTGGCCCCTGGTATATAGACCCTTCTCTGCAAACAAATCTCTAAAGGGACATATGAAAAAAAATGTTGCTCACAGCAATCAAGCCTGAATTCTCTGTCTCTTGCTTCTTGTGCTTGCAAAGGCAATGGTGAGTTGTTTTCATAATCTCTGAGGGTATAGGGACAGTCTGAAAGCCCGTGTACAAACTCCCTGAAGGCTGAGGTCTGGAGTGTCCCTACTGTGATGTACCTCGGAGTTGGAGAAGTCATCTTTTTATCTCTAAAGTTAAGACTGCAGACTTACAAATGGTGCCTTCAGGGTGGTCATATTATTGCATACAGGAGCCAAGTGCTTTGTTCTGAGCCCTCCAATCAGTTTATACTCAATAATAATATAATAATAATAATAACATATCACTAAAATCAGGACTCAGTGGTGAGTCCTGTGAAACGAGTGGTAGACACTGCCTTGTTACATGGAACTTCATTGGTATCACTAGGGTCTTCTCAGCAGTCTCAGGAGAACTGCCAGAAATATGGAAAGGCAGGGCTGCCTGACAGATTCTCTCCTCAAGGTGATCTGTGGATAGAGGTCAAGGAGAAATGGCAGCAACAGCATCTGAAGGGTCATATTGTGGGACCATCTTTTTCTGTGATGTGCAGACTTAAACTCTCAAGCAGTTTTAATTAGCAGTTCATCTGAAGCAGTAATTAGAAAGGTGCAGTTCCATGCAGTACAACTTGATCCCATCCACAGCTTCATGTGTTCTGGTCCTAATGGTTTGTTCTCTCCTGAATTCAGTGGAGTCTTGCTTCACACTGGAGTGATTTGGAGCAGGTTCAGGCCAAGGCAAGCTGGAAAACAGCTTGTGAAGGTGGAATCTCTTGCATGGGGGAATTTGCAGGCTGGGCCAGAGCTCCTGGAGTCCAGCTTTGAAGCTAGACATAGGCTACTGTAGTAGTTAGGGCATGATCTTTTTTAGGACATTCTCGGTTAGCAGGGAAGTTGACCAAACTGGTCATATTTATGAATTGAGACTGTGTGTTTATGCTCATGTCCTAGGCACAACTGGCCCATTCTCAAATACTTCAAGAACCAGCAAGACACTGTTGTGTGC
Source organism: Passer montanus (assembly GCF_014805655.1). Lineage (NCBI taxonomy): Eukaryota > Metazoa > Chordata > Aves > Passeriformes > Passeridae > Passer > Passer montanus. The sequence goes on along the minus strand of NW_024358722.1, from coordinate 11,940,692 downwards.
AGCCTTTGTACATACATGGGACTCTTCTTTCAGGAGATCACAAAGCAGTTCTTAAGTTCAAGTGTTAACTTTGCAGGTGAAGTTCAGAAATAGGGTGATTCCTGGAAGATTAAAAAGTTAAGAAGAGACAGAGCAGAGAACTTTAATAACAGACTTGTCAGCTGCTTTGTTATTGTTCTAAATAGGTGTTTGTAAAAAAAGCCAACATTAAAGTAACTTTTACAGATGGCTGATTTGAGATGTAAACATCTAAGCTGGCACATTTACTGTTCTGCCTGCCATTGACCAACTCTTTGATGTGTTTGTTTCCAGGAACACCTGTCTGGTTCTTTGTGAAAATTGCTCCAATTCGAAATGAGCAGGATAAAGTGGTTTTATTTCTTTGCACTTTCAATGACATAACGGCTTTCAAGCAGCCCATCGAGGATGATTCATGTAAAGGTTGGTCTTTTTCACAATTATATATTTATGCTGCTTTTGTTTGTTTGCCCTGGTCTTGGAAGAGCTGAAGTCCTTTAAATACCCAAGCCAAAGAATTAAATGTTAAAATAGCTTGTAGCTGTGCCACTGGGGATGACATTTGTGCAAGAAATGGTTGCTGATTTCTTTAGTAAAATTGTTCTGGCCTGCACTGGAAAGGGTCATTGCTAATGAAAGCCCCAAGTGCTTCAGAAAGCCCAGTTTACATAGTAAATAGGTACTGTTCTTTCTTTAAAATACACTATTAACCCACTCTCCAGCATAGGCCTCAAGGACTCACAGTGTTGCTCAACAGTCCTGTACAAATTGTGTGTGAAACTGTATGAAAAAGCTGAGGAATCAACGCTGGCTGAGTCTAGCAAAGATCAGAGTAATTAAATTCTGCCTGACTCTATGTTACTTGTCATTATTATGAGATTTCTTATGCTTAAGTTCTGTTCTAGTTTCCTTTAGCCTATGTGAAGAGATTCCGGTTATCTTAAGTGGAATCAGGCTAAAGCTGTCCTGGAGGGTGAAGTAGCACTGCAGTGTTCTGCTCTTAACCCTTTGCTGAGCTGCAGCCTGGAATCCTGGAAGCAAACTCAGCTGTGACAGCAGCATAAACTTTCACTTGGGTTCAGATCCCGTCAGAAATAGACCTTTTGTACCCTATGGAGGATTAAAGAGACTTGCATCCTCTGGGGTAAAAAAGGATGTAAGTTCTCCTGTTGTTTGCATTTTTGTAGTATTTAATAATATTTGTAGTATTAAATTAAACAGGAAACTTACTGTGAAGATGAACTGATTTACATTTGTTCTCAAAATGTTATTCTTTAAAAACATAGTTTCTCAAAGTGGAAACACCTGTTACCATGAAAAAGGAAGTACAACCTTGACAAATATACCCTCTTTCAGACTATGTGGGTAATTTTTTTCTCCTGTTAATGCTATTTGTTTGGGTCTATTTTTTCCCTGCCTAATGGTGCTCACTGTATACTGATGAGGAGTGACAGCACAGATAAATAAGCATGATGCAGTAAAGCTGGCTCTCATTTATTTGCTGGTAGTGAAGGCCCTTGCTTCATTTAGTCAGTTGATAAGCAGGACTTTTAGTCAGGAGTGGTAGCTGTGTCCTTTTCCTTTCACAGGGGTTCCCTAATGTGGTAGAGATAGGCAGTTTGTCCCTGGCTTTTAACACAAAGAAACACTTTAACTTCCTTTTTTTCAATACAAGTATGTTGAAGAGAGGGAATTATAGTTTTGTTTTTCTTTTTAAATCTCCTTTGTATCTTGAAATTTTGCTGTTCTTGCAGTGAGCATGGTAATTCTCAGTGGTTGCACATCTACAGCAGTATAGGCACCAAACCTATACATAAATGCATGGACTTGCAGAGGAGTTGATGATAAGCAGAATTTCTCCCTCTGGCCCACAGAAACTGGCAAAGTGACTAACAGAGGTTGCAAACAGAAGAACTGAATGTATCATTTAGAGGCCACTAATTCAGAGCTCTTCACTCTTTCCCTGAGTGCCATGTCTTTATGTACAGAAGGGCTTGTGCACTAAATGAGTCTTCCAAATATTTTTTTCTGGATTTCCTAAAATTAATAAAGTTGCAGAAGTTTCATGATGGTAAAGAGTTCTCTGTCACTGTATACACAAATCAATCTTTATATAAATGGAACTGCACTTTCTGTTTTCATCCTTAATTTATCCCTTTTTCTTCCATAATATACTTGGCGTAGGAATTTTGTTGTGTGATATTGTATTAATCACTTAATGGCTAGATGAGCAATTTCTTGGAGGAGCTGATTTGTCAAACAGAATTTTACATGTGTGTCCATGTCTTTAATGTTAGATCTAGTTGTGCAATTCCATGCTGTGAGAGGGGAAAGAAAAGGCAGGTATGGGGTGTTAGTTAATCATCTGTAGTAGGCTCTGGGATTCACAGAGTGGAAAAATTATTTAGGAAAATCCAAAAAAGGTAAAATTGTACTAACTTTTTCTAAGAACAATTAACACACATGAGATTTGAAGAGGGCATATTTCATGCTGTGAGAGGGGAAAGAAAAGGCAGGTATGGGGTGTTAGATAATCATCTGTAGTAGGCTCTGGGTTTCACAGAGTGGTAAAATGACTTAGGAAGATCTAAAAAGGTAAAATTGTACTAACTTGTTCTAAGAAAATTAACACACATGAGCTTTGAAGAGGGCATATTCATTGTGCTGTGTGCAATGTTACACAGGAACTCTGTAGCATGCTTTTGAAAAAGGGCAATTTTCTTAGAAACATTTATGAATGTTTCTCATATTCTCAACCCAAATGAACTCTCAATCTGAAAAACTAAAACTGAACTGAAAACTTATTGCTAAATCAATTATTTTTCCTTCTTTCACCTTCAGTCAGCTTAGCAAGTACTTTCCTTTTTACTGTGTTTGTATGTGTAATCAGTTTCTTATGCTTATGAGTACTTAGTATGTAATAGATTGCCATAGATGCAGATATGTTAATAAAATGTGCTCTTTTCACAGTTGCAGGACATTATAGTTTAAAGCATTTAAGATTTTCAAAATCAATGCCTGTATGTCTGTGTAAAGAAAAACATTAAATTGATCATGTTCTTGTACTACATAAAGAGCAAATAATCTGTCAGGCTAAGCCTGCTTAGCTGTGGTATAGCTTGGTTTTCTATCACCTGCTGGCAATTTCAAGCCTGATTGTTCAGGTGCAAATGATGCAGCTCCTTGAGTGAAAAGTGTAGAGCTGTAATGGCAGGTGTTTGACTATACAAAGATGAATAGGCATCTTTCACCTGAAGGTGACTCAGAGGGATAGAAGGTCCCATTACCATTTTTCATGCTTACTTTTTTTTTTATTGATTAATAATGTCAGACATTGGAGTAGATGAAACAAGAAAGTCACATAAAAGGTAGACTTCTCATTATGGCCTTTTTAAAATTGATTCAGATAATTTAGAAATGTTTCTTTTATTATTTCCATGGAAGGTAAGTAAGCTTGCTTTTAAATGCAGCAGCTTTAAAAATAGTGCATTCTAAATAAAACCACTTAAAAATAGTGTCAGTGATGTTGATAATTTTTTTAAACAACCTCTTTCCACTTCTTCCCTTTTGCTTGCCCCTCAAAAAAAATAAATCAGGGAAACGTAAAAGAGGTTTACTTGAATAGAAGAAGGCAAAATCAAGCTATAGCATAGCTAAGTTTGGCTTGTCAAGTGCTAGGTCACCTTCTTAGCTGAATGTTAAAGTTTGTACTGTATTTGGAATTAATGCATTTTTTTGCCTCTATATGTCTCTCCCGATTTGAGATCTAGCACACCAAGTATGAGATGCTTGAGAATAGTGTATAAAGTGGAATGCATCACTTTATGCAAAACAATTATTTGTGCAGACAAATAAAAACTGTGCTTGCACTTTGAGTAGCTTGTAAGAAGTTTGCCTGAACAGGTTTTGAATGCATGAATACAAGGTAAACATATGCAGAAGCATCTATGCTGTCTCATAAGAGCTTGAAAACTAAGCTTTGGAGTGTAATTTTTGCTTTTGATAACTTCATTTTTATACAAAGAGGTGGTCAAATTCAGCATCACTGAATCAAGTAGTAAATGGTTGTTATCCTCCAAGATGATGTAGCCTTCTGCGCTTTGGAGCAATCATCAGTTGCCATCTCCTCTGCAGAAGATGCTTTATTTCATGTTGCAGCTAAGCTGTCCTTTGCATAACAAGCAGGAGTACAGGCACAAAAAATATTTAGTTTGTCTCCTTCATCTTAATTCAGGGGAAAATTCACGTTTCCTCTTTTTTTTTCCCTTTTTGTTTCTGGAGGGTTTTTTTGGGGATTTTTTATTCTGTTTTTAAAGATGTATTTATATGAACAGAGCCAGTGTTTGAAATATTTTGATTAAGATATACTCTGCTTTCATCTGGATGAAATGTTTTCTTAAAAAGAGGAAACAAATGAAGGGGAAGTAGTGAGTATATTAAAAACTTCAGTATGCTTTCCCAGTCCAGATGGAAAAATAATACTGTTTTAGTCATGAGGTTTCAAAGTGAAGGAGCACTGCAGAGAAGCTGGATGGATTTAAACAAGGATCTTTCATGTGTGGGAATACAAAGCTGGCTTGAGTAGATGCAAGAACTGCTGGAATCTTGATTTATTCACATTTACACTCTGTTGTGTGAACAACAGAGCTGTGGACAGACAGACTTGTTCACTAGCAGACAATGGCTTCTTGTTCTGAATCCAGGAATTATGCAAGTCATGGATCAGCAATGTGGTAACAAGGGTTCTGTAACTGCCACAGTTCCCAATGTTTGAATTCTTGAGTTATCAGGAATGAATTGAGAAGAGTGGTAGGAAACAAATAGCTACCTACAAATAAATAATAAGTGCTTGAGTATCTATTTATTTGAAAATACAGAAAATTCAACTTAAGGCCATTGTTAAATGAAACTTCATGCTTTAAAGAAGAAAAGTTTTGATGCCACAGCACAAAAGTATATTTCAATGCCATATTTCCACATGAAACAAATCTCAGGGGACACCTTTTGTAATCATCTTGTCTTGGGTGTTATCAGAAGCAATTTCTATTCACCTTTTTGCAAAGAAATGGTGAAAACTGAAAGAACAGTGTGGAATGCAGGAGTGCTGAAATCAGTGCTGTTAATCTTGAAGGCTTTCCATCCTTTTGAAGCTGGAAATGTTTTAAAGTAATCACATTGCTTTGTCTGTGCATGATATTTTCTGCAGAACTGAAAAAAGAAACCAAACAATGATAAAAATTTGTTAAAATCAAAGAAAGGGGCAAATGCAAGCACTGCCATAGGGTGGTATCCATCCTTATGTTTGGTTTCTGAATTTGAAGCTGTCTTCTCTTCTGTGTGAACTTATCTTGTTTGAGGATATGCTGGTATTAGAACCACCTGCAATCATTAGATTTTAAATTTAGTTTATATTTCCTCTGTTTCTAGGGGAAAAAATGGATGTAGGTCTATAACAACTACTTGTGTTGAAGGACAACTCCTAATCTGTATCATCTGATCCTTCTGTTTTAGCAGGACTGACACCAATATATTCTTACACCATTTTGAAGCTTAGTTCCTCATCTGGGAAAACTCCATGACCCTTAAAATTTAGTGTTTGTGTTAAGTCCTGTGGCTTAAGTGCATTACTTGACCTGTCTTTGTTGGATAGATAACTGACCTGCTGTTGGCTGTGTCTGTCCTTAGGGTTCTGGAGGAAAAAATGCAATAAATTCAACAGGTACTGTTGTCTTTGCAGGTATTACTGGAGATGTTATGATTCAAAAGATTTAGTACTGGCATTCTATTTAATTTTTATTTTCTTTTTCCTATGCCACAATCTGCAGGTCCAACTGTATGTTGGAGTTGCCACATTTTTATCTTTTCCTTTCACAAAAGTCAGAACCCCAAAAGGCAATACAAGGAGGAGAGTGTTGTGTTCTAAAGATGAAATTCTTACACGTTGCTCATGGATTCAGTGCCTGGTTTTAGGCATACCATGGCACAGTGGTGGGTGTACCTCCAGGCTGGGCTCCCAAGTGTGGTACCTGTGTGTGGAGAGAATTAGGGTATGTACTCCCAGTTTGTGTCCACCCTGCTTTGAAAAGCCAAGCTGAAAAGTGACACCCTCTCTTGCCTGGAGCAGTTATATTGCTTTCGGATCAGAGTTTGGAGTAGAGGGTGAAATCTAGTGTTTGTGGAAACTGTTCTTTTGTGAGCCATTTAGGCACCCACAAGTGAGATGTTTAGCACGTAGGGCAGAGGAGATGCTTGCAGGGGATGCTGAGGAGAGAGGAATGGGTTAAGCTGTGCCTTTCAGAAGGAGATGACTCCTGGGAAGAAGGGGGAACACCTGAAGGGCTCAGCATTTGTAGCCATAAATCATACCGCAGAGTTGTCTGACAGTGCTTTTGTGCCAGAAAGCTCAAGCGAGGTGCTTCCTTCTCATCCTCTCTCTGTATTTCTCCAAATAGCCCAAATCTTAGAACCATGTTTGGAAGAAAATGGGCATTGAAAGTTTGTCTTCAGGTTATGAACCAAATTTCGCATCTTCCAGGAGAATGCCCATCCCATCAATCCGCTTCGAGTGAATAAAAGGAGCTGTCTGTGTTATCTGTCATTAGAAAGGAGGCAGGTTTCGAGTTCCGGGGCTGGAGCTCCGTGCTGTGCCCGTTTCCCTCCGGGCTGGCGTTTGCGGGCGAGCCCGGCTCGTTCCGCTTCAGCACCACGGCCAGCGCCGCAGCGCCCGCCCCGCCGGCCGGAGAGCGGCCATGGCCGGGGCTCCCCCGGAGCATCCCCCCGGGGCTCCTCCGGCCGCCCACCTGCCCCTGGGCCGGGAACAGCCTGGCATGACTGGGCGAGGTGCACTTGAAGCTCATAACACCAGCTGTATCCCGCGATGCAGCAAAAGCGGCGTGGCCAGCGGTCAAGGGAGGGGATTCTCCCGCTCTGCTCCAATCTTATGTGACCCCACGTGGAGTCCTGCACCCAGCTCCGAGTCCCCAGAGTAAGAACCTGTTGAGCGAGTTTAGAGGAGATGCTCAGAGGGCTGGACCACCTCTGCTGTGCAGACAGATTGGGAGAGTTGTGTGTGCTCAGCCTGGAGAGGAGAAGATTCCAAGGATGCCTTACAGCACCTTTCAGTGCCTAAAAGGGGTCTACAAAAAAGCTGTGTAGGCAACGTTTTCCAGAACCAGGTTCTCATTGTAAACTGAATCTTCAAATTGCTGAGCATCCTTAGTTGGAGTAGGAGATGAGGAGTAGGAGCTCAAGAGCTCCCAGGTGGTACTAGCATTTTTCAAGACTGGGACTAAATTCACTGATACTTTCAGTATACCAAAAATATCCAGATGTATACTCTGCCTATCTGTTATGGCAAAGTACTGCTCATAAAGATTATAGTTGTATCTAGCTCTTGTGACTGTCATTGAAGGTCTTCTATTTTGAGGAATATTTGAAATCACTGTAAAAAATATTCTGAATTAAAATTCAGCATATGACTTCTCTGCCAGAAGCTGCTAAACGTTACATTCAAGTTTGAGAAAATCTATTAGTATATTCCCCCTTTTGTTTAGAGAGAGTAAAATTAATGATTTTGTTTTGCTTTTCTGCTCTGCTTTTTATTATCTTATGTATATTTCTCTGCTTATTCCAGATCTATGCTTGATGCATCTGAGGCTAGAATTGCTTCTGTTACAGACAACTGTAATTTTCATTGTGCATGACTCTAGCCTTACATCTTGATTAGTCTGAAGTATCTTCTGCAGTGCTGTGAGATCCAAATCTGATCATTAGATTTAATATGAGATTATTGTATAGTGGACATTTATCCTTGCAAAATGTGCCGTTCATGTGGCAGTGCTTTTGTAGAGTCATTGAATACAAAAGTCACAGCAGCCATGGGTTTTATTACTGTACCATGCTGACACCTATTTTCTGACTTGCTTTCATCTGGTACTTGGTTAAATTATACTCCCTTCTGGTCAGTATTAAAGCAGATTGCTCTGTTTTAACAACTTTTTCTCCTTTTGGTCATAAGAGGTTTTATGAGGTACACTTGCAGCTTTTTTTGGTAATGTATGTCTAATCTTGCATGTTTTCTCAAGGTTGGGGGAAGTTTGCCCGCTTGACCCGTGCCCTCACGAGCAGCCGAGGAGTGCTGCAGCAGCTTGCTCCCAGCGTGCAGAAAGGAGAGAACGTTCACAAGCACTCAAGACTTGCTGAGGTAATTTTTTCTTTCCCTGGGAGGAAATGTTTCTGGCCTTTGTGGGTATGTCGTCTCTGCGCAAGCCAAGAACTGTCAGTCCTCCCTGCCCTGGGAATCTGGTACATGTGCTGTGAAATGTGTCCTGTGACAGCAGAATGAAAGCAGGTTTCCCAAAGACTTCATGTAACCTAATTCCAGTGTTGTGTTCCATATCCATAGCAGTCTTAGAAAGGTGTTATTAAAATAATACTTTCTTGCTTAGTTTCCATTCTTTTGAGGATCTTAATAAGAGTAGGACCTTGGACTATCTGCTTGTGTAAAACTGAGGTGAGAAAAACAGTCTAGTACACAAGGAAATCCTGGAGAATCCATGGCAGGGTTATTCTCTGAATTAATTTATGTATAGTGGGATCCCAAACTTGCATTAACAACTGGTTAAAACCTATGTTTAAGTTACTGCTTTTATGGACAGAACAGTTGTAAGATGCCACAAGCAGCGCTGCAGGGAAATTATGAAAGTGAAACCTTGTGATTTAAGTAGCCTCTCAAAGTTTTGAGATAAGCTCCAGGTAGAGAAGGCCCCTTGAAACACTTAGGGCTTGAGGGCTTTCGCCACGAGGGGGAGAGACTGTCCTGTTTCCTATAGCTGTTTCCTGGGCCAGTAGCAGGGTCTCCCTGGTGTAAAAACAGCCTGGGGAGAGGTTTGACATGGTGTTAATGACAGCACAGGCAATATGAAGTGGCAGTCCTGTGTCACTTCCTGCTGTGAATGCCATGGCAGCAGCTGTGACTTGACAATAATTCTTCATCTTCCTCTGCAGCTGGAGGTGTAAGGCGTTGATGGGTTCCATGAGGTCTCCATGTAGTCGTTTATACTGACTATGTATAAATACATATAGTCATTAATACATACATTGTACTCTGCTAGTTCTGCTGTATACGTACGTCTCAGTTTCTATGCAAACTAAAAATCACCTCTCTTCTTATCAAGTATAATGGCAAAATTCCTGCAGACAGGATCTCATCTAGTCAGTATTTAATACAGAAGAACTCAAGAAGGAGAAACCAATTTCTGTTGCAAGCAGAGAAATAACATGGATCATACTAGCACAGAGGAGGGACAGACATTCATGGGCACCATACTTCAGGAACACCATGTGATTAACACATGTCCACCCTGAGGTTGCTTTAGTGTCCTGGAATTTGGAACAGTTTTCCTCCTAATCCTACTCAAGGCTTCATATCAATTTATCTTTTCTTGTCTTTAGATCTCTACCCTTGAATTTTAGTTAATGCTAAAATGCAGGCAGCAAAATGTAAGACAAAGGGTCTGAGGTTATTCTGTTTTGCAACAGTCTGGACGTCAGTGACTACATGTTACTGAAACTTTTTGCAAGTCCATGTGTTCTACAAGTCTTTGCTAGTATTCTTACTGGCACAGCCAATTGATTAATTACAAATAATAAAGGGCAAGTGCATAGTTTACATGTCTGAAATGAGTTTCTTTAATTGCTGACTGAATATTGCGGTCATAATTTTACAAAGAACATTAGCCCCAGCTGTGATGTTAGGTAGCTTTTTTTCATGCTGTAATTCCATTTAAGCTAACAGAACTACACTACAGAGAAGAGTGCAGATAATCATACAGACAAGACCACCTTTCTTTATTTGAAGATATATGGGGTGCCAGGCTTCTTATCCTGCAAAGGTTTTTTGATAATATTGAGTATGGGATCTCTAAGAGTTGTATTTTCAAATATTTTTTCTTTTTTTTCCCCTTCATCCCTGCAGTAGCCTATCTGAAATTTTAAAAGTCATCCTTTTTCTTTTGCTGCTCACCATGACATTTCACATCAATCTTGTTTGTGTGAGAAGGCTCCACGTTTATTGCAGTGTTATTTGTGTTGCTCTTAGTTATTTATCACTTAGATATTTGAATGTCTTGGGAGGTTGTTGCATCCTACAACCTGAGTAGAGCAAGGTGTTGGAGCCTGCCACAACAGCTTACAATTTTTTATTGTTATGGAACAGTTTAAGAAAGGTGTTAGTGACAGACTAACGGGCCATGGATAATACAAGCAGTGTCTGTGAAGCTTCAGTCTCTGACTTTCATCAGTAGGCATAGATTTTTTTTTAGCCTGATTTCTCTAATAGCAGTCATATGAAAACTATTCAAATTAATTATGCAATTAACAGAAGGGTGTTAGGTAACTGTGAGACAACATTTCGCAATAGGAGTTTGTAAAAGTAATTGATGGATTTCTGGTATTTAATCACCAAGGAGCTGGTTGTAGGGATGGTTCTTCCTGGTCACTGCTGAATAAGTACATGTGTCATCTGCACCTGTGGTCTTAGCTGATGTGTTCTGCACCTTTGCCAGGCAGTTCTGGGCAAACAAGACTGTGTCAAAATTTAAAAAAAAAATTACAGTTATGAGAAATAAAAGCAGAGAAATTATAATGGTGCTTAGCAGCACTGCTTAAGAATGGATCTTCTGCCACTTTTTAATTTTTTTTTTACCATTTACCATTATTTACCAGGGACTTATAACTGCCATTAAAACTGCCAGTCAAAATATTGAGGCATAACGCCTAGCCCTTAGTTTGGGAGCAATTTGTGTGGGTGCTTGGGAAAACAAAAGCAAGGAAGAGTGAGAGAAAGCAAATAGGTGCAATTGAAAACATGAAAAGGAGAGATTAAGCTGGAAATGAGTGAGTGTTTGTGTTAGCTTTTTTTTTGCCCCCCAGTCATACAGTCATAAAAATAAATAAGCCATTGTAACCACATTTGAGCAATTTATGAGTCCTGACTTGGGATATATTCACCATTTTGTAAAAAAAATAGGATTTAAAAAAAAAAAGTGCTGTGTTTAGAAAGTAACACAGTCTTGTAAAACCTGTGATGAAATTTGGCGTTTCTGCTCTTGGAATAAAATTCTCCAGCGTTAGAGAGCTATTAAAGCATCATGCATCATTACCACAAATAATAAATGCAGATAATACAGCTGCATTATCTGATGAATAATAAGTAACTGAAATGATACTTTCATTAATAAGTTTCAGAAATAAATATTTCTTTTACCATGATAAAACTGTATAATAGTGGAAAATCTTCCGAAACCAGAGCTGTTTCAATTATTCAGAAAATTGTAGTAATCAAATTGTCCGGTGCACATGAAAGGAAGCTCAGCATATTGGTTTATATGGTTGTGTACAGTTTCTTCATGATTACTTTTATATCAGTCTCTTGGGGTTTGTTTTTTTTTTTTTAGCTCTCCAAGAGAAATAGCTTTACAAGCAGGTTGAATGTGGTTAGTTCATGTGGGTGTGCAACCACACCTGACTACTTTAGCAAACCTGTCTCAGGTTGGCACTACTCTCCCTAGAGGCTGAAGTGCACCTTGGAATAGGGCAGAAGGTACTTTGCATCGACCTGGATTTGCTGGATGGTGTGGAGAGAGGAGGGTTTATAGCTCTGAATCTTCAGATGAGCCAGGGCTGGTGTGTGTGTGGAAATGGACTTGGTGTGGCCCTTGGTGTGAAAAGTGGAGAAAGGAGCTCTTGTAACTTCCAGCGCAGTGACCTGACAAAAGCTTGATCTTTAGTACTAAGCTCTGTGGACCTCCTTCCATGGTTTCTGTGCAGTACTGAGCTCTTTTGTTGTGCTTTATGATAAAGGCACATGCTTGTTCTCTTGTTACACCCTTGTTGTAGGTGTGTTTCTCTTCCTTCAGTGAAATGAAGAATTTGGTGCCTTTGAGAGCTCTTGGCTGGCACTGCCAGGCACTGTGAGACTTTTGCCAGTGTGCCAAGCAAGCTGCCTTTGCTGGGAGAGATAGTGTGAGCTGGGGCAGTGCCCTTCTTTCACCCCAGGCTGTGAAATCCTCTCTAGCAGTGCCAGCAGTATGGGGTGGTTTTACAAAGGTGTGTGTTAATGATGTAGGGAGAGGGAGCTCAGGCTAGAACTTGTCACCTCCATCTCACCCCAAAAGAGGACTGGAGGCACCTCTGCCTTTCTGCAGGTGGCTTTCCCCATCTGGTGAGTCATTGGAATCCCTGTGTCATTCCTTAATGCTTGCCTCCTGCCCCTCCATTCAGGATTCATGCCCACAGTGCTGGTGCACATCCTTCTGCTGGAGACCAACTAAAGCCACAGCTCCTGGTCTCTTTAAATAACCATTGCTAGGGCTTCTCCAGAGACTCCAGGGAGGGTAACAGAAGTTCAGAAGACTTATTTATAAGGTCCCTAGCTATTCAGATAGTTTTAGAGTATGTTTACTTTCTAAATAGAAAGGGAAGGAGATCAATCAGTCATCAATTCCTTTTATTTTCCTGTGCTGTAGCCCTTGAATCTCAAACAAGTAAGGAGAAAGTGCTTTGTATTTGGTGATGACATTTTAAAACACTGAAGCAGCAGTTTATTGTCTTAACAAGTTGGAACTAGAAGTCTGGTTTTTCTGCTTTCAGTTCAGTTTTGCATCCTTACAGTTCCACTAGCTTTATTTTCATGGCTTTTTTCTATTTACAGCAGAACAATGACACCATAATTTAGCCCCTTCTTTTTTGCCAAACAGAGATTGTTCTTGCCTTTTCCCCTAACTGGGTAAGCAGGTATACATTAGTATATTTTCCAGTAAATTTAGTTCTGTTGATGCAAAATTTCCACAAATTCTTGGAATACAAAGAGAGCAGCAGTGACCAAAATGGAGTGCATTATGCAATTCTCAGTCTATAACTGATGTGTGTATAGATAAGAACCACCTGACAAGAGCAAACTTTTTTTTTTCAGTTTTTTATGGTTGAGGTTCCTATGCTGGTTAGAATAGTTACCAAAATATTGGACTCACTCATGTAATACCAGAGGCTAAAAAAAAGCTGTAGTAGGCCTGTGATTGCAGAAGAAGCAATTATGCTTTCCTGCTGCATTTGAAGAGTGATCCTGTCTCCCCACACCAGTAAAATCTCAGCACTAGAACTGAAATTCTGCTAAATGAAAAATGTTACTATGTGATGGAGGTGCTTGGTTTTGCTGATCAGTTATTCCAGTGAGTGAGTGTTGCAGAAGACACTCCTTGCCCAGTGAAGCATATTTCAGCCTTGGGACCCTGTGTTGGAGCTGCTGGTCATGCAGAGCCTCGTGAAAGCCAGGGGTAACTCATTGATTTCCAAGTGATTCAGGTACAGCTGCAATATGCAAAAGGGAGGGCAGGAGATGTTTGCAATATTGATTTGGGCTAGGGCTTTTGCTGGGAAAAGACATCCCAACATCTGTCACTGGGACTGGAAACAAACCTTAAAAGGAATGATGCTCTGAGTACACACACGGACTCAATACACACCCTCTGCCTCTTCCAGTCACACCAGTGACTTTTGGGGACTGCATGGGCTGGCCAGTGCCTCCTGCAGAGAAGAAAGACTGCATGTGCCTTGTGCTTCTTCCAGCTCCTCTCAGCACAGGGCAGCTTAATTCCCTTTAGTTTTGGTAGTATGGAGTACATACATGAATCAGGGTCAGGATCAATAGGCTACGCAATACTGCAGTGAACACGTCTGAGCCCTGGGTGGGTCTGCTGGAGAAATGTTCCTTTCTAGGAACATTCTAGACGCTCACTAACAAAAATACGGAGTCCTCTTATTTTTTTTTCCAATCAAATTTTTTTCAAACTCTTAATGCCTCTGTGGTAGCATGCAGGTCTGTCAGAGCAGGTCTTGTTAATTCTCTTCAGGAGAACATACTGGGCTCAAAGTCAGCAGGCTTGCAATTCCCATTCTCATTTACACGTGTGTGAGGAACTGTGGCCTGACAGTGTCTGACCCCTGTTGTGTACACGAGTAAGTGATTATGTGAGGTTCAAAGCAGCAGGGAATTTCATCTGAGACTGTTTTGTCCAAGGAGATCTTGTGTAGCTGATCGTTTTCTTTTGTCCCCTTTGGCTGAAACTGTTGGGAAAAATCTCACCAGTTCACCAAAAAAAAAAAAAGACAAAAAAAAAAAGACACTCAGAAAAGCCTGGAGATAAAATCCACGTCTAAGTAACTGACATTAAAAAAGCTGAGATAAGGAGAATGAAAGGAAGACATCCTTCTATTCTAGCTGTGTTGTCTTATCTTTTCCCAGAGAAAAACAGACATTTAATTTCCTTCTCTGCTTCCTATTGCTCTGAACTATGTGTAAATAAATGTGAAAAAGGAACCATGCTCCTAAATATTTTTCCTAAGTACTTCTCACAGGTTCTGTGAGTTTGGCATTACCAAATACATTTCACTCAGGGAAGCCTTAGTGTTCCTTTCAGTTTTCATTTATAACTCGTCCAGGGTAAAATTTGCTTTAAAATTTAACTTCTCTTTATTTGACACAGGTTCTTGATGTTGGTTTCACCCTCATGTACAGCCATACATATAAACAGACACATTGGGCAGAACTGGAGAGAGAACAGACGTAAAATGGGCAGCACTGATTGAGACTGCAGTTATGTAAAACAGTGCTCGGTGTCAGCATGTCCTCAGCTTGAGGTCCAGGGTTTAAAACACATGCTGGCAGATAATCTTCTGCAGTAGTGCTTTTCTGAATTCAGACCTAACTGCAGTGTAACTCAACAATGTGCCTCGTCAGGTCCCCTAAATCCTGCATTCAGTCCGGAGGCCCCCAAAGCCAGAGGGACATGGGGGCATTGGAGCGTGTCCGAGGAAAGGCAAAAAAGGCAGTGAAGGGTTTAGAGAGCAGCTTTGATGAGGAGCAGCTTGGGGAGCTGGGATTGTTTAGCCAGGAGAAAAAGAGGCTCAAGGGGACCATCCCCTCTCTACAAGGGCCTGAATGGAGGTTGTAGTGAGGGGGAGAGCCATCTTTTCCTCCAGGCAACAAGTGACAGGACCAGGGGAAATGGCCTCAAATTGCACCAGCAGAGATTTAGATCAGATGTTAAGAAAACTTTCTTCACTGAAAGGATTATCAAGCATTGGAATGGATTTCCCAGGTAATGGTGGCATTGTATGGTACCTGGAAGTGTTCAAAAGGGGTGTGGATGTGGCATTTGGGACATGGTTTGTTGAAGAACATGGGGGTGCTGGGCTATTTGTTGAACTCAACAATCTTAGGGGTCTTTTACAACCTTAATGATTCTATCTTTCTGTGATTCTACACCATCAGGTAGATAAGATATTGAACTTCTCTGAATGAAAGGGTGAAGTCCAAAATGAGTTTATTGAGGCTAATGATAGCTATCCGTGGGCTTTGGACCTCCACAGCCCAGAGAAGAGGGAAAAAGGCCTGTGCATTCATGATAGATTGTTGTTTGAGACAGTTTCAGACAGGGTGTAGTGAAGAGTTTAATAGGCAGTGTTGAAAAAAAATGTGGTCCAGTGGTCCTGCTGCTGGACCAGAGCTCAGTTGCATGTTGTTCCAGGTTTTGCCATCAATTTCTATTCGTCCTGTCCTTCCTGCCTATTCTTGCCCATCATTTTTCTGTCTTGTCTGTCTAGATAGCTGAAGGGGTTCTCTCTTCTCTGTCTGTCTTGGGCACTCCACACGTTAGTGTCAAAAAATAATTAATGGCATTAAAAGAAACAACTGTTCTCCATTTGATGCTGATTTGTGTAACAGAATACTTTTCTTGGCTTGCTTACCATTTGGTGGTGGTAAAAGGAATTATTTGATGTGAATTTTTATGAACTGCTGTACTGAGCTTGAGAATCTAGTGTGAAAAAATTAAGCATGTTTTCTTTTTCCTCTCAAATTTGTCTTGACTACAGGTATTGCAGCTGGGTTCTGAAATCCTCCCACAGTACAAACAAGAGGCACCAAAGACTCCACCACATATAATTTTGCATTATTGTGTATTCAAGACTACCTGGGACTGGATCATCTTGATTTTAACCTTCTACACTGCTATTTTGGTCCCTTACAATGTCTCCTTTAAAACCAAACAGAACAACGTGGCATGGCTAGTAGTGGACAGCATTGTGGATGTCATTTTTCTGGTTGACATTGTGCTCAATTTCCACACCACCTTTGTGGGGCCGGCAGGAGAGGTGATCTCTGACCCCAAGCTGATTCGCATGAATTACCTGAAGACCTGGTTTGTGATCGACCTGCTCTCCTGCCTGCCATATGATGTCATCAATGCATTTGAGAATGTTGATGAGGTTAGTATGCCACTTCCACTTCCATCCATTCATTGTTACTCGATGGCTGGGGGAAGGTGCAGGACAGAAGAAATGTATGGTTTTAAATTTATTGAATTACTGTACGTATGTCTCTGGTAGCTACCCACAGCATGCACAGAATTTTGCTTATGAATCCTAGCCAGAAGATTCATTCTTTAATTGCTGCTGTAGTTTTTGGTGTTAAAAACCCATGTTTATTTTCCTTCTTTCTGCACCCTCAGGGTTCAGGAGTGCAGGTAGAGGCAGAGAGCAGCACCTTTGCACAGGACTGAGGAAAGCTGTTCCACCTGCCTTAGCAGGAATAGTTTGAGGTGTGTGTCAGGACAGTTTGTCGGGGCAGGCTGTGCTTGCTTTCACTGCTGACCGATCAGGGTAGTTCTGCTAATGCCAGTTCTGCACAGGAACCATTGGGATGTAAAATACACATTTCCCAGCTGCTTCTAGTGCACCATGGCAGGTGGCAAAGAGGCAGGTAGTGACTCACTGAATTGTCTTTGAGCACCAGAAAGCACTGTGTGGATGCCTGGTGATCTGTGCAGCATTGTTTGGCAACACTATTTTAGAGGAAGGTGAAGCAATTGAAGGTGCTTGTTTAGTGATTTCATAATTAAATGAAAGGTAGGGAGAAATCTGGAAATCTAGACTCTTCCTTAGTTCTTCATTTGTCTGGGAGTAGATCACAATCTAGCAAAAGAACTAACATTTAGACACTTAAATCCAGAAAACTAGTATTTTTTAACTGCTTGGTTTTTGGATCAGTCTGCCAAGAAAATATTCCTAAGGTAAATACATTAAAGTTCCCTACCTAAATAGTTCAGAGAGTTAATGAATTTTTATTAAAATCTTAAAGAGGATTCCTGCTTTCTAGTTACATGTTATAAAATCATCAGCTAGTTATGTCTCTGAGTTTATCTGTGACACATGCTAAAGCTGTAAGATACAGAATCACAGGATGGCTGGGCTTGGAAGGGATCTCTGGAGATCATCTAGTCCAACCCAGCTGCTAAAGCAGATTCACTCAGGGCAGGTAGCACAGGGCATCACATCCAGGTGGGTTTGAATACTTCCAGAGAAAGAGAGGAATGTACATACCTACCTCATCAGGGCTTAGTATTTGAATTTTAGCCTGTAAAATTTAAATTTTATGACTTTGTTTAAAATATGCCCATTTATAAAGGACAGCCTATCTATCAAAAGAAAACTATGCCAAGTGAAATATAGGCAAAGCCAAACCCCATTACTTTTTAAAAATTACACTATTTTTAATAAAATTTAAAGTGGTTTTCTCAATAACTTGAGGACAGGTAGGTAAACTATTAAATGCAGTGGAAAAAATGTGATGTTGTTTGATATTTAATTCCCTAGAGAAGCTTTCATTTTATATCAAGCTACACACTGAAATAACACAAATTAGATCAAGCAAAAAAGCCTTGAGAGACCTGTCCTTAAGTATTTGTTTGCCATATAAAAGACCCAGACTGCAGATTATTCTGCAGGGCTTTCACCTGTTACTTTGCTGTGACACTGATAGAGCGATGGGAGGAGTGGCCATGTGTCAGGTTCTGACATTTAGACAGAAAGAAAAAAAAAAAAAGAAAATTAAAAAATAAACAAAGCAAGAGACAAAACCGCCCCCCCCCCCCCCCCCCCAAAAAAACCCAACCAACAAAACTCAACAAACTAGGAAGGAAGCTTTTTTCACCCATGGCAGATAGAAGCAGCCTGGTGAAGATTTTGCTGAACACTTTTTGACTTTAGACCGGTGATGTGACCTACAGAACACCTCTGAGGAAAATGTCTGTAGCAGTGGCTGTGACAGCCCTCGAACTGAGCACAGATGATTTTGGACTCATGGTAGCAATTCTGCAGAGAAATTCTTGTGTGAGTTTGTATTTCTGCAGGTTCTCCATCTCAGTGTTGCCTTGTAGCAATGAGAAGCTGATTGGTACTTCAGTTTTCCCCTGGCTCTTCAACAGTCCTTAATCAGTGTAACAGTGTTAGTTTTAGTTATTCTACTATTGTGCCCAAGGAAAAAAAAAAATCAAGATTTTTCTTGATGCTGTCCTTCCTTTCAAGTCTGTTCATCTGCATTTCCCGTAGTGGCTTCTGACATTTGGCTGGTAAAAATCATTGTGGGATCATTAGAGCAGAGTTTCCACTGGTGAAAATTGCCGTGCTTCTACTGAGGGCTCCTAGGCTGGTTTATGGGACCTGAGGGGTTTTGCCAGCAATGCCAGCAGAATAACACAGTGCATATCAGGAGGGGGTTTGGAACAGTAGATGCTGATCACTGTTTCAAGAACTGCCTGTAGAGAGAAATATAATCTTTTAGTGAAGAAGAAAAAAAAAAAATAAAAGCCACATCAAGAAATCTTGAAAGCAGCAGAAAATCTTTGCCTTTTATCTTTTTTTTTTTTTTTTTTTTTTCTGTTGTGTAGAGCATTCCCTTGTGGGTCAACTCCCTTCCTTTCTTGCTGGTTTAAATTTACCTCTCTCTTGCCCTGGATTATACACCATATAACTTCATAGCTGGATGAAGTCAGGTGCAAGGCTGCCCTGCTCAACGTGCAAATGACCAAACTGAACTGTATCTCTGTGCCACTTTAATTTTGCTAGAGGGAATTCCCTTGGAGCCATGGCAATGGAGTCAGTAGCTGGCCATGGCTGCTGCAGGATTTTTTTTGTTTTGAAGTCCTAGTAAGAGTATTCTTAAAAAATCTCCAGAAATGAAATGATGCCCAGTGTCAACAGTGGTGAAAAATGAGATGAAGAATATGAATTGCTATTTTCCCGATCTGATGTTTTCCATACATGATTTTAAACAGGAGGAAATAAGATCCTGACTTTGTTGCAGTCCCTATAATGAAGGGGGACTGGACCAGGTGGAAGCTTGCTTATTTTGCTGGCTACTGTAATTTTCTGTTTAAAAAAAAGGCACTGAAGACTCTGAGAATGTCATGGAGGAACTAACTTGACAAGTCAATTTGTACTGCAGAATGTTGTAATTACTGTGATGGAGACTAATTGATTTTCAAGGGACACAGGAACTGCAGCACTGAATAAGTAAAAAACTGTAAAATAGGATATTGAGATTTTTTTTTTTTGCTCTGGGCAGTTTTGAGACTGTCCCATTACTTATCTCTAGATGAATAGTGAAACCATTTTTGTCATCTTTAAAATGATCCACTAATTGTAATAGATGAAACTAGAGCTGATCAATATTTTTGGCAAGCAGATACTCAATTGAAAAAATTCTGGTATTGGATTTTTTTTTTCCTATTTTGAAGTAACTTTGTTTTGCAATTTACTTCATTATTCCTTTATAAGATATAAGAGAAAATATTTTCTTGAAACAAAATTGAGTGCGACTTCTGTGGTTTTCAGACAATTTCAAAATTCTTTGGGTTTGTTGCAGTTTGGAAAATTAGTATATTTTCACATTTTTCAATATAATCGAAATTCCAGTCTCCTCCTCTCTGCATGGTTGAGAATATTTTTGTCCATAAAAGTGATTTGAATTCATTAACTATTAATCAATACAACTATTAATAACTACAATTAATTGGAGAGGCACTTAAGTATGAATAGCCACATTCTACAGATGGAAGAGGAAAGAAAAAACATTAATGTCTTTGTTCAAGGCCATATAATTATATAAGAGACTGATCTCAAGTGCTGTGCTCAAAGAGATAGTAGAGCATTTCATATTCAGACATGAGCAGAATTCAACAAATGAGGAAATGAGTAGCTGTAGAGAAATTTCTGTTGTTATCCAAATGAAAGTAAAGTTGTGGATGTTTCTCCTGGCTTTTATATATGTGAAACAAATTTTACAGTTAAATACTAATTATTTTCTTGACCTGACAGAATTTCAACAGAAGAAAATATACCATATTCATACTGATTGATGAATCAACTTAATGCTAGGCTTGAACTTTCTATTGTTAAGAGAATACATCATGCTGTAATTTAGTCTGAGTAAGAAAAGAAAATATTGGCCTAAAATTTAAACAGCCCATGAAACATGTGGTGTTAGTCTCTTTCAAATTTGAATGATCAAAACAGCATTTGTCAGTAATTCTTTACAGTAATTAGTATTATTCCTCTCTTAAGGAAATACCACCTACTTTGGGGGATAATGTTATCTTTTTGTGTTCAGACATCAGTCAGTAAATTTAACAAAAACCAGGCTTAAAGAAAATTCCACAATTTTTGCCAAGAACAGTGCAATTTAAGACTTTGAATTCCAAAGCATATTTTTGCAGTGTCAGCTTGAGCAGTTTTATACTGTGGTTTTCGTCCATAATGCCATAAGATATAATTTATATTGGAAAAAATTTGACTTATTACATGTGATGCTGTTGTGAAATCTCATGCTAGGAGTGGAATCCAGTCATGTCACCACCATATAAATCTCTGAAATAGGGAGTTTGTAGTAGTAATTGCTATATGTGTTTGAGCAGAGTGCTGTGATCAATTGTTGGCTGATGCCAAATTGAGAACCATGTATGACTCAATTAGTTGAGGTAGAAGAGAAATAAATGCATAGTAAAAGATCATTAGGAAAGATATATTCAATATAAATGATCTAGTGCTCAGTTAAGTGAATGAATAGGAGATAAGCTAGCATGTAGGCAAAGAAGATGTACAGCTTTGAAAGGTCAAAATTTATGACGATAAAAGAAGTCCCAGAAAAAAAATACAATACAGAATAATAGAAGTGAATGAAGATAATTAGTGCTAAGTGAGTTTGGTGTAGCTGGAACGTAAACAGAGAGTTGAGAGAGGAAAAAATGAATGTGTTGCTGGTCAAATTGTTGGCAACTCTCTGAGGCAGTACTTTTGCAATAGATTAATTTAAACCTTGTTAATGGAATAATCTCTCATGCTAATACAAATTAGCTATTTAGGAATTACTGAAGCAGCTACACTGGAAAGCATACAACTTCCTTTTTTTTTTTTTTACCACTGCATGCAATAAGGGGCAAGGGAATAAATTATCCTATTTACAGTTTTATGGAATAAACTGGGACCTATAAAGAAAGATTTTGGGTTAGATGAATTTTGCAAACTGGAAAATATAATTTTAAAAGTATTTTTAAACTGCAAACAGCTGAGTAATATGAAATTTGTTTGAAACAGTAGTTCACCACCCTTATTTGAATCTGTCCAATGAGGCAGTGCTGTATTTTGCACGTGAGTCTATTGCTAAATCTAGTAATGAATGAATAATTTTCTATGACTAATTGAAATTTTAAAGTAGTCATAACCTACTTTTTATGTAATGTTTAACAAAAAAACCCCAGCTGTGTATCATGGAGTGTGATCCAGGCATAGAGGAAATGCTGGCAAATTGTGGTTCTTGGATGAGGTGAAGGTAGAGGAGGGATAAGTGAGACCCTGTGGACTGGGTGACACCTACTGGGGCTTCTGGGGAAGGATCAAGCAATTGGGTTATTGTGCTCAGGTAGGGCAGGGGAGGGCTGGCACATGGGCCTGGGGTTGGGGGTGTCATGATGAAGGAGGTCTGCTTGGTTGGGTGTCCCTGTGTGAGAAACCCCTGAGACACAGGGCAAAGCCCATGGGAGGTGTGTGCTGGGGGCTGCAACCTGCCAGACACCCTCGGAGCATGGCTAGGGAGGTCCTTGCTGTGGCTCCTGGGTGGCATTTGGAGCTTCAGAAGGAGCTTGACAGCCTTGAACTGTGGAAAAAGGGGAATGCAGTGGGAAGGAAAAGCAGTGGTGGAGGAGGAGGGCTGCTTGTCTGACTTCTGTGAGTGCCTCTGTTCTGCAGCATGGCCCCAGGGGGCTGTGCCAGGCAGGAATTACTCCTTAGCAGACAGGTAGGTGGAAGGAGTATTTTGGGGAAATGCAAATGGTGTAAAGCAGATTCCTGGGGTAAAGTGCACAGCCAGGATATAAACCAGGTAGGCAAAAGAAGCGCTTGATGTTCAGAGACTCTTGGGGATTCGAGTGAGGGTGTCTCTCTTCTCTGTCTGATTTGCTCCACATCTCCTCAGCCCCCCATTTTTTTTTCCAGTCAAATATGAGTTTTTCTATCTTAAAAACCCAACCTCCATGCTACCTATCACATGCCGTTTTCGTGCTACCCTGTGAAAGGGCAGGCTGTCTTTTTCCCCCAAATCCTCAGTTTTCCAAGTTGTGTTGATGTACATGGTCACTGCAGGGCTCTTATGCCTTGGAAGGCATTCAGGGTTAAATTCTCTCCCGTGCTGTAAGCCTGACTCTGCTACCTTCCCATGTCTTACCCGGGCACATACACCTTGGTGGCTCAGAGATACCTGCTCTGTCTGCTGATGGCTAGCCCCTACCAAAAGAGAATTCCAGAGCAGGATGTGTTGCTGTGCCCCTGCCTGATGTTGACCTCCTCTGTAGGCTCTAGTGAGGCTGTCAGCACTCCAGTTGACTCTTCTTCTGTACTCCAAATGTTCAGATTAGTCTTTCTGCTAGGTCACAGATAAGTAAGGGTGTTACTGGATTTCAGGGCTACTTCTTCAGGGCATTGAAAGGCCTGACATGATTTATCATTCTGTTAAAGAGAGAATAGTAGTCTGCATAAGCTATTCAATCTGTATCAGGCTAAAAGAATTAAAACGCTGAATTACATTTTCAGTGATAATGTATGGTGATAGCCTTTGTCCAAGAAGGAGAGCTAATTGAATATATTAGAGTCTGAATTATTTCAAAAAGCTGCTGTTAGAGCGAGACTTACACTGTATATAAAGGGAGGCATGTTCCAGAGGCAGGGATCAGTAACTCGCCTCTTCTCCCCCCATTCAGCACACTTGTATCGATGTGAGGCAGAAAGTCAGATGAGATTACAAAGGGTATTTGTTCAAGTAGCTAAGTGGTTGCTCTGTAGTCTATTTCATATTAGGGATGGAATTAGAATTGGAAAAGATGGAGAGGTATTAAATGCCAGTAACACTTAATATTATTTGGGTGTTTTGCTTTTTTGAGATAAGTAAAAAGCTTCTGGAACTGGCTGTTGCTTTGAATCAGAAGCATAGGGAAGCAGATTGTTGTCTATTTGGGTTAATTTTTCTATTTGCTGCCACAGAAATTACAGTTTCTTTAGGTTACTTATGTGTTATCTTTATTCTTGTTCTTCTTCTCGAAGTAAAAGGAAAATAGAGTTTGTTTTCTGTGGTTTTTTTTTTCTTTTTTTTTTTTCTGAGTGTGCATGTATGCATGTGAGGCAAGCACGGACATAGTTTTACAAATGAAAAATCTGCCTTCCCATCTCTTCCCATACCTTGTGCTCTAATACATGAATTGTTGCTGTTTCTCCCCCAGCCCTAACCAAGCTCACAGATGTCTGTCTGAAATAAGCTTCAGGGGTCTAGAGATCTGTTTTCTTCAGTGCTAAAAACCACAGCAGTATCCAGAGGGCTTAGATATTGATTTTGACCTGTGCACATAACGCTATCTCATCTCTTGGTTGCTAAATATGGCCATCTGTAGGAAAGGTCATGTTCTCAGACCTAATTAAGAAAATCAGAGGAGACAAATGACGGAAATGTGTAGTCCTAATGATGACCTGACAGGGCTGCCAGGTTGCTGCAGATAGGCAGAGCCAGACTGTGGCATGGCTGGCTTCAAATAAAGTGTCAAGAAAAAAGGCAGTGCTTTCTGTGGCTCTCGCCTCACAGTAGTGATAAATTTGGTTCATTGCCTCCCTTTTTGGAATAAATAATTTATTTTTTTGTCTGTTTCATTCTCTTTCTTTTAATGGTTAGCTTTTAGTCTCCTGCATCTCCCATTAATTGAGATGAAGCCTGAATTTTAGCAGTTCCATATGAGAGAAAAGTGCTGGAAAACTTAGGAAAGATTTGTGCCAATACTGAATATTTCTTTTTTTAAAAATAGGTAGTAAGTAGGAAGTAAATTATCCTGCCTTTGAGCCTGGAAAAAAGTCTTAATGCTTGGGTTAAGTGCATTTTCTTTTTGTACATGTAGAAAGTGAATAATGGTTAAAAAGTGAATACTGTCATGTAGATTGAATATATTACTAAAGTACTTGTGTTACTGCAGCTGTAGGAGGTGGGGTGAATGCAGCATTTTAGTTATTTTCTGCAGTTATTCATGCTGCATCTTGTTTGGAGTGGAAAATGAAGTATTTCTCACGTTTTTGGGGGGGCAGGTGGGGTGACGTCAGTTACTTTTTATGGCTGTTCTTTAAACAATTTGTATTTTAATTTTTTTTCTAGGTGGACTTTTATTACTCAATGAATTGAGCTGAATTTAATTTTGCATGGCAAATGAACAGCAGCAACTGCTTTTATCTGTACAACATCTATCACTGTGTGTCCACTGTTATTGTTCTTGGACCACAAAGACACAAGTAAAAATAATTTCTCTGCTTACAGCCCTTGTATTTTCACAGTGTGTTTTTCTGGATGTGGAAATAGCAGCACAAATTTTATGTTGTCTTATTGAGAGGTAGAGCCAAAATATGGGTATCCTGGATCCTGTGTTTGGAAAGAAGGCTACTTACATGGCTGAGGCATCAGTGTGAGACAAGGGGTGCACTCACAGTAGTTTAGATCTTGCAGAAAGCAAAGGAAATTCAGAAGAAAACTTGTGTAAATATGCACAGTATATAGTGAGGAAGTCTAATTAATAACAAATTATACATGGAAGTTTACTTTTGGCAGTATTTAATGGACAAACTTATGAAGCATTTTCTGTGAACATTAAATATGGGCACTGCTTTCCTCTGGGTCTGAGGCTGGTCTGTTTTTTCTGGTTTTGGGGTACAGTTCTCCCCTGCAAAGAATGTGTAGAAGGAGAGGGAGGGGAAGTGGTTGTGTTTATTATTTTAAGAGCTTTTGAATTCAAGTCTGCTCAGTCAGTGGCTATGGAATTATTTCTTCAGTGTCTCAGTGCCTTGAGCTTACCCTTTGGTTTGGAGAGGACTGGCTACACTTTCTTCCTTTTTTTATGCAGCAGCCATCACTGGCAATGAAAGTAAACCTGCCAAACCATGAAATATTTATCAATATCAATGCACAGGTATCAGCAGTAGAATTTTTTAGTCTCATCCAGTCACTTCAAAACATTTGAAATATAAGTGTGTGTGAAATTCAGTATTTTCTGACATACCGGACCAAGTGCTGCATATTGAAGTGAGCACTGCACCCAAGTTCTCTTTGTAGAAAAATATAGTAAAATTTTATATTATGTACTATGTGTCTATTCTGGCCATATAACAATTTTTTAAAAAATTATTTTTGCATGGCCTCAAGGGATGTTTTCTGTTGGATAGAGTACCAGCAGTTGCAACTGTGTCAGGGTAAATCAGACCCAGTAGAACTCCATGGAATATTATTTAGCCTTGTCCTTTCCCTGGCTGCCACATGGACATTCCTTATGGTGACCCTTTAGAGTAGAGCATCTGAGGGTGCCTGCCTGGGACAGGCAATGCCATTTCTAGCTCTTCATGAACCAAAGTTTTTTCTATTTCCTTTGGGCACAAGGATCTCTGGGTGTCTCTCATCTGCTTCTCAAAACTGGCAGGAGCAGCAGACCAAGAGGGTGGGACACACATCAAGAGAAGTAAATTGAGTTCAGGCGCCTTTGCGTGACATCGTGGAGCCATCTGTCTATGATAAAAGCATAAAAATAATCTGCAGTGATAAGAGCATTAAAATGGACAATAATCTAAAAGTACAGTTCTATTTTGGAAAGTGGTAATCTAAAATTGTCAATTTTTCAATCCAGCAGATCTATTCCAGTGAGCGTTAAAATATAACTTGCTAAATCTAGTGCCAAAAAGTACTGATTTACTGTCTGATTTTTCCCCCTACTTTATCATCTGTGAAACAGTCTATTAAGTTTCTGTTGTTTGGAACCATTTAAAATTCTTTCACTTAGAAATTTGTAGGAGTTATATGCATAATCATTTCCCTGTGCAGTTCTTGCTCTTGATATTGATCCAGTTAGGATAGACAAATCCTTTCCTTTGAGGAAATCAAAGAGAGAACACTGTTAACACTGAAATAAAAATAATTTTTTTTTTTTAACCGAGCTTTTTCTGAACTTTTAGAATCTCATTGGCAATGCGGTCAGGTGAGTATTGGGAGTAATTTGAATATTAGTGTATCCTTCCAGGGCAACCAAATCAAGTATATATTTTCTGTAAATATTCAAGTTCTTCTTGTACAAAAAGCCTGATTCTCTGTATCTCTGGTCAGAATTTGGTAGAGTCAGTTTCTCCCAAGTGATGCAGTTCAATACCATTTAAATTTTTTAAATAAAATTTCTTTTAGTGAATTCCACAAGGGAAATTAGGAGAAGAGAATGCTTGAAAAAAGTGTTTTGCCTTAGACTTTTAAAATCTGATTTCACATATTTCAGTTGGCACTCCCATTTTTTATATCCAATTTCTTGAGCTCCTCTTCTGTGATTCTTTCCTTTCCCCAAGTATTTCTAATCTTTGACTCTTTTTAATTTTTCATTAAGAATTAACCAAATTCTAATCTATTAAGTCCTTCTTAAACCATTACTATTTTTTGGCTTTGGTAGAACTCTTACTGACAAACAGCATTTTTTTTCTTTTTTTTTTGTTAATCACAAAAGGATATGTTTAATTTGAAGAACAGGTTTTGCACAAAAATAAAGTCATTTTCTCGGATATTGGGGTGGAGATTTTGAAGCAGTGTGTGATTAAAAGGCTTGGTTTTAAGACTGAAGCTAAAAGAGCACCATTGCTGGAGACCTGTCAAAATGTAAAAAATTAGTGTTTCACTGCTAAGGTTTCTTAAGAGAAAAGGGAGAAATGGGCATGAGTCCTGAGGGAAAAGGACATAAAGCTGTGTTATAATGTCAGAATATTTAAAATGCAGAGACCAAATTTGCTTGTCAATCCAGGACTTGCATATCTAATTCTAAAATGTTGTTATAATTTTTTTCAATTTCCACTTTGCTATTCCCCTCCATACTGGGTGTTCAGAAATACCTGCTTTCCCTGCCCTGGAAATTAAGGTATTTTGTGTCATATTCTCAGAATTGGCACTGGGGCTTTGCTTCAGTGTTTACAAAACAAAGCTGGGTATGGAATGAATGGGAAATGCAAATTTAACTTACTTTGTGTAGCAATTTTTGTATCAGTGATTTGAAAAGTTTGGCTTAGCTATTCATTAAAAGAACAGTTCACTTGCTCTCTTCTAGATTTCTGGAAATATCTCTGATTTAAAGGAAGGCTGCTTTTTATTTTTTTTTTTTTTAATCTCTCTCTCTTTTTACTCCCCACGCCCTGGTTGCATTAGATCTTGTCCAGATACTTAATAGAAATTGCTCGTGTGTTCCCAGGTAACAAATTACATCTGTCTCTGAAAATGAGTCAATGTAATCATGACAAATTCATGAAATAAAGGGAAAATGTATTGCTGCAGTCTTGGGGAACATGAGTCAATATACTTTATGTAATTATTTAATAAAACATCTTTTCTAGTGCATTGAAACAGCCTAAGATACTGAGGCAGTTGTATTTATGTAGGAATAAACAAACTTCCAGTAAAAGCTGGTGACCAGAAGTATGCAATTATGCATTTCCAGAAATACTCATTAAACCAGTCTGCTTAAATTTTAATCAGACTTCTATGTATGAAACAGTCTTGGTAAGAGGAAGTAGAAAAAAAAGGAAGGATTTTTATTATAGGCTATTTAGATCTTCTCATGCTCCAAATGGGTTTGAATTTTTTTATTTGACTTCTTGTGCAAATCTGTATAAAAGTTAACAATACAAAATCCTGCATGCTGGCTTAATTCTGTTTTGTGGGAGCCATATTATTTTCAGCACAGAAATACTGCATTGATATCAAAGCTGTCATAAAAAGGATATAATTTGGGGATTAGTGAGATGTTTGAAATATTTAAGCTTTGTGTAGTTCATATGAGAAATGTCAGAGGACTGATTATCAGTGCATGAATTTTTATCAAAGCTGTCATAAAAAGGATATAATTTGGGGATTAGTGAGATGTTTGAATATTTAAGCTTTGTGTAGTTCATATAAGAAATGTCAGAGGACCGATTATCAGTGCATGAATTTGTATAGGAAAGTGAAGTCATAGGAAATGCATTGTAGGAAATAGGAAAACCACAAATTGCCAGCTATTGCCAGTATCTTTTGGCCTTCTTTATCTTTCTGACATTACATCTGACATGTTGCATAAGAGTTCACAGCTGGATATGCAAGAGATAGCCTGTCATTTGAAGTTTTTACAAAGGTATTTGTAAACCTATTCAAATAATCTGAAAAGGGAGTTCAGAGAGCAAAATGGTAGTGGATGAAGGCAAAGGTGCATGTGTTCATCCTGGGAAAGGGTCACTAAGCTTTTTGCGTTTCGCAGTTTCTCTGTTATCTGGTGACTCTGTTTATTTTGTGGATCACCTTGTTTCTTTGGAAGTTGCAGCTATGAATACTGTTGCTGTCACATGAAATCCTAATGGCCATGGTTCTTTATCCTTCCAGGGCATCAGTAGCCTCTTCAGTTCCCTCAAAGTGGTGCGGCTGCTCCGGCTGGGTCGCGTGGCTCGGAAGCTGGACCACTACATTGAGTACGGCGCGGCCGTGCTGGTGCTGCTGGTGTGCGTGTTCGGGCTGGCGGCGCACTGGCTGGCCTGCATCTGGTACAGCATCGGCGACTACGAGGTCATCGACGAGGACACCAACACCATCCGCACCGAGAGCTGGCTCTACCAGCTCGGGGAGTCCATCGGAACTCCCTACCGCTTCAACACCTCCGGCTTCGGCAAGTGGGAAGGCGGGCCCAGCAAAGATTCCGTCTACATCTCCTCGCTGTATTTCACAATGACCAGCCTCACCAGTGTGGGATTTGGGAACATCGCTCCCACGACAGACGGGGAGAAGATCTTCGCCGTGGCTATGATGATGATTGGCTGTAAGTACTAGAGATTCTCTCTTTCTCGTGCACAGCACCGAATAGCTGCGTGTCATGAATGCTGATTTCATAAGAACATCTGGAACCCTAGTAAGTGTGGTGCAGCTAAAATTATTTTTGGTGGCAGTATAAGTATTACACACTTCCTTACCGGTTAGGTTTAAATCACAAATAGAGGATTGTTGTGACTAGCAAAAATTCAGTCATTTTGGAAAAAATATTCTGTCCGTATCCTCTCAATATGCTCTTGTAATAAGCCATGAAATGCTTAAAGCCTGAACTGTTAAGAATTAATGCACCTTTTGCCTCCATTTTAGTATGTGGCAAACTCTTTTCATGTCTGAGAGCTGTATACATTTGATAAGTGGGTCAGGGTGTGGGTGGAGGTCTGGGAGCATCATCTTCTAAGGGAGAGAAAACTGGGACTCTTTAGGAGCCACAAACTCTGGTGTGAGCTGAGCACACAGGCATATCCTGAAGCAAGGGGGGTGATGCTGTGCTTGGGCACCTCTGGCTCAGACATCCTTGTTAGAATGGGTACATGTTGCCAAGCTGTCCAGCTTTTGGCCATATTGTCATTTCAATGCAGGATCTGCATTCAAAGTGCCTTGAGAGCTACTTGGAGTTAAGAACCATATGGTGGCTGCTGTTAAACTAGGTCGTGGTTTTCTAGATCAGGGTGGAGTTTGAACCAAAATAAGGAAAAAAAATAAAATCTGCTTTATCCATGGGAAAACTTATCATTGTATGGAGAAACACAGAAGCTTCTGTATGGTAACATTGCATCCGGAGTAGGAGAAAGTCAATCCTTGCTAAGCAGAAAATGAAAACCAAATACATAATGAAACTCAATTAGCAGCACAGTGCCTGTTGTAGAAATGTGAACCTTTGATTCCGATGTGTCCTTTTACAGGACACTGAGGTCACACACTGAGATTACCTGTGCAGTATTAAGTCTGATGAAGGTTAGTGAAAAAAACTATCAAGACAAGCATTGTTGATCACACAGGGATTGGGATATTTTAGCTATAAAAATTGTTAATTTTGTTTTTCTAGCTTTTTCCTCTGCCAAGAGTCCCATCATCCTAGTAAAACACCCTGTAGGAGAAGGAACATTTTTATAAAACATGGATCAAATTTTGCAGTTTTCTCATGAGAAGGTGCATTAGAAAAGGTAGTGGTGTAGCACAAAGCAGGCTTCCAAACATGTTTCCTGATGAAGGCGCCAGTTTGATAGGAAATATCCTGATCTTTGGCTTATTGTTGTGACCATGATACTAGCTAGAACAAGAACACCTAGTATTAATCAGGATTATTGTTTAGTACTATGAATAATAATTAAGCATAGCTTCAAAAAGTCATGAATGTACATGGGGTTATTTTGGACTTGTACCTGTTCCAAGCTCTTCATGTGACAATGTGGCAGAAAGAAACTGAATTTATGTATAAAAAATGCTGATTTTGATGAGCAGAAAGAGAAAGATAACCATTCTTTATGTGTATTTTATTCTCTGCTCATTTGAATAGCAATAAGTGCTGTGTCAAAAGACTAGTGGCTTAAACAATACTGAGGCCAGCTAAGCTTACAGTCACAGTTTCATTAGTAAGATCACCTTTGAAATTTTTACCTTATTTTTATTTCTCAAAGAAACTGACCTTTCTGGAAATGGTGATGGAGAAGGTGAACATGTATGAAAATGTCTTCAAGCCCCACCATTTTTTCATGGGCTGGATGTGGGGCTGCCCTGCAGAAAGTCAGGGTGCAGTGCATGGCAGGGACTTGCCCTCCCACTGAAGGGTGTCAAAGAAGCTGCAGCTCTGTGGGTCCTCAGTCAGTTCAGAGTCACAGCACTGCCTTTGCACCCTCCCTCTGATTATGGGTATTGATGCTCTTGGCTTCAGTTTGCTCCATGAGCTGTGCCTCCATGGTTTGGTAGGGGCACTCAAGAGTTGCTTCCCTGGAGTGCAGATGTTGGCATCTCATCTATCAGAGGGAAAGGAAGAGTTTACTTTTAAAAGTGTGAGTCCTTCCTGCTCAGAATTATTTTTAATCCAATGGATTTGATCGTGCAAAGTTCTTGTACCTCTGGGAAAGGCTGGTCATGGTGTGTAGATTGCCAGGAGGTGTGGTGGTTTTGCAAGGCTTTCAGGTCCTTGTTTCTAGCAACTTGGTTTCTAGTTTTGTTTTGGTTTAGGGGCTCAGTATCTTGAATGGTTTCTGAAGAAGAAAGGTGTGAATAGCAGTGATACTTTTTTCTTTGATCTTGGATTGTTGTCTGTTGAGCCTCTGTTTCTGAAGAGGACTTGCTGTGTAAACAAGTGTTTTTAAGACTTGCATTGCTGTCTTTTCCACTGGCAAAAAAAAATTGACTGAAATGTTTGTGCTACAGTCAGCACAGGCCTGTGGTGACATCCAAATGGGGTGTTTGTGCCAGAAAGATTAGAGGTATTTAAAAGCATAAGCAGTTCATAACTAGTGTCCTTCCACATGTCTTTAGTAAGCTTATGCCCGGAGAGATGGAGTTAACACTGTAATTCCATCTTCCATAAGACAAAATGTGGTTTGCCCTGCTGCTCAGCCATGGATATGTCCCCTTGTGCTCACTGCTTACTCCCTCTGTAAAGCTGATCCTGTGGCAGAATTTCATTTGTGTTGCATTAACTCTGTAGACACACTGACCGCTAGTTATTAGTACTTTGCTGTGATATCAGATAGCTGTTTAAAAAAAAATAGGTAGGACCACTTCCATTTTCTCTTTTATTCAAGCTTTCATTATGGTAAATAATAAATCCAGGTAACTTTTAATTAAAAATTTAGAAATACTTTATTGAAGCTGTCCTGGACCAGTGGGAATTTTGGCTGAGTTGAGTGCAAATGTTGACCCAGTAAAACATTTAATGTATGTTGCTTGTAGGAGGAGTGGGTACATCACATTAACTGTGCACAGATACTGGTAAGGCGTGGTTGAGGTGAATAAGCTGTGTGTGGGTATTGAGCCTGTGGGGCTGACTTTGTTGGTTGGGTTTACACTTGGGTTTACAGAGTTTAAGAAAGCATGGCTTTGTCTCAGGAGCCCTGGTCTCTGCTTCAGAGCCTCCTTCTGCAGGGAGGTGTTCTTGTGCTCTCAAATGCAATGATGCACATGCTGTCCTGCTGACCTCGGCTGCAGTTTTCAGAGAGAAAACATGTCTTGCTGTTGGTTATTTTGATATGGAAAGGTGAAGCCCCTAATTAGATTTGTGGAGGGGGCCTGTGGCATACTCCTAACTCCAGGGATGTTTTGTCACTTTGTCAGCTCCACAGGAGGGGGTAGGTGAAAATTGCTCTTGATTCTTAACCTCAAATAAATGCACATCTGTTTGGGAAGTTCAAGTTATTTTAAAATAGAGATGAAATACCCAGTGACTGCTTTTAACAATTTCTGTTCTGTGGGAGCTTGTGTTTCTTATTACTGTGTAGCAGCTTTTCCTGAGCATATGTTGAATTGCAGTTTTGCAAAGCAAAATAGCTTCACATCTCTGAACTGACCTGCATGGTTTTGCCTCACTTTCTTTGTTGAGTGTATGTGTGTGTATATAGAGGGAGAAGGATGAGTTACTAGGGGAAGTAAAAGCAATTAATTCCTCAGCTTCATTCTAAATGAAAAACATATTTGCTTATCCCTTTCCACAGATGGCCCTTAAATTGCTAATTAATAGGGAAGATGTCTACAGACAGATCTTTCTGTGAGGCTGACATTACATAAAACCAGGCTTAAAACCACTGTCTGGGTCTGCAGAAAGACATATATTTTCCATTTTTAATACTTGAGAAAAAAAAGCTGTTTAAATTTTTAGTTTCTTCCCTGTGGAGACATATGCCTTGAAATTACAGTCTTTATATATTTTTCCCAGTGATTCTGTCAGGTTGGGTTGGATATTGTTTATTTTTTCTAAGCACTAGCAAAAATCAGAGGACTTTCATTTGCAGTTTTTGTATCTGGGCACTGTGTCAGCAATCTTCTTGCTATGCAGGTGGAGTAGGGATGAGCAGTTCTAAAAATGCTTGGCATTCTTGACTTTTGACATAAAATAATACTGATGGATGCTTGCCTATTTGGATTTTGAGCAATGGAACAAAATCCATCATTCTGGGAGCCTTTTGTTGATGTTTTTGGTTGCATTAAAAGATCCCAAGTTTTTGGTGCCTGTTTATGCTAAATTCTCCTTTGTTAGCTAGGAACTTACTGGAACTACAGGGCTGGACTCATCCAAAATATGAAGGAAAAGGCACATGTTTGAATGCTAAATGAAATAATAAATTCCCCTGTGAAACACTATACTTAGAACAGACAGTGAGAGGGATTATGGAAAAAGACAAAAGTAGGAGTTAAAAGGTCAGATTCATGAACATGCATGCTTGCATACTGTGATGAATTGTCAGCCACTGAGTTCATTAGTCAAAACAGTCCAGAAACCCAAGCCATTCTTCTTCTGCATGATGTGGTGTGCACCACAAGCATCATGCAGTCCTGCAGCACTTCAGCTGTTGTCTCTGATTAAGGTAGACACAGATCCCAGGAGAATGGAGTAGCTGTCTCAGCTTTGATCAGCTTTGTCTAGTTTCTTGCTCATTAGACAAAAAACCCACCAAAACCAAACCAAACAAAAACACCCAAACAATCCAGAAATGAGAATAATAGTCAGTAAATGTGAAAATATGGGCAGTTTTGTTTACAGCACTCTTGCTGAAAGGAACAACAGCGTGACCATCCTTGAGAGCTTTAAGAAAATCTTGGTGACAGGTATCATGATGCACAGGTCAGTGTTACTCCATCACAGTCTCACAGAGCATTGGTGACCTCCAGCAGGGTAAGAAGTGTTTAGTGGCTCTTGTGAACAAGGATAGTTAGGAGCTGATAAAAACTAGACTATTGTTATCAAAA
The DNA here is from genome assembly GCF_014805655.1 of Passer montanus. Classification (NCBI taxonomy): domain Eukaryota; kingdom Metazoa; phylum Chordata; class Aves; order Passeriformes; family Passeridae; genus Passer; species Passer montanus. The sequence goes on along the minus strand of NW_024358722.1, from coordinate 11,906,476 downwards.
CACCTGGACAAGATAAAGAGACATTGCATCATCATATTTGATGACCTTCTTGAGGCATGATTTCCCCCTCATAAAGCAAGTCATCAATTGAAAAGCAAATGGATGTGGTCATTTACTAAACATGTGTCTAATGACAAGAGAAACACATTTACCCCTAGAACCCCTTCTAGGTGGTGGGGGAATGTGTTGGAATAATTTTTGGTGGAAGTTGGTGGCCTGAAACTAAGGGCCAGCCATGTGCCAAGTGTTAGTTAGGTTTGCTGAGGGTATCATTAATGGCTGCAGCACAAAGGCCTAAGAGATTTTAAACCCAAAGAAACTTTCTCTGTGTTCATGGGTATTGCCAGTGCAGTGTTTTGGGCTTGGGGACATGCTGGGAAAGGAAAAAGAAACCTTGTCTTGCAAAAACTGTCTCTTGAATTTCTGGTCTTTGTCAGATCCCTGGCAAGATGACTAAAATCCCTCAGATGTCACATACCTCTTGCAAGCTCCTGAAGCTGCAGATGGCACGCTTTCTATAGGACTGATAGTTTTGCATTAATTTTCATTGTCATCTATCTTAGCCGACAGCAACACTACTCTAGCCAGTAATTCCTAATTTAAAGGCCTGGATTCTTTTTTAAAAATTTCTTTTTAATAAGTATGGCCAGTCTCTTCAGTTCTGTTTCTTCACCCCTCCACAATGTGCCTTATTACATTTTATTTGATGCTAGTCATGAAATTTGAAGAGATGGTGTGTTATTGTTGTAATTGTTAAGCAACTGTTTAGGATTTCTGAGTGTTATTTTGCTTGGATGCTTTCTCCACTAGAACAAACCACCAGAAGTGTTGTGGATATATTTCTGTGCAAGTTTCAGCAAAGTGATAAGGCTGGCAGAAAAATGGCTAGAGTTTCTCTGTACGTTAGTAGCGGGTTTAACTATTAGGGCAGAATTTGGTCTGGTTATCTCTAAAGATGAAAATATTTCAATTTTTAATATTCAGAGTAAAGAACGAGTAAAAACCAAGCAAAAAAGCCCCCAATAAAAAGCCAACTCCAAAAATCAACAACAAAACCTACCAAAACCTCAAAGTCATTGTGACAAATAGAAATAAAATGGATAGACAAGGTTGTTTTTGGCTTTGTGGATATATAAACAATCCTTCAGACATCTGAGTCCTGAGGGATGCAATTTCCAGCGGAGCGCGTCGGTATTTCTCATTGGTAAGCGTGGGGTGCGCCGGGTCCTGGTGGCATTTCCAGCCCCACTGATGTACCTGCTCAGAGTTACATCATTGACATTCAGTGCAGACAGGCCATGGAGGAGGGATGCCATCAGTGCTGACAGGCTTCACAACACAGCCAGCTCCAAAGTCAGAATTTAGCTCTTAAAAGCTGCCTCCTCTTTGGGTAAGGATGTCCAGCACCTGCTTGTTTTTTTCAGGACTGCTTGAACTGAACCCAACCCTGTTCCCCAGGACTCAGTATTGGGACTAGTCTTGTTTAATATCCTTCTGAATAATCTGGATGAGGGGGTCAAGTGTACCCTCAGCCAGTTTGCAGAGGACACCAAGTTATGTGGCAGTCTTGATTTGGTGGAGGCCACGAAGGCTCTGCAGAAGGATCTGTACAGACTGGATTGCTGTGCTGAAGCTAATAGTGAGGTTCAACAAGGTCAGGTACAGGTCCTGCACTGGGGTCACAACAATCTTGTGCAGCTCTACTGGCTTGGGGAGGAGTGACTGGAAACCAGCCCAGTGAAAAAGGATCCAGGGGTGCTGGTGACAGCAGCTGAACATGAGCCAGTGGATGGCCAAGAGGGCCCATGGCATTCTGGCTTGTACCAGAAATGGTGTGGCCAGCAGGACCAGGGCAGGGATTTCTGCCTCTGTACTGGGCAACGGTGAGGCCACACCTTGAGTGTGTGTTCAATTCTGGGCTTCTCAACACAAGACAGAAGTGCTGGAGTGAGTCCAGAGAAGGGCAACAGAACTGGAGGGTCTGGAGCACAAGACTGATGAGGAGCAGCTGAGGGAGCTGGGAGTGTTTAACCTGGAGAAAAGGATGCTTGAGGGAGACCTTATCCCTCTCTGGAGCTGCCTGAAAGGAGGCTGAGCCAGGTTGGGGTTGGTCTCTTCTCCCAGGTAACAAGTGACAGGATGAGAGGAAATAGCCTAAAGTTGCACCAGGGGAGACTTAGATTGGATATTAGTAAAAATTTCTTCATGGGAAGGGTGTTCAGGCATGGGAATAGAGTCCCCAGGAGAAGTGGTGGAGTCACCATCCTGGAGGTACTTAGGAAACATGTAGATGTGGCACTTGGGGACAGGGTTTAGTGATGGACTTCGCAGTGCTGGGTTAAGATTGGACTCAATGATCTTAAAGGTCTTTTCCAATTTGAATGATTCTCTGGTTCTATGATAAAACACTGGTATTAAAATCAGAAAAAAGCCTTTAGGTGGCACCTATCTAAATAGCGAATTCCTACAAAAATTATCTCCAGGAGAAGATGGACTCAAAGTTGTTTTTCAGGTTCACAACACAAGTGCTAATGCTGCAATAAATCTGTTTTAGCTAATGACCATGGCCATATGAGGAGTGGCCCATTCATATGAGGTATCCCCTCACCCCAACACATTTCAAACCAAGCAGTAAGAAAGAATTTTCTGTCAGTATATTAGTATGGTAATACTTTGTTGCCTGGCCTGGCCTGGCGAAGCTTCAATTAATTCTCTGTGAGATGTTATTTCTTAGAATGCAAAAATGAGTAACCAGTATTCCCTTTCTTGTTATTTAAAGCATGTATGACCAGATTAAAGCTAGATTAAATTATTGCTACTAATTTTTTTTGCAAAATATATTTTGGAAAGGGCAAGGGTAAATTGCCCCTGTACTTTTGGCTGTAGGGAAAAACCCATAAATGTTCCAGAGCTACATATCACATACCTATGCTTTATGAATTGTCCCTTAATATGTTATCTTGCCCTAATGACTAAGAATTTCAGGCTGTGCTTCAGCCTAATAGATCTAGAGAATCACCCTACCCCAGAATATACTAGAATTTAGTTGCTGGAATAGTCCCAGTATATAGTCCATATCTTTAGCAGTACTCTGCAAATCCAGTCACAACAATTCCTGTAGTGAGATTTTTCTAAAAATTTCTAATTCTCAAGGTTTTTACAGTCCATTTCTCTCCCGCAGAGCTTAACATTGCTCCCCAAGACATTGGACAACTTTTGAAAGAACTGTAAATGCAAATGGAGAAAAAATAGTTCTGTTTGACAGGAGAGAAGATGAAAACTGTGAAGTGTTAATAGTTTGGTTTTTCCAGGATTTGAGGAGAGCTCACACTACAGTAATGTTATAGATAATTGCCTTTTCTCTTTCTTTTACACAGCATTTATAAATTTTGTCTTTTAACTCTTTAACAGGAAGGAGAAGGATAAGGAAAATAGGTATCCCAGCTGTGGATATCTTTCTTTTTCACCTGATGTCTTTCATATCATGTGCAGCATTTTGCTTTCTTTAGACATTTTTATCATTACTTCGTATAAGTAGATTTAAAACACTGAAATATGCTGGCTTTATCAAAATTTAATCAGAGTGTGCAACCAACTTGTTTAAAAGTCTAAAGGAACATGATTAACACAAGTTAATTTGTGAGAAAAGAGCGTGATGCATCCAGAACATGGACTGAGAGAGCAGAGGAATATAAAAAGAAGAAAGAATATTTCAGGCAAGATAATTTGCAAGATAAATATTTTGTTCCCTACAACAAAATGAAGAATCTGCAAGAGACACAGTGCTTTGCTATGCAGGACAGCAAACCTTGGAGTTCAGTTTACAAATTTATTCTTAAATTGCTGAATTACACAAGTGCAATCTAGAAGAGCATGGTTTGTCTGTCAGAACTATATTATGGATTCCCACTTGTGGAACTGGCTCAATATATGCAACATACAAAAAGCACAAATTTTTCATTGTCTCTGCATTCCTGGGAGGCCTTTCCTTAAGCAGCCAACTGTATTGCTGAAGGATGGTAATGCTGGACAAGGATTTGGTTTTACACAAGTCCATTTCTGACAAAAAAACCCCAATTACGTAGGCAGGGAGGGAAAATAGTAAAATAGCACATCCAACCATACAACACATTGTGCCTCTTGTCACCAAATATGTGGAATATGATGGAAGTTCTGAAGCATCTTCTAAGCACTTTTCACTTCTGCATCAGCTTCAAAAAATTGTATAATTATTTTAATATCTACATTCTGCTGGACTCAAACAGGCCTGCTGTAGGTTACAGGGTGTTGGAATAGAAATAGCTTGCCTAGCTGGAATGTGTGAGTGGTTTATAGATCATGATATGACCTTAACCACTTGGAGAAGCAGTCTCATGACATCTTGAAGATGAATAAGGCTTAGTTGTGCTTACCAGATCAGTGAGTTTTAGTGCATTTGGCTGCTTTTGTACTTTAAAGGAAGATTCGGCTTTTTATAGAAGTGATAGGGAATGTTTTGGAGGAGGCAAAAGCTGCTATGGGCCATATTCAGCCTATTTCTTAGAGTTCTGAAATACACTAGATCTGAACTTGAGTTATTATCTGAAGACATATCCTATCATCAGCAGCCTGTTGGAAGAAATTCTGATCTACTGAGAGAATATGGAATATATGTAAAAATATCAGTATCTTTTATCCACTGTGCAGCAACTCTTGCTGCTACTGGTGTGAAAAATGTGGAAGGAGACAAGTAACATATTAATAGGTCCTATTGCCTGGAAGAAAAGTAAAAAATTTATTCTTCTAACCAAAGGATTTTGGCAGCCAGTGGTTCTAAAATCTCAAGTGCCTTACAGTAAAGAATGAAACAGTTGAGGTATTAAGGCCTGACTTTTCTGACTCACCTCAACATGAATTAGGAATGCTTTCTTCCTTCTTTAAATCAAACCAGTAACTGTACCAAGTGGTGTGGAATTCAGTTTTCTGGTGAGATGATAGGTAAACCTTGCCTTCCCCTGTCCCCATCCCAAAAGCAAATATGTCTTGGTTGATGGGCGCAGGTGAGTGGGATGATTCGGGTTTGTGGTTTGGTACTTCCTCATTGTTTTTGCAAGGATCCTACAGGATTTTCACTACAAAATAAGAGGGAACTGGAGATTGATAATATCTTCTAAGTGTAACAAGGCCAAGTGGAAGGAGACAGAATTGGATTTAAGATAATTAATTTCTGCCTTTGAACTTGAATGAGGAATTTTTTTGCAAGTTATTTTCTGATAAAATTGAGATTTACTAGGAAAGCATGAAAAATAATGTTGGAGGTTTTGGGTCATCCTGGTCCACAAAGGTCTTAAACAGTCTCAGAGCTTCTAGAAACTTCATCAAGTGAATTCTGAAAACTGTAAGCTTATTTATTACAGTTTTATGATGTACTGACAGTTTGTACTTTTAGTACAAGTTTTGCAAAATATGAAGTAGCATACTTGCTCCAATTTTGAACCAACCCTATCCTAATGTTCCTTTCCAAAACCTTTCCCCTCTTTCATATTCAGAAGGCAAATGAATGGAATTTTATCTCCTAATGGTCAGGCCTGCTGACCATTTGTGTGTGTGGTCCTGGACAGTGTGCATCCTTTTGCATCAAGCACACAGATCTGGCACTGATTTGGTCTTGGAAATAACCCAGTATCCACTGAGAATAGTTCACAGAACTGCACCCTAAATCTCATGTGGCCTATTGCCAGTTCTCTTTCCTAAAATGGACCACCATTTTTCTCTCACTTGTCTCTATAAACCTTCATTTCTAGGCCTGTCACCACTCTGAGTTTTGTCGTCCCACACTAGCAGCATCATCCTGGCTTTATTTTTTTTACCTCACAGAGAAAATTTAATAAGAAACAAGGAACCAGAAAAGATACTCAATTTGACTTGTTCTGCCCTTTTGATTTTTGAGAAGGAAGTTCTCAATTACAATAATTCCTTGAGCTTCTCATTCTTTAACCATTTGCTGAACTTTAAAATTCTTGTTGAGTTTGCTGCATTTAAATCCAGAGGGAGGGAGGGCAGGTGAAATGAAGGTGATATCCTATATTGCAAATAAGTTTTGATCGCTTGATTCACTTCTGGTTTGACTATTTTTGATTCTACTTATTTTTTCTTCATAAAAGCCTTTCTTTTCATGACCTAGAAAATTATAAAATCATTTTTATCAGGAACTAAGTATGCCAAAACTAAAGATTTTAGGAACTGTCTTTCTCACACTCCTTGCAAATGAGTTGACTGCAGGTTAGTAATGAGATGACAGCTACAGAATGTGTGAGGGGGGAAATGGGCATTTTTCTGGAAAGGAGCCTTATTCCACATCAAGTTAGCAATCTCCTGTGAAAATCATAGAGGAATTACCAAACAGGGAAATAACTTTGAGCAAACCTCTGTGTTGTGTAGGTGCTGCACAGACTGGGGGCATTGGAAAGGAGAAGATGACCTATCAATGTGCCACCTTTGGCCCATAAAGCTGTTCTGACCCACTCATGCAGAAAAATAATGTCTAATAGTGCTCTGAACCTTCACGTATGCGGTAAATTGAGGTGACTGGAGGCTGTGCCAGATGCTGTCTGGAAGAGGCACTGCAGTCCCATTGGTGCCCTGTAGTGTGACAAGGGGAGCTGAGGCCATATCGAGGTGAGGTGTTAACTGTGCTGTCACCTCCCATGACCTGTTTTCCCTTTTTTGCCATTCTTAGGTATTTAGACTCTGTGCAGGAAGGTAGGGAGGGACCTGCCTCACGTTCCAGATCCTGCTGCTTGTTCCCCATGCTGCATGCTTTGGTGTAGGTGTTTCCAAGAGGTACCTGAGAACACCTGTAGATGCTGGCTTGGCACTGCAATATGCCATCTGATCAAGAAGGCAGCTTTCATGGTAAAAAACAAAAAGGGGAGAGGCAGATGAGTGAGATTTTTTTTCCCCCTCACTGATATAAGAGAAGATAGCACACTTGTTGTGAAAACTGCAAGAGTCAAATGAAAACTTCTCCATGTATGTGTAGAAATACGAGAACAGCAGTACCTGTGAGGCAGAGATCTATATGACATTGCCAGGTACCTTCTGGGGTATTGACTCAAAGCTGCCAAGTAGAAGGATGCTCCTATTTTCCAGTGATGGCATCAGAAGGTCCTTTCAGGCCAGTACAGCTGACTGACTGCTTTTTTGGGCTTCTGCTGGTCAGTTCCTTAGTGCACTGACAGGTGTGAGATGGAAGAATGTAGGTTACTGTGATTCCCTTGCTTCCTTTGCTGTTATGATGAGGTCTGTGTGGGTGAGCAAAAGGGAGAGCAGGTGTTGAGAGAGAGAAATAGAACTTGAAGTTGAAACTAAGGTTTCTCCTTTTCCTTTACAAACTCGGAAACTTCTTTTTTGACTGCTTTCCAAAAAAACCCCAGAAACCAACATGGAGTTGGTTTAAACCAACAACCAGTTTAAGATGGTTGTTTCCTTATGCTGGTTACAGACATGTAGTCCAAAAGATGAGCAGTATTTCTCTTCTTTGGTCCTTGTGGTTGAAAGAGTGTGGTTTGAAGTGTGATGATACATTAAAGCAAAGACTTGAACAGGGAATTTCAGAGAGTTATTTATGTGAGGAAAAATACAGGCTGGGGCATGAGGTAAGTAAGTGTGGCCAGTTGACTGTGCTGATTTTATCAGGTTTGATATTGTACTGTACAAAGTGCATGAGATTCAGATTGTGATTATGCCAACACAGAAGATATCTCCTTTCATGAGGGTGCAGTTCAGGTCCAGAATGGAGTTATCTTTTATTCATATGCAGCCTTCAATAATACAGAAGACTGGAGGGAAGACTACTGTTTTATGGGACCATTGTGTTGTATTATGGGGCAGCCATACAGAGGAAAATGCTCTGAGTCATTGCCAGTTTGGGTTGAAATGGAAAATATGATACAGCAGGAAACTATATCCAAAAAGAATGGTTCAGTACATGGAGTTCTGGTACATTTGCAAGGTCCAAAGCACAATGAAATGGGCAGTTCAACAGTGAAATGCTGGGGTAGGTAAGACATACAAAAACTGAGGAAGGTGACAGCATAAGGGCAACCACATTTCTCAAGCTGGCTGCCTTCAGCTGGGAAGCACAACAATCTGCTGTGAAGTTTGTCTCCTCTTGCTTTGGGGGACTAGCTGTGGTAGAACTGGTCAGGGACAGAACTAACTCTCTAGCCTTGCACACTCTGCACAAGCAGAATGTTGAATCAGTGTTGATGACACAAATACTGCCCTTGTGGCAGTAGTTACATGTTTTTCTTCCTGCAGCTGTTCTGTAAGCAATATCATGGCTGTACTCACTCTCCAGAGTTTTAATATGAGACAGTGTCAGAAGGGGAGAGCAGTGGGGAAAAATTCTGGGAAAGCAGCTGCATGTGAATGACAAATATTTCCTGTAAGCTTTTGATCTTAGTTATTGTTAGGGGCAGGATCTGTAGGTCCACACTTTAAGGTAACACTGGAGATGGCTGCAGAGTTTGATTAATTTTGGGTAAGTGGGCAGTGAAACAAGCTGCTTCCCAGAAGAAGGCAATATGGATTGAAGAAAAGAAAGAACTTAAATCTGAGACTGCTATGTTAGTGCATGTGTATGTATGCTGCTAGTGCTGCTTTTTCCTCCTTTAGTTGCTGTCTCTAACCTTAACCTGCCAGAAAATACTGCTTTATACATTTAAGAGAAGAGTATCTGGTTTTGTATCATTTTCTATGCAGCGGTGCACAAAATGGTTGATAGTCAGTAATGTTTGCCTGAGGCCACACAGCCAAATTTCCTGCTGGTTGCTAGTGGGAAAGTTTGTCCTTCAGTAGTTACACAGCAGCACTTCTGTTCTAGGAGTTTTGGAGGGCTTTACCATCAGTTGCCAGCTGCCTGGCGAACCAGAGCACTCCTGTAAAGCAGGGCTGCTTTCCCAAACAACTTGCTCTTTAAAATGCCCATTGCTTGTTGGTCATTTTAAATGCCACAGGATTTCTTGCTTCTCTCGATTTAACAGGCTGCAGATTCATCTAAAGTGAGGGAGAAAAAAGCATTTACTGAGTTACAGCTGAGAAACAGCAAATTTCCTCCCAGTCTCTACTGAGCCCAAGTCCAGGGAGGGTAGGGGAAGCCCAGCTGCTCCTTGGTGCCCCAGGTCCCTGAGGGAGGGAGGGCAGCATAGAAATGTTCCAGCTGAAGAAAATAACATGCAGTCCACAAAAGCTGTTTACCCTAAGGAGCAGATTTTACTTTTGCATCAGTTTCTCTTCTCCTGGCTCCAGCCATGCTGTTTCTGAAATGTTTTGGTAAGAGTTGCAAAGACTTGACCCCATAAGAACAGCCAGTGTTTCAAGAGCTCTTGCAATAAAGGAAAGTAAAATACCTTTCATTAAAGGGTTGGATTTCTTCTGAACTTAACTCAGAATCTCTGCTTGCAAATGCACTTACTCTCCTCACAGATTTTTTAATATGTTGTTAGTTTTCAATTTTCAAGCAAAAAATTGCCTTTTGGAGGAATTAGAGACTATTTTGTGTGCTTTTGCATCGTCTTTTTTGGCCAGTATTTTTCATGGGTGCTTGATAATTCGTGGTTTAGTTTCAGATTTTCCCTACTTGGTACACTACAAACCTGACTTTATGTTGCTACACCTCTGAGGCAGAATAGATTTATAATTTATTACCTTTATTATTATCACACTTATAAAAAGCAATGAACCTGGCATTAAGAATTATAACTATTTGTGTCAGTGACCCACTGGAAAACTCTGACCTTAAACAACAGGAGACAAGAGAGACATAAGAGTACATGATTTTTCAAGCTAGGGATGTACATACCTGTATGTCAATGGCACTTAAGCAGAATGTTTAATAGAGAAAATGTAGATGAACTTTAAAAGTTAAAATGGGAATTAAAAACTAAAATTGAGAAGCCTAGCAGCACAGGCTAATTCTACCATCTCAAACCCCCTAGTTATTTGTGGAAACAACTGCACTTTCAATGCTGCCACTAATATTTCTGGTCCTGTCAGGTAGGAGCTGCACCTTGCAGATATGTACTCTCTGCCAGTAAGAACAGATATCAGGCTAGTGCTGATATCTGGGCAACAACAAAACCGTACTGTGCTTCTGTATGCCTTGTGTGTGATCTCTGTGCTCTTTCTGTGTAGTGAATACACAGGGTATGCTGTAATTCAAACTGTGGACTTCAAATATCACACTCAGATAAGCAAACAGAGCATAACAGCTATGATAACAATTCTTGATCAGACATTGTATGGCCAGCAGGACCAGGGAAATGTTCATCTCCCTATACTCAGCACTGGTGAGGCTGCGCCGCAAATCCTGTGTTCTGTTCTGGGCCCCTCACTATAAGAAAGACACTGAAGTGCTGGAGTGAGTCCAGAGAAGGGCAACAGAACTGGAGGGTCTGGAGCACAAGACTGATGAGGAGCAGCTGAGGGAGCTGGGAGTGTTTAACCTGGAGAAAAGGAGGCTCGGGGGAGACCTTATCCCTCTCTGGAGCTGCCTGAAAGGAGGCTGAGCCAGGTTGGGGTTGGTCTCTTCTCCTAGGTAACAAGCGACAGGATGAGAGGAGGGTGCACCAGGGAAGATTTAGATTGGATATTAATAAAAATTTCTTCATGGGAAGGGTGTTCAGGCATGGGAATAGAGTCCCCAGGGGAAGTGGTGGAGTCACCATCCTGGAGGTATTTAAAAGATGTGGATGTGGCACTTGGGGAATGCTTTAGTGGTGAACACGGCAGTGCAGGGGTGGCAATTGTACTTGAGGATCTTTAGGTCTTTTCCAACCTCAACAATTTTATGACTGTGTTCAATACAGCTTGATTGAACCCATGTCTTCTCATTAGAATGGGAAAACAAACACAACCCAAAAACAAAGAGCTTTTTTTACTGATGGCTTTGTTCATTCCACAGGCTGATGATGTGCTTTGTGTTATTCCTTATGCTCTGAATCCTTCCTACTATTTATGATTTTACTGCTATTATCCGTCTGCTGTCATCACGATAGCATTAGGACAAAATGTAACAACATCTATAATTAGGGTTGTCTACACATTTTCTCTCTATTTTCCATTTGACTCATGTTTGTAACTTTCAAAATCTTTCAATTTTCAAGTTGAGATAATCAAGGTCAGCCATTTCTGAGAGCAAGGGTGGTGTTTATCCATTTTTAAAAATGATATTTTGATCTTCAGAGCAGGTATATAAGAACAGCAGGGCTGGATACTAAAATTTGACAGGGAGAGAATACTCGTAATAGAGAATTCTTAGAAAAAACCCAAGTCTTCTTTCAAGAAAGATACCAACAAAGTAAGGACACTTAATAGTGACCTACTGGAAAGTGTTGATTTGAAAGATACACAAAATTATGCAGTTATTGAGATAGCCATATGCATAGTTTAATGTCAGTGGAAGTGCTGAATAGACATGAAAATTATATGTATTGCCTTCTCTGGATGAAACCCAAGAGAATGAATCATGAAAAAAGATGGATGTGTGTAGAACCTGAAAGTCAGTGCTCTGAGGACAAGCTAGGACATGCAGGCACCCTTTAGCTGCCAGTGCCCACAGCCCAGCCCACACTGTGGGGAGGCACCCACTGGAAGAAGCAGCGTGGCTGGCCCCCAGCTGTGGCAGCAGTAGCATCTGGTGAAGAAATGGAGCTGCTGGACCCCGGGCATTAGAGGGAGGCTTAGGAGCACCTGGGAAAAGGTGGTGGGTGATGGACAGATTGAACTTGTAGTCAGTGACAGTATGTACCTGTGCTTGAGCTAGGCTGGTCGCTGTGCCTTTGTAAGCTTGCCTCAAACAGCACAGCTGTGGTTTTCTGCACGGCTTGACCTTGCCCAAGCCTTGCCCAAGCTGTGCTGCTGTGCACAGGTGCTTTTTAGCATGTCTAGTTTTCAGCCAAATGTGACTTTTTGCTTTTTATTATTAAAACTGGGCTTTTTATGCTGTTTTGTTTGTTGAGATCCTTAAAAGCATTCTCCTTTGTGTCTTCTTTTCGGGAGTAAATTCTCTTGTGCTGTGTTTCACTCTGGTCCAGTGTGATACCACAGAGTGCTGTGTGTGCTTCATTTCAGGCACTGATTTTTAGATATTCGGGACTGGCCATAAGTGAGTTAATTGGTGATGCTAATTGGTGATTAACCTAATAATGGCTTTGATTATGTTAATTAAACTCTTGTCCCAGACGGCAGCTGTTAAATCATTTGTCTTCAAGCTCTCCCTCATCTGGGGTCCTTCTGAAACCTGCTGGTTTGTGTTGGCAGGGTACTGAGTACTGAGTGTGTGATACCAACACAAGTGTCAGCACCAGCACTGTACTCAGTTTTTTTCCCCTTTAATTTTAAACATCCTCTTGTTAAAACTCTATGGTAAAAAGTTGAATGTCACTGATCAGCTTCTATAGTGAGGTTCTCTGGAAGTTCTTCCAAGTGTAACTGCTCTCCAAGGTGATGGGAGAGAGCCTGTGGCACCTGTTTATGCTGATCTGCCTTTTGGTGCATGTATGCACTTTGTGGGATGCTTATGGATGCTGGATACACAGATCATGAGACAAAAACACAGCAGTTCACTAAACATACAGCTGGGAAGGCTGGGCCAGGTTGTGGTTTTCCTGAAAGCAAGGAGAGAAGTGGGTTTTCTTTATGGATTGTTAGCTGACAGAAAACAGTGTAGAAATGAATACTTCAGCAAGAAAAGACTGTAGCTGTGGTGGAGGGAGTTTGTGGCAACACTGATGCTGCTACACCTTTTCCAGAATAACTCAAACCTTTTAAATTTGAGTAAGTAAGCAGATGTCTCAGACTGGTTGTCCACAGCTTTGTAGCAATTGTAATAATTTTCATGCTGCTTTTTTGGCATGCTTTCATCCAGTCAGAACAGTCTAGGAAACTGCAATTGCAATGAAAAGGGAAACTGGGCAGTTCCATGCAAATGTATATGATATGGAAACAGAGATTTTGCCGACACTGCCCTGGTACCATAGCTTTTAATGTTCAGGGAATGAGTACAAAGTATGAAAGCAAAAATTATATTGTCTTAATGCTGGTTTACTGAAATTGATGACAAATACACACAGAAGGATGAATTTAGCTTTATGTATATGTAAAACTAGTATTTCTACTTGCAGAATATTTCTCATTACCCTTGTTTTGTGGTTGTGATCTTTTGGGGCATTCAGAAGTCCCACGTTGTTTGGATTGTTTCAGCTGAGGGTGCTCTGCAATTTGAAGTATCAAGCCTCAGGTCAGAAAGATTGCTTTTCAGAACTGAGGAACATTTTAAATTTATGGCACATTTACAGTAAATACCTTTCCAGAAGACTGAACAGCACCAAACCTACAGAAGCCAGTTCCTTTAAACAATGCCTTATCCCTTGTGATTGCTGTGACGATTAAATAACTTCAGAGTTGAAAAAGTTTGAATGGCATTTGCCTTGAGCATTCTTGTGCAGTGCTTTTTTTAATGAGCTCCCACACTGCCAGCTTGCAACTTTCAGTATTTAAAGCTTTCTTTGTGCTTCACTCTTACTGCAGTGTTGATAAATTGGGTTTAAGACTTTTATTTGCAGTTGTCCTTTTTGTGTGAAGTGTGAAACCATGCATTAAGGCAAGGAGAGGTTTTATGTTTGTTACTACTTAATTCTGTTCTAACTTGAATCTAGCTGGAAGTCTAAATGTACTAGACTGTAAGTACAAGGGCAGAATAACACAGGAAAGATAAAAACTGTGATAATGGACTCTCAAAGATTCCAAAGTCTTTTTTAAGACTTAACAAAATATTTATACATTTTAATGAAACGGCTGTGACAACTGCTGTGTTACCACTGTGCACTACTGTTGGAGCTGCTAAAAGGACATTGCTCCTATTTTAAGGCTGAGGAAGAGGAGACTGTATGAAGTACCAGCAGAGGGAGTCAGGACTGGCCATTAAGTGCTGGGAATTTTCAGATCCCAGTGGTCATCATCTGGAAGGGAAAACATATTGTTAATGTGTGAGGTGAAGTAAAAAAGATGGCCCTTAAGAATCTTCTGCCTTTTGTGTGATACATAAGTATGTCTTTTCCCATCCAGCATTTGGATTAGGACTGTGGTAACACAGTCTATTCTATTTTGGCTATCTTCATAGTGATTCCATTAAAAAATTATTTTCTGAGCAATTTCCCTCTTTCCTGTGCCCTTCTCGAACGACACTAACATGTATGGAATGTGGTAGCCTTTGGAACTGTTCAGGATTTAACACCTCTAGCTCGTCACTGATAGAAGAAAAATGGCAAATGGGATAGATCCACAGAGCTGGGGAGGAAAAGTGGTTCAACGTGCAAAATGCTGGCAGCATGCTCAGAACCAGCACTGCCTCCTCCCTCCCAGCTGCAGAGCAGTGGTCTCTGAATGCATGGGATGCATGCTGTCTCTGATGGCACACTGATGGTGGGAACCTGGGCAAGTGAAAATGCTCTGAAGAGATTTGTGGCCGTGGAGAAGCTCTTGAAGCTCTTTGCTGTCAGTCTGCAGATTAACACAAAGGGCTTCATCCCTCTCTTTCACACCTTGCTTGTGACAACTTGTTTACTTAGGCTTTGTATGGAGGATATTGTTAGGACTAAATGTTTTTGTCCTCTTTAGTGTCCTTTGCAATAATCTCTCTGGATTTGTCGTCTAGTGTTCCTTGGCTTGTTCTAAAGTGTTTTTTTAAAATCTTTCTGGCTTGTTCCCTAAGCTTCATAATTGAAATAATGGAGAAAAGCAAATAAAAATCATAAAGTATTTGCTTTAAGATACAAAAATGGATGACTTTGTATTCATTAGCCTCTAGCAAAGACAACATTTTCACTGGGCTATTTGTTATCACTGGCACTGTGTTCTTTTGGTCTGACATGCTCAGTCTAAAGAGTCTTGCAAGGCAGTCATGATGTTGACACACTCTTCAAACAAAGTTTTAAGGGATGCACGTAAGCCACAGCTCAGCCTTTTACTGCATTTCACTTACTGGTCTTGGTGAACGTGGTCCCAACTCAAACTGTTTCTTCATTAAGCAGGCTTTTGGTACATTTTTTTTTTTTACTGGAGTAATGGAGATTCAGCCAGAGACAGTGTTCTTCTTCTGCAATCTACCAAACATTCAGAGAGATTGATGATTGTTGCCCTCTTGTGTTTACAGAAGGTCCTGGATACAGCAAACAGGTGTTATGGCCCACAAAGGAAACAAGCTGATAGGCAAAGAGCAAAGCAAAAGGTGGAAAAACCCTGTTGCTTGTCTCTTCAGGGCTGACAGTGTGGGGCTGGTGGACAGGGGAGAGGCCCTGAGCTGGCAGGTTTGGGCTGAGTTCCCAGCTCTGTCACACACTCCTCTGTGGCCATATACAAACTGCTCCAGGTCTCTGCTTTGCCTGTCTTGCCACTCTTAACTCTTCACGTCTTACTAGTGCAGAGTGGCTTGCACTGTGCTCTGTACACACCATACCATTGTGTATCTGTTCCCTCCCTCTGCAGTGCCACTGAAGTGTCTTTCAATCTTGGATAGTAATGATATCAGGAAAGCCAAGCCTATGGAGAAAACTGGACATTTAAACCCTCTTTGTGCTTTTTTCACAAGTTCATTTATCAGATGCTCCTTTGTGTTCTGTGTTCCTAACCTCATCTGCATTCCTTTTCTGCTCTTTAACCCCGTGCTTACATATTTAGGTTTGTATCCCTGTCCTTCCCCTTCTTCCCCTCCGCTGATCTGTGAAGCCACCCAATTCTTCTGACCATCTAATTTAACTTTGATTCCCTCCTAGTCATTCTAGTCATTAGGCTTCTCTATTGAGGCCAAAAAGGTCTGGCAACCTCTTTGATGGGTTTGCTAAGCTGTTGATTTAAATTTTACAGGCTTTGTGATGCAGAGAGACTACTAAATCACTGCTCCCATGGCAGGTTTCTGAAAGGCTGGAGGAAGACAGAGTATTGAATAGAAAATTGGAAGAAGTGAGGGAAGACAGGAGGGTAAAACTTCTGGAAGAAAGCAGGAAGAGTAATTATGGGCCAGGTAAATGACAAGAGTCTGACAGGGAGAAACCATTTCAAGGAAGAGAGTGTATGCATGCATAGATGGAGAAAGGCAGGATAGAAAAAGCCAGAGGGACATTTGTCAGAAGGAGCTGAAACCATGGTGACTGAATTCTGAATGTTCAGCATCAGGGCTGATATTTAAGGACAACTTCAAGAGGTTCTGATCAAGAAAGTCCAGCTGTGTGGTTTCAGGTGGATTCTCTTATTTAAAAACCAATCCAAAACAACAACAAAACCTGCAAAAAAAAAACCCCAAAAAACCCAAAGCCATAAACAAACAAACTAACTCCAACAAACAAAACACCTAAAGAAATCCAAACCCAACATCGAGGCTATGTACCATTCAAAGCATGTCAAGAGAGCTTGACAGAAAAATATTTTAATAGCCTGCTGCTCTTGTGCTGATTGATTACAGCAACAGCTCAAAGATAAGCATTCTGTCAAGAATCATTAATATCTGTCAGCCAGTAGTAGCTATGCAATATCAGAAATTCAAGCTGTTGAAAAGCATTCTATCCTTGCCTTGTGCTGAAGACCAGTAAATGAATATTCATGGTAGCACACATGAACAGCTTACAAACAGTTCTTCACTTCACATAGCTTTCAAAAGATGAGCATGCAGGTTATTACCACAGTTTAGGTGTGAAAATAAGTTCCTGCTTTTTTACTTCTTTATACTTTGACAACTTAAATTCCTCTAAATGACATGGAATATATTTACCACAATCATTTTCCCAAATCTTACTATTCATCTGCAGTCTTGCTATTCATATTCCAATGAGCTGTAAGATTTTCTTGTTGCCTTCACCAGTGGGGAGGAAGAATTTAAGATCTGGAAGATTTAAAATGCTACTTAGGTGATCCTGTATGTGGCAGAAAATTGAATTACAAAAGGCAAGTTCCTCAGTGCTTAAACAAGGAAAAGACTGTGGCAGCTGCAAAAACTCTTCTGGAAGTCCTCTGATGTTATGAAAGTTCTCCCTGATCTGTAAGAATTCTCAGGGAATGTGACCTTAGTGACTGCCCTGGGACTGCTGTAGGGTTAAACAACATCCAGCGTTGTGTCAGCAGACAGTGGGCATCTGGGGGGATTTCCTTTTGGAATCCAAAGATCAGGATTTCAGTTCAGGAGTTCATTGCTCTTACATTGTGTACCCCATGCCACAGTGATGAAAAGTTTACTCTGAGGTTTGACTCCTGATGCTGTGCCAGCGTTTACTTATGCTGAGATTTTGGCTCCTTTCACCAGTTGGTACAACTACCTTATTTCCTTGTGATTCCTAAGACTTTGTTCATGCATGTATGTGAAATCACTACAATGAATCTTAGAAATTACTTTTCCTAGGATCTTTTGGGAGTGCTAGGATAGTAGGTGTCCTTGATCTGTCATGGCTGGTCAAGTAAAGCTTCTCTGAGCAAGCCTGCCAGAAAACACATTACTCTGTGGAGAGGTGAGAGCAGAGTCTGTGTTTATGTCCAGAGTATCTGCCTCCTCCATTCTAATCCATTTCATGGTTCAGAGGCTTCAAGGATATGGAAATATTGGGAAAATACCCTTGCTGTATTTATGGAGATTGGAACAGTTCTACTAGTAAAAACACTTTTCCTTTCCTTTCTGTTTGATTCGAAATACCCAGTCACCTTTAGGTGAAGGAAAATTCAATTTTCTTCAGAAAAATGGAAGATTTGAGTTCAGGTCTCTGCTCCTGCACTGATATTTGAAATGGGCCTGTTGTATCCCAGATGTTCAGTGACTGCAGGGGATTATATTTGTAGTATAGCCTTCCCAACTGTTCTTCCCTAAGCAAGGAAAAGCTTTGTGTGCCTAACTACTGGATGAGGTTTGTAGCTGCAAATTACTGACAGAGATATTTCATTGCCTTTGAGAGTTCTCTGTACTTTCTGTTGGATTGCTTCAGCTTATTAGCATCTGCAAATGCCATTCCTGGGTGCCTGGCAGGTACTGCACAAGTAGAACAGTTCTCTAAAAAGGTCCCAGTGGGATAGTAGCACATCCTTACTTCTGACTGTGTATGTTTGTTTATGTGCAAATATATTTTCATTTTGTGGTGACTTGCTAACAAAGCACAAAATACAGCTGCTTGATATCTTTTAGATATCTTAATTTCTGTGTAATATTTACTTTAAAAATAATTTAGTCAGTATCTCTTACCCAATAGCATCTACCCCTGAATATCATTATTATCCTTTTTAGAAGTGAGGTATGGAACTCCCAGCTGTATGCATATTTACTGCTGCTTTTAGTCCTGTTGAGTTCTAATAAAAGAGCAGACTCAGCCTGGAAGAAAAGTACTTTCAAGACTGGAGCCATAGGAAGAGAAATTAATACCTGTTTCAGAAAGTTAGGCTGTAACCCTCTTCACCACTCCAGAGGCAAGTATTCCTCTCACATGCAGTCATCCATGGTTTGTCATTAAAAACACAACAGTGGTTCCAGTTATTTTTTGATAAACCATCTGTGTCTTCACTAGCCTGTCATCTCACTCGTCAGTAAAGCAGTGGCCCTTGAGAAGCCACTGTCTATGAGTTATTCCCATGTCACATTCCTGTAAATACCGTGTGCACCTCTTGATTTTGGTCTGCAAGCACACCTGTGATTAGTGTGTGGGAGGAGCATGACTCAGACCTAGTCATACCAGTGACAATTATTCTTTAACCACCCCAAATTAGTCTTCATCGGTAAATGTCATCTTTGTCTCCAACCTCATTGGTTTAGTCAACATAATTCCAAACTTCATTATTCTTATTTGTGTTATGAGCAGTATTAAATCTTTCTAACTATTTAGTAATACCAGAAAAGGGGAGGTTTTGTACCACTTTGTCTTTAGGTTTGTTTGGGAAATGCTTGAAAACCCTGTGTAGAAAATAGTCACCTAACTTGTTTGTACTGTTGTACCCAGAAGTAAAAGTTGTGCATGTGCAAGAAGGGATTGGCAGGTTGATGATGACCCCTTTGCAGTCTGGCTGTGGTTGTTGACATAACAACACCCCAGGGTGGCTTACCAAGGTTTTATTGCATCAAAAGCTCCAGAGTGAGCTGCAGAGAGGCAAAGCACACAGGTGCAGCGTAGTCCAGTTAAGTGAACTAGCTTTAGGGGCTTAATTTCACAGTAGAGGAGATCTGAACTGAGAATTAATTGTTGTCCTTATGTCCAGTGTCCATTAATCCTGTCAGGTGCAGCCATGCCCTTAGCTCTTGCTGGCGGTCTGTCACCTGAGCAGACCTGGCAGCTCCTGGGTGATGAGCACAGCCTCTCTGGTGTCTGGTCAGTGCAGAGGTCACTGCTGGTTTCACAGTGTGACTGCTTAGAGCAAAGTCAGCTTGAAGGGCCTGCTGAGCGTAAACCAGGTGAGCTACGGAACACACAGACTTCCAGGTACCCACTTTTAGTTGTTTTCAGGGTTTTGTTTAACTAATTTTGGGTTTGGGGACAATGCAATTAATCCAAAGAAGTGTCTTCTCTCTGGAGTCTGCGAGATGAGGGATAAGCAATTTTCCCATCAGCTGTCTGGTTGAGGCCAGCACTCTACCACCCACCTTTGGTTCTCTTCAAAATGACACCAGAGTACCTCCATCCCACTCTGCTTTTATGTTGGGGTAATTTATAGGCATTAAAATTTTACCTTTTCTTTTGTTCTCAGAGAAGACAAAACCTAAAAAAAGACTGTGCTGTACTGCTACATAGACAGCAGAAGCTTTTGTAAGTCACTGGATGAAAGTTAAGTGTTGAAGAGAAATGCTTTGTCTTGGTAATTCTCTGAACTGTGTCCTTAACTTTCACCACAGGCAGACATGCCCACACCTTGCAGTAGTCCTTAAAGCACAGCTGCGTAGAGGCTTTAAGCCTAATGAGAAATGAGATCACTGCAGTCTCAGGGGAAACCTTGGGTCCTTCCTCCTTGTGGTCTCACTGGCCATTTCAGATCTGAACATGATCAGCAAGGAATGCAGCCAGCTATAAACTTCCCACACGGGTGCTCTGGTGGGAGTAGAGAGAAGCCACCTCAATCCAATTATAATTTGGAACAAAGAATTGCTCTAAACGTAAGATTCCTTAATTAAATGAGTTTGAAGCAATGACCAAAAGGAACAGACAGGAGAATTTTGCTTGAACTTTGCAAGTGACTTTAGCCATTGAACTCTTGGGTTGCATCAGTGATGGGGGTAAGTTTTGTCCAGAAATCCAGGCGCTGGTTGGTGGTTTTGGTGTGCAAAAGTCAGATCCAGTTCTGAACTCTCAAAGACCATGGATAGGTTATTGCAAAATGAGGTCCAATAGTTGCCAACAGGGGCCGGCCTGAGGCAGCAGTGCAAAGCCCAGCAGAACGTGTGGCAGTGATGAAGGGAAAGGACCAGAAAGTTTGGATAACAGATGATCTCCTTGAGTGTCCTTAGATTTCCTTCCTGCAAGGCCATGTGGAAAGGATCATACAAGTCACAGAGGAAATAGCTTGAACAGAGGAATGCTGACAACTACGTAGGTGAGCAGTTTCCCATGAAGAGAACTTTCCTAATTGTGGCTTTTGATTTTTGTTTTTGTTCTTTTGTTTGCGTTGTTCTGTTTCAGTAATAGATTTAAACAATGAGGAGAGCTGGTGTTTAATTGGGAGAAACCATTTGAGCTAAGTTGAAAGTAGATAAAACTGAGCTTTGAAAGCAAAACTTTCATATGGGTGCAAATGAGTAAAAATCTAGAAGCAGTAACTGGAGATTTAATTTTAACAAGTAATTGAAAATGGCCATGCATTACCCTGCATAAACTGTAGAAGAAAAATGATGCCCTTAAATGGCTCAGTCGTCATTTAAATGGTGATCTGTTCATTAGTGCTGGGAAATGAAATGGAAATCCATTTCAATTTTCTAGACAATTTAAATTTTATTGTCCATAAAATTCTACAAAACAGTAAAAGAGTGTCCTTTCTTACAAATTGCAGAGGATTTAATCAGATTTGGCATTTTATTAATTCTCACAATGGTAAAACCTGCTTGTGAATACATTGAGCTGAGTTCTTCCTGTGTTGGTAAAAGTGTCCCACTGGGGAGTCTGCCCTGGTGTGTTTGGAACAGAGATAGTTTTTGCAGCAGTTATCTGTTTGTACACTTACTTTCCTCTTGGTAATCAAGTTGGCACATCGAGCAAAATCTTGATGATGCTCCATGTTTTGAGCATATGTACTTCAGTGTTGTTTCTCTAGACTAATTCCTTATGACATTCCTGAAGATGTTGTGATAAATTTACTGCTCTTTACAGGAATTGTAGTTGCTGTAACTAGTTGTGAAAATTGGTACATTTTCTTGCCATTCTGTTTTACCTTATCAGAGATAAACCTACCTTGTGGGGAATAAAATTTAGAGAGGTGACTGGGAAGTGCCATTTTCTGTAGAATCTTCCTTTTTCTCTAGTCTTACCTTTGATTTATCATTATCACCATTTCAAATCTTGCCTGTTGATCTTGCTGTCCCATATTGTTATATTTTCTCTGAAATAAATTGATTCTGCAAGGAGTTTTCTGTGGACTCGTTGATTAAACTGTACTAGTTCTTGGAAAGTCTTTTTGCTATCAAGGGTTAAGGCCTTAATTTCAATTAATGACTAGGTATTACTGTGTTTGGAGTTAGTCATAGCTTTCTGTCAGGTTTCAGAATTTACCTGTAAGATGAGGCAGAACATACATCATCTACAGTTTATGATGCACTTTTGAATGTAAAAACTGCTACCCCCATTGGGACTCACTAGTCAGTGGAAGTGCTGGGCCTTGCTGAGAAATGAATGCCTTCAGGTAATTCAAGCAAGAAGAGTCAGGTGAACTCATTGGTCTGCAAGTGCTGTTTGTTTATAGAGTAAAAGTGTGCAACCCTGTTTCCCTGAAAGTGAGAGATGCTCATGGTTAGGGATTTTGTAGTCTGTCAGTTTGAAGTCTCACTGTATCCGGGGTGCTCTTCTCTTTAATTCCTTTCAGCATTATGCTTCTGTTCTCTTCTGTTGGAGTCACTCTACAGCAGAAAGTTAGTGTATGACCAGATTGTTACTCCTTGATTTTGCAACCAAGAACACATCTAAGTCCTCACAGGCTACTTCTGACTTGTGCATCTGATTACTTTAATAATCTGCTTTTCTGCAAGCATATTGGCTGCAGTAGAGTCTGTGCCTGCCTAAATCCCCCTCTGGTGACTGTTGGCACCTTTCAGGATAAATACAATACTAAACTGTAGCTGTCAGAACAAATGAGTGATGAGTTTTGTGAATCAGGATTCTTGCCATTTTACTTGTTTGGACACTTCTCAATTTGCCAAAATCCAGATTTTACAGTGTTAATTAGTGGGACTGTTAATTTAGTCAGGCGCTGCTGTGCAGAAGTAGGAGCCTTGGCCAGGGAGGTAACAGCCACCACTCTTCCTTTGTATGATTGGCAGGAACTCTCTTTTCATATGCAGGCTCTTGGATCCAAGATGCAGCCCTTCACAGAGAGCAGGGTGGTGTTGGCCCTTCACTGTCAGCTGGGAGAGAGCTGTTCATGTTAAAGAGCTTTCTCACAGGGCTGATGCTGAAGTTTGTTCTACTGGCTTGTACTCACTCTGGCTCTGATGGCTCCTCTGATCACTTTTGCTCTGTGTGTTTTTCCATGCTGTTTATCTTAGCCCAAACATGCTGAAGACAAAAGCAAAACCTGTTAGAGAGTTGTGTTGTGGGTGTTGCTTGCAAACCAAAACACCTGTGATTGCTGCTATCAGCTGTGTGGGTGCTTCCAGATAAAAGTCTAAAAAAAAAAAAGAGGAAAGCTTTGAAGAATCCTAAGGGATGGTGGAGTTCAGCATCTTTGGAAGGTTTTGTAGTTTACCAACACTTGCCTCTATTCTTCCACATTAAGTCTTAAACTCGTAAAATATAAGTCATTGCAAATTGATAAGATAGCAGGAGGTTATATGGCTGTGCTGCTGTAGTAACAGGCTGCTTTTATATTGTAGAGTTAGGAAAGGGTGTGAGTAGAGCAGCAGCAGGAGCTGCTTCTGGTGCTTTTTCCATAGCTGTTCTTCTTAAATTCCCTTTCTGCCCTTACATGCTGCAGACAGCCTATTTTAAGGTGCACAGATGTTTCTACTACTCTAGTCCTTGGTAGTTGCTTAAGTGGCTTCTTAGAGCAGCTGTTCCCTTGTTTATGTCTCTGACGTTCATTTCATTGCAGTTCTTGGGTTTTTTTGGTGACGAGAAGATGAAAAAACTCCATGTGCTGATGCTCTGTTGTTTAGCCTTTATCAATTGTGTCATCACTGATATCCTACCCTTCTGCAGGGGAGGCATTTCCATTGTAGCTGGAGCTCAGTGTTGTCCTTCTCTGTCCCAATTTGCTGTCAGCAGGGTGATTTCACCAAATGTGATGATGAGAGTGAGAAGATTTGCAGAAGGATTCAACTAAGAGTTTAATAAAATTTGCCTGGGGTCTCTCATCTTTTATCCTAGCAGTCAAGTGCTTGCGCCACATGGTTTGATGTGCATGTCCCTCATAGCCTATTCAGGCTTCCTGCTTTGCTCTTCGCCATTAAATTGGTTTTCAGACTTGCTCAGTAGTGTGCCAGTTCTCTGATCTTTGCCATTGCTACTGCCTTACTTTGGAGGTGCAAATTAGAAGCTGGTGGCATGAAAGAGGGAGGTGGAGCAGTGTATTGTTTCTGTCCAGAAGAACAGAGAGCTGTGGGAAGAGCAGGATTTAACAGTTACTGGGACAGCAAGGGGAGAGCTCCTCTAGGGATTTACTTTTACTTGAAAAAATGTATTTTTCCCAGGTTGTGAAATTCAGGAAGTGATGCATATGCTAAGACTAGCAATTGTAATTTGTTTTATAACAGGTGAAAATGTTCTGGATATATATTGTGAAAAGTCATGAAGTGCAGAAAATTAATTGACCTATTAGACTTTGGCTAAATTGTTTACATTTATTCTTTCCTAGTTAAATGGAATTATATCTTTATACATTGTGTTAGTAAAAAAAACCAAAAGGTAGATAAAAGATTACAAATAGGAAACTTTATAATACACAAAATTTCCTAAGAAGAAGCAAATTAAGAAGCTCTGGGTCTGTCTGTACTGTTCTAGAAGGTTGTGTAGATACTTGATAAGTACATCTCGCTTCAGAAGCTTTGATATCAGATTGCAAGACTACAAATAACAATTCTATCAAAACTAGCTTTGTAAACAATTCTTTAAGATACCTGTTCAATTTGGTATTTGCTTGCATATTGTATTTAACAGTTCAGTGCTTTTCTTTTAACTGCATGCTCTCTACCCATAAGTAGGCATAATTACCACTAATCAAGACCCCTAATCTCAAGCAATTATAAGCTCTTACATTGTTCTAATTGCACATTTGAAAATAATGTCATTTTCTCATATAATTATGAGATGATCCATACAATTAATTTCTGCTTTTCTTTTTATCTGATCAATGTTAATTTTGTGTGACCTCACAGTGTGTTATCTGAAAAATGCCTTCGAGACGTGCAGTTTTTGTGGTTAATTTACAGTTGTGTTTCATATTCAGTAAGAAGTGATACAGTGCAACAAATTCTCAATGCTGGGCTTTCAGCCTTTTATGAACTGAAAAATTTGTTGTATATTAGGAACTTGTTGGTGAAACAGAAGTGTGATTATCCATTTAAATCATCTACTATTTGCAAATGCAGGTGCTTGCTCTTTGAATAGTACTTAGGTTACTGCAGTATGTAAAAGGGGTTTATTTTGGTTTTTTAATTGTTAAATTGGAATTTACATGCAGACAGACTTTCTCAATCAGCTTTCCAGGTAGCAAAAATGAAGGCAGCTCATTTTCAGAAAGCACTGCAAGTCCTGGGGGCAAGGTGTAGGAGATTGTTCGCTAGTTGATGTTGGTCTCACTCGTTGCTGTGTAGTTCTGCACACATTTTGTGTGTGAGGCCATTGCATGAGTGCGTTTTGAACAAATCATCGTCAATCTGTTGATTCATCTCAGGAACCGAATGCAGCACTTACGTCTGTAAATGGGGTAATTGTAAACCTCTCATTCTTACAGAGATAATTCTTCCTGTTATAATTCTAAAACCAGACCCCAGCTCTTTTACTGTGGTAGCTGAGACCTACACTGGCGTGTATTTATTTCTCTATTCTTACTTGTTACATCACTAAAAATAGCAGATGATTGGGTCACCTTTGCAACCTGTGTCTGACCTTCATGATTCACTTGTGGGTAATTTGCTGCTGCAATGACTATGGTCCTGTCTATGATGTTATTTAAACACTGGTTTAAATGGAGTATCACAGACTGCAGTGTAAATGAGCAGCCACGTTGCTGGGGACAACATGTTTTTCTTTATATATTTACGTCAGGGGGTGAGTGCCATATCATTTCTGAGGGATCTTGACATTCCTGGAGAAGAAATGCTGGAGATTTTGCTCTGTCATAAATAGCCCAACTTTCTTCCTTTAGTAGAGTGTGTGTTTCTGAAATCATTCTGGGGCTGCAGTCTACTGCAGTGGGTTCATTTCATTATTCCTTTGAAAGTAAGGAAAGGCACACAGCCAGCTACTTCTGTGCAGAAGAGTTCAAGGTTTAATATGCTAATGTAGCTACCCAATATTAGGCTGCAAAAATCCTTGACTTTGATGTGTCTTTAATAGTAATAAAATGGTTGGCTAATGATAAATTAAGGATGTAAGTTGGGGAATTAAAAAAATTAAGCTAGGCAGGAATAATTTTCCTTGCCAAGATAATTTCATACTGGAACTGCAGTTTGCAGTGGAAATTGCTTGCTTTATAATAATCAAAATATACAGTCAAACTTCCGGTTTTTCTTTAGGCTTCACATTAAAGCTGGACATTAATGGGACAGAGTGGGGACTCCATTTTACCTTTGCTGGCCTGGAGCTGTACATGCCAAGGTACTGAACCCCCAGCTCTCACTGTTTGCCAGAGAGCAAAGATAAAAATCTGCTTGCCATCCTCTCTCTAATTTGTTACCTATTTCGGTGCTGCCAAGGTACTGAACCCCCAGCTCTCACTGTTTGCCAGAGAGCAAAGAAAAATCTGCTTGCTATCCTCTCTCTAATTTGTCACCTATTTCAGTGTTGGGCTGGCTGCCTTGTGCTGCTGCAGTCTCCTGTAGGGTCATGTTTGCATCTGCATAACAGAGAGCAAACCAGGACTTACTCAGGGATAGGTAATGCTGTCCTAATACAAAAATACTCATGGATTAAGGAGCTGTTACGGTAAATCTGTTTTGTAAAGCATTTTATCATTCTTCACTACTCATTGGACTCCCTAGTATGTTCAAGCACAAGTTAAGGTTAAGCAGGGAAAATATATGTTTCTGGTCACTGTAATAATGCTCTCTACTCTTCTTTAAACTGAGTGTGCACGTTTTTCTGAATATTTTTATTCCTGTTTGTACAGAGGAGTAAATGGAAAAAGGGAGAGCTGTTCTCTACAGAAACTCATAAAAAAGAAAAGTCATGTAGCATCAGGAAGGAATTCTACAGAAAATTAGCAGTGTAAAGGCCTTGAACAAACCTTAACTTACATGACATCTCTTGATGATCAGGACAAAGACAGTCCCATAAGTTTCTTTTGCACAGTTGCAAAGGTTTGTATTGGTCATAGAACCCTAGAGCATCTTAATTGGCTTAAGGATATCTGCCTATGACACTCACCTAAATAAATAGCTGCATTCTCAAAGGAAGGAGTGGGATGAAGATTTTTTTTTTAAAATAGCTGGTGAGGGAGTAAATAAACAGCAAAAAGAGGTACTTCAGTAAAGCAAAATATATTTTTTATAAATATGGCTTCTCATTGACTTATTTTTATTTCAAGTGTAAATAATATGATACTCACAATTTAGTGATTGTTTTGGGGTACAGGAAATGATTACGAGGAAGAACTTACTCAGCAAGCCAGAGCACTTACAGGTGGTTATCATCCCATCTGCAGTCTGACTGTTCCTCTCCCTCTACAGCCAACCTGTCACATATCACTGACCTGATTCATAATATAGGAAAGCTCCTCTTGAGGCTTCCTGTCTCTCCATTTCATTCAGGGCTGGATTGGCTGGAAGAGCCTCAGCCCAGCCTCTGCAAGCCATCAAACCTGGCTGCTGAGGCTGCCACCAGCCTGCTGTTCTGTCTTGGCCTTCAGCAGATGGATCTTCTCAACTCCTGTATGTTTTCATCTGCTTCTCTCCATGCTTGGAAACACTGCCTTTTTTTCTGCCTTGTGTTTATTCTTAAACCCATCTTGATGAACCAGCTGGCTTCATAACTGTGTTGTGTGAAGTCAGGAGGGAGGTGCAAAGGTCTGCCTCTGAGGGCTCTAGCTCTTGCCTTAGGCCTTGCTGTTCTTTTGCCTGAAGAATGTAAAGTAAGTTTTTATGTATTATTAAACTTATGTCTATAAATTACTGACCCATAGTAGCTGTTTATAACATATTCCATCTTCTGCTTTGATGCACTGCTGTTGTCACTCCGAGGTGGGTAACAATGACTCAGCTTACTACTGTGATAATGCACTTAAAGCCTGGAAATCTGTCACTGATGGTATTTCAACACAGGTGCTATAAACCTGAGATGAAAAATTAAAGTATTTGCTGTCAAGCTATTTCTCTTAAAATTCTTCTGTCTGCTGTTGTGGTTTTGTAAGGTTTTTTGGTACGGCTGAATTGTTTGATGGACAAACAGTCATGTTTTAGGAGCTCTGTGATGCAGGACATGCTTGCACAAAACTAGGTGGTGGTCCTCAATTTGCAGTGCTAAAGGTGACCTATAAAATGCTTGTGCTCATCAGGCCTTCCTAATAAAGCACTGATATTTGCATGCATTTTTATAACGTAGCATTTCCGGTCTTAAAGCCCAGTGGAACACAGGCTGATCACCACATCTTATCATGTATTTTCTCTGTGGTTCTTGCTCTTTTTCACAGCCCTTCTGTATGCCACCATTTTTGGTAATGTGACAACCATATTTCAGCAAATGTACGCCAACACAAACAGATACCATGAAATGCTGAACAGTGTGCGGGACTTTTTAAAGCTCTACCAGGTCCCTAAAGGACTGAGTGAACGTGTGATGGATTACATCGTTTCCACCTGGTCAATGTCCAGAGGAATAGATACTGAAAAGGTAAGTAAATTAAACTGCAAGGAAAGAAGTCACATCCTGAAAGTAGTCCATTAAAATAAACAGGAGGTACTGCTTAGTAAAGGAGACAAATATTCTTTAAATAGTTCTAAGCAGCAGCTTCCCTTAATTTTTAACTTTCAAATACAGTATTGCAGCTATTCTGTCATACTGACATATGATAGTGGTAAAAGTATGTATGTTTTGCTAATGAAATGGCATGAAATAGTATAACAATGATAAAGGGAAAAGCTCAGTTTACAATAAATAAAGGTGATAAGTAAATAACAAGTTCCAGATTGTAACACAATCTCACAGTTTTTCCAAATGAGATTTTTTTTTGCAATATTTCTTCTGAGGTTTCTTGCAGCTCTGTGGGCCTGACAACAAGGTAATTTTTTTTGTCTTTGGAGAATTAGAATGTAATGTTCCATGTGCAGGTTAAAGATATTAGTGAAAACTGGGAGTATTTAATAACGTATTGCTTGAAATCTACCTTGTGTAAGGCAAGTGTTATCATTCTGATTCATTGAATTGCTGAATAAATTCCCATCGTGTCTTTTACAATAACAGATGGCCTTTCACCAGAACAAATGTACAAATGTAACTCCTTGTCGCTTTCATATTAGTTGCCAACTTTTGTAGAGATAGCCAGTTTTTCTTCTGCTTATAAACAGATGCAATTTGTGGGGTGGATCATTCAGGAAACCATACCAAGGCTCTGGTCACCAGCTTTCTGGTTGGCAGCTTAATTTAGTATTCTGAACTGTGGATGATGCAGTTGAAGAGCAAACAGTGTCATTTCTGTACAGCTGTTACAGCGTCGTTATGAAGGAGGAGAACAGATGTGGCCTTGCACTGAGCTGCCTGGAGACTGAGGGGCACACAGGGCACTGTTTGCTGTCCTGAATGGTCTTCAGCATATCTGCCATTTTTAGATCCCAGACATGATTCTGTAAGCACTGTCTGCCATACTAGCTTTCAAAAAGAAATGATATTTTAGTGCTGGATAGCACTGGTTAGAAGCTGTTTTGCATGTTTTCTCACAATCTGTCTTTGTGTGGGGTTGTGATTTGAGGTAGGTGCATTTGGGGAAGGTGGAGAGACATCTGAGGATACATAGTGTAATGAGTGCTGGTGCTTTCATTCAGCCCCCATTACGAACTCCTGTCATCATTTTAACAAAACAACAAGAAGAAATTGCTATGTAAAACATGTTTTGTTTTTTTTTTTTAAGCTTATCTTCAAAGTTCATTCTTGGCTTCCTTTGATAAGGAGAGAAATGCTTTAAGAGGATCCATTTGGAGACAGCAGAATAACCAAACCAAGCACAACAATACTCAGTGTAGCCTTTGAGAATTATCTTAATAAACAGGAAAAAAGTCTCCAATTGTCAGGACACTGAAGAGCTTAATACAGTGCTGTTTTCAGTAACTGGTGTGTTCATAGCTGAACTGCTGCTGGCCATGACTGCTAAACCAAGAACTCAGCTTTCATCTGCACAGCAAAAGCTGTGGTTGGCTGTGCCAACCCATAAACTCCCAGGTCTGAGCTCTGTTGTTTTGATGCCTGTGTATAACTTCTGGGATGCTTTCTCATGAATAAAACATGTATTGCTCATGAGGCAGAACAGTGGTACTGGTGCTCCTCTGAAACGCAGTGCAGCTTCCTACAGATAAGGCAGAGACTTAAATATGAACTGAGCACAGAACTGGTCCTGTCACTATATTGTAGGCCACAAATTTGTCAGTTCAGTGTTCACTGCAGACATTCTAAGTTATTGGTCTAGAAAATGCCAGTACAACATAATTTAACCAAGAGCTACTGAAAGATTCTAAAATTGATCCATAAAGATACATTTCTTACCTCCCTTACAAATGAAAGTCTTCTTCCATTTATCTGTAAATCTCAAATGTCTTTAATCCCTTTCATTTTTGTGAACTCTAGAGACAGCTTCTTTAAATGAAGAATGGCAAATTGGTTAACTTCCTCTAAGACTGCTATACCAAAAAGTTTTTTGATAATAGCATCATTTTAAATATTATCTTGTATACTCGGGGGGATTTGCTACTATTTCTATTGAAACAACCCTTTTTGTGTGTGATATTCAGGTAACTGAAAAGTGTGTGTGTAATTCCAGTAGTAAAATTTGGCAAGAATATGCCACTAGAGAGTATTTTTCTTGCCAGAGTAAATGAGATAATGGAAAAGACAGATATGGCCACTGCCTGTGTTCCCTGTTAAACGCTGGTCTTGCTGCCTCAGCTCATTTCTGTGAGCCTGGAAAACTGAGAACTGGCAGGTTTGGCAGCTCTTCTGTACAGGGCAGCCAAGAAAAATCATCCATGAGTGCCCTACACCTGAACACTATACACATACATCTCTTTTTAGAAGTAATATCTGTAATAAAATGTCTGTTTGGAGGTGGGCCAAAGATGATGATATTGGTGGTGGAGTTATTTGCCTTTGGAGTACCAGGCATGATATCTGGAACCAGTGCCATGCACAGAATTAATAGCTTGGTTCTCTGTGCAGATCTTGCACAGAACCCCATTTCAAAGTGTAGGCATAGCCATAGTGCTTCTTGTGTTACCTTTATGTTTTTCAGGAGTATTTGCAGTGAGACAGACTTCTCTTTCCATCTAGGAAAATGTGTGGGAGGAACTCTGAAGCTCAACTGGAGTGTTCCTTAATTGGATGGAATAGTTATTACTAAGAAAATAATAATAGAAAAAGAGGCAGACTTAAACTAGTCAATGTTTTTCTCAAATAATATGTCCTAGATGTGCTTCATCATAGACCATCCCCCAAGGATTTTGTTATCCCCAAACCCTGTTCATGTCACTTCTTTCCACTTTTAATCTGCACATGCAGCAGTGATTTTGTATTCTTTCCACTTGGCTGTCTGTGTTATATTATAACCCTTCAGAAATGGCCCTGGCTGGTACCTGCTGTGCTGAGCATCAGCTCATGTTCTCTTAGGACCACACATCATGAATTGCCATGAGGAACATTCCATTTGGAAGATCAAAAGCTGCCCAAAACAGCACCATACCTTAAAGTCCCTTTCCTGTGTAAACAAAAAACTTGTTAGTGCCACTTGGGAGTAAATTTGGATACCTGCAATTCTCAGTGTTATGAGTTAATTAAACTTTAAGTAATTTGTTTTAGTTGTTAAAGCATATAATTTGTGCCGGCTTTTCATGGAATTTGCCTATCAAAAAAATTACCTGCCCTCTAGAAACAATTATTCAGAAAGCTTTTCTTTAACACTTTCTCTACTTTTGTACTCTTTTTTTGTCTTAAAAACCTTAGCAGAGCATGTTGCTGAGAGGAAAGCAGTGTTTTCCTTCAAATGTTGTAAAGTAGACTATGCTAGTATTGTTGCTTCTGTGGATAAATAATATAAAAATAAACTCTGAGTTCAGAAATTTTATAAGAAGGAGGAAAGTGGTTCTTAAACCTTGTGTGGTAAGCTAGCCACAGCAGGCACGTAGAAGCCATGCAGAGGAGCTGATTGCCTGATTTCCCTCTCAGGTTTTGCAGATTTGCCCCAAGGACATGAGAGCAGACATCTGCGTTCACCTGAACCGCAAGGTTTTCAAGGAGCACCCCGCCTTCCGGCTGGCCAGCGACGGGTGCCTGCGCGCGCTGGCCATGGAATTCCAGACGGTGCACTGTGCTCCAGGAGACCTGATCTACCACGCTGGGGAGAGCGTCGACAGCCTCTGCTTCGTGGTCTCGGGCTCTCTGGAAGTAATCCAGGATGATGAAGTCGTTGCTATATTAGGTGAGTTTTGGAGCTGGTAATATGCGTTTGCATAAATACAAATATGCACAGCAATTTATAGCCTCCTCTACTCAATCTTAAAGAGCTTCAGTTAAGTTTGTTTTTCCACTGAGAGGTTTAAAGGACAACCATCTAATGTCCATATTGCTTCAACCCTGTTCCATCTGGTCAATGGAAACCTTACTTTAGCATGGGGTCCTGGTCATTCTTGGGGTTTTCCCTGTATTGACACATCCCTTCTAATTAGAAATTCCATTTAGAACTTCAGAAAACTTGAAGTGCCTGGCTTCCCTGCCTCGCTCCCATGTCCCCATAATAATCCACTTTCACTGGAATTTTTCCAGTTAGATTTATTTGAGATGTTGTGTTGAAATACTATTTATCTATTTTAAAGTCAAAATAGTTTATAACATTTAGAGCCAATTTGTGTTAACTTGGGTTGGAAGCATTGAAAATAAACTGATGGGGTGTGAATAGCATTCTGAGGCAAAGCTAACAGAAAAGAGTGTGATAATCCAGTAGATGTAGATGAATCATGGGGTGGCTGGAGCATTGAGGAGGTGATACTTATCATTTGATTCTGTCAAGCCCTTTTGTGATAAGGTAAATTCTCATGGTGGCTTAATGCTGTAACTGTCACTCATGGCAGCCCGGAAAAAGAGAATAAAACATCTTGGTTATCTTACCTTTTTTTGAACACATACACTCAGCTCTCCTAAGATGAATGTCTACTGAAAAATGAGGGGGCTAATAAATATGCTGAGCTCCATTTTTCTGTAATTTTGAACAGGATTGCATGTATAGCATAGGGTAAATTTAGAGTTGTAGGGTTCATAATACTTTGTGCCACACAAGAAGCTAAAGAGGTGAGAAGTTGGAGGACAACTGATTTTCTTTTGTTCTGGAATCACCTGTGCTGCTCAGTGCTATATGACATTTGTAACTTCTGCTTGTCTGTGCTGTGCATTAAGAACTTGCTACCTTTTGCCATGTTGAACTCTCATGAATTAACAAATGACAAATATAGAACACAAACTAAGACCCCTCAGTTTGTATACTTTTATGCCACCAGCTGGGTTCAGCATGAGAAGAAAACCTCAAAGCATCTTGCTGTTCTATTTGAGTATAGGCAAAAAAGCATTAAGATCAAATTTCTTTAAAATGTTATTTAAAGATATCAATTTTCTCCTCATCTTTACTGGTAACTCCTGCATTTTATCATAGCACTCACTTTAGAATGTCCTCAGCCAAGATTGCTTGAGAAATCAGTGTTAAGGAAACCTAACTCCTAATCTCTGCTGCTGCAGGGTGATAGCTACAGATAAATGAGGCTGTTCCCTTGGTATCTGGATGAATAGAAGTATTTTGTTGCTGCTCTTCTCCTGGGATGTAACTATTGATCCTCTTTCCCCCCACAACTTTTTATTTTTTTCTTTTTCTTTCTTTTTCTTTTTTTAAATTTGGAGTCAGTTCCCCAGCTCTCACTGAAGTTAGTGAGTTTTATTCACATTTTCTTTGTGAATATTTTAAATGCAGAGGAAAGTAAAATGAATTTGGGATTCTGTGAGATTTTGCTCTGGATGTACATCGCTCTCACTGAAGTTAGTGAGTTTTATTCACATTTTCTTTGTGAATATTTTAAATGGAGAGGAAAGTAAAATGAAGTGGGATCTATTTGGGATTCTGTGAGATTTCGTTCCGGATGTACATGAATATTTGTGTTTCAGTTTCTGGACCAAAGAATCGCTTTCCTTCCACACATGTGTCCCTTCCTCCTCCAAGCTGTGAAGACTTCTGCTGAAGGTTTTTTTATCCTGAAAAGAAAGTATTAATTTAACTAAGTTTTTCACTATTCTAAATCAGTTGAACTTCTTTTTCCTTCAACATTTTTTAATTTAATAACCACACTACTGAAGGAGATGGCTCGGGGTTTCCTCTCTAACTTCTTTGTACTCTCAGTTTTCTTATCTGTAGTAAACAGCGTTTTGGGGTGGGGTTTTTTGTTGTTTTGGTTTTTTGTTTTGTTTTATGGGGGTTTATTGTTTTAGTTTGTTTGTTTGTTTGTTTGTTTTCATAGCTAGCTAAACTTGCCAAGTTCATAGTTAGCTAAACTTGCCAAGGTCTTGATGAATGTATACCAGAAAAAACAAGGTACTACAAGGGGGGAAAAAAGGTGCATTGTACACGATTCTCAGCCAGAACCACCTATGCCATAAATTTTGTTTACCAGTCCCAACCAAGCATAGCTGTGAACATCAGGCATGTAACAGCAAACCATGTGAGGAATTCCATAGGGTAATTTTAGTTGACAGGTATGTTATAGAGTCTGTAATCTTCTTTCAGGCATTCTGGAAATAAAAATAAAAAAAATAAGTGCACGAATTATTCAAGGTGAATTATTTGCTCAGCTCTGGCTGTCAGGTAATAAAGCAGCCTTTGTAGCTGGCAATGTAGCCTGTGTCTTCCTTACAATGGAGAAATGAATTTCAATTCTGAATCAGTCCGTGGGACTGCTGTACAGCATTTCATAAACCAAAGGCAAACTGCACTTAATTCTTAAAGGATCCAATTCATAGGAAGCATTTTCAAGTTCTGAAATTGTTTAACCTTGCGGACTGGCATGTAAGAGTGTATTGTGTAGCCCTGGAGTGAATTGTGTATACTTGCATAACATCCTTGCAAATCAGTTCCATGTAATACCCCAGGAACAGGTATATCCTCAGTTCAGGCTTATGTTCTTAGAACAAAGCACTGACTTTGATTGACTTGGATTAATATGAGTACTGAGCTGGAAGAAATTGCACATAGGCCAGCAGTGAAAAAAGTACTTCTTTTGTGTGTCCCCTAAGATTGCCTTTCCCATTAATTTAAATTAAGACACAAACACAAAAATGTGCTAATTTAAAAAGAAACAAACAACCAACCCCAAACCTGTGTGTGTTTTAGAAAAATTTAAAGAAATTGGTGCACTTTGTATGAAGTTTGATTTGTTGGGATAAAAATGCATGTTTTGAATCCTATGCAAAATGTATGCTAAAATACAGAAATTACTGATGTTCACACAACACAATCTTTGCTTTTGGTGTGTCAAAGAACCAGAAACAAAAATGTAGAAAATGACCTCTGAGCCACGTGATTGATTTATTTGTGATTCATTCCCATACAAATGAGTCAGAAAAAGAAGACTTAGCAAGAAAAGCCACTCTATTACTATGTTTTCTATGTTAGTGTGTAAGTATGAGAGTGGGATTATGTAGAAGGGAAGTTTAGCTGGTGAGAAGCTAAACTCAGGATGAGTTTAGCTCATCCTGAGTATAGCTAAAGGATGAGGCACAATTCTGGTTTTGGCAGTTTGCTGTTCTTCCAGTGACGCTGCTGTTGCTGCGGAGGATGAAGTGCTGACGTACACTCAGCACTTTGAGGAAGACTGAGACCAATCACACAGTCCCTGCCCTGAAGAGATCTGAGTGAAGCACGGGTCATGCAGGGCTTCCATTAACAGAATGTTTTCAACTTGGCTTTGCTTTTAACTTTCCTAAGCCCTCCCACTTGGCCTGATGCTGCTTTATCCACCTGAGACTGACAGCATCTCTTTGAACGACTCTTACTTAAAGACTTAGCCACTTATCCTGATGTGGTTAGAAAAAAGTTGAAGATTTGTTTCCTCTGTTAAAATAATCAAGTGTTTATGTGCACTTCATTTGGCAGCTGTAGTTTCTCTGTTTTGGAGCAGATCTTTCAGGCTAAGACCCTGACCATCAGAAAACCTGCCTTTACTGCAGCCTTTGAAAAGTTAAAACCTACCGTGTTCAGGAGATTGGCTATGTTTTAATTTATCAAATAACTTCTTAAAAATACTCCTCCTGAATTAACTGTTTTCCAGGCACAGACCAATAAGGTCTGACTGCAACTTTCTTTGGAATATGCAGGGGAAAAGGCATTTTGCTGCCCTGCAGTCATTTAGCCTGAACCTTTGCAATCTCTCCTCACCCTTGCTTGAAGAAGTGCTAATTCCCGTGCTGTCTCCAGTTGTGTGTGTGCTTAGATAATTTAATGAAAATTACAGAAAAGAATGTCATTGGCAACAAAAATTACTTTTTCTCCTCATCTTTTTGTACGTATTTCCTGGAAATATATGGAAGGGCAGGATAGGAGACCTTGTTAGTACCCAAGTTGGTTCAAGTCTTTCTGCCTGAAATTGGGGTAATTTTTGACATTTAGGAAAACATTCCAGTAAAACCTAGAAAGAGGAAGGAGAAAACTCTTGAAAATTAGGATGGCAAAATTTTTTTTTCTAGATAGCAGTGAGGAAAGCAGTGTCTTGTACTTAAATTTTCAGACTGCTTCAAAATTTGCTTCAAAATTAATGGCTCCTAGAGGGCCTGACTGAGCAATAGATCTTTACCTGTATGAGATGTTCAAAGCTGCTGAAATGGTCTTGACACTTCCTGCAAGGAGCCAGTGTGTGTATGGAAGGCAAGAAAGAGGTTAGTTTTGTGGACTTGATTAGAGACAGAGAGCTTTAAGCTTTTATTTAACAACTAAAATCCAAAGTCCTGAAAATCATTGCGGTCTTCAGAGCTGAGCACTGGATGAGAAAAATTAACATTAACTAGAAGATTTAATTAAAAAGAAAAAACAACACCCTCCCATCAAACAGTTTGTCCCAAGAATTACATTCCAGCTGTTCTGCATTTATGTTCTTGCTATCATTATTTGAGCTAAAAAATTTGAAAAGAATAAACCTTTTTCTTGACTGTTGGTTTAACATCAGAGAATATCCTGAGTTGGAAGAGACCTATGAGAATTGTTGAGTCCAACTCCTGGCTCCACAAAGGCCAAGTAAAGTGAATGAGACAGGGAGGGAAGTCAAGGCAGGAATTTATTGTGAGTAAGGAGTAAAATTTTTCTCCAACAGGTCAGTTTGCTGTTGCTATTCCTTTTGCTGCAATCATCAAGTGTACCATAACACAATGTCAAGAATGGGATTTTCTGGAAGAGGGACAAGGAGTGTACAAAGGATGCACATAGATTTACATTAAAGATCACACAGAGCTGAGGAAGTGAAATTTGCATGACCCTGAAATACAGATCTTTTTTGTTATTTACAAAGCTACAAACTTGACAAGATTGGAGACTGTGGTTTTAGCATGGTGTTGTAGGGGACTTCGGTGTACCATGATTTGTTTCAGCAGGATATTAAATGCTCCATTTGCTTTGTGTGGAGAAATTCCTGCTGATTTAATTTGATCTAATTGCAGTCTTAAAGAAATGTTATAAGAATAATTGTTTGTTTTCTTTACAATTGCTTTAGCTTACTCATTTAGCCGTGAGCATTTCGTTCAGATGTAGACACCAGAGGATTGATTCAGATTTTGGTGGGACAGATTTTGCATGCAGATAGAACAGTGCCAGCTGCAAGGGCAACTTTGCCACAGGAATGGTCTCTTTTAGAGGAGGGGCAATAGCAGTGCAGAAGTATTGTCTGTGTTAGACCCTCTCCATGGAAAACATTGCAACTTCCACACAGTCATGTGAAAACTGCTTCTCTGCACACTTGAAGAAGGCAGATAAGTTAACTGAGCCCAGGCTGCTATCTTTAGACCATCCCTAGTACCTGAGCTAACTCTGATTTCCCTGAATTGAACTGCTCTGTGTACTACTCCATCTTCAAAGATTAGTTCCTTTAGACCATCCCTAGTACCTGAGCTAACTCTGATTTCCCTGAATTGAACTCTGTGTACTACTCCATTTTCAAAGATTAGTTCTGTTATTTTAGAGCCTGTTATTTAATTCCAAGCCCTTGAGAAGAAGTCCCTTACTTCTCTGCTTCATTTTTCACCTGAATTTTAAGTTTAGCTACTCCTCTCTGTGTTAAAAGTGCCAGGCTCCTGAGCTCTCAGGCTTAATAAATGGTTGCAGGAATATGGATGGCATTAAGAGTTTTCTGACAGT
Organism: Passer montanus; assembly: GCF_014805655.1. Lineage (NCBI taxonomy): Eukaryota > Metazoa > Chordata > Aves > Passeriformes > Passeridae > Passer > Passer montanus. Next base: position 11,868,487 of record NW_024358722.1, on the reverse strand, counting down.
ATCTAACATCACAGCATTGTTTGTGCTATTGAATAAGACTGAAACATGACCAGTGCTGCTTGGACAAAGGAATGATTGAAATTAAAATCCATCTTTATCCTCAGCAGTCCTACTGTGCTTTTTTCTATTTATAGTTGAAAGGTGGGGTTTTTTAAGATTGATTTATATAGGCAGGTTGGCCAAGTTGCATGTTTCTGTGAAGTGATTCGATAAACATCAACTGAAAGAACAATTTTCAGAGTCTGATTTGCTTGATGAGTGTCCAGGCACACTTAGCAAAAGCATTACAGATGGAGATCCAGCTAAACTTTTTAAAAGGACATGGCATAAAGAGGTCTACATTAATATAAAATTTTAATTTCATGGTGGATGCAGGAGCAGCACTAAAACTCTTTTTGAGAAGTACAGGTTTATCCCACATGGTGGTTTGTAATTTATAATTTAGCAAGGAAGTCAGCTTTCTATAAAGACCCTGATTTCTGGCAGCTGAACCACTGAATAATTTAGCAAGGAAGTCAGCTTTCTATAAAGACCCTGATTTCTGGCAGATGAACCACTGAAGTAATTTTCTCTTTTATTTTTTTGGGTAGGGTTTTGTTTCTGTTACTGGCAGATGAACCACTGAAGTAATTTTCTTTTTTTTTTTTTTGGGTAGGGTTTTGTTTCTGTTTCAGAATTTTGGATTCTCCAAATTTCAAATTAATACTTTTTTTTTTTCAGAGATATATATCTGTAACATTGTTAAATTTGTACTGAAGAAGTTACTAGGAATACTAAATAAAATTAAATACAAAATAGATGCAAATTTTGTGAGGTTTTCAACATGTTTACTTTCTGTAACAGAACACAAAACTTACTATTTAAACTCTTGTGAATGCTTTCTGTCTGAAATAAAAGAATACAGTTTTGGGGCTTTAATGTATGTTTTAGGCAATATCTAGAATATAAAGCTCCTCCCTAAGTACGCAGGAAAGTAACTCTGAGGATAATTCAATTTGAGTCTCTTATATAGAGGTTTTCAACATGTTTACTTTCTGTAACAGAACACAAAACTTACTATTTAAACTCTTGTGAATGCTTTCTGTCTGAAATAAAAGAATACAGTTTTGGGGCTTTAATGTATGTTTCAGGCAATATCTAGAATATAAAGCTCCTCCCTAAGTACTCAGGAAAGTAACTCTGAGGATAATTCAAGTCCCTTATATAAGTTTGTTCTATTTTTTTTTTTTTTTTGTCAGAGAATTAGCAGTGCCCATGCAATGACAACACAGATCAAGCTGTGTTTTTCCTGTTACTTAACCAATGCAAATACATTCAAATATATTTATTACTCCAGTTACCTGAGCTACTCCATATCCTCTGAGTTTGTACAAAATGGCCACATATTTATAACATTTTTATAGTAACCATTAAAATGGAAATAAGGATAAAGGATGCAGATTCTGGTGAAGCCTGTTGGCTTTTTCTGTGAATAAACCTGGTAGGGCCCAGTTGATGTTTAAAACTCTTCATCACAGTACGTCAAGTAGTGAAATATAATTCTATATTCTGTGAGACAAATATAAGCACCTTAATTACAGCAACAATAACAGAAAATTTAGCTGTAACTTAATCATGTTGTTGCTACTCATCTCTAAAATAAATGTTTTTATTTTGTCTGTACAGTAATGTGTTTCAACAGAGAAAATTGATGCAGTTGTGTAGAAAACTGTCTGCAAAATGTTGCCAGGCTGTGGTTTACAGCAGGAACAGATACTCTGTGTTTCTGTTTATGAACCAGGCAAATCACTGAAAGAGCAACTTCAGTTTGTTATCTCTGTAACATTTGCGTTGGTTTCTGTGGCAAAGATGCTCAGGCATTTTGGAGGTCTAATTAGAGGAAAAGAGTAGTTAAAACCTCTGGTTAATGAAAAATAGTATATTCTCTGAGTGCAGTTGGTCATTCACTTTCTATTACGTGTCTCAGTTTGCACTTGAGAAATCTTAAGAAAATCCAAAGCACCAAGCAACTTCCATGCATCATCTCCTGCCAGCTGTACTGTGTTGGAGAGCCAAACTAAGGCTATTCAGTGGCTGTCAAGTTGTGCAATTTATCTGTAGGACAGATACTGAATACTCCACCTCAGTGCCAAATGGTAGCTCCATTTTTTAATGGCTGACAGTTTTTGTTGCATTAATGCACCAAGAGAGAAAAATTAATTTTATTCTATTATTTTTTCTTTCCTTGAATCTTTCTTTCTGTAAACTGGGAAGGTTTAAATTGCATGCCTTAGATTTGGAGGAAATGAGGGAAGAGAGAAGGGAAGGATTTTCAGTTGAAGACAATCACGTGGTGATCACAGAGGGAGTTTGACCCTAGAAAATCTGTGTGTTTGCTTTTATAGCAGTTGGTGTCTCCCACTGCTTGGAGGTGGAGAGCAGATCCTGAGGGTGCTGGCCAATGTGGGGACTCTGGGGAGCCGTGCTGGGAAAGTCATTGTGGATCAGCATCACAGATAACTGTGCTTGCTAAACACCTGATTGCCAAGATATGCTTGGTGCTGCATTGCCACTGAGGTGAGCAATGTTTGCTCATTCATTGCTCAACCATAAGCAATGTTTGGTCATTCTGTCTGATCTTTGGGTCTGCTGACACTGTCAGATCCTAATTCTATTGTTCAAACACGCAGATGAAGGCAAACTGGGAGGGGACATGACCTAGGTTCTGCTATTGGCTGGTAACAATGATTGCTGTAGCTTTGAGAATGACTCAAACATGAATATTTTGTCTGATATACTGAAAATCCGTGGGTTCATGTGAATGCCTTCAAAATCCATACTGACTTGGAAGACCTGCAATACATGAATCCATAGCCCCATCTTCTGCCCCAGCTACCACACCAAAACCTGCACCAGGACTTCCAGACACCCAGAACCCAGAAGTGGATTGAGTAGGTTGTCAGCCAAACACATATTCCACACGAGTCAGGTTGGTTTTGTAGTAGAGTGTAGTATCTTCTGCCTGAGAGAAGAGCTCTTCAGTCTTTCCTCTTGTAAGAGTAAAAAGGCCAAGAGTTGTTGTGGTATTGAGGCAGTACAGTTGTAATGTGAGAGTGGGGTTCTTTCCTCAGAATCAGCAGAACATCTGTCTAAGCTGCAATAATCAGATCTTCATCACTGGTGCTGCTTTCAGGAGACAGAGTGGATGTGGCCTGACCTTATGCCTGACTCAGGCTGAATTGGCAGTGGTAGCAGAGAAATCATCTTTTCACTTATAAGATAAACAGCAAACTTTGTGGAGAAGAAACTGGGAAAGAGTAGATATTATAAAAACAGACGGTTTTATAAAATATTTCTTCACAGTTTAAATATATCAGGGTTTGGGGACTTGTTATTATAATTAAAACAAACAAGGAAACATAACAGGCAGAAAATTATTTGGCTTTCCAATGCATGCTGAGTTGATGGTGGAAAAGGTCCTCAGCCCACAAATCCAGCAGGGAATATAAATGATTGATGGTAACAGCTTAGATCATCCACTTTAAGTGTGATTGACAGATAATGTTCCTGGCAAACATCTGGAATTCAGCAAGCTGGGAAAGAGAAATGCAAAGTACTGACAAACAAACGGCCATCTGCATTTCTCTAGCTTTTTAATCTTTCGTCAGAGGTAAGGTGAAATATCTAAAGCCTGGAGTTATGTATAAAAAGAGTTTTTTGGCTCAGGTTCCCTAATACAGCCTTTGGACTTTGCCAACCACCTTCTGACTCAGAAGTATCACCATACCCTTCTTGCTTTCCAACTACAGATGATTTTGATAAAACACCCACTTAGTCTGTCCTCCTTTTTTTTAAATTTCTTTTTCCACAGTGGTTGATCTTACTTTGTGGAGAACATGTAGACAAAGGGAGATGGTATGCAATTCCTTATCATGCATAAGAGGCCAATTGTTCTAATGCAGTGCAGGTAATCCTGGGTGGAATTTTAATTCCTTCTTGCTATATAGATTTCTACTGCTCCTTCCCCCCTCATTTTTCTATAAATGCCAAACAAGTTTTTTTTAGAATCTGACAATCAAATTTAATACTTTTTGTATGCATCATTTAGAAAATGGACTTGACAGAAATAAAGCAACGAGGTGCTTGCATGTGCCTTGCTTTGGAAACTGAAGTACAGTGTAGGATTCATTTTCAGCTAGATCATTGGCTGTTAACTTCAAGGAAGTTTTTTAATTAAAGAAAAGAGTACAACTTCTTTTAAAAGCAGGGTCTTCTGTGATCTGACTTTGTCACTCATTTGGTTCAGCAGGAACCCAGCAGACCCAGCTCCTTCCTGTGCTGTTCTTGCCTCTAATGAGAGGTGGCAGGACACTGCAGGAGGGAGATTTTTTCAGAGGGAAGAGTTACAAATAGTGAAGGGAAACTGTGGTTGGTGCCACAAGTGGAGGACAAAGTTGTGTCTTTCTGTGTTATGGGAAAAGCAGAATTAAATTCCAAGAAGAGTAAGATATAACTATCTTCTGTTGTACCTCATTTTTGAGGTAGGCACAGCAGCACCATGGTTTTTGTGCTTGGATTGTACTAACATTACTGTGGGGCAGTAAAATAATGGTTGTCATTTTAAGGTAGGGAAACTTGTCTGGAGATGTTAAACAATACAGAAATGAGTTAGAATTCCTCTCCCTTGTGCTTGGACTACCAGCTCTAACTGTTGCTCATCAGTGATGGCACAATTCAATGCTTGATAGATTCTAGAGCGTTAATTAAAACAGTTGTTTAGCTAATTGCCTGGAAGATTGTGAATAAAAGCATATTTATTCCAAAGGCAAACAATCCATTTTTACCCAGTGAAGCATATCGGTTTTTATCGTGCGTAAAAATTGTTTCATTTCAATTTTGACTATATTGTGTATTTGTCTGAAAGCCTTGTAGATGATCTGTTTCAACTGCATGGAAGCTTTTATTCTTTAGCAATTTTTAATGTAGCTGCTAACAAAAAACATACAGGTAATTGAAAATGTGAAAAATCATTGCTGTTAAAAAAGAAAAGGTGTTTACTGTGCTGGTCTGTGGGACTACCACCATGCTTGGTGATATGAAGCTTTTGTACTATTTCCAGATGTTGGCATTGTCCTATGCAAGAGACTAGAGGTTAAAGATTATCTTTATGGCACCTTTGCCTAATTTTTTGAAAATTGTGGTAACAGAACAGATGGCTTCAGTGTATATACACATTTAAAATTAAAATAAAGTCTAAAGCGGTCAGGATCTAAACTGATCCATATGAGGTGGATGGTGTAGATCTTCTGTGGAAGACTGGGAACGCATTAGAGTTAATAACAACTTATTTCAATTCAGGGTAGTTTACCATCAAGCTGATAGCTTTTTCTCAGTAAGTAAAAATGCTTATCATCTAATGGAAGAGATAAGGTAAAGGGTGGAAGTACGGATGAAGGACTGAGATGGGAATTCTGAGTTTGATTTAGAAGTTTTCTTTCTGAGCTCTTTACTCATGATAGTTCTTTTGACTTCATACAGGCTTTCGAAAGTGATGATATATTTAGGGAAGGAATCTAAAAGAACTGGGTGAAGTCACTAAACTAATACATATTTTGATGCTTTGGATTTAAGAATTGTTACGGGCAAGGTATTCCTTATAAGACAAGGGACCATTCCTATCAAAACTTGATAGATATGAAAATGTTTCCATGTTGGTCTTAAGAGAGATGGGCAGTGATGATACAACACAGCAGAAGTTTGTGAGGAAATCTAATTACAAAACAAGAAAGGTATAGCTTTTCATTAACAAGGTAACAAGTGAATATTCCCCTTTTGTTAGCATTATGTATTGGAAAACGGGGAAAAACGACCATTACTCTTGTAAATGAACTTGTAACTTTCTCCTACACACTCCCTTTTGTGTCCAACCTGAGTTGGGGTGCAACCAGTGAAATCCTGACAGGGGGCTGCTTTTCAGCTGGATTTTGGTGTACATGCCCTGCATGGTAGTGCCCAGACTGGTGCAAATGCCATCCTTGCAGTATTCCACAGCAGGGATTTCACTGTTGGCCCAAGTTCATAGAGACAGGCACATGGGAAGGGTGGGAGGAAATGGCTGTTTTCTTCCTTCCAGTGAGAAACAGCTGAACTTTCATGCCTTGTCATTGTTAGGTTGGGGATAACTAATTGTACTCTTCTTGGTTTGGACTCTGTTTAGCTGCAGACTGTAGCTGCACTGATGATTTTATTGACACAACAGTGGGTAAATGTTAGCCAGATTAAGAAAAATCAACAACACAGATGTAAGAAACAGATCCTTTGTGTGACAGTTACAAGGAGGAAGGGAAAAACCATTTCCTCTTAATTAATTTCTTTGAAAGGGATCAGAAGAGAACACGAACCAAGAATGAACCACTTTTCTTGATTTTTTAAGAGAAACCTATATTGATATTTAAACGAGACTTGTCACATAGAACACTTTTAAAGTATGATTTATTCTTATGAAGTTTTGCTAGGCTGTTGTAATTAAGAAAAAGATAATGGAAAAATTATCAATTAAGTATTTCAAAGTTGTTTTTTTTTCCCCAACATTTTTTTCCGAGTGCAAAAATAGAAGAAACTTGACTGCATGAATGAGATGTTTGTTTTTTTTATATTTTTGATGGAAATAGTGCTGTTAATGAAAGCAATGCTGTTGATTTTCTGTAGGCAAAGGAGACGTTTTTGGTGATGTGTTCTGGAAAGAGTCGACTCTCGCCCAGTCCTGTGCTAATGTAAGGGCTCTGACTTATTGTGATCTTCATGTGATTAAAAGGGATGCCTTGCAGAAAGTGCTGGAGTTCTACACAGCCTTTTCACACTCCTTCTCCAGAAATCTCATTTTGACCTACAACTTGAGAAAAAGGGTAAGTAGCTGTGATTTTAACATACATCATGTAAATTATCTCACCTTTAAGGACTGCCTGCATGAAAAAACTGAATGGCTTGAGTTCTGGAATTTTTTGTGGACCCCTTTTATAAGATGACTTTTCAGAGCTTGCCTAAGAGACCCTGCTGGCATATAGAGTCAAAAGACTATGAGTATTTATTCCAGTGCGAGCTTCAGAGGGCACTAGACTGTGTGTATGTGAAGGTATTATACATTTCCAGGAAGTAGACAGCATATATGAAAACTGTCATGCACTTGTGCTAAACAGTTCCAGCAGGTTGTGTTCCATGCTGGAACATGCACTTGCGATAAACAGTGTTCACTACTTAATGCAACTTCAGTTTATAAAGCAGCTAAAAATATTTTAGAGGTGTTGCCTGAAATCACAAGGAAAATGACAGGGAAGATATAAAATATAATATATGGAACAAAAGTCAAGTAGAGTAGACATGATGGAAAAGTAACATGAACATAACATTCTATCAAGAGTTGCTTCATTTATTATAAATCACATTTTGGAATTACTTTGCTTATCTATAATATTTCCATTTTCTTATCCTTGATTTTTTGGTTCTTTTCATTCTTTGTTGTGTGCCATTTCAAGTTATTTTGTCAAATGCAAGTAATCATAATCTAATAGCCTAGTTTAAATCCTCTGTGTAATCTTCACTGAACAACCTCTGCAGAAATTTATTAAAACTGAAGTGGGTGTAATTCAGATTATATGATTTTATGATGCAAGGCAGAAGACAATAACATTACATTGAAAAGAAATACATTAGAGACCCTGTACTTGCTTTATAAGTGTATTTGAGATCAGCTAAAAAAAATATGTTTGGAGACTTTTTTTAGTAATTTCCAGGTGCCAAGTGAGTCCTAGATAATTAGACATGGAAAAAAAAAAAGAGAAATATTTTAATATTTTAAGTCTATTTTGTAAAATTACACTTCACAACTAGACATTTTAAAATATTTTTTTTAATATATAGAATTGGCATACTGAAATTAAAGTAGTATGATGATATTTTTTATCTGCATATGTTATCAGTATAAAAGAATTGGATGAAAGAAGAATGTGCGATCCACACTTTGGTGAAATAAATCAGGGCTCTGGTAGAAAATTGATGTGATTAAAAACTGAGAAGCAAATTATTATTTGGGGATTTCCTGCTAAGTAACTTTTTTCAAATGAAGGTACACAGCTGCAAGCATATTAAGAGAGATGTCCTGTTAATAAACTGCTCCTTACCCAGTCTTAGTTAATGTAAGAAATAAAGTAAATGAAAGAATTTGACATTGCTGTCACCTCAAGAATCAGTATCACTGACTGACATATTTTATAATTAACTCCATGGCTAATGTGGTAAGATGCTCTCAGAATATGTAACTACTTTTTTTCTTTCTTAAAAAAGAAAAAAATAGCAAGCTTTGAGGCTTAGAAGGACCAACTTTTTCAAAACTCATAGTAATGCTAGCAGAATTCACACCATTTTGGACCTGATCTGAGCCAAAAGGCCCCGCTTTAGAATCAAATGCCTACTCCAGAAGTGCCACTGTCCCTCCATATTTATTGGCATTGCTTTTCCCAGCTCAGGTTACAAAACATTTTTTAACTGTAGCGTCACAAATTCTGTGCTGTCAATTTTCTACACAAAATGTTCCTAATAAAAATGTACATCTTATGATAGCAATTTCCATCCAGTTATTCAAATAATTGGATTTTAATTGAGTTGCAGACAGCAGAAAAGTGGCATTGATTGATAATGGAAGTGAGAATTTGATGGTTCTAAGTTAACAGACTGTAACACTATTTTATTAAAAGAAGGCTGATTGCAATCAGAATGCAAATGTTAAATAACGTGAATAATATATGCTCTTGGAAATGTGTGGAAGGTACAATACTTTAGAGATTTGAGGTGATGCATGTTAAAAAGCAACTTTTTAGAATTTATTCTGGTTTAAATATCTGTGATTTTGTTTTTTATAGAAATAGCTCCTCAGCCTGTCGCTTCTAACACTTCTCTGGTCTATTTCTGCAAATGGAATTTTGTAGAATTAAGATGAACTGGTACCTTCTGTTAGTTACATTTGTGATGTATTGCATATCCTTTGGAGTATAAATACCAGAAGTACACTTTTCATTTCAATAAACAGTTCCATCTTTCACTCCAAAAGTGTTCAACTAGTTGAAATGTAGATACTGTATATTCCTCTTAAATATATTAATACATATTCCAAACACATGAAAAAACAGCTTTGGGTAATTTTTTTCAGAAAGATCTCATATTTTTAGACTTGGTTATTCCTCTAAGGTGTCCCCATCTTCAGGGTATATGCCTTTAGCTGGTTCTGGTACCAAGTCCCACTATGCAGGGCTAGGTGCTTTGTGGCCTAGTTTCACTCAGCTTAAGTGAACTCTAGCATTGGTCCATTTTTTCTGCCTATTCACATATTCCTTGGGGGCTGGGTCTCCTCTGGTGATCTCTGGAGGAGCTGGATCTCCCTGTCCTTTGGCGCCAGTGAGGGGATGTTCCCCTGTCATTGTGTTTGTGGTCCCAAGACGAGGGAAGAGATGAATCTGACTCCATATTTGTTAGAAGGCTAATATAATATGATATGATAATGTGATATACTAAACCCATACTAAAAGAATAGAAGAAAGGATTTCATCAGAAGGCTAAGAAAGGAATGGGTAATAAAAACCCATAACTCCTCAGAGCCTCAACACAGCTGGACCATGATTGGTCATCAAGTAAAAACAACTCACATGAGACCAGTCAAAGATGCACCTGTTGGTAAACCATCTCCAGACCACATTCCACAGCCATCAGATAGTTATTGTTTACATTTCTTTTCTGAGGCTTCTCAGCTTCTCAGGAGAAAATCCTGGCAAAGGATTTTTCAGAAAATATTACAATGACATTCCCCCATTGCTGGGACTGGATCCACTGCTGAGGACTGTGACAGAAATAAGCAGACATGCAGGTACATTGGAAGATACCCAAACTGCTAGTTGGTCTTGACCTTAGCTAAACCCAGAGCTGGATTTAGGCAAAGTAAAAGGCAACATTCCTTGTGGTGTTCTTCCTGCTTGTCTGGAGTGTGGTTTGAGCTGGGGTGGGAGGGCAGGACCCTTCTGTGTGTGTCCCCTTTATGACTTCCATAGAATAGGCCTGCAGCTGTAAAATGTTACTGCCTGTGATACCTAAAGATTTTGTGGCCAAGGGAAAAATTTTCCATGGTCTGTGCCTGGCATGTCATTATTGTCACTGTCTGTGCTGTGAAAGCAGTTTCCTTTCACTGACTTTCTCAACAAATGCCAGTGAAATATCCTCTTTTCTGAAAGTGTCAGCTTGCTGTCAGGTGACTCCCTGAGCAGTTTCCTCAAGTGACTAAAATCCCTCCTGAAGTTATTAGTTGTATAGTTACCTCCGAGTGCAGCTCAGACTTAGGAAACTTTTTCCTAAATGAAAAGAGAAAGCAGACCTTTAATTAACTCCTTCTGCTGCCAGTCACTGAAATTTTCATCTAAGTGGGAACAGGGAGATAATCATGTGCTGCATCTCTCTTTCCACCATCCTAAGAAACTGAAACTGCAGTCTGTGCCTGCAGGTGCTATGTGTTGGACATGAAGACTTTGCAGCTGAAAGGAAGCTGAGAGATGTTTTTCAGAGTAATACTTGCTGTAACAATGTTCTGAAATTAAAGCAGGTTAACTTGGTGTTTCTCTCCATTTTTGGAGTCTTTGAGGGGAACTGGAGTGTAGACACTGGGGGTACTGTGGGATAGTCTAGTGACACACTCACCCTCATGAAGGGCATGCATTCAAGATAAAAGAAATGCTGCAAGTTGGGAGGGCAGCAGGATTCACAGGCTGGATGGAGAAGGTCAGGTTGTTCCCACCAAATATTTAAACACTTCTGGGTTTCCAAATTGGATGTCATAGCTTCAGACTGGTTGAAGTATAAGAAGAGAAAAGCTTCCTCCATAGCTACCTGTCATTGTCTTTGGTCTGTGGTGGGGTGCAAGTTTGCTGTCCTTAAGAATGGGAAAGGCCTTTGGCAAATGTTCTGGCTTTGGCAGTTGCTTCTTTCCACGTGCACGAGCTTTGTGGCCAACTTCCACTGGGTTGTACCACCCTGCATTTGCTCATTTCATTCTGCTGCAGCCATAAATGATGTTACAGCTCAAATGTCTGCTCACACTACATAAAAAGGAGAATTCTTATACATAATTTATTAAGCTGAGATTTCTCTGGTAAGCCATTTGAGCCTGGATAGAGATTAAATGACTAATTCTGAATACTTTGGAGTGTCATGATAGAAAGCACAAGTAGCTTTCCCAGAAGCTGAAATTTGTATCCTGATATAAAAGAAGGAAGGCAGTAGGATCTAGGTATGTTACCAGGATTTTGCTGGAGTGAAAGAAGTGGCAAAGAATGTTCTGCATTTTTGCAAATCAAACGTGATTTAGTGAGTTAGAGCCAAAGCTCCTAGTCAGAACATACTTGAGAGAGCAGTGATTGTGACAGAATAGTCTCCTTGGCAGTGTAAGATTACTTGCTTTTGTACATCTAGAGCTGTGTTTATTCTATGGTGTTCCAGCTGTGCCAGTGGACAGGACTCACAGCATCTCTTTCAAAAAGCAATTTTAAAGTGTAATTGTGCTCTTGTCGTCAGCATTAGCTTAATATTTCTTCTTTTGATAGTGTAACCTCTAACTAGAGAGAGAACCTCTCTCAAATCATACATTTCACCTAGGAGTGCCTCAAGCCCCAATTTTAAAGCTTAGGGGGTGTTGGAAGCAATTTGTTTTCAGAGGGAGGGTCCATGGCCTTATATTCTGCCTTTCCACATGACAAGTTTTAAAATTCTTCTTCATGATAGGGGTTCAAAATGGTGTCCCAGAATTTTTTCTGGTACACAAAAGCCAAAGTTGCTGGAAGATTTCAACAAAGTTTTGAAGAGAAAGGTTTTAATTTTAGAATATTGTCCCATTTGATGATGGATTTCATAATGGTCAAACTGACAGCCTGCTTCTTTCTCCTGTGTTTGTACTCACCAAAACAATCCCACAAATCCTGTGGGAAGAGGATTTTGCTGTTTGAATGGCATGCATCTTACAGCACTGAAAACCGAGGACGTTGGACATGACTGAGATGTCTGGAAGGGCCTGTGGCTTGTGAATTATGCAAAATTCCCAAGGAGGCAAAGTTGTCAATTTCCAAAAAAACTGTCCGAATGTAAATAAACAGTTAAGCTCTGTGTTTTTTCCCATGCTGCTTTTTAAAAGCTGTTCAGGGAGTCGGATGCTCTTGTATACAGAGTTTCTTTATGGCAATCTAAACAAAATGTATTTTATTCTGGTTCACCATTATTAGATTCCATTTTGCATTTTTGCATCTTTTCCCTGGCCTTGGACTTCTTAACTTCTATGTCTAATGGAGAACTGTTTAGCTAGCCCTCAGATTTTTGGTCAAATACACTTTACACTCTGTACTGAAAACACTCTGAGACACTGTGTGTCATGAAGTTTGCACATCTTCTGTGGATGATTTTAGTGCTATGTCTGTCACTGAATTGAAGCCTCATGCTCTTGGGAGGATGCACCCTTGGATTTCTTCCTTCCTCTCCTCTGGACTTTGTTGAACCCCTCCAGGTAAAGCATTAACACCCACCCTTAGAGTAGATTTGATGAGCTGCAAGCCTTTAACATTCGTTCACCTACAGTGATTGCTGACATACATAATTGTGTTCAAGCCAAAATAACTCCATTATCTATTTTCCAAAAGTTCCAAAATTCTAAACTTGTTTCTGTTTTATTTAATGCTTATGGTCTGAAGCCCTAGAGAGAGGAAGATCTGGCTACAAATAATTTACATAGTGGGGATGTGTATGTACAGTAGAAAACATAATTAACTAGGACGTATAAGACACTGTGGTGGGTTGACCTTGGCTGGTTACCAGGTGCCCACCAAACCTCTTTATCACTTCCCCCTTCTCAACAGAACAGGGAGAGGAAAATAAGATGAAAAGTTTGTGAGTTGAGATAAGGACATGGAGATCACTTACCAATCGCCATCATGGACAAAACAAACTTGATGGAAATTAATTTAATTCATTACCAATTAATCAGAGTGGGATAACGACAGATAAGAAAAAAATCTAAAAAACACTTTCTGCCCATTCCTTCCCTTCTTCTTGGGCACAAATTCACTCCCAAGTCTTCTATCTCCTTTCCCTGAGCAGTACAGAGAGTGGAGGATGGGGGTTGTGGTCTGTTCATAATGTTTGTTTTCTGCCATTCCTTTCTCTTTGCACTCTTCCCCTGCTCCAGCATGAGGTCCCTCATGGGTGTCACCCTCATGGGTGACAGTCCCTCACAAACCTGTCCAATGTGTGTCCTTCCCACAGGCAGCAGTTCTTCAGGAAGTGCCCCAGTGCAGGTCCCTTCCACAGGGGGCAGTCCTTCAGGAGCAGACTCCAGCATGCATCCTCTGGGGAGCCACAGCTCCTGGCCAGAGGACCTGCTCCTTCATGGGCCCCCTCAGTGGCCTGCAGGTGGATGTCTGCTCCACCGTGGGCTTGCATGAGCCAGAGGGGAAAATCTGAAGCTCCACAGTCTCCACCATGGTCATCACCATGGGTTGCAGGAAAATCTCTGCTCCAGCCCCTGGATTTCCTCCTCCCTTTCCTCCTTCTCTGACCGCGGTGTCTGCAGAGTTTCTGTCACATGTTCTCACTTCTCTCTCCCAGCTGCTGTAGTGCAGGATTTTTTACTCCTTCCTAACTGTGTTACCACAGAGGTGCTACTGCCATTGCCGAGCTCTCGCCCACGCTCGGTCTGCCTTGGAGCAAACCACAACTTGCTGTGTCCTACATGGGGACAAGTTCTGGTGCCTTCTCACAGAAGCCACCTCTGCAGCCTGTCTGCTATCAAACCCTTGCCACATAAACCCAAACTGGACAACAAAACTGTTCTGTTGCTGTTACTCACTACATGCTATGTTGTCATGTAAATTTTAGCTGTGACTTAGATAAAGCTCTGTGGGTAAGTAGCAAAATGCTTCTTTAGAATACTCTTAAATGACTAATCCCTTCTAAACTGATTTAATGAATTCATCACATGTTTGAGATCCCTTCTGCTACTATGAATAATGAGTAATTTTCATACATTTAGGTGCTGTAGTATAAAGTCTGCACAGTTGTTATAAAGAAGTAGCTTAGTATGCTATGCAAAGCAAGCTGTGGATTTCTTCATAAAATATTGAGTTACTGAAGTTCTGATAGGCCATTCACTAGCAAATCCCATTAAAAGTAATGCAGTCATCAATAGATATTAATAGTCATCAATAAAATTAATGGAAGAGCTGGTATGGGTGAAATTTAAATTCCAAATCACCTTAAAATGGGAGAACATGATTCTTTTATGAAGCTGATGCTAAAACCATAACTGCCTTGAACTATCTTCAGTAAAGAAAATATTTCCTATTCTGTGCTACTGTAGATTTATAGGTTTTCCCGTGGTGGTCACTAAATTCTTAACTATCATTTCCATTCTGATCATTGAACTAGGAATTAAATTTGTGCTGACTAAATTTGTAAATCCAGAATTTTGGCTATTTCATGATGTGTTTTCTAAGTATGGAAAATGATGTCAATGTTATGTCAATAAAGACATTCCAATTCTATGTCAGTACTTGGAAGAAAAGTGCAGTAAACAGAGCGAGTTCTGGTCAACCAGAAATTGGGGTTAAGCACTTCATTCATCAGTCCAGAAACTGAATTGATGCTTTGCTTGTTTTTATCATGTTTTGAGGAGACCTGCTTGAATTGTTTTTGAAAGGGTTTTTTTTTTCTCTCAGTGACCCATAAAATACTCAGTCTTAAATATAAACTAAAAAATTCTGACTTTTTTTGAAATCTGTAGAGTGTTCATAAAGTCTTTCTATGTATGGAAAAGCTGTTTCGAGTAGATGAAAAATGCCTTTAACGAGGTTGATGGTGGATTAAAATAAAATTTGTTTTCATACTCTTTTAATCCTTAAAAAAGACACATTTGGGTTTTGTGAAGCTATTTTCAGATGAGTAATAGAAAGTTGACATTAAAAAAAGGTTTTGTCTCATTTAAACATGAGACACACACCCACACCAACTTGTTTATCCCAACAGAAGAAAATGCATTACTTTGATTTTTACCCTCCTCCACCCACATGGACTAAAGCGTAGAAATAATTTTAATACAGAGAAAGGTTACTCAGAGTGAATGAGGATTCCCCAGAATAGCTCCCCCAAGCCTTTTTAAAATAGAAAATGCATTTCCTAGGAACTGAGGAAGTTCTAAATGTTGGCCCACCACCAGGGACAGAACACAATAATCCAAAAGAGCATAGCTGCTCTTACACAGTTTGGGAATCTGGTCTTCCTTGTGAAAACAGTGAAAGGAAGGATTAGTCCCAAATTTAAACTCATGTTTTTTCTTACTAATGTGTTGATTTAGAGAAATAGAAGTGCAATCTGTGGAGTCTGTCTGCGTGGTGTGTTTGGTATGCGCGTGGCACTCCACCACCTGCTCACAGTCAAGTTTAATGAGGTCCTTTAGTCCAATCCTCCACCAAGCTTGCAAAGAGGGGACATTCCAGGGGAATTCAAAGAATTCCTACCCTTTCTCTAAAGCAGTCATCTGCTTATCATGACTGAATGGGGAGAGTTTGAAAATTTTTCTGTATTTCCAATTTAAAAAATAAGGTACGGGGTTTTTTGGTGCCTGCCATCTCTGTCTCTGTGTGTGAGCATATATATATATATATGTACAGTGACTGACTTACTGCTGAAACTCCCGAGTAATTTCAGTGTCACACACTCTTTCTAATATATTCATGCTGCTGCCCAGGCTTTTTTGCCTATATGTGCCACATTCTATCATGTATTATATTAATGTCACGGTAAGCTCTGTGGCCTGGTGGTTTTATATTTTGGTATAACCTGGTGCTTCACTGTGAAGCACTACTGACCAAGCAAAAGATAGAGTAGTGACTTGATACCCTCCTGTATTATTTTTTTCTAAAAATGATCTTTCTGGTCTGGGAAGCAGCTGGGTCCAGGACAAACTTATTAAAAGGAAATGATTTCCTGGCATAACAGCTTTGACCTTCTGGTCTCCTCAAGGGTCACTAAGAGCTGAACTCATATGACTGCAGATCCAAACACAACCTGTTCAAGGTACTCCATGAAGGAGAGAAAATACAGATAACTGTGCAATATGAAAGCTGAGTTACATTGGCCAATCTACATCCTTGAGCCATCAAACTTTATGATCTAAGTGATCCAATTGATCCTTTTTTGGCACTGCAATGAAAGCTGAAATAACTGATCCCTATGGGAAAACAAACAAAAAAAAAGGAAAGAAAACAAAGTTCTGGACGTTGAAGCTAGTGTTGTCTAGAGACTTTGTGATCCTGGCTCCAGACCAAACACTTCCTCCAGGTCCTCTGTTTTCTTGCTGAAATGTTGAGACTTTTATTGTTACTGTGAGCTCTTGGACAGCAAGACAAAGGAGGTCCTTCCCCTCTCTGTGTGTCTCAGCCAGGTCTCCACAGTTCCTCTGAGGGCTCTACTTGCTATGCCACATGATGGCCATAAAAGAAGTAGTTCACCTTAAATGCAACAAATCCTGTTAAGATTTTGTGTGAACCAAAGCAGTTTCCCAGCTTGATTTGGGAAAAGATAAACAGTAAACACTGAGAGGTCAAACTAACCTATATGTGTAGACAGCTGATGTTTTCCCTGTATCCATCCTTGAGAATCAGCCTTTTAGCTGCCTCTGGATGAGCATCTTGCTGGGGGAGAACAGCCAGGAGCATGCCACATTCCTCAGGCTCAGGACTGCCGGAGAAATCACACAGGTAACAGGGTGTCTGATGTCAGCCTGCTCTGGTGCTGATGGCAGCCTGCCCTACAGGCTGCTGCCCATTCCAGCCTGGCTTTGGAGTGTTTGATTGCTGCATCTGAAGTGGGGAACGACAAGGCGTGGCCTTGGGAGAGTTTCTGAATTTGAAATCCACTATGCTTTGCCATCATGGGAATGGGCCAATGGCAAACAAAACTTGATAGGGCACCTTGCCACTCATCTGCTGTAATTGTAGCTACCAGCTATTGCTTCAGCTAAGTCAAGTGTTAAGGAGTGTGTTGGGCTGTGCCTCAGTATAAGAACTTTAAGAAATACATTGAGAGTAGGATCATAAATCATCCCCTCCTATTTGGTATTAATTTTGCAGCCAGCAACTGGGTTTTTGTTCAAACTGTGTATGATTCCTTCCTCGAAAGGAAGTTCACTTTGTTATGTGCTATGTCAAACATCTGTTTGAATTCAGATTTTCAAACAGAAATGTGACACTGATGTAGAATATAGAATCCCTATGCAAGTGAATGTACTAAGCAGTTTTTTGAGTAATTTTTTCTAAATTAGCAGACTGCAGAGGAGTCTTAGCTCCACTTGAAAATATTAGTATTCTCCCTCTTTTAGTGCCTTTTTTTTTGTTGTTCCCATTAATTTTCTCTTTTGCTTTTTACATTACAAAATAGGACGTGAACTTCAGCATCTTCTGTTTATATATGTGTATATATAAAAATATAAGGACACACACAAATATATGTATATATATACAGTGGGATGCTACTCTGAGTATACTTAGTGTGCCAAAATGCTGCCCTTATAGGACTTGGAATGGGAATCTCACTATCCACAAACAGCCATGCAGTTGGACATGAAGGGATCATAATTAACCACAGGTCCAAACCCATTATCTCTCTATGCAGCTGTGAGACTGCATAGTGTTTTCTCACCAGATTTTTATCAGGAGCTAAGTCTGGTAAATCCATTTTTAATTAGTACAGCATTATGAATGTGAAAACCCAATACCTAATTAAAGAAGTGTTTGGACTTTAATACTACCATATACCTTTGTAGTTGTTTTGTTGACATCTCCTGGAGTCTTTTCCAAACACAGAAAGCAAACACTTTACACATGCACTTTTCCAAATCTTTGTGACTTTGTAAACCACATCTACATTTTCCCAGCATTCCTCAACCTGGCTTTGCCTTGCAATTCATCTAAACATATTGTTCCTCTGTCTTAAAATTTCAGAGGATGCCTTCCACCATTCTGACATGCTTCATGGTTGGTCATTTCTCTCATATGCTCTGAAATAAATATACTACACAGCAAAATTTTTTCATTATTCATTTGCACAGCTGATGTCAAAGAATGTGAGAAAATTTCAGCCACAATAATTTTGTAATATGTCAGATGATTTACTTTTGTAAGCATTGTCTTTGTGTGAAAATACAGAATTATGTTCCCCTTTTGGAACCTTTGTTTTTACTTTCTTAAAAAAAAACAAACCCAAAACAACCCAAACCCAAACAAAATACTTTAAAAGGATCTAATGTTATACCCAGGTTGACTGGCATAGATACATCTGTGTCTCCTCTCTTCAAGGTTGATGCCTGGATTTAGTATAAAATTTAAATGTCATGTAAATTCCAGCATTCTTTGTAGTGCTGCAGAAGTGAGGCACATTGCAGTCAACCTCTAAGCAGGGAGACGTGCAATTTGTTGTTTTTCAAGGTTTTGCTGTTACTTCACAGTAACTGCAAAGATGTTATTTATGGCCAGTTATTATCTTGATTAATGAAAACAAAATTGCTGTTGATTTCCATCACATACTTGATCAGATGTTGGCTAGAGTGGAAATATGAGGATGCTGTAACCTTTGGTCATGCTAAGATGCAAAGCAATAACAGAGGAAGAAATAATGTTAGCTCTAACAAATGGATATTGGTTTTGCCATTAGAAATTTGGTGTAGTCCAGAAATATTAACCTTTGGTTTTCCTTGTCTGCATTTTTCAAATTGCTCAAGCAGCAAGTCTTGTAGGAGTAAAAGTTTCAGTGGCTTACATGTTCTCAGTAATTATCCTGTATTCTTTCTGAAAGAGGAGATTCACATTTAGTCCAAAGACAAATTCATGAGAGTGAGTGGAAGAAGAAATAGTGAAAAGCTTTTATTTGGAATGTCATTTGGGATCAGTTATATCCTGTAACATAAAAGCATTACAGTGGTCTTTTTCAGCAACCTTGAAAATGGTAATTTGTGTTTGACAGTCAAAATAGTTCATAAATGACCTTCAGCATTCATACTCAAACCATTCTGTAACACAGATGCAGCCATGAAGGGAGTCTGGAACACTTGTGGCTTCTGGTTTGTAGTATATTCCCTAAATTGGTAAAAGTTTGCCTAAATTTGTAATTGCTCCGTCATTTATGTAGCATATTTGTTAGTGATGTGAAGGCATAACTTCAAAAATACTGAGGGTGTGTTTCTTGGTATGCTCTCTGAGAATCTTGTTAAATATTGCATATTGCTTGTTTCATCACATTTTTCAATCAGTAAGATTTTCCAAAGCCCATTATGCTCTTCAGAGAACTGTTCAGAAAAATCACACTTTGCAGAATTATAAGGCCCCTTCCAAATTAGCTTTAATAATATTTTCATTTTATTACATGTTGGAATTCCTTTACTGGACATTTCAAGGTATGCAGATGGAGTACTTAATCCAGAGGGCTCATATGGGGCTGTATTTATTTATTTATTTTTAATAAGATACTGAATGATTTATTGTCCTTATGTGAGGGGAAACAAATGTAGAGAATTAAGTGGCTTTCTGTCTTGTACAATGATCCTAAATGACAAGGAGTAATGGAACCAGGATTTTCTAGTCATATGTTCTACTCTGTGTAGAAGATCTTTGAAGGTCTGCAGCACGTGGCATAGGATGTTGAATTATGCTTTGTATAGTGGAAGAGCAGACTCTAGTTTTGTGCTGCAGTCTTGCAAAGGGCCTTGTGTCTGCTTTGAAACAAAACCCAGCCTGTAAGTATTTAATAGTACATACAAGTGTGCTAAAGAAAGCAGCTGAATGAGCAAAAACAAGGACAGGGCTGTCAGGAGAGGCCAGAAAAATGGTGCTTGAAACACAGGCTTAGCCTTCTTCCCCTTGTTGAATGCTGCATGTACCAAGAGAGCCTCTCAGTAGAAAAGCTAGTTAAACAGAGAAAGAGGCAGGAGATGAGTGGAGCATCTGGTATCTCTCCATGGAGGTGGGTGAAAAAAAATCCAGATGAATGGAGCAGCTGATGCTCTGTGATCCACAAAGCTATAGGACAGCAGTTGGTGACTGGGGAGAGAAACAGCTCAGTGTTTCAGAGTTTTACTACACCAGGTGGACACAATAAAAAAAATAAAGAGCAACCTCAAATTATCTCACCAACTTTTCCCCTATCTGGCCCCCAAAGAAACCCTTCAGGCTGCACCACTTGACAGCCTGTCTGACAACAGAAGATGCAATACAGCAACATCTACACTCTCATGATCCCCAAGGAATATTATTAAAGCAACCAGCAGAAGATGGAGAAATCTGGTGACGTTACTGCACTTGAGGTCCTTTTTCAGCTGTCTGTATCCAAATTGCTCTAATACCCAAGACTTAACCTGCCTTCTGGAAAGTCTGACATGAGACCACGGTGGTACCCACTGCTTTGTGTCTTTTGGCTATCATAACACATCCTGAAGCCAGGGCCCAATATAGAATCACAGAATAGTGAGAGGGACCCTTAGAGGTTTAGATTGTAGTGAGCAGGGATCTCTTCAACTACATCAGTTGTCCAGAGTTCCATGTAATTAACCTTTAATGTTTTCAGCAATGGGGCATCTACCACCTCACTGGGCAACCTGGTGAGGTGGTAGATGGTCCCATGATTTACCAAAATTTCTTGTAAAAAGTGCTGCTTCAAAAGCTGTGTGGTGTGGGTATGAGGCCCATGTCTCCCACTGGACAGGTTGTGCTGCTGGGTCTCTGCCACAGTGGTCATCTAAAGCAATCTTAATTGGTATTTCCACGTGGTACCCAAATGGTGCATGATTGATCCTGGTGTTCCTGCTTCTCCTGTGTGAACATGAGCAACAAAGCTGCTTTAAGGACCAGAATAGATGTAACACTTGCATCCTGCAGCCCTCCCAGTTTAGAGAAACAGTATGTGATGGAGCTGCTGCTCTGTGGTTGCTGGGTGAGTGCCAGCTGTGGGTTGCTGAGACTCCCCAGACTCACTCAGCAACTGTGGGATATGAGACTGGCTTGTCACACCATGCACACTGCCCACCCCTGCCTAAGCACAATGCCAGGTCATGTTTTCCTTTGAGATTTACTCTGTATGAGTGATTTGCTGTGCTCTGCCCACCAGCAGCTGGGCCGCACACCTTCTGAGCAGCCTTTGAAGGTGACCTGGGCCAGCTGTGTCCCTTCAGACAGGTGGGACATCTCAGGCTGCATGAGCCATGTCATATTCTGAGTTGTGGGACCACCTTCTCAGGGGACAGTGCTTGAACCAAGAGCCTGAGGAAGCAGGGAGAAGGTGGTTCTGCTCCACATGAGCAAACAGGTCTGCTGGAACAAGCAGCTAGAGATCAGTGGTGGTTGGATTTCACGTAACAGTCCTCCAGATGAGCCTGGGGAGTCAGGTAAGGAAGGCTGACCTCTCAGAGCATTTCTCCTGATCTCTCTCTCTATTTCCCTCACCTTGCCTGAAGAGATGCTGGCAGGTAGCAGAGCTATGCAGGATCCCTTCCATGCGACTGCTTTGTGTTGTGGGGGTGGTGTGGACAACCAATCTATTTAACAGACTAGATTGCCTTAGCTGCCAAGGGGTGGTGGGGTCTGTGGCAGTGGGTCCCTCTCAGGGATGCAGTGAAGACCAGGCAGAGCCTGCTGGACACACCGGGCTGGGCAGCAGCAGAGAAGACAACATTCCTGCTCCAACCATACATATGTGGCATATGCAGATCACAAACATTCTGAAAGGGCAGCTTGACAGTGAATATTGGTAATCTTACCATAGAAGCATCAAAGCTTGTTGATCTGGAAGAAAATAAGATTTTTACAAATGATTACTGTTCTTCTGACCTATTGGGAGGTTTCTAGCACAAACTGTTCAAAACAAAAACTCTTGATTTGAAACCTAGCACAGTTCAGTGGAGGGTATTTCATGGATTATGGAGCTGTGTAGTAAAAAAACAAATAGGAGTACTTCTTATGTCTGGGAGCCTCCTCAAATGGATCTGACACCTGTGGTGTCAGACATTCCTGGTCCTTCTTTAACCAGAGATTTCTAGTCTATTTATTTTGTAAATGCTGAATATATATTCTGCATGTTCAGTAAGGCAAGACTGAGCAGACAGGAGTAGGGTGTGAAGATGCAACAGTAATAATGATAAACTAAACAAATTACCTTTATAAGGTAAAGAAAGCTAATGTTAGTCATTATTTGACTGTTGCTGGATCCATGACTTTAGTTCCCACGTGCTTATCTTAGGACATACTAATCATGATTGCATTAGGAAGCTTCCCATTTTATTTTTTGTTTAGGGTATTGATATGGCAACTTGCATTAAATGCAGAAAAAGAGTAACACTTTAATAGCATAATATTAATTGTTTAAGATTGTTTTGCAACATAAATATTCTTTGTTCCCCATTAAAAAGCTTCAATTGCCTTTAGACATCCTAAGTGATTTAGAGAAACAGACAAATGATTTAATTTTGATTTTGTTTTATACTCCAATGAAACAAACAACAGATTTGGAACAAGCTGCTTGCTAGACATTGGAAATTAAACTGCTCTTTTTATTGGGCACTGGTAAAGCGTCTCTGCTTTTCCTGATGGCAGACAAGCATGAAATACATTGACTCATGCTTGTTAGGGTGCCATCAAGCTCCTTTTATTTCCTTGATTATGATTCTAGTGCTGCCACCCAGGCAGGAGCTCCCATTTGATTTCCCTTGAAACCTGTGCTTTCCAGAGAACATCTCCCCTCTACAACCTGGCCTGAGTTACATTGTGAGGGACTGAGTTACAGGGCTCTACAAAGCTTGTAATTTAAAGCTGGTAACTGAATGCAGAACAGCGAAGCTTTTTCTTACCCCTTTAGGGGTTTGCACGCGTGCAGCATTAGGTGAGCCTGGAGCAGGGGCTTTGGAAAACAGCAATAGCCTAATTTTAGCTGATAAACCTGTTTTGATAAGGCCATTGTTGAAAGCAAGGTTTTGATGACTGAGTGTGATACTGTGAAGAACTCTTGTCCAGGTCATTCTTGGACCTTTGTAGATCTCAGAGCTGGAAGCCAGCAGTGGGCAGCTTTTTGCAGAAGGGTGGGAGCTTCGGGTGAGCGAAGCACTCACCCAAGTGCCTGAAGCGATCCTGAGTGCTCCTTATCTGGTTTGCTTAATGCAATCCAAGATTAAACGTTTAAAGGCAGGTTTCTTGCTTGCATGACACTTTTTCAGGCTCTAAAAGTGCTATAAATAACCTGTTTTCACCTGATTAGTTTCAGTTCTTGTACCACTAAAATATTTGCTTTTTTTTTTCCTTCTTTTTCTAGTTCTGTCCAGGTTTGTGAAGGCTCTCACTGCCTTTATCACTGTGTTATCCCAGTGTCTTTTGGTGAAGCACAAAGCAAACCCACTAACATCTGAACATCTGCATTATGTTTATTAGTTTATTCTTTCTCATCTCTTTTCCTTGGAGAAGTAAATGTATATTCGGTATCCTGGTTTACCTTGGTCAGGATTTTTAGTACGTGTATGTTAAAGAAGGTGGAACCTGTGCACCAAGAACAGCAGATGGTAATAGCTTCTTAAAAGCAAGGTGAAGTAATTACACATAATTACATTTTCTTGATGAGGTGCATCTTGTGGGCAGTATGGCTATTTTCCCTAGGAGCGAAGGGCTAAAGGGTTGTTTACTGGAATTACTTTTGTCTTTTAAAAGACTATATTTCCTCTCTTAAGTGTTTCAAGAGTGTTACAAATATGACTGTGTAAAGATCAGCAGACACTATGGCAATCCAATTCCAATGGATTTCCTTTTTTTTTTGTTTTAAGAAAAACATATAATAAAAAAAAAATCAATCTTGATGTTTCATAGGGCATTTTATTTGGTATTTCTCTTGATTGTGCAAAATTTGAATGTCTCTGTTAAATCTAACTTATGTTCTTCATATCAGTGCTACTGAAGAAAAATGTGTCTGTCCTCACATGAGAATATTAATTATTGGATGGTCTCTTCAACTACTGGTGAGAAAAGAAAACTGTTGCTTGTTTCAAAATTGCACAGGGTTTGAAGGTCCAGTTGCCACAGTTGATGTATTTTGGTAATGAACTGAGAGCACTGCCTAAATCTCTGGGGCTTTTTTAACTGATGTTCTTGCAGCTTCTGTCTTTTTTGCTCTGACTCACATCTTGGATGCTGTATTGTGTAACCTGCCAGCCAATTGCCGGTATGAAAAATTTAGCTGCAGGGATTATTATTAAGTATGTCTAATAATTTTCATATTTTAGTGATCTATTTTTGGATCATTATGCAACCCACTACTCAGTGGGACTAGGCAGAAAGGATAGGGCAGGACTGGATGCTGATAGACAGAAACCCCTTGGTGTGCTCAGCCAGGCAGTGGGGGTCCTCTGGGCACAGGTGCTCTGTTTAAAGCTGCCTTGCTTTGTAGCAAGTTGTCAGAGCCTCCCCCCAAAAGCAAAGCCATTTCCTCCCACTGAAATCTCTGGTCCCTGGGGGCAGTGGCTGCCAGCAGCTGCTCTTTGGCTGTTGGTAGGACCCTTCTGCTATCAGGTAGGCAGGACCCTAAACATAAACCAAATGTATTTACGTTTTTGTGTGTAGTGGGGAAGGATTTAAGTGCGATCCAAAACAGTGTCAATATATGCTGGAAACTGCATAGTAAATCACCATATGTTCCAGAGGAAATGCCAAACAAAGTCATGATTGCTTTATATGTGCACAGCTGACTGGCAAGCATTAAGGCAGACTCATGATGGGGAATGCCATCATATGCTTTTCTTCTCTGTGCTATATCAGAGCATGATTAGAGCCCATCTGCTTCCCTCGGTGCTGGGAAAGGGTAGGAAAACACTCAGCCTGAAGTTTTGCTGCTGGAGCATTCACACCAGGACAAAAGAAGCTAAACCCAATGAGCTCTCCTAGATATGTTTGTTCTCAATTTCCTTTGAAGTAGAAAATTTGTAAAAATTATTTAAAATTCTCTTGCTTCTGCAAATCTATGGCTCTGGCTGTGTGCTTGTGTTGTGACAGCCTCATGTTTTCTAGCTGTGGTTCTCAGACCAGGCATGTCTGGGGACAAACCTCAGCCATGTGTGCTGGTTAGGCTGGCTAATACAACTGGGGAGGGGGCAGCAAGCATCTCTGTTCTTTTAACCTGTGCCAGCACGGAGTGTTTAATGCCTCACTAAAGCCCTAAGTGCAGGTGTAAGAGCTGTGGTATTTGCTGACATGTTTGGCAATCTGTTTGCGTTCTTTCCAGACCCTTTAAGGATACTTGAAATATCTGATAGAAAGTAATAGAAATTACTAATGACGTCTTCTTTTTTTTTTTTCTTCTTTAATTTTAATTAAAGCCGATTTATTTTAAGTACAGTAATTTAGCGTTCTCCAAACTAGGCACCCCTATGGCCTGCAGTTGCTGTGCACCGATAGCATTGACTGCTGTGACACCTACTGGCCGAGCCGAGGGAAAAGCCTCAGGGCGCTTCCTCCATCCTCTTCCTAATGCTAATGCTAATTCCATCTCCTGATGAGCTGCGTCCTTGCGCAGGCACAGCCGTGGTGGTGTCCCTTGGAAGGACTTCTTTTAAACGTCACCTTCTTCAATACATGTCCCGGTACTTTGGGCATTAAGAAAGCTAGAAAATCACTTTTCTTTTTGCTTATAGCTCCTGTCCTTTCCATTCCTAATAACTCTTTAATCTTCACCCTCTTTGTTTCATCTGTCTTATCTTTACCCAAGTTTCTTTTATGTCGTCCCTTAATAGTATTGGGAACTGCAGGAAGTCACTTTGAAGCTTACTCTGAATTGCCTTCCTCTCCTAGAACAGTTCTTCTTCATTAGCTATGATCATTTCTTCAGTGCTTGAGACCTATTACCATTCTTATTGACCTGTTAGGCATTCCACTTTTCTGGGAAAGGTAAGGAGCCATTCATGCAATTCCTCCTATGAAATCTCATACCTGAGGAGCTTTTGTGAGTATTAAGAAAAATGGAGTTTTTCTGTATATATAAAAATAAAGATCTTAGTAATTCACAATAAAAACAGTTTTGCATCTCCACTGAGCAATGACGAATGGATTACATTTCAGGACTGTAGGGAGATTTTCTGTATTCTTTTTCAGAGGGATAGTTTTTCTGCACTCCAGCAGTGTTGTAATCTTCTGGAAATGTATTCTCTTCTGTGTGATTTTGGAACATGCCACCAATGCAAAAAGTTACGCAGAGGCCTTCTCAGGTTGTTCTGTCTTGAAAGACAATTTATATTTGAAAAGCTTGAGTAGTTCCAAATAATTTAATATCTCATGAGGTGATTTGATTGAATCTGATAGATCTCAGTGGCTGATAGTAAGGCATCCCTGTTGTCTCCTCCTTCCTGTTTCTGGTGCATACTTCTGTCACTTTCTTTTGTGTCTAGTAGCTCCAACATTCTTCAGACCCTTTCTGCAGCCACAGTCCATTCACTGATGTGGCAGAGAGAGAGAGGATGGGTCATGGAATTCCAGTCTGATGAGCACCACCAGGTATCAGCAAGGGACAAAGGTGGCTGGGAAGCAGGAGTGAGGAAGCTGTGGGAGTGGAAAGAAGGTTAGTGAGGTTTCCCCCTTTCTGGCAGCAACAGCCTGACAGATTCAACTGTCACAGAGATTTTCCCTATGGAAAAAAGACGTTCTCTCTTGCTGCCTTTTCCCCCTCTCTGGTCTGCCAGCTCTGTGGAGTCTTGCAGTGAGTTATGGGTCATGCTGCCATTCCTCTGTCTCTTCTTTTCTCAGGTTTTGGGCAGCTTCTTGCATTATGTTTTTAGAGCAGGGTCTGCCTCCTGTCTAGGCCATATGGCAGTGTGCCCAACATGCTTCCCCTCTCTCTTCTTCCTTGGAGGAGAGTTCCGTTTGCCTTTACAGCACAAAGTAGTTCCATACCAAAATGTACACAAGACTTTTGTAAGTGTTTTCCTCTAGAACTGAAAGTTACAGCACAAAGTAGTTCCATACCAAAATGTACACAAGACTTTTGTGTTTTCCTCTAGAACTGAAAGCCTTTAACATAGCCCTGGAAGTTATGGGGCTTGGGAGAAAATGGGAAACTGAGTAAGGTTTTACATTCCTTAAGAATTCGGTGAGAAATTGAGATTATATATATTTTTATCACAAAAGATCATGGTATTGAGGATTTGCATTGGTAGTCTACAATAACTAGAAACAGTGCCAGTCTACAATCTAATTAAGAAATCAATTGAGATGAGTTAACAAGCTCAGCATCAAAGAGGAAAGAATAGAATCTCTGTCAGACAGCTGAGATGGTCAAAGTAGTTTTGTTCACAGACTCCTCCTGAGCAGATGAATTGACTTTGCTATGCCAACCACCACAGACTTACTTTGTTTTGCAAGTTGAAGAGATTTGTCCTAGAACACAAAATATGCCAGGGATGGCTATTTTACTTGTCTGACTCCAGATTTTATTTTTAAAAGTTGGGTTTGAGCAGTGATGCATGTTACTGCAAGGTGCTGAGAAGTTCCCGCTGATCTGTGCCCTCACTCAAGGCTGAGGACAGTGGTTGTGATGGTGCTCTTTCATGATTTCAGGTCAGTAACAGAAAAATGTCCTTAGCAAACTGAGACCCTCAGACTTGCCTATTGCACTCAGCATGTCCAAGATAGTGCTCTGAAGCAAGAGTGGTTAAGGCAGAGGATGCATGATTCCTGTTGCACTGATGGGGAATTACTCTCTGAAGAGTTGGATGTTAGAGAAGAGTTCAGTACCTTGGGGATTTCCTAAGCCTGGCCAGTTGCCCATAAAAGTCACTTAACTTTATTAATAGTTTTGCTCTACTTATTTCTTATTGTTCGTCCCTTGTCATTAAATGACCTGCCAAGGTTCACACAGAAAATCTCTGGCAGACCCAGGTACTAAACCCAGGGGGCCAGATTCCCTTTCCAGGTTCTTAGGCACTTTCTGGGGTGGCTTTTCTGCAAGCTAGATTCTGAAAAAGAGACTGTAGGTCAAGTGGCACTTCTGAAAAGTCATAATGCCTCTTAGACTAGAAATCTACGAAGCAGACTTGCATTTGTACCCATTTTTGCCCAGTATTAGTGTGTCTTTTAAGGACACATCACAAAAAACTACCATTTGAAATACTGAATCATAGAAATCTCTGAGTCTTACTTTAGTCACAATCCTATGCTTAGCTGGACAATCCAATGTAGAGACAATTGACCTTGACTTAATTATATACATTTACAATGATTAATTTGTGGTGATGTCATTTATCTGACGGGAAAGTTTCAGAGAGTGAGGGATTGCAATTTAATTTCACTTATGCCTTGTGCTGTTGTGGCAGTTTGATTTTGACCTCAAGATGTAGTGAGGCACCATGTCCTTTAGAGGTTTCTCTGTGAGCTGGCTGGAACTAGAGTCTCTTGCCAGCTTTTGGGTACAGCTCAGACAGTGAGGCAGAGCTCTGTCACCCTAAGAGAGCTCCAAGCAACACAGTTTTGCTGTCTTCAGTGCAGCCGGCAGATTAAAATCCTTTTTTTTTTTTTTTTTTTTGTTAAATTCTTGCTGTGAGATTGAAAATTGATTGCCTAGAGGAGGAGTGTCCAACTTTGAACCTCCAGGGACAGTCTGGTTGGTGCTGTGCCCAGCTGTTTCCCACAGGGCCCCTGAGGAGCAGAAAGAGGGCTGGATGGGTTTTCACCATGTTGAGCTTCTCACCACCCTTCTCTGGGGTGTGAAGGTGCCTTCAGCTGCATCTATGATAGCAGGCTCAGATACAGCATTTGGGAATGTGCTGACATCTTTTTTACCTTGGTGATTCTTCTCTCAGTTCCAGCTTTTCCTTCTCATGCTAAATCTCCTTCATGGCATTGTCTCTGCAGAGCTAGAGTTTGTCAGCATGCCTGCTAAATGTTTTCAATCAGTAAATGGTAGTTGTTAGGCTTACGTGCACCTCATGTACTCAACGTCACAGACACCAAAAATAGAAATGTTGATTTTCTTTCCAGCCTTGTGCATCCGCCTGAATAGTGGAGGATTCTGCACCTTTGTTACATTGTTCTATCACATTACAGTAAAGATCTCGGATTGAATACTAAGTATTTCTTATTCTATCAAAAATCACAATGGGATGCTCCTGTAATCTGCCATTGTTATGTCGAGTCTATTTTTTTTGTAGTGTAAATAACAATTGCTTGTATAAATCTTGTGCCCCTTGCAAGCATCTTTGTGCTTTTCTCTCAGATCTTGGTATGATGGCAGTGCCTTGCCTATGAGCACTGAATTAAGGAGGGATTTTGATAAAGGTTAGCAGGCTGCACATAGCTTTTCAGTAACGTGTTTGCTTAGTAAGAATTAATAGATCTGTAAACTGTTAGAAATAAATCACACCTCTTTCTGGCTCCTGCTTCTACACAGAAGGAATAGGTTTGGAGTAAAGTCCAAGGATCTTGTAGGGACATATGCTGCCCACTTCCAGCTCTTGTCTGTGATTTGTGTTGTTGTATTAGAATTTCAAGATTACAAAGCAACATAATAGAAGCCATTTTGCATGGCAAGATGAAGTCTGTTACATATAAATTCCAGAATTACAATTCTTTCCTTCCTTTCTGTGACTTTTTGGAGTTTTTAAATTACATTTTTTCTGAAACTGATATCTCTGGGTTTTATGTTAGCTACCTTAGTAAAAGCTTGCCTCATAGTCTTAGGAAATATGGACTCTTTGTTACTAAGTGCAAAGAATATTGTCAGTTTTGCAGAGTAACAATGCCTGAACACAGTAAGTGCAAATAACTGTTTACCCTAAAACATCTAAAGATATACAAATTTGGCCCGGTGAAAAGCTGATGTACAGTGTTGTAATCCACACTTGGTGGTGCAGGTAGGCTCCAGGGTTACTCCACAGTCTTTTCTGTCTTCAAGCACTACCATGCATGCCTTTGGCTCACTCCTGCTCCAGAACTGTGCATGCAGTCGTTCAGCTTGTCCTGATAAATGAGAGTGCTTGTGCTTGCATTTTTACCAGCACATCTTTTGAGAATGTATTTGCATGCTGTGGTTTCTAAACCTTCATCTGGAGGGGGGAATGCAGTTTTGCAAAGCCAGTGGAATTTCTGCTTTTCTCTCAGTTATGTAAAACGGGAAAACAAGCATGGTCCACGATGGTAACACACAGTTATGGGGCTCAGGCTGCATTGGTGTCTTAAAACAAAGATTTACTCAACTGGCTTAGGAGCATAGCTGCAAGCATGGAGAGATTGCTCCTCTCAGAGGTCCATCTCACTGGGTGTCTGGTGTGAGAGTGTCCAGCAGCACTGCCTAGGGGACAGCACAAGTACGGGAGGAAAATGTCACTGTGGTGTTTGGAATAATCTCCTGGCACCTGACCACTTAGGGGAGAGGATCAGAAGCAGTCTGTTTGTATTTAGTAATCGTTTGTGTATTTTCTTCTGTGACTTTGTCCTGGTACCTTTTGAGTCCTCTTAAAACTAAGACTTAAAAATTCATGAGGTCCATGGCAGGGAGATCTAAAGGTTAGTCAGCTGTGTGAGAAAAGCTGCCTTTCTTGTTTTGAACCTGCTAGTACCATTCAGTACCACTTAATTCATCATCAGAAGAGAGGGTCAGCAGCATTTCCCCATCCTCTAATGTGACACTAATTATTTTATAGCTCTCTGTAGACACCTTCATGTTTTCCTCCTTCTTCCTTCTTTTTTCTTCCTCTCCCCCACCCCCAAGGTAAGTGTGAGACTACTTGTCATTCACAGCTTCATGTTGACTTTGACTAATAAAGCGTGATGAGAAAAAAATTATGATGTAAAATTGTTTTCACATTTTCAAAGTCAGCTGTTCATTTAATAATGGTTAAATTAAACCACAAAACACATTAAAACACAAACCAATATAATTAAGAAAAAAAAACCTTGAGAAGAAAACGAAGCATTTTTCTTGCCTCAAAGTACCTCTTGAGGATGTTTTCAGGAGCTTACTTCCATGATAAACCAGCATTTTTTTTGAGTGTACGTAGCAGATAACAGGGATTTTCTTTTCTCTTCTGAAGAAGTGAATTGTCTCTCTCAGTCCTTGTGCTGCCCTGCAGCTTTTGAGCTCTCAGGCCTGCGCCTGTTGGGCAGTGGGAGCCAGGTCAAGCTGGCAGCACTGGCTGGCTCCACCCCAGCTGTGGGACACCATCTTCCAGCCAAAGTCCAGGGTGCACAGCCTCTGCTCAGAACCAGGTGTTATAGTGAAGGAGTTGGTCTCCCTGCAGCCTTTATGCAGATATTGATACATGAAGTTCTGGTTTTGCCATGTCTGGTTTGTAGCCACCCCTCTTCTGACTTCTTTGACATCTGACTGTGGTCTAATCATCAGTTTAATTGTGAAAGTTTCAGTCTGACTGCTTACTAGAATGTTAAAAATAAAGCACAAAGAGCCCTCAGCTTAAGTATTTTCTCTTTTTTTTCAGTTTTTATTTTTATGTTAATACTACAGAACTCCAGACAAATATGTACACAAGGCAATTTTAGTCTTCTTACATCCAAACCGTCCACTTCAGAAACTCCAAGTATATTCACGTAGCTTTAATCTGTGTTTATAGCTAACCTGCAGAATCATAAAACCTTCTCTATTATGCTGCAGAATTAATTAACTGTGGTATCTGGCTTTTCTCAATAAATCTGAAACACTGTGCAGTTGAATACATTATTTTGCTCCTAGCTACTAAGGCAGAGGTGTTCCTAAAAATTGCTTGAACACTCATGGCCTGATATTTCTGATTTTTGGGTGGCCAAATCTTTGGTTGTCTGATTGGAATATCTTGGACCTTGTTTTCA
Organism: Passer montanus; assembly: GCF_014805655.1. NCBI lineage: Eukaryota > Metazoa > Chordata > Aves > Passeriformes > Passeridae > Passer > Passer montanus. Next base: position 11,836,568 of record NW_024358722.1, on the reverse strand, counting down.
GTGAACTGGACCATATCTATGCCTGCCTCCCATCAGAGGTCTAAAATGGTTGAAACAGAGATTACTGTGGAAATGTTGTGTTATCAACCCTGTGTTAAACACAAATCCAAAAACACAATCCCACACTACCTACCGGGAAGAACATTCACTCTCTCCCAGCCCAAAGCAGCACAGGCATGTGAAAGAGCTTAAAGTGGCAAGTCAGAGACCACTGTTTAAAAGAATTGAAACATATGGTCAACAGCTTCTAGAGAAGTTAGTGCAATAAAACCAGGAAGAAAATCTGAAAATAGCACTAAATGGGGGATAAAGATACGAAAATTATGGGTTTTTCAAACTTACTCTTAATTATGTGCTTTTTAAAAAAATCTAATTTGTGTATAGCATGAACCTAAGTATTACTTTTAGTTGCTGGCATGTTGTTTTTACTAGAACAATGTAGGAAGACACACTGAAGGAAATTCAGAATGTGGCAAATTATTAAATACCTTTAAACAATTTATTTTAAAAAATATGGTCTTTCAATACAGTTTGTATTAACATACAAATTGTTAAGAAAGAAAATAAAAATCAAACAGCAGAAAATGAGAGCAATAGAAACTGCAGCTTTGAACTTTTTTCACTGTGGAGAAATGTCACAGAGTAACATAATGTTTGGTGTTATATTCTAAGTACCACAGGGTAAAAGTGGAGAGAGTAGATGAGTCTTTGAAGCAAGGGGAATATTTTACAAACTGACAGTATGCAGCAAGGTGAATTGGTTAGGTGGGTGAGTGGCTATAAGCCTGCATGGCTCCACAGCATTTTGTCCCCTTCTCAAAAAGCAGGAGAGTTAGATTTCTTTTCTTGTAAGCCAAGAGAGGAAAAAGGTACAAGTGCATAGATGTGCATACTTGTGCCACACTGTTCTGTGCCTGCCTGTTAAGTGGGTCCAGCTTAGATGCCAGTTGAATTTGGGAATGTCTGGCCAGCCTGCTGTCCCCTGGCCTTGCTCACATGCCCTTCTCTGAGGGGAAGGCACAGAAGGGTTCTGCACGGTGCTGTGGTGGAAGGGGTTGATGTGCTCGGGTGTGGTGATGCTCTGAGCCGGGTTGTGCCCTGCAGGGCTTGCCCTGTGCACAGGCAGCAGGTTTCTGTGCTTGTGCCAGTGGGCCAAGCTGAGCTGGGGGAAGAGGAGTAAATGGTGCTGCTGGGCTGAGCCAGGCTCTGCCTCCTTTCCTTGTGCACAGGAATACCTTGCTGTGGTAAAGGGAATGGAAATATTTGCAGAGTAAGGTACCACTTACTCGTGATAAAACAGTGTGAGCCTAGTCTTATATTAATATTTATTTAACACCACAATGTTAAGTGAATAGTGCTGTGGAGGAGGGAAGCTGTTTATTTTTCACACAGCAGAGGCATTTTCAAAACCAAGAGATGGCAATGCAAAGTCACTCAGAGGAGTGAGCTGCTGAATGCTGGATGTGTGTGTAAGAAATTCTGGAAGAGTGTAGTGCTTTCAGCTCACTGGGTGGAAATTAAAAACAAATAATCTGTGTGCCAGCAGGATAACAGTGAATGATTTTGGAACCCACTGTTGTTTTCAGATTTATGTTTTTATTAATTTACTTCTTGTTTTTAAACCCACAATATTGCTAGTATGACTGTAGGCCTAGTAATACTCTAGAGTAATGCCTGGCGTCTTTACAAGGGTGGAAACACAGAGGGATATTCTAATCTGATTTTGGATTATGCCTGTCTGACCTTCAGTCACTGGTTTCCTATCTCTCAATAGGAGATGGAAGTGTCTGAGTGAGATATGTGTGTCGATATGTCAAAGAGGAGACCTTGCTTTATATTTCATTAAAACTTCTTACAGTTCTTCTGTCTTTCTAGAACATTTGGATTTCATTTCTTTTGAGATACTGAGATTGATTTTCCAATTAAAAAGCATTTTCACTGTTACCTGAAACCTCCATAACCAGGATCTTCTTCATTGTGTGGTTGAGACCTAGTGGCTCATTTTGCCTGTGAAGAGAATGCAGGGAATCAGGTCTGATTTGTTATAGCTGAGGAAGGCTGACAGACTTCCCAAAAAGTACCAAAACCTTTCTACTTTTTTTCTTTATGAAGTGGTTTGCAGAGAGTCCACTGACTACAGGAGCAGCAGGGGATGGGGGTTTTTTCGCAGTAATTCAGAGAGTGTTCAGTAAAAGCAATGTGATCAAAATAAGCAAGCCATATTTGATGTACACACTACATTTTGAAATGCTGCTGTCTTGGAAAAGTCATCTTTCATGTGGTTATGATTCAGCTCAGAGATTAGTTCCAAGAAGAAATGAGAAATTGAAATGCACATATTGGCTGGTAATTGTGTGAATAGCAATGAGTGGGTAGTTCAAAGCCAGCAGATTGCAACTGTTGGGTCTCTCCCAGTTTGCTTTTTCACAAATAGCAATAGTGGCAAGGGACGAGCACTTTTGCTTGTTACTTTGTGGGATCTGAATTATTTCCTCGATGAATAGATGTTCCTCTGCAACATGCTAGATGATAAGATTTTCTGTGGGCAACATTTCAGTGCAGGTCCAACAAGAAAAAAATATCTCTTGTTTTATTATTTTATGCAAATTATTTCCTGTAGCAAGAGGAATTTCGAGCACTATCTAGGTCATTACTGCCAGAATTAATTAGTTCATTAAAAAGTATGACAAAAGAAATGTAAATCACATTTCTCATCCATTCTTAGCAGATCATTGAAGTATATACTGTAAAAAAACCCAAACCAACCCAAACTAAGCAAACAAAAATGTTTCCTTGGCTCAGAAGTGGAATAAATGGTTGGGCAGCCCTCTCCCTTTTCCATTTTTAACATCATGATGGCAGCCAATGTAATTCCTTTTGTATATGTGAAGGCTGAAGTGAGAGTTTCACAGCTCTATACCAGAGTTGTATTTGCAGAGAATTGAAATTATACTGAAGATGTGAACCTCAGTTTCCATAGCATGGTGACAAAACATGTGAGATGGTCAATGTACATAAAAGATTTATTGCCATTGCTGTTAATCTTACTTGTAGTGAATACAGTTACCTATATTTAAAGTTTGGCTGTGTCATGTGCTTTTGGCACAAATATATGGCCAATAGTGAGCCATGGTTAGCAGCCATTTGACTCTGCTAACTGCCTCAGTTTCCATAGCATGGTGACAAAACATGTGAGATGGTCAATGTACATAAAATATTTATTGCCATTGCTGTTAATCTTATTCGTAGTGAATACAGTTACCCATATTTAAAGTTTGGCTGTGTCATGTGTTTTTGGCACAACTCTGCTAACTGTATGTAGGGGAGCTGTGTGTCCTTGAGGCACCTTATCCGTGGTGGTAGCAATGGAAAATGCTTTCCCCAGATCATTCCATGTGCTTCCTACCTGCAGAACCTGAGTCAAACACCTCTCCTCCTTGCAGTGGGTCTGCACTGCTCCTGGATGGAGAGACAAGGGGGCTCAGCTGCCATTGCATGACCTTCATTTGTGATTCCACATCATTTTGCTTTGGGCAGCATTATGCTTTTTGAACAACTTATGTTGAGGAGCATACACTGAAGAACTTACGTATAGATGCTCTGCCTCCATTAATTTATTACTTTAATGTAACCATTAATTAAACTGAAAGCTCAATCAGCACTTTTGAGAATCTGTGAGATGACCAACAGCATAGTGCTAAGCAGTGGTCTCTTCTGGGAAGTCAGTGCTTTATCAGCAGATATCAGAAATCAGACATGGTCTGAGCTGTGAGAGGAGCTGTAGCTGTAACCTCGCATTTCCTACAGATATGCAATACTGCAAATGACCAAAAAGATTGCTGTCTCCTTAGAAGTTTCCTTTGGAGAATTATCTTGTTAAAGAAAATGAACAAAAGAAACACTGAAATAAAAATAACTTGGAAGGAAGAAAATTGAGTGTCCTTCCCCTGCTTTCCATAGTTTTTCAGTCAGTAAAATTAGGGAATGAGCCAATGTGGAAAAGTAACTTAAAAATAAATCTTACTACTGAAGTTAGCATGCAGAAGTGCAAGACAGTGCTATGTACATGAACCTTGCTTTTGTCCTAAAACCCCACCAATCCAGACTCCTCTTGTAAATCTTACAAGAAGCATGGCAGAAATTTTGAAGGAAGTTACTGGCAGGGAACAACTTCCAAAACTACAAAAACATTTAAAGTTACAGGATTTTTTTCCCAAATGTACTCATTATTATGACTTCTAAATGAAAAAAAAAAAATTATTCCTTTCTTCCCGAAATTAATTCTGGCCTAATTAAATTTTTAACAATATTTTTGAACATATCTGACATATTTAATTTGTTCAGTTCTGAAAAGGACATGGCCTGTGAAGTGGCACAAAATTCAGATGATCATAAAATGTTCATTGTGAACAAACTCACTTCATGTGTTTCTCTTAGTTGCATTTGAGTTATGCCATTGAGCATTTCATAAACAGAAGCACCAGATCAGATTTCTGTCTATATTACTTTGTGCTGGGAAGGTAAACATGCTGCACATGAGTGTCAAATTTTTTGAGGTGATTTTTACAAGTCTTTAATAAAGAAACATTTTCATCTGTATAGAGTAATAAGTTAAAAGCCAAGTTCAACCTCTGCTCTTTGAGAATATGGAAATATTTTCTGGCACACATCTGGAATCAGATGCATGGAACAAGGGGCTCCAATGTGTGTGTTTCAATTTAACACGATGGTGCCATTTTGCACTTTCCTCCCAACGTGGCCTTTTTCAAGTCTTCTGGGCTTACATTTAAAAAGGCCAAGTCTGCTTATTTTCCCTCCAGTTTCTAGTGCTTATGTTGTAGTTTTTCAGCCTCTGATACCAAAGAAGAAATATTTTATGTTGCTACAATGTGAATATCCATTTTGCTGTGAGACACAAATGTGCTTCTGGAACCATATTACTTGCCCCAGTGTTTGCAAATCAACACTTCCAGACAGAATAAAGCTCACAGTTGTTTCATAGTTCATCGTTAGCAGGCATTCTAATTAAATTGCCTATTTGTTGCTGTTCTTAACAATGTTTTCTAATTTGCTTACAGTTTTGTGACCAATTTGTATGTTCTATGATTTCCAATCAGAACCTTCCAGAGAGAGCCAAAGTTTTGTTCAGAAAAAGTAGAATTAGTAAAACATAGATAATGAAATTTAAACAATATGATAACAAGTTGTTTTTTTCCCCTCTCATTTCTTTCAGGATAACTAGTCACAGCAGGCATAACTTTCAACTTCTTTCTTTTTTTTCCCCCCAAATGTAAATGCAGCGTTGTAGTGCAGAAATTAAATTAGAATTAAGGGTGATTGTTTGGTATTTATTATGCAGAGTATGCCTACTAGTTTAATGACAGACTTTGACATTTACAATTAACAAAATTTGTACCTTGTCAGCACTGAAAAATAAGACACTTGCTGTGTCTAGTAATTAATTTATTACTTCTGAAAGCATCCAAAGAATGCAAGAGCAAAATAGTTATTTATGAAATGAAATCTGTAATGAATTCATTGCATTTGGTTGCAATCAGTAATATTATCATCAGTGTTATTTTGCCAACAATACTGAGAGAAATGGTACAAAATGAGCAGTGACCTGGACTGTTTCTTGCTGTTGTTAAACCAGGAGCTCTGGGGAGCTGCTGAACACAGGGAAGGAGTGAGATGAAGGGAAAAAGCTGCTTCAAGCCTTTTCAGAGAACATTCCAAGTAAATTAGTTTTTCTGATGGAAAATGGTCAGCTCCCAGGCCACAGAGAGCTGTGTGGAGTACAGGCTTGTTAACACTTTGCTGTACAACCAGAAGTGGCAGGGAAGCTGCTTGTAGGACTTTGGCTGGTTAGTGCTTTACTGTTTCTCCCCCAGCCTCATTGGAACACACTCTTTATGCAGATTGATGCCTTTTGAGGTTGATGCTCCAGCTTTCAGGTCCAGACCCTCATTGCACACTGTGGCCTGACCTGCTCTGCCTCCTTCTCTCACAATGACTGCAATTCTAGTACTGGCTCCTCCATTCCCAGCCCCGCTTCCCTCCTTGCACATCTGTCTTTTAAATAAGATTCTCCATGGTGCCCTCTAGATAAGTTACTGATTAGTCTTGGGGAATGGTGATAAACAACTGGTCTGAGTAATTCCTCTGAAAGTAAGTAATTGATGTTAATAGAAATGGCTTTAATTTGCTGATTTTCCAAATGTAGCTCATCATGGCATTCAAAAGCAACCTGCTTTTTACTCTGGTTCCGTTCATTTTTCAGTTCAGTATCTCAGCATCCAGGTAATTTTTCAGGTGCTTAATTGACTTCATTTTTCTACTGTAAAGCCCATGATTTTCCTTGTATTGTTGTTATGTCTCGGATATTGCTTTAAAAGCCTCAGTACTGAGAACCTCCCAAAGTGGAGAGAATAAAATGAAAATATTACAATATAAATTGTTTGCTTTTTGGCATGGGCTTTAAAATTTTAATTTGAAGGAAAGGTAAAACATACTTGGAATTCTAGAAAAGGCTGTTCCTAGTTGAGATCTGCCAAATAAATGGTGAGGCAGAGACTGACAGCAGCACTCCAGCAACATGGCATAAATCTCTTCCTCATTTATTGCTCTTCCTTCTCCATTTGCTCTCTTGCCTGCCACTGTTTTGCCTCCAGGTTCTGCTGAGATGGGAATGCTGCATGGAATCTAATCCTAATGCAGAACTGCATTTTGCTCTGAACAGCCTTTAACTCTGAGGTACAGTTCCCTTTCCTAAACCCACCTGAGGCTGCATTAATAGCTTAAATGAGGTGGAATGAATCTACCTACTCTCCAGACTATTTTCTTTCTGCCTTTTGGTTGCTTTGAACTTTTCAGATTGTGAAGCTGTGAAAATTCTCAATGGTTTTCCTGTTTTCTGAAGGACTTTTACCTCTGTTAAAAACCCGTGTATTCTTTTTATTCCCCTTAATTTTCCAGCACTCTTTCTGTCCAGATGATGAATGGCTTGCATTTGACTGGTTTGCTTCCTTTACTACAGTGTTAGGAAAACAAGTCATATTGGTGATGGAAGAGTTGGAGAAGAGAAAAGTGCACTGGCCCAATGTTCAGCAGCACAAACCTCTAATGCCTTGCTGAGGTTGAAGGTGGGGATAGAGCTGCCTTCAGAAGAGAGGAGAGATAGAGCAGATGGTATAAGATGAAGGGGTCAGGATGTGCCAGAAATCTCATTTCACACAATGATGAAGAATTTTTTTACCACGTATTTAAAGTAATGCTTTGGAGTGCCAGCCAGCCTCCTGTTACAGACCAACAGCAAGTTCATGCTTTTTGCTTATTGGAAGTATTTTCATTTGCAGGCACCATTTGGTTCTGAGAACTAGGCTGTTGCAAAACCCCCCACTTTATATTTTAAGATTCACAATAAAATAGCAAGAGTCGCAGTGCTTGCCAGCTTCTGTAATTTCATGAGAAGACTGCATTTGGTGTTTTTTTTCCTCTGATGGCACAATTCCTGGATACGAGCATCTATACAAGGAACACAACTCATACATTTAGGAATCCCACAGTTATAAATACTTTGAAATGTGTAATACAAAACCTAAAAAGAGGGTATTTTTGGTTCCTAATCTTGTGAATTCCAAACCTACTTGCATGATAAGCAATACTAGTGTTGATAACAGAGTCTCCTCCCAGTTTTGAAGAAGAAAAACATCAAGGTTATTTTATACCCATCTTAGCATTACTTTTCAAGGTCTTATATTGATCCTTTGAATATAAGCAATATATTTTAAATAATCAATTTTATTTTTATTTAAATTAGGTTTTAAGAAAAGCACTAAAATGGTGAAAAATATATTTGTTTGCTTTGATATTTTAAAAATAGCTACTTCATTTTAAAATAAAGGACAGGAAAAATAATGTAGTCACAACAAAAAGGGCTTTCTTTAAAGATTTTGGATATGAGAAATTTTTCACAGAAATATATTTTGTTGTTGTGTTCTAGACATGTAAGCATGAACTCATATAGAAGGAGTATGTTCTATATATTTGGTGTATGTAAATATATATATATATATATATTTATGTATGTGCAGTTAAGCTTTGTAGGCATGTGATTACAGCACTAATTGGAAATTCCACTTTACTGATATATTGCTATTCAGTAAAAGGCCCTAAACTTTGTTTTTTAATTCCACCTGCTGTATTTACTTGAATAACAAACAAACATATTGTGACAAGCTGGTTTTAGTAATATGATTCTTCTTTTGGAATTAATAAATAAGAATAGTACAAAAGCAAAAAAAACCCATCAAAAGCTACCTAGAGAAGCTGTGGAGAATTTCCAACTAATAGGAAACCGGGTACTGTTTCTTAGCAGGTACAGAGCAACCTCCCAGCCAGCTGGAAGGCTGCCTTTGCTGCCAAATTTGGCTTTTTGAAAACATTTTCCTGGCCACAACAAATGCTCCATGGGCTGCAACAAGGTCAATATGGCATCCGTCATTAATCATTGTTTTTCATGTGCTGAACTCTTAAGACATACTGTTCTTCCAACTCTTAGAGTTGGTGGTCAAATACTTTTCTGACAATATGTTTTCTTTAATTTGAAAGCAGAGAATGGCATAGTCTTACTTTTGATATAAAATATTATAGTGGTGGATTCTAAGAGGAAATAAAATGAGACTTGATGACCACTACTTACTAAAAAAAGAGTGAGGCTTATGCCAAATAGATCTACATTGATCATGAATAAATTTAGATGGAATTCAACAATCAGGTTTCTTATTATAGAAACCATTGAAACTGGCTTTTAAATATGAGTAAAAGTCAAATTAGGCCAAAGACAGAACTTGAGAAGCCAATGAAGAGGTTGCAGTTGTCTGTGACAGCACACAGTTGGACTTGGAGGAGGTGTCATTGCCTTCCAAGCCTGTGTTCCCTGTCCTGCTGGCAAGAATTGTTTTACAGCTCTGTTTGTTCCATGTTACTGGAGGAATCACATGGGCACTTGGGATCATGCCTGTGTGAGGGTATTTATGCTGGAGGTGCAAAGTCTGAAACCTGCTGACTCAGTTCTGTGTTTCACAGTATTTCCCAGCCAGAGGTGCTGGCAGAGCCAGAAGGGACCAAAAACTATGCCTGGCATTTCCCTTCTTCACTCCCCCTTCCTTTGTCCTCGCAAATCTTGCTGTTATTACACAGACAGGTCTGAGTGTACAGACGTTTACACACACACTTGTGCAACAGTCTTTGGCTTGAGATGTCTGTCTATAGTCCCTCCACTTTTAGTGTTTATTTCAGAGTTGCTTTCTTCTGTTTACGTCTCATTCCTTGGTTTTGTCAGTCTTGAGACACCAAGTCAAGTGACTTATGCAGCAAATGTCCTGCCTGTGTTTTTGCATCCACCACCCCTGAATAATTGCATAAATGTATCTACCAACTTTCTTTTTCTGCTCTTATTTGAAACTGCTTCCACAAATAAGCAATTTGTGCAGAAGCCTCTGCATCTTCTTCTGCATGATTATACAATAGCGAGGTGTCTGTGAGTCACTGGAATCACCTCCTGTGCTAAATCTGCCTCTTGCCAATAGACTGGCTGGCCTGGACACTGAAAATAGAGTGAGAGGGAAACACTGTATCTACCTCTAATGTGATTCCTTACCACAAGAGAATAAGCTAGGGGATTTTTCTGTGTGTGTCTTTTCATTTAAGACAATTAAATAAGGGAAATCGTTCTCTCACAGAATAGAAAGTTAAATTACTATGTTTTGAGTCTATGCCATTTTGCTTTTCAAGTCTACTCTGTAGCCCGGGCTAGATTCTTATTTGATAATAACCTAATAAATTCTTTAAAACAGCATATTAAAATGCAAAAATAGGGTGTCTTGGTTTAAAATGGTGGTAGTAATGGATTTCAAACAGTAAAAAATAACAGCTTAGTAAAAATAAGCTTTGTTGCTGAGGCTGTAGTATTGCAAAGTGGGAACTTGTTCTATCTCCTCTTGAGAAAGAAGAGTTAATAGGTTTGGATTAGATGCTAAGAAAAAAATCTTTGCTGTGAGGATGGTGAGGCACTGGCACAGGCTGCCCAGAGAAGTTGTGGATGTCCAATCCATGGGACAAGGACAGGTTGGATGGGGCTTGGAGGAACCTGGTCTGGTCAAAGGTGTCCCTGTCCATGGCATGGGGATTGGAACTGGATGATCTTAAAGGTCCCTTCCAACCCCAACCATTCCATGATTTTATGATTCTGTGGAAAAGTTGTGTTGCTAGTAAATTTTAAACGTGGCTTTATTGCATTGGGGTTCAAATACGTTCCAGAGAACAAAATTACTGCAGTTCAGACTTTAAGAAAGCAGACATTAAAAAGTCTAAATGATTCTTTGTCACTTATCCGTGACTGGAAAAGTCAATGTTAAAGGCATTTCAGCTTTATACTGTGGCTTCCAGTAAGTGTCTTTATCTTGGTGATTATGCCCTGCTAAAAATCAATCTTAGCACAACATTCATTAGAAGTGGCAGTGTTTGCTAACTTTGAGTGTATGCTTTAATGTTTTGTCAATGCAAAAGTATTCCTGATGAAGAGATGATAAAAAGTAGTTTTGTGATTTAGCTGTCCATTAATTACAGAAGTAATTTGCTTCTATCTAGTGTATTTAAGGCACGACCCAGCAAAGAAGAGTGATGTTGTTCCTAATCCATTTTTAGCAGTGATCTTGTTAGTGCTCCCCAAAGCATGGCTGTCATGTTATAGATAGAAAAGCACAGAACTGTTTGCTAGGGAACACTTCTCCCTGTTCCCTCCTCCATCCTTGCACTCCAGATCTGCTCTTTGTTTCCATTCAGCTGACAGAACCTGTATTTTCAGTGCAGTAGCTTGCTAGTGCTGGGAATGCAGAGGCATTCAATGCAACGAGGAGCTGATATTTAGAATAGCATTCAGGATGGAGCAAAGATGACTGTGGGTAATTAAATGCCAAGGGAAACTGAAATACAGCATATTCATAAATGTAATTTCTCCTTCCATTGGTCCCTGAGGTGGGCCACTGTCAAGGAACCTCAGTTGAGGACCATGCACCAGCAGCCCACCAAGCTTGTGATCCCTCTTCTTTGGACTCACTGATGGTATTTGTCAGGGACAGTATAAAAGATGAACAGAACTAGGGAGAAGCCATGAGCTTTTCAGAGGGATTTGGAAGTTCTCTGCTGCTTTGTGTTTGAAATGTTCCTTTTCCTCGGAGGGAAGGGGAGAAGTGCATTCCTGTTTTGCTGCTTTTTTTTTTTTTTGACCAGCAGGGTCACAAGCAGGGTCAGCCTAGAGCACATTACATGCAAATGCATCCAGAAGATTCCTGAGTATCCCCATTGGGGGAGACTCCCCAGCCTCTCTGGACATTCTGTTCCAGTGCACAGTAAGGAAGAAGCATAAAGGATGCAGCAGAGGCTGATGACAATGCAGATCTCAGTGCTGAGTTGTTACAAGAGGGTAAGGCCCAACATATGTAGGGTGTATTTAGCTGAAATTGCATTTCTGAACAGAAAAGGAACCTTTATAGAATTATTTAGGCAATCCGTTTTTTAGATTTTTGCTGATTCTCTGTGTAGTCTTTAGGAAAGCTGGTGAAGGGTCTGGAGACTAAATCCTGTGAGGAGCACTTGAGGGAGCTGGGGATGTTTAGCCTGGAAAAAAGAAGAACAGAAGAATGTGTCACATCACCAGAGAGGATCAACACAGGTCATCACCTGTGTGGGTGTGGGCAGTAACTGTAAGTTTTGAATGGCTCTAAGGGATAAGAGGATGACTAGGAAATGTTATACACAGGAAAAGCAGAAGCCAAGATCTTGATTTAAAATAGCAGAAAATGTAATCCCAGAAACTCTACTGGGTAAGATCTTTCTGGCTCCATACTGCACACAGAAGCAGACACTGTAAGCCTTTGAATCTACAACAACTGAAATATTTCTGTTATCTCATTCTAGATGTTCCATTCAGGATCAAAATAATTTATAAACTGCAGTACACATAGGTAAAAATAATAACATTTCAGCCCAAATGAACCACCAGTCTAAACAACTTTAAATATTGAGAACTTCAACAAATTCAGTCAATGATAGAAAATGACACCCTCATCAAGTCTTCATTTGCTAGAAGGGTGCTTTATTTCAGCTAATCAAAAATGTTTTCTATTACTGTGTACGACTGTCAGCAGTCAAGCAAAATAAATGGTTTAAATGTAGATGCATTGGAAATAAATGTGTTTGGATCTTCAGGCAGTTGTATCAGCTATATGAGGTTTAAAAATGATGAAAGGATAAATTTGGTGGTGCTGACTTCAAGAAAGAATAACATTAAGGTAGCTGCAGACGCACAACTTTTAAGATACAGCAGTATAAAAATCCACTTTTATGGCTTTATAGTATATGCCTGCAGGAAAACTAGTTAAAAGGCAAATAAGCATTATAAAAGATCTAAGAGAAATGCTTTTTCTCATAGAAATTGAGAGAAATCTGTTATGAACTGTTGAACCTGCAGTGTAATTTAAATATGTTATTTGCTTCTCAAATTAGGGTCTAGGATTTGCTGGCAAATTATCCTTGTTGAAGATGGTGATACTGTTACTGGTCTATGCTTTTACATTTGTAGCTCAGAAGTTTTATTTCCAGGAAAGAGATAGTCACAGGGAGATCTCTAATTTCTTTAAAACTTGCTTTGGGAAGAACATATACTGTCTGCTGATTTTGTGTAGGTGGGGTCAAGTGTTGGCCTGATAGCTGTTCTTCCTCCCTCGAGTGGCTCAGAACAGACTGATCTGAGGAACAGGCAGTAGGCACAAGACCAGCAATGAGATCAGAATTAGCAACAGATTCTGCCTTTTTGTGTGGGTGCTCAGCACCCCTGGCCAGCTACACTCCTCTCTGGATGTCTGCTCCACCACACTGCCAGACTCTTGGCAGAACCATACCATTTGTTCCAAGCTTTTGATGAAATCTGAGCAGGACCCCTAAGTGACACAAAGTGTTCCCTTCAGCAAAGCACCTCAGCCATCACAGTCTCCTCTTTTAAAGGACCTGCAGAACAATACCAACAGCCCCTGTTTTAGGGGAAGTGTACATCCCAAAACAAGAGCCATTAGTTGGTTGTCAGTTTAAGATAGAGACCCCTGATGTAGTTTGTTGGCACAAGGCTTGAGCAGACAGAAATACCACATACCTTCTTCTAAGTCTATGTTAAGTGCCCCTGGGAGGGCAGTGAAGGAGTAAGCAGTGGATAATACCACAGATCACAAAAGGACAGAGTGCTTCTTTACTGCATCTTCACTCACACCAAAGGAAGAGAACTCGCTGTTGTGCAGGGGATTTGCAACGCCACATATTTCTGTGTGTGGTTAAAAGGGAATTGTCTAGTCAGACTGGGCAATTATCTTTTTCAAAGACTTCTTTGTAAGTGGGAATCGATATGGTTGTTAATGATAATGGTTTTCCAACAGTAGTGTGAATGTACCTGGTAATTTCTAGACAATTGAGTGATAAAACCAAGTTGCATTATACTCAGTTGCGTTCATTTTTTTGTTCGCTTCATAAAAGTGGCTCTAGGAAACTCTTGGATTATTGAGCTAGTCTGGTTTCAAGGCTCAGGTTAATGCCAAGGTAAAAAGCTGTTCATTGTGCTTTTTTCTTTTTGAATATTGGAAAAATCTATAATTCAGGCTCTGCAAATATGTGTCACTAATGTCTGGAACTTTGCACCAAGTTTATTTTGTCACCAGGAGAAAAAGTTTCAGTGGGAGATAAAGCAAAAGGTGGTAAATAACCATTTCCAATTATATACTCACAATACTTTGAGGTTTCTACAAGACTGAATTTTACTTCAAAGAACAAAGGAATTGAACAAAATCAACCAAGACCTTTAAATGCAATTTCTATGTATATACATTCATATAATTTACTTACTTATCTATTAAATGCCATAAACGAATGCTGTAACAAAATATTTACATGATCCTCTTTGACACCCAGATCAGCCTTTGCATTGTTTACAAAATACTGACAGTAAAGGTGTCACTCTAAAATGGATTTCAACACTGCTGTCTTCCATTCATCAGAGCATAGCACCAGTAAATTGGTATGAGTTTTTACAGACAATGGCATTTAAAGCAACACTTGACTCAGCCAACAAATGTGATTTATTGTCACTCAGTTGGGGCTGCCAAAACACCAGAAGCAAAGAATTGCTTTGGAAAAGGTTTGTATGGATGGTGTGCCTGCTTTCTGCCTCTTGGGCGGTTATCAACTCCAGTAAATTCCAGGAAAGAATTTATAGGGGAGTGGTGAGGCCCAGGTAGAAAATTAACCATCAGTGAGATGAGGTTTTTCTTTTACATCGTGTCACATCGGTAGATAGGTCTCTGGCAATGCTATTGCTGCATTACTGTGGGCTGTCCACTCTCTTTTGTCCTGTATGTCAGCTGATATTTGTGGGTTTTGATCATGTGTGTAGTGGTAGACAATGAACTTTCTTTAACTTGGTGTGCCTTGTAGCACTGAGATACTGTTTGATCGTAGTGAGGTAAAAGTTGCAAAATTCAGGCTATATTTCTCCCATTCTTCCACAAAAGATGTCAGCATTTTCCCCTATGACATTCCTAGAGCGTTCACTGGTAGTCCTACAGCCAGTGAATCAGTTGCTTGTGATATTCAAACATTAAGGAAAAAGATTAGCAAATGGAGTTTTCACCATCACAGTCTTGCATGATTATTGCTGTAGACGTCTTTCAGTGATTTAATCTGTTTACTAGAGACAGAAATGTGTAGCCATTGCAAACTGTCTATAATAATTAGTTCATGATAACAAAGTTACGCCTGGATGATTGCAAGGCAGACTCCTGAGTGCATTTTTATGAAAAGATATTAACAGTGCTGAGTTAGATGAAACTGAGCTAATCCTGTTGTTATCTATCCTGTTTATATTTTATAAGTAAGGGCTGTCAGTTTGACTAGTGCAACAGAAGTGATGTATATACAGTCATTTATCAAATTATTTGAATGAAATCTCAGTGGCAGGTACTGACTCCGTGCTGAGGTATGTGTCAGTGGATGTTTCCTCTAGACCTTGCAGATGGAGGTACTCAATTTTCTCTAGCCAGGCTAGTTCTTGTCTTCCTTGAGGTCTGCACTAAAGACATAGCTACAATTTCTCATACAAATGGATATTGCTGGTTGCAGAAGGTTATCTACTGTGGGTTTTTTCCACTAACATCCTCTTTCCTGTTGTGTTGCCCTTCTGATGCAAGCTCAC
Source organism: Passer montanus (assembly GCF_014805655.1). Lineage (NCBI taxonomy): Eukaryota > Metazoa > Chordata > Aves > Passeriformes > Passeridae > Passer > Passer montanus. Next base: position 11,821,273 of record NW_024358722.1, on the reverse strand, counting down.
TGTGGGCAGCTGTACCATACTAGTGCAAATGCCTCCTGTGAGAATCATAAACAAATTTTCATCAGAATTTTTCATTCCTTTTTTTGAAGCAAAGTACAGCAGTCCTTATTTGTTGAGATCATCTCTGTAACATATATTTGAGAAGCCAGCATGTGGAGAAGGACACTGATGGTCCCTTGTGTTGTACAAAAGCAGTGTCTAAAGCCTTTTCATGCTCTAAAGCCCTGCCACTGAGCTGAAAAAAAAGCTTGCATGTTCTGTGGGAAAGCTGGGAAACATCTCACCAGAGCCTGCAGAATGGTTTGCTAGAAAGCAGGGACATGTTTTTTTTGAGGGGACACACTGAAGGAAGTGTGTTGCCTCATGGTTAGATAGATGTTGCATGCTTACACAAGTGTCACATGAGATTTGCCTCTGCTGTTCTCCAGGAATGAGTATGGTTTGCTGTTGTTGAATTCAAATGTTGATACTGCTTTCCTCAGAAGCAGAATGAGGCTTTCCTGCTTTCTGACAAGGTGGGAGGGGATGTTCAGCTGGTGGCTGACGTGACAAACCACACAAACATTTTAATGAATGTTGTTTAGGATGGTGATGGAAGTTCACAGTTCCTTAACTTGGAGCTCAGTGAGAATCTTTCCTCAAAAGGTGCTTTCTGGAAAAAAAGTATGTATATGTCACAGACTTATCCTTTCACACACACAGGTCCCAAAAGAACACAGCAAATACAGCAATACTCAGCCCAGGGCTTTACAAATGAGATTGAGCTGAGCTTCTCTTTTCTGCTTGGCCTTTTTCTGCTGACCCTTTGAGGTTTCCCAAAATGTTTCCCCAATCCAGTAGCAGTTTATTTTGTAGCAGTGATAGCCAACTGCTCAGAGTTTTCTTACTGAGAAGAACACCTGGAATATTTCAGGCTTTTCCTGACAACCATGTGGGAGATGGGTGCTCCTGATTCAGAAGAGCAGTACACCTTCCAGCAGAGGAGTGGACTCTGCTCCAAGAAAGCTGCTGCAGGACTGGAAAGAGAAATAAAGGATGAGAGCCCATGTTTTACAGCAGTGGCTCACAGGAGAGGTGGGTGGTGCAGGGCAGAGGGGCTTGGAAGGAGTGAAGAGAGCTGTGGAGGCTGCAGAACTCCCACTTAACGCAGCAGATGCTCAGCTTTGGTCTCTGCTCCTCTTTCTGCTGCAGCTCTGCTCTTCTTGGAGCTGATGCTGGGGGAGGAAATTTGCATGTCTGACATCTTTCAGCCAGTTTTAAAGCAAAGCCAGAAATAGCTTCTTTGAGGGGGAAAGGAAACCTTAAAAGTTTCATTTGCCCTACACTAAAACTGCCCCTTTTCCAACTGTTTATTTTTCTTTAATAATTCTTTTAATATGCAAAGTGTAACTGCAAGTAGATCATCAGGCATTTGTTGCTTATATCTGGTTTAGTTGCATGGCAGTTTTAGGGTTTAATAGAGAAAACAGAGGTCAGGCACTGCCTATGGGAGAGCATGTGCCCCCAAGCTAGCTGTGTGTCTGGGATGTGCCATCTAAGAGCATTCCCTCTCTTTTCATAAGATTAAGACAAGTTAAGGCAACATGTTAAGTAGTGGTTGCAATGACTACTTTCATCTGTTTATTCAATTTTTATTTTGAAAATGCTTTAATCATACTTTTCCTTACAGTGAGGAAACAGTAAATTTCCAGTACTGTAATGTTGCAGTAAAATGTAACTGTTCGGATATCTTAAGTTTCGCAAGTCACTACAAAATTATTAACTGAGTAGCTTAGACAGACATTTAAAGCCAAGAGAAGTCTCTCTCCAGTATCTTGCTGTGTGCCTATGTGCCTGTTGCCAGCTAGGTTTGAAAAAATAGTATGATTCCCATATATTCAAGTGGGCTGTCCACTCAGCTAAGCAGTTAACTGCTCCAGATTTTATATTCATTGGTGTCATTGATCATTCTGTAGTTGCATCTGCATTTGATTAGAGGAGACAGAGGATTTACCTTTGTCTTTTGAAGTACTTCGTCAAAAAATTAGATTTCCTTTGAAAACAAAGCAGTAGATGTGCCCATTACATCTTTCTGTTGCTCTGTGTTTTGCACAAAATCGGCTTTCCCATTTTATATATTGCTGTGATAATTTATCTCTGTCTAACTCTGCTTTTGTGGAGTAAGAGATACCTGTAGGAACAGCCAGTAACTTGTGATTCCACGTTGTAATTGCAGTTCTGCCCCATCTGGGGGTCACAGTTGTCTGCGCTGACATGAAGCTGCAGTTGTCTTTGGAGACTGATGACAGGAAACTTGGATAGAAGTCCTCAAGGCAAATTTTGTCCTGTGCTGTAGGATCTCAAGAACATACTGTTTGCTCTCACACCATTTCTGTAGTGTGTGGAAGGGGCCATGTCTTTGCAGCTGGATAAGTGAGGTTATTGGCTCTCTAAGGCAAAACTGATTAACATGTGGGCTATGGTGAGCATAGGAAGCTCTTCTGTTCCCCAAATCATGGGTTATGGGTATGTGCACACAAGGGGTTGGATGCAGGATGTGTCCCTTTGTGCTCCTCTCCCGTGTAGCTGGAAGGAGGCTTGGCCAGGGCTGCCAGAGGAGGCGTTCAGCACAGAGGTGTGAGGAGAAAGCCTCCTGCAAAGCCTCAAGCCTTCGTGCAGCCAGGACCCAGTCTGTGCTGTGGCCACCACTGCCACCCCCAGAGCTCTTCACAGGAGTCAGGTCTTTTTAGCTGCTCGCTGGGCATTGCAATCACCTTTGCTTTAGCCAGTCTCTGGTGCCTGGCAGCAGCCAAGGAGAGAGGTCAGGCTGTTGGCAGGGTGCCTCGAGCTCAGCATCCCTTGCTGTGCTTTCCCTGGGCAGACACGCTGTCCCTGGCTCTGCCGTGGCACCATGGTGGGACTTCTGTGTCCCACTCATTTGAACTCCATGTCCATCCCTCTCTGTGACTCACACAACACAGGACTCCTGCCCATGGAATTGCCTAATAGTCTTTATAACAAACAGTGCAAAGCTGAGGTGCTACTCTGGAAGCACTGAAGGCATTTTGTGTGTGTGTTGTGTGTGTAACATATGCGAGGATCCAAGGCTTAGTTCTGATCCTGCTAAAGTAACATAAGTCCAAATCCTGTTCCTACCATGGCAGATTTATCAGAGCATGACTGCAAATGCTCTGAAGCTGACTGAGAGACAGCTACGTGCTACGGACAGGCAGCAGCCAAGAGTTCACTCCTACAACTACCACGGGAGCAGGAAAACAGCGATGAGTAATAAGAGTGAGTGGGGAATGTGCAGCAATTTAACAGCTAACAAAATGAATGTAAAATGATACTGTGCTCCCTGCATTAATATTAATTATTTCTCTCACCAAAATAAAATGAAAACAACATTGTAAGCACTCACTTTAAATTTTTAAGACTATATTATTGAGGCACTTATATAATGCATTTGGGACCCACTTTCCTGTTTTGTAAGAGAAATAAGAATTTTGGAACAAGATAAACAAGTGAAAAGGAAGCACAATACTGAGAAAATGAAAGTCATGACAATAGCTGCATGTAGACTTTTTTCCATTTCCTCTTCCCATTTGAGATGCTGCTGTGCTGCTGTATGTTCTGGGGTTGCAACTTTATGAGAATGTGATTGATTGCAGTAGGTCTTTGCTAGAATTCAGTCCCGTAAAAGCAGTGATTTAACCTGGAGAGTATGGGCTTTGGTCACAGTTCATCATCTTTCTATAAATTGCAGTATGTAGCTGTGCTGCTCCTCACAGCACCTTAGAAAGGATTTTCTGTCCAGAAAAAAATATCACCTCTCCACTTTGTTCCGAGAAAATTGTAATTTGCAGCCTCCAGGAGCAGCATTGTGTTTGTTACTTGACCTGACCAGTGGAGATTTTCCCTGTTGTGTTAGGTGGCTGGTTCATCAGAGTAGGAGGCAGGGACTGGCTCCCTCATGTTTTGCCCTGGTCAGGTGGGCAGGTAGTTCATTTCTCTACACATGTGCACCAAGATGTGAGGAGGCAATTCAGTTCAGGCTGTCTCTGTATGGTAGCTCTATAGCACAGGACAGCACACCTTCTTTTAAACCAAGGCTTTTTCTTTTTGTATGCCTGTAGAGCACACAGCAGCTATTTAACCAGTCAGTCATGACAGTGGCATATTCAGATAATAGTACTGCAGGTCCATGCCCGTGAGTTGGTAGAGGTGGATTGTGCTGCCCCTCCATCTCCCCATGTTCCCACCGACGTGTTCTTTGGTGCTGCGCTGCCTCTCACGTGCATCATAACCCCACTCCTGCCACCAAAGTGGATGTGTGGCTGTAGTCTGGGGTGTAGGAGCAGACACAGTCACCTGTCAGTGCTGAGCAGTCATCCCCTGCTGCTGTTCCCAGTCTCTTCTGGGGAAGGGAAATTTGCACAGGTAGAAAAAATCCTGAAGAATCAATGTGGCCTACAGAATTGCCAGCTGGGCCCTCCTGTCTAGGCTAAGGTCTAAGCATGCTGAAGTAATTTTCCATTTCTCATTGCAGAGAAGGAAAAAAACCTGGAAAATCAATATAATTTCTGTTTTCCATAAGAGACAATGGACAGATTGTATGCTTTAAGGTCAAACAGATGTTTCATCTCGATATATTTTTTTAATCCATAAAAACAGTGGGAAAATATATACAGAGGAAAAATGGTTCAAACAGATTAAGGGTATATTTTTGCTTTATTGCAAATATTTTAAAGCATCATCAAGAAAGAAGAACAGTTAGTTTTGTTTTAGCTAGTGAAGTCCAGTAATTTTCAAACCATCTCCTTCATTCCTTGTTTTATACATGTAAAAAAAGAAAAAGGATTTAGTTCTTGTTAGCAATTTTCAGAATATGACAAATATTCTAAAATGACTAATGTTTAACATCGGGTCTACTTCGACAAAATGAAAAACCATTTGCTGAAATATTTGGAATAGTTGTGAAAACAAAAATTCTGATGCTACTCTTTAAAATTTCTCTATGAAGGGAACTAATGAAAGCAAGTGGCAACATTACATGATAATTGCAATGTAAGGATAGTGGCATCAGAGCTGTCAGCAGAATCTATTCATGTTTCAGGTGCAGCAGTGTGTGGGTTTGGAGTATGGACATATGGAGTTAATATTAGCCTGGTTTCTGATAAATACCTGTGTCTGGACTGTGATGGTAGAAAGTGAATCTTCCTCTCCCAAGCATTTAGATGAAAACTCATTGTGGAGAACATGGGCTCTTCTTTTGTGTTGGCAAAAGTCTGGGGTGAGAGATCCCCCGTGCAAATCCAAGGTTTGTCCCTGTCTCTGGAGCCCAGGCTAGGCTGTGCACTCAGGCTGTGAGCAGGAGCTGGGCTGGCTGAGCTGCTTTGCACTGGATCTTCAGGGACCTGCTCTCCTGCAGGCTGAGGGAGCAGCACCTTTTTCTTTGGGGTGGGCAGTTTAATATTCTCTGATCACAAGGTTTATGAAGACTTTGTTCAAAAAGCACTATTGTGTGCCCTCTGCATTTTCAACATCAGATAAGAAGCTTTATAACCCTGAATTATTTATAGGTTGGTAATACAGTAGATCTGACCTTTTTATGGGGTAGCATCGTGGAGAAACAAATGAAGTATTTTTACACAAGGGTCACACAGGCAAGGCATAATCTTGTTGTTTCAATTGTGATGGCCCCTCACTTTGCTCTGTCCTAGCTGTTTTTGTTTTTGTTGTTGGTGGTTTGTTTGTTTTTTTTTTTTCCAATGGCATTTCTTGTATCTTATGTGTGAATTGAGGACAAATAATGCGAAAAACATCTGCTTGTTTAAGCACGGGAGGGTTTTTTCCAGCAGCAATTGAACAAATGCAGTTATAAAAAAGTTTAAAAGCTGTACCCTTTCTGCCCCTCTCATAAGGGTGAGCAATAAGGCCTGTATTTCCCAGTTTATTGAGCCTGAGCAGTACCTTTTACCTGCTTAAATGCCAAAGAATTGAAATAAAGAAAATTGGCATTGTATTCTCATGAGTCACCAGAACAGTAGTGGAATAAGATTTTATCTACTTCATAGGAAACCCAATGTGTATCTGTGAGAAGTGTTTTAATATGATGTTTTGGATTCTGAACCCATAAGCCCATAAGTGCTGTATTTTGATTTTGGACCTGATTTCCAGAGATACTAAAGCCCAACGAAAAATAAAAAAAAAACAAAACTAAATGAAACCCCTCCATGTCTGCACTTTTAAAAACTCCAAGGAAACCCATCCAATTTTGAACATCTGCATCTATACTTTGGACCAGAAAACCCCAAAAGAGCTCCTTTCTAGGATGGGAAGAGAGACTCAGAGCAGCACTCATGTGCACACACTTGCTTTCCGCACCAGCTTTGATAGGATTTTAAAGGCAGGACAGAATGGTAGTGGGTTAGGTGAGTTCCTGACTACTTCTCACTCCCTAGAATTACATCTCTCAAAAATGCAGGCTTGGGCTGCATACTTGCACTGAACCATAGTGTATTGAATTTGTAGCAGGTTGGCACTGCAGGTCTGAGCCTAGACTGATGCTTTAAAACATCCCTTAGATGGGAAAGATAAATTAAAGATTAATTCAATAGGTAGCATAATCACTCATTTGTGCACTGCTGTTCAGCTGGACTTTTAAACTTATTTTGAATGGTAAAATAGGGACATTTGAAGATTCAGACTGAGCAAAATATGTGCAAAGACTGTGCTCTCATTGGCTTTAAAATCCAGCACAGTAAGGAAATTATGTGGGTCAGTGAGTAAAGGCAGAATAATAACTGCATGGAAGCAACTTTTGAACATAACTGTAAGATGCTTCAGGTACTTGAAATTTTTAGTCTTTTAATTTGTCACAAAACCTTTTTTTTCTCCTTTAAAAGCTCTGAAGGTATGTAGCACTTCAACAGATGTGCTGGTGACTTGCAGGGAACTTAATCCTGTGAGTGCTGTGTCTCAGGTGTCCTAAGAATTCCAGCATGGCTCTAACTACAGCTGCTTGCAGCACTCTTGATTCCAGCTTCCTGTGGAAGTGACTTCAACTAAAGCTTTAAAGATATTTTGTAACATTTATATTTGCGGCCACAAAAATATTGTGAAACTTCTTTTAGAGAAATTGGTAAGAGAAATATGATGGTGCCAAGCTGTGAAGTGAGATAAGGGTGGAATATATTCCAAAATTGCTCTCCCCCCCGCCCCGTATAGATTTTTGTTCTATTCTTTTGTTTTATTCTTACTGCTGAAAGCAGGGGTTTCAGTTGTTGGGTATCTGCTTTCATCTTTAGAAAATTCCAGTAGCTCCAGTGAAGCTCTGCTAAACTTCCACCTCTGAAGGGGGCTTGCCCCCTCCTAAATTGGCCATTTCAAAGGCAGGAAAGGCCCATAGTGAAATTTAGCAAACCTATTGTCCTGTCTGTGTCATGGCAGCAGGCCTACCATGTCACATCCCAGGCTTTGTACCCCCTGGAGCAGCGCTGTGTCCTTTACAGTTTCGAGCCCAGAGTGGCTTTCTTAATGCAAGTGGCCATGCAGGAGGGGAGCCTGTAGCTTCTGTCACAGCACTGTCACCAGAGGAGACCCTGCTCTGCTGACACCAGGTTCACAAGCCCCTTTTCAGCATACTCATCCTTCCCACAGAATAAAAGAAGTGAAGCCAGAGCAAAATGGCCTCCTCTAAAATTTTCATTGTAAAGAGTGATTGAACCAGTGGAGAATAAGTTCTGTTTTGGACAAAATAATTAAAAATATATGAGATAACTGATTTCAGTCTAGCAGGAAAACCAAAACAATGCAATGATGTCTGTAAGGGATTAAATTGACTTCTGAAAATGTAACTCTAATGCACTAAACAACCAAGTTGCCATCTTGATATGTTGAGGACTAGGTGCCTCACTGCAGCCATTTTGTCAGACATTTAATTTCACTCCGGCTTAAGAAGCTTGGCTTCTGTTCCATGTCTACCTTGTAATTTTCTTTTAGGAGCATCACAATCATGTTGTGATTCTTCACAGATATGTCCCCACTATGTTTCCCTAAAAATAAGAAGAGGAGAATATAAATAGGAGTTTATAAGATGGGGACAGATTTTTTAGTAGGGCCTGTAGCAACAGGACATGTGTTAATAGTTTCAAACTAAAAAAGTAGATTCAGACTAGATATAAGGAAGAAATTTTTTGACAATGAGGGTGGTGAGGCACTAGCACAAGTTTCCCAGAGAGATGGCATATACCCCATCCCTGGAAAAATTAAAGGTAAGATTGGATAGGTCTCTAAGCACCCTGATCTAGTTGAAGATTTCCCTGCTCATTGTAGGAGGCTCAGACTAGACGACCTTTAAAGGCCACTTCCAACCCAAACTATTCTATGATTGTATGATTTTGTGAATGCCACTGGGGATGGAACTAGTCTGGAGACTGAGGAAACCTGTGGTTCTGTGTGGCCAGTCTCAGAAATCTGGCCTTTTTGTACCATCTGAAATTAGGTGAGTACAGTTTTTACATTATGTGATTAACTAAAAATTTCCTCTTAAAAAATTATTTGTCCAGGATATTCTTCCATTACCCTGTCATCTGCAGTAAAAGTAGTTCCTTACTGGAGCTCAGTGGTGCCTTGCTGCCTGTTTTGAATGAAACCCCCATTAGCCACCTCATTGAATGAAATCCCCATTAGATGTCTCATCTCCATAGTGCAGAGTTACAGCAGATACCCATTGGAAAGCTGGCAATTCCTTCTTTCCAGGGGGAGGGTGGCACTACACAGTATGGGCATGTCAGACTGTTCTTTGCTTTGTATCAATTGTATCAAAATAAAACACAAATTATGTTTTTTCAGTGTGGGAAAGCTTTCTTGCTCTGATCCCATGAAATCTTGCATACAATGTGAATATAGTGTAGCATTTAAATATGATATACAGATTTCCATACACTTATGCTGTATAAGAACAATGTAGCATGAATCATTTTACTGTGACTGCAGGGCTTTTGCAAAATGCCCATTAATTCTGTCTGGTCAGTCCCCACTGTATAGATTGAAAAAATTACAATCTGCCTCAAATTGCTTGCCTCTGAATGCTTCTGTGTTTCAGAGTTTCTTCAAGCTCTTTTAAATCAAAAGAAAGATGATCCTGTCCTGTTGCTGACTCATGCCTCTTATGTTTCTGTTCCGTTGCACAGGGCTTTTAACATTCTTCAATGTAAATGTAGCAAACTGGTAAAGCAGACTTTGCGGAAGCCACATTTTCTTGAGTAATAGCTGTGCTCTGTCTCAGTTTTCCTTAGACTTAAGGAAAATTTCTACTGGTCTAGCATGCAAAGGCTTTTGGAGAATGTTTTTTAGATTATTTTATTTCCAATGGCTGGTTCTCATTACCAAAAAAAAAAAAAAAAAAAACAAAAAAAAAAAAAAAAAAAAAAAAAGGAAAAAGAAGGTCAATGCACTTACAGTTTTACTTCTTTTGGATGGTTTTAAGATTTCTTGAAAATAGCACTATTATTCTCAGAAAATCCCTTTCTTCCCACTACTGTTTCTTCCTCTTATCTGGAGCAGCCTAGAAAAAAGAGCAGCCTAGAAAGAAGACATAGACCTATCTTACAAGAAGACAGATCGTGGTATAGTTCAGTGGTTTCTCCCTAAATTCTTATAAATATATATATATATATATAACGGAATATGGTCTGGGGTGTGTGTCTGAGGGTTGCATTGCAGTATGCTTTAATCATTTCCCAATCCTACTTAGTTTCTGGCATTCCTGAGAGGTGCACTTGCACTGACACTAGCTGATGACATTTCCATCCTTTTCCGACGGCTTGAAAATGTGCAAGTTTCCATGCTTTTAACAAAGCCATCCTTCAGGCTCAACAAAATCCATACAGCTGTTCACACACTGTCTCAAACAATTTTTTTTTTTTTTTGTAGAGAAGTTATAACCTGTTTTGATCCGTATTGATTTCAGCTGAAGGATGAACTGAACTGCATGTATTGATATTACAGAAACAATCTGGCTTAATTATAAAGCATGAGTACATACTAGGAGCAGACATGCAATCTTTCTTCTGTGGGTAAATGGGTAGTAAAATGTCACAGGGCACTGCAAAGGGGAATTCATTAATCTTTGGAAAGGATAAAGCTACTGCAACCCCAGGATCCGTGGGGAAATGGCTCTGTTGGCTGGGTAGGGTTTGGATGCTGCTGGCTGATAGACAGGTCATGCAAAGCCCTGTGAAAAACAGCACCAGGTGAACTCAGCACTGCCCCTCAGCACAGGAGCCCCTGGGCTAGAGGGCTGGGCTTTCAGAAGAAACCTCAGGCAGACAGGAGTGTTGGCAGAGGCAAGCAGAGCTTGAGGTGTCTTGGCACTGCAGGTCTGCCTGAGCCTCCCCCAGCGCAGTTTCTGAGCCTGCCTCCATGTGTGTGTGAGGGAGGGATGCCTGGGGGGCTTTCAGAGGCTGGGAAGCTGCTTCAGGTCAGTGATGAGCACTGTGTAGCCACTGAGAAATGGGGAGGTTGAGGGTGTTCAGCTCCATTGAGAATTTAGCTGTTTAAGCTTTTAAATCAAACTGGATAAACTAACTTTTCTATTAAGATGGTAGAAGTTTGATACTTTACCACCATATCTTTCTTTTAGCCTGAAAGCAGCCCATCACAATGAACTAAAAGTAGGGACCTCTTATTCCTGTTGTGTTACACAAGTTAAAGTAATTTATTTACTGCACTGGTAATTCAATGCACTATCTGTAACTGTTCTGCAAGCATATATGACTCCTTTGAACATTTATTCTTACAAAGAACATGCTGTATTGCTGGGAAAACGGATTGCTTTTCATTCTACTGCAGACATCTACTTTAAAGCCTAGGCTGATTATTCACTCTCTTTACTCTCCAGTCAGGCAGCAAAAGCAGTGTTTTCCTTGCATCAGAAGCTGTTACAAAGTTGAATCTTCTTAAGACTCCCAGACAAAAGGTGTTTGAGAGACTAAAGCTTATCCCACAGCCTAGATTGGTAGTAAAAAAAAAACCCAAAAAACCCCAAAACAAAACCTGCAAAAAAGGTGAAATTCGCTGTTGTTGCTTATAAATTTTAGATCAAATCCTAAGTATGGATTTTACTGGGGTTTTTTACTGATTCTTATGTGTGCAGGAAAGTTGCTTTTTTGACAGTGCTTAATTTTCCAGTTGGAATGAAGGGCTTCTCATACACCTTCTGTCTTCCTCCTCACTGTCATTACATCAGTGGGAACTTTGGAATGCTCTTTTCTTGGAGTATTCTGTGAGGAGGACAGTGACTGCTGGAGCTCCTGGAGTACATCCAAACATCTTTAGTGACCTAGACACAATAGCTGGACTTGAATCTAGATCTAATTTTTAAAAAAGGATCTTTTTAGATAGGGAGAGAAGACCTAAAAGATTAAGAGGTATGCTGTAATTGTCCTGTGGAGGGGTTTAAGTATGGTGATTCATCTCAGTATGAAAACTCCTGTAAAAATCGGACACTCACTGTAGTTGAATTATTTGGGTTTTTTTTTTTTTCCTTTTTTTTTCTTTTTCTTCTGACAGTTATTTTTGTGTTGATTCTGGGACCATTTCCTATAGATGACAGTGTGCAAGAGGCATTTTGACTGCCAGATATTTACAGAATTGATAGAAAATGGCCAGGAAATGAAATGGTATGGATGGTTCCTCAGCTGAAGCCAGGCTTTGATTTTCTGAACCTTTTGTTTGTGATATGTATTTCCTGGGTGTTGTGAAGCAGAATTTATCTGTTAAACACTTTGAACTTTGTCTCTATTCTACTTGCTTGGTTTTGTAATACTAATACAAACTGGAGAAGTTTTCAACAAAGTCATGATGCTTTAAAGCTGTGTCCACCAATGTGTTAGAAGGCACAGTGACATCTGCTTGTTGCCTAAAACTGCCAGTGCTAAGAGGATGCCATCAGCTATAGTTAGACACAAAATTTAGGGCTCAATCTGGCAGTGAAATGTGGGAAGAGGGAAGACGTGCAGCAGAGTGCAGACCCTATCTCAGTTTTGAGAACATAAAGGAGAAAGTAGAATTACCACCCTCACCTGTTCAGGCATTTGGGTCTCCTTTTAAAACCATCAGAGTTTAAAAGAGCTCAGTGGAGCAATGGCCTCATCAGAGATGATGAATTTTCCCATTGCATCCTGCACTGCCTGGGAGTGCTTGACCTTCCCAGTAGTAAGCACAGCTCTGTCCTGACTCCTGACCCTCATGCCTTTGGACACGGCAAATTAACAAAAAACAAAAATAGATGAGATGCTGCCATCAGCCACAGGGTGTCTGAAGTATCCCAGTCCCTTACATGCAAAACACATCTCAATGCAGTGTATGATGCATTTGCAAATTTGTTGCCTGATTTATTCCTGCAGTCAAAGTGAGAACATAGGCCAGTCAGTATTCCACTTGGGTGTCTGGTCTGTGAATTGTGGCTGTGTTTGGAGGCATTTTGGTTAGCCAGAAGCCTTCTGAGTTTGCCTCCTGTGTGTGTGGCTATCTGCAAGCCCAGCGAGGCGTAGCTGGATCACCCTGTCAGTGCCTCAGTCTGTAGACACTGTGCAGCACTTAGGTCCTGCAGGACCTCGGCAGTGCCTGGTATCAATTAGTGCCTGGTATCATAAAAAGCTTCTGATCACTTAGTCCAAGCCTACAAGAGAAAGAACAACCTTTGTGTAGTGTATTAATGTGAGACTTGGGAGATACCAGTCTACATCTCTGATCTGCAAAAAACCGTCTCTGGCAGCCTTTAAGAAATAATTTATTTTCTTCTGTCTTTTGTTCCCTTTCCATAAAATAGATATGGCATCATCATGCCAGACTACAGCTTGGAGAATTAATGGTCTGTGTGTAGAGAAAGGATAATGTGGTCTGTTTGGAGTTTGATTTCATCTCTTTGGCAGGTGTTCCCACTGCCATCAAAATGCATTCAGGAGGCTTCTTTGTGTCTCCTGAGGTACTCTTGCCATCATACTGAACAACCTTGCCCTCATACTCCCACTTCACCGGGGTTGAGTAGAGATTCAATCTGAGATGTGGTGATTGGTCAGTGAATTGCTGCAGGAACCTGGCAGCAGAGCCCCTGCACTGCCTCCTCGCCCTGCCTCCCGTTCGGGGCTGGCAGCCCAGCCCAGTCCTGGATGCAGCACTAACGGGGTAGTGCTCAGCTTCTGACTCTGTGAAAAATAGAACCAACCACAAAGCCAGCAGCAACAACAAATTTTGGGGTGTCTCAGCACTGCTTTGCTGTCGGTAGTTGCTAGCTGTAGGTTTGTCCTTGAACAGGTTTGAATGTGAAGGAGCTTCTCTGAGAGCAAGAACAGAATGTTGTATTGAAGCGTGTAAGTGCCTTGGAAAATCTTGGGCAATTGAGAGTGACTCACGGCTTTAGCACCAGTGCTGGAGATCATTTGGCAAGGTGCAGTTTCAATAACCAATGCAGGCACGAGGACCAAGTGTTTTCAGAGCTGGATGTGATGCAGAAATGAGCTTAAATTCTCCCTGCCCCCAAGGTACAGGCTAAAAGTATTCTCCTCTGTATCTGAATTGTCTCATCTGACTGATGACTGCTTCTTTGAAGCTCTGATATGGTAGATGTATCCAGCAAATGATGTATTTAAGAAGATAATCAAATGCAATATGATATGCCAAACATCTATTAAGACAGAAAAACTTCTTCTCTCTGGGGAATCCCCTTCTCTTGAGTTGGGCAAAGATGAGGTTTGTGTGCTGATTAGTTACAATATGTCCTGTGAAGTAATTTGACTCAGCTAACAGGGAGTGATGGCAGCAGCATCCTGTGCTTCTGCTGAGTCCTTCTGGGCCTGCACATTAGAGCAGCAGCAGGCAGCCAGCTGTTCACAGGCAGCTCTGCACCCTTCAGCAGCAAACCTGGGCCTCTCACAGGGGAAAAGTTCTAATAACAAAGTTTAAAGGATCTTCTTTTAATCACTCCTGCACCTGAGCAAGATTGCAAGGTTGGATGCAGATGCTATTAAAATGTGTATTAAAAAAAAAAGGAAATCAAGAAAAACCAGAAGATGCACTGTTGAGACTTATTTTTAGCAAACTGAGTTTCAGAGTGTGCTGAAGGCAGCTGGATTGCAGAACAGGTGAAGATACATAGTCATGTTTAAGATAAATGCTAAAAATTGCATGACTTATTGAAGCAACAGCTTTTCAATTTATAGTATTCTGAGCATGCTGGTTTGAATTTTAGCTGGTTTAATGTAAACTAATGTTCTAGAAATAATCTTCTTTATTAATAAACCACATTTCCTAAGAAGTCATATATGAAACAGCAAATGCTAAGTAAAAGTAATATTAAAGACAAAATCTGTTTCAAAATCCAGATCTCATAAACTCTCCTGTTAGAAAAATATCTAACAGCAGCTGGATTGGGCTTTTTGTAGCTGGGTTAGACAGATTATTTGAGGGGGGGCGGGGGAAGTGAATTTGCACCTAAAATTGAAAAGATTCCTGAGCACCACTTGTTCAAAGGGTGTTTTCATTTAGCCCAACATCATGATTGAACCATACTTCATAGCTTGGGGCTGCTGGGGAAGTTATTGCCTCTGTGTGCACGGGAATGCCTGTTAGCAGCTGAGCCCATGTGCTGCCAAAGTCTGCACCTCTGCCTGCAGACCTCCCCCCACCCTGTCACCATGCCCAGGCAGACAGCTCCTGCTCCTCCCAGTGCCCATGTTCAACAGCACAGGACGTTTCTGACAAATCTTCCCAAGAGCCTTCTGGGATTTGAGCAGTCAAATACATTTATTTTACTTATTTTATTTTTGAAAACTTTTTTTTTTCTTTTCCCCCAACTCTTCTAAGAAGGTTCAGGCCTGGTGGAGCATTAGAGATAGATGGGCTGCAGGTGAAATTGGTGATCTTCAGCACTCCCTACTGTCTTTGCATGAGAGAGGGGCCTTGTGCGTTCAACTTTGTGCCCTGGAAAAATATTTTTGTGCCTTGCCTGTTCTGCTTCTGAGCTTTGGGGAGCAGAGAAAGAGAGAAGAAAGCTGCTGGCAAATATTTTAATTCTTGACCTTCTTTGGTGCAAGACCTGGCTTTGAGAGGGCAAAGGCAGTGTATTTACTGTTCTCAGACACTCTTTGGAGGCAGGGAGAGCCCTTGAGCATTTTGGCTCCCCCTCCCCAATGCAGTGAGGACACCAGACTTACTCTACATGTTGATGTGTCACCCTCTGCTTGTGGTTGTGAGTTCTCTACTGAGGATGGGGACAGGCACTCAGGCGAGGAGCACAGTGGGGCAGCCCATTACTCACCACTGAGCTGGAGGACAGCTTTTCCACATAATAAAAGCATGCAGCATGTCAAGAGATGCTCCAGTACTGGCATCCTGCCAGGAGGACTCTTGTCCTGAGAGCTGGCATCAGATCCAAGTTATAAGTGAGCAGGTTTTGGAGTTTAGGGAGATTAAATGGTCACTGCCAGCATTGCCATGCCCTCCTTGACAGCATTTTCTAGAGCCTTCTGTCACTGAAGAACAAAAGCTGGATCCAGCAGTTGCCTGGTGGTTCCATCCACTTCAGCCAAACAGGCGTTTTGGGCTGGATGCCCCTACAGCACAATGAGAATAATGGAAATTACAGCTGATTTACTATGCAATGATGCTTCTGAGCCAAATGGTTTCCATCTGAATGTGAAGCAGATTTGCCAGTGTGCTGGTGTAATGAGTGCACCATCTCTTTGCCCCTTCTGTGCCTTTGCAGTCAAGTATTTGCCAGAAAGTGCGGTGTTAGATAAAAATTATGAAGGGAGAGTTGGAAGTCACATCTTTAAAGTTTCTCTAGATGTTACTTGGTGTATAATAGTAGTTCCAAGTGTTGGGAAATGGATAAATTAAAAGCATGCAAACCTGCATTGTGCGAAGTAACCCAGGTGTGTGCATGTGCCATAGGCTTGCTTCAGCAGGGTCAACATGGAGTCCCCATGCCAGGAGTTGTAGGAATTGTGCTGTTTCATCTCAAGATGAAATGTTTTTGTCCTGTTGACTTTTGAAAAACCTGCTGGAAGTCTGAAAGCACTGTAGCTTCTTTTTATGAATCTGGTGCCAACATCTCTGCAGCGAGGCTCCTGTGTGATCAGTAGCACAGAGCCAGATAAAGCCTGATATAAATCTGTGCTGTGGGCAGACTGGTGATGAAGATGCAGGCTGGGAGAGTTCAGGAGCATTTGAGAGGACAGCAGGGGTGGAAGATGAGATGTATCTTTGACAAAGCTCTGATTTCTCTAAAATCTGTTAGTCCTTCCCAGCCCCAGGATAGTCTGTGACTAGAACAACACAACAATGGCTCGGATCCTCCTGCTCGTGAGTTGTGATTGCACAGGGAAGTGGGTGCACAGAAGTTAGGGGGCAAATTCAAACTGCTGAATGAGTTCCCATGAGAAATGGGGTTATTATGCAGTGAGAGATGGTCTTAAAAGCAGTTCATTTGATTAGGATTATGATTAGTCATTATGTGAAAAATTAAGAACACTTTTCATTTCTGTGGGATGATGAAGCTGTTGCCAAAATCCAGCTTTCAGTTGCTGGTGCTGGTTATATAATGATGACTGCTTTGTGTTTCTGAGAATTGTAACCACTTAGTTGAAAACAATGTCAGGAAGAGATTCTTCAGCATGGTTTGCTGTTTGTGCAAACACTTCTATTTTCTCTGAGCTCTCTGTTAGATTGTCCAGCTATGTCTTTATCAGGTGTGCACACATAACAGATTGATCTAAGGATTGTTTATTCAGATTCAGAGGGATGCACAGGCCATATCTGCTGTTGTCTTTTCTTGAGTTTAGATCCATGACTAACATTATTTTGGATAACACTGTCTTTTTTGGATCTCAAAATAGCATTTTCCATTAAATGACTGTTTTCACTATACTGAAACACTCTCTTTGTGGAGTCTGGTATTATTTCTACATGTACTTAACTGCTGAAGTGTCTGCTGCACTCTTCAGTTGCTAAGGAAATAGTTTCCTTTCCTTGATAAATATTTTTAATGTGTCAGCCTGTGCCTCTGGTATAGGATCATACATCTTTTCACCAGGACAAATTTAAGTGAATTTTGGGACTAGTAATTCTTGCAGACTAGATGTCTTACAAAGGCATAAGAGAAAGCAGAAAGGAGAAAAGAGCTCTCATGGAGACAGGAAGAGAGGGATTCTTGCCTTTGTTTGCTTAATTCTGAGCAATTAAACAAATTTGTATGCTGTAGTCAAGTACAATCATTGCCATAACAGAAAAACTTTACAGCACCATTGAAATGTCTACTCTTAGGTAAAGCTTTGAACTAGGAACTGTTCCCAACTGGATCTCACGTGCCTGAGGCCTTGGTTGTGTCCCCCAAGTTGTAAGAGGGACATGGCAAACCTTTACTTCCTCACCTCAAGCACAACTTCACAACACGATGGTGACAAAGCAGAATGGGTCTGTGGCAACATGAAACCCACCTGACTTCCAGCAGCTTCTCCAACCTCTCCATAGCTGTAGGTCTTCTTGTTTTCAGGAAGGTGAGAGTATAGCATGCTGCTCACAGACTTTATTTCTGTTCAGGAAATAATGATGTTTTACATTCCTACACTTGGGATAAGAATCAGTTCATGTGAAAGATGAGACTAGAAAATGGGTAACAAAGCATAATATGACAAGCTCCTTGAAAGATGCCTCTCTTCTTTTAAAAATAAGAAGATTATGCTATGTAAACATGAACCATAAATGCACATGGGGAACTAAAGAACCTGTGATGCAGTGTGAAGAGGTGTTAAACTGAGATTACAAAGCTTCACTGCACTCCTAATCTGAGATATGGCACTGATGGTGGCTTCTCCTGGATACTAGTAGAACTCTGAAACTAGAATATACCATATTTCACTGATGCTTAGAGGTTAAGGCTTCATGTCCCAGTACTACCAGTGGAAGAGAAGCAGTTTGCTCAAGGTTGAGCTCTGTGTCACGTCTCTCTCTTATCTCAGAACAGGGGATCAAGGAGAAAACTGATTTTACAGTGCTCCTTAGGAGGAAGCAAGGAGATGTCACCTGAAGTATTTAAGTTTAGCCCAGTGTGACGTTAGAACATGGAAGAGGTAGAGACGGCAAAGCACGATAGTTAAACAATCAATATTTTATTGATCTCTTCAAAGCACGTAACCACGTCAGCGTACACTCTGTGCTCTGCCTCACTTCAGCTACTGAAGCTGAACTCTTCAAACCTGCCTGCCTCTCAAATGAAAATTGAATGTTTTGCTTTGTCTCAGTGAAGTGGAAAAATAGGAGAAGAGGAGAAAGCTTAAATGAAAAGCTGTCTCTAAGATGAAATGAAACATTTTAGTTCGGAGAAATGAAGGGTTAGAGTTGCAGAGCAGAAGGAGGGCACTATTCAATAAAAATGGGATAGTTTTCAGGTTCAGGAAGTTAATTTTTCTCACTGATTTGAGAAGATGAAGAGAATGGTAAAACTGCTATCCAGGAGAGGTTCTGGGTGTCATTGTCTCCCCAGCTGAGATTTTTCTGTTTTGAATCAGTGGTGGGGGCATTTGCTGAAGCAGGAGCCAGAATGTGGGGATCCCACCCTCCCTCCTGGTGAGGACCTGTGTCTCCATGCTGGAGCACCAGTCCTGTCACCCACTTGAGGGAAGGTGGGGAACCTCAGTTCCAATTTACGATTTTGAAAGCAGAACTTCCCTCAGCCTGTCTTGTTGGAAACACTGGCTCTGAATGTCTCTGTAGTGTGGAAGGCAGGATGTCCTGTTGTGTGTTTCCAAAATGAAATTCAGGGGAGGCTGGGACAGCTTTCCCTGGAGTAACATCAGCCATCCTGGCCTGTGTCTTGCTTGCAGTGGGCAGGAATCTCATCACAGTCACGTCATCACAGGGCAAAGCTCTGGCAAGGGAGAGAAGGGGAGGGAGAGCTTCCCTCATGGCATCTCTGTGCACATTGGAGTCTGAGCTGAGGTTTTGTCCCCATAATGCGGTGACAAGAGCTGTGCTTCTTAAAGGGGCATTCAAATCCTGATGGCAGAGGGGAAAAGGGAATTTGCTTTCTGCTGTCTTTGAGTACTGTCAACTACTCGTGGAAAAAAGTAGACAAAACCCTGACCGTGGTGTCCAAGAGTCAGATGCAAGAACACAATTTTACTTTTTGTCTTTTAACAAAACTGGTTGCAAATGCAGCCTGAACTTTGATTGAAAAGGCATTTGGGGATGAATCTGTGTATCTGCCCATGTCTGTATAAGAGGGAGAGGTGTGATACAAAGAAAGACTGGGTCAAAGCCGGCTTTTAGACTCTGATTTGATGGTCTCAGGGAGTCTGGAGTTTGTGGTTCCTACTGCTCTTGGAAAAAGGTGTGTAGAGGTTTTCAATATTCAAATCGAACTGTCACTCTTTGAATACAGATTATGGTAAATATTTTTAAAATGAGGGTTTCAGTCTGCTTGTGAAGAAACAATGCTCTCCTTCTGAATTATCCTGGTTTCCCTCTTCTAGAGCATGTGTTTTCTTCAGGAGAAATTAATGAATGTTTAAGTTTAGCATGTCCAAAATCATTGGACAAATTGTATTGAGGATCTTTTATCTGAAACTTGTAAGGGTGAGCTCTCACCAATTCTATTGGAAAGGAATGTCTTGCACAAGTAACAGTTCAAACTGCTGATAAATACTTGTTGGCTGACATGAGACACTGCAATACGTGCTGGGCCTGTGATGTCTTCCCGTGAAACAGGCCATTTAACCTCATTGACATTTTGTTCAGTGTGTGTATAAACTGAAAGCCCAATAGAACCCTAAGCATTGATGCCACATTAGTAATAAAAATAATGGCATTTGTCATATTGGAAGGATTGAGAAATTGCTGTAAACTCTTGGAGATGTGTGAATGAAATATACTGATAAGATAGAAATCCAATGCCTTTGCCAGTATTGGAATCTACATTCAGCATTGGACATAAGTTTCTGCTTTCACAGAACTAAAATACCTGAAACAAAATCAAGAATTTCAGCTCTAACAGATTCTCTGTGAAGTTATTTGGATGGTCCAGTCAGTCCTTGGCTATTTTAATTAGCTCACCTGTGGATTTAGTGGATGGGAGGCAGCTATCAGTTTTGACAGCTGATAAGGAAGACGGGGTCATCACTTACCATCACTGGGCTGTGGGAAACTGGCAAAAATTGTCTCTAGGAATGGAAAGTTTAGAGGAGCTCTTGTAATGAAAAGGTCTGAAACACCTCACTACAGTCAATTCTTGTTTTCCCTTCAAGGTTTTAAACTCCTGGCTGTTAGGGCTGAAAGGGTTTGACAGTTGCTTTGGGAAATGGTGAGCAATGCACTTTTTCCTGTTGCTGATTCTCATTCGGTTATAAGTCATTTGTTTCCTTCTCACACAATGTTATCCAAGCTTTTGAATGGGGAAAGGACAGACCAGTGGGGTGGCACTGGGTGCTTGACTGTGCATGACTGTGAAGCCATACTGGGCCCCATGCTTGGATAGGAGATTTATTCTCTTTCTGTGCAGGGCTGCAGGTTAGTTTGCTTTTCTTCAATATTATAGCTGAACTCTAGGCCTGTTAACTCAGAGAGACACATAAAAGAGAGTTCATGTTATTTGAGGCAATTTATGCAGGCAACTTTCATCTGAGTGTAATTGTCAATTTATAATTTCAAGAGCTGTATATTGGGAACACAGAGCATTGTATTTGTGTGGATTGGTTTGTGAGTGGGCATTCGAATGTAGCTGAATGACTCGTAAGCTCTTGGTAAGCTCTGATTAATTCGAATACTTTTGAAAATGCATTTGATTCCTCTCTTGGAAAGTAAAATACCTGTCAATCACTGTAAGCCTAATGACAGAAAGCAGATAAGTGAAAGCAGAAGGAAAAACAAGTGAATGAAGAGGCTAGCTAAGAGGAAATTATTTTATATGGCAAGCTACTATCCAAAATGTAATCACAGAAAGCAAACTATACAGTTTAACTATTCCCTCAACACACCATTGCTTTTCTCATCTCTACGACCTCTGCACCATTTCAGATCTCAAGTGAAATTGTGTCTCAGTTAGAGATGGGAAAAAAAATCCCAAATCCTTGACTCTCACAAATTGCCTGGTTTCTTCCAGAAAACACTTAGTAAATGGCAGCAAGCCACAGGGAGCTTGGAGAAACAGACTCTGAGTCCTGAGAAGGCACGTTGTACAGATTATATGACGTTTTGTATAGTTGTAATTTAGGTGACAGAGAGGTAAGTTCCTGCTGTGCCTTGGGCTCTTCTTAAAGCAGTTTTCAAGGCAGTGTTGTCTGCCCAAGAATGCAGGTAGTATGTTGATCTGGAATAAAAGATGACACTACGTGAATTGTTAGCGTGTCTGATGTCTGCCCACAGCTAGAAAAGCACCTCATGTGCTAAAAACAAAAAAGATTAAAAAACCAAAAAAAAAGCTGAAAAGCAAACCCCCACCCCAAACAAACATGAAAATAGTGTTTTATAGGAGTTGCTGCTAGAAACTGCTGACAGTTGGCTGTCAAAACCCATAAACATTCTTTTTTTCCCCTCATTTACTAGAAACAAGAAGGTCCTACAGAGCATTTAACATTTTGATGGACACAGTAGTTCTCAGGGGGTGTAACATTCCATCACTCAGACCTGGCATAATTTCCCTAAGCTCTTCTTTGCACATTAAGTATTTGCTTGTGACAGCTACTTTTCATCTCAGAATAATGAAGTTCTAGTAGATCTTTAGCAATATATGTATTTCAGTGGTTTCTTTTTCCCTGTTTCTCTTGCATCTTTTCTACATTTGTGAAGGAGGTTGCTAAATGAGTTATAATGTGCTGTAATTTTGTCTATTCAAACCAGTGTGGTTTTTAGTTGTGAAGTTGTCTAAGTTTACTGTTGACAGTGTTTTGGAGTCTGTTTTGGGGAAGAGACATCTCTTAGTGCCTCAAAACCTGCTAGGGAGTCTGTTGCAGATCAGGCAGGGGCTTTTTATTATTTCCACTAATTGCTTTAGACATAATTCTGTCTTGTTTTCAGTAGTACTTTTGTAAAAGCTTTTCCCCTTTCACTCAACACTAGCACAGCCTGTAAACCTGAATTAGAATGAGGAGTTTGACATAGAGGAGTAGAGCCTTGAGTTGTGCAGAACTTCTAAATAAGTAATAGTGACACGATTAAACACTAATATTTGAGTTGATATTTCTAGAACTTGTAATCAGGCTACAAAGCAGGCTGTCACAGAGAAGAATTGCAGCACTGTTGAAGCTGATAGTGCTCATGACAGTAACATTTAGCCCAGATGTTGTTCTGTAGAGACTGAAACCCTTGTTTCCTCTGTTCATCTGGGTAGCCTGGATGCTCACAAAATGATGAAGTTGTGTCTCTTCCGAGCACTTGTCTATTCATTAAGTGCACAGAAGCCTGGTTTTTGAAAAGTAACTGGGTACTGCTCTGTCTGAAGGGCAGGGTGATGACACCCCACGGCACAAGGGGCTGTGCCTATCCACATGTTGGCCCTTGGGCTTTGTGTCTCCCAGGGATCCGTGAGGTTTGCTGACACCAGCACCCCTGGTACCAGCACTCCTGTACAGCCCCACTGCCAGGACCTCCTGAATCTTAGTTTGCTTTGAATTTTCAGATAATTAATCAAAACTAGAAATATTTGAGAGTGCCCAGAAGGGATGTGGCCTTAGCTGGAGAGAAACTCATTCCTCTTCAGAAGCAGAAATTAAATTCTGCTGTTATAGACAATAAAGCTAGAGGGAACTTAATGACATCTGCAACATTATTGCACATTCTCTTGATCCGGTATTTAATGAGAAGGTAGGACCAGTGATTCCCTCCTTTCTGACAAGCCATCCCTTATAATTGCAAAAGACACAGGCTCCTTTTGCCCTGACACCTGCTAATACACTGCTAGAGGGATTTCTCATCATCACACTCTACGTTGTTTATGTGCAGCTTTGGTTTCTTTAACATCAGTGTCAAAAGCATTTTTAATGTTGAGCCTTCTGTCTCTTTCCATTTTCCCTCCCCTTTTGCTTCTTAAAAAAAAACAAAACAAAAAACAAACCTAAATAAAAAAGGAAGGAAGATTGGATCCAATTTTCATCAGACTAACATCAGCCTGAAGATATTTTCATCAGTTCTTGGCAGACCCTAGATGGACTGTGTAATAATGAATGCCTTTTCATGATTGTTTTCCTCACGCTTAAGTTCATTTTCTGTGAGCACTGTATGAAGTAATTTTAAGCTTTTAATTGTTTATGATATTTGGCACTTCCAGACTCTGGGAATGTTTCTGTATCTATGAAAGAGAATTATTAAGCACCAGAGAAAAATGCCATGCTACTTGCTGTTATGCTGAGGAAGACCTGCCAAATCTTGCAGTATTTGTGCATGCTATAGAGGTGGAAAGAAGGGAAGCTGGCAGAGCTAATAATAGCAGCAGCTTTGTGGCTAGAAGCCTCATAATTGTAACTCCATGATGACAGTCTGATTCAAAACATGATGAAATCCGTACTTCTATCTATTCCTGTGGGCCTTGGGTCAGTCCTTACAAATCCGAGTTGGAAAAAAACTTGGATGTTTTTGCACAAGACAAAAAGATTCTTTCATTGCAGGTGCAGGCAGGTCTCTTTCAGCATTTGTCAGGGTAAGTTTTCAATATATTCACAATATGCCTAAATGTAGCATCCCCTGATAACTTTAAGTCTGTCTCATGCAGTGTTGGCATGCAAGTCCAAAATCTGGTTGCTAATACATCATTCCTGCCTTGCCCTTCTGTTGATTGCCTTTCTGGCAGTGTGAGGAGAGGCAAAGAATGTGGCTTGCCATGACTTGGAAGGCAGCACCATTCTGCCCTTCTGTTGATTGCCTTTCTGGCAGTGTGAGGAGAGGCAAAGAACGTGACTGCCATGACTTGGCAGGCAGCACCATTTTGGTGGGGTTTTTGAACACCAACAGTGGGCTATTCATGACAAGAACAACTACTGACAGTGGACAACATAGTAGAGCATCTCTCCCATGAGGAAAGGCTGAGAGAAGTGGGATTGTTCAGCCTGGAGAAGAGGAAATTTGGGGTAACCTCATTGTAGCCAGCCAGTAGCTGAAGGGAGCCTACAAGAATGATGGAGAAGGATTTCTTACAAGAGCCTGTAGAGACAGGACAAGGGGAATGAATTCAAACTGAAAAAGAGTTGGTTTAGATTAGATAATGGGAAAAAATTCTTCACTGTGAGGGTTGCCACAGAAGTTGTAGATGCCCCATTCCTGGAAGCATTCAAGGCCAGGTTGGCTGGAGCTCTGAGCAACCTGTGTAGTGGAAGTTGTCTCTGCCCATGGCAGTGAGGTGGGAACTAGATGATCTTTAAGGTCTCTTCCAACCCAAACCATTCTATGATTCTATGAAACTTAGCCTTGAATCAAAAATTGAAGCAATGTTTCATCTAGATGTCATGATGGATTCTTTATTGCCATCAAACTGGGTGTTCTAAAAGATGCAATCTAGTGGTAACAAGATTCCACGCAGGGAAAGCCCCTTCAGAGCAATCTTATGGCCTGCCTTAATCTTGGGGGTCACATTGCCATCTGTTCTCCTGGTCATATCATAAAGAAATTATGAAAGTCATATTCACAAATAATGTCCATGCTCTGTTATTTAGATGATGCTTGGGTTTCAGTGCTGGGTACTCCACGTTTCACAACCAAGTATTCAATTATGTCTACCTCATTTTTAAAAATATTTAGACCTTAATCTGTAAAAACATTTATTCCAGAAATACAACTTGAAAAATTCTATGATGATTCAAAAGAGGCAGAGTTTTTACCCAAAGTCACTTAAGAGTTCGTACTCCACGTTTCACAACCAAGTATTCAATTATGTCTACCTCATTTTTTAATATTTAGACCTTACTCTGTAAAAACATTCTAGAAATACAACTTCAAAAATTCCATGATGATTCAGAAGAGGCAGAGTTTTTACCCTAAGTCACTTAAGACTTTACAACTGGATAATACTGAGGAAAGGGAAAAGTGCTTAGTGTAACCCTGTCTTTCTTTCTTGAATAGGACTCATGCACAGGCAGGAATATGGTCACAGAGAGCATTCTGTCATAGGTCTGTAGGGACATAGGGGAGCAGGAGTGCACCAGGACCTGTCAGCACATTTCTCCACTTGTCTCTGAGTGAATTTTCCAAAAAATGAAATTGTAATTGAGTCATCGTCATCATCACTGCATGCCTTGGTTAAGTGTTCATACGATTGCAAGAATCTGTGCCTAACACAGCTATTTTCAAGGTTTGGCAAATGTAGGCTGATACCTCCACAATACTCCAACTTCTGGCAGCTTGGGCAGCTTCCCTGTGGAGGTACAAGATTCAGCACCTTTTTCATAAAAGCAGAATTATGAAATGAGATTTGAGATTGGAGGTGTGAAATATGCAGCCTTAGGCCTGGTGTTTAAATTTCATGTTATTTCATCTCCATTCAGGTTCTTTGTCCCTCTTTTTGTTTTGACATACTGTTAAAATTCTCCCACTAGGTATTTTCGGTGGGACCTGTGTGTTTAGTTCTTGAAGAGTGCAGTGTCTGGAGAACTGCATAACTTGTGAAGTCCCCTGTGTGTGAGCAATGTATGATACGTGGGCTGGGAGATTTTGGGGGTATAAGCTCTGTCCCTTCCCAGACAGACATGAATGTTTGGAGTAAGAGATAAAAACGGACTGTTCTAAAAGCTATCTTGGGATCTTTGTCACAATATTTTGGGTTTTAACTTTGATTAAGGTCCGTATTTGTAGCCCTATCAAATTCCATATGAAAATTTCTGTGTAGGTCCAGACTTCTCTTCCTTGAAACAAATGAAATCTATTTTCTTTTCCTTTGTACTCTTACTGCTTGTGGGAGCAGGTGTACATCCATTGGCATACCAACCAGATTTTCTGAATAACTTGGCTGCTGCTGAAACCACTTGAAAACTGTATTTTCCTTAGCATTTGTAAGAAAAGAGTCCATTTTAAAGTTATGTGTATTTTTATTTATAAGGAGCATTTAATCTTAAAAAAATGCAGAAAAAAAATCCAAAATGGAGTTTATTAATGCATTTTCAATTACTGCTGAGTTTTACATAGCTATATTTTTACTTACAACATAAATATGGAGCTGTCTGGAGAAAATATGGCATTGGGGAACTTGCAAAAAGGAAGACAAGTGACAGCTTTGTCTGAGCTTCCCAAAGAGAAGTTTCTCTCTGAGAGCTGTTTCTCCAGTGTGTCAGGAGTCAGTTAAAAGGAGCCAACCCAAGAGTTGGAGGGATGTCCCCCAGCAAATGTGCATATGTTTGACCTGCACTGCATGAGCACAGCTTGTCACATAAATGTGTATCTGTAGAAGACGTCAAGCAGGGTGGGAGACCCAGGGGCTGCATTTCTGCATTCATTCAGTGGCTGCTGCCCTGGTGTACTTCCCTTGGAGCTGGTGTAAGGCCTTGTGGAAAAGGGACATCAGGGGTCTTGTGAGCATGGTAGCAGTACCCATGGCAAAGGCAAGTTTTATCCATCTCCTTCTACATACACTCCTGTTCCTGCTGCAGTTGGATCTCCTGGAAGCAAAGCAGTGAAGGTGTGTTTGGGTGTCTCAGGCTGACCACCACACAGTGGGAAGGCTGATGGCAGCTCCTCCATGGCCAAGTGTGGCTGGCATCCATAAGGAGGGCTCACCTAGGCAGTGCCATGGAGAGCAGTGGGGGCTGTGGGTGGATAAGTGCTGCCAACAGCTTGTCCATCAGTGCTCACCTTTCTGCATTTGCTGGAAGAGATTTATTGTGTCCTTCACCACAGAGATCATGCTACTAACCGCTTGAGGTGCAGTGACTAGGGCTAATATGGATTGGGCCAGGCTGTCAGTATGGGATTGATTGCTTGAGACTTGCTCATTGCTGTCTCTCCTGCATGCTGCTTTAGCAGAGACAGCTTTTGTCACATAACTTACCCATTTATGTTGCAAACACCAGTCATTAAATAGTGAGAGGTGCTTCAGTGCTTTCCAGACACTGTGCTGATTGGGCTGTGTGGAGCAGGGGTTGGCTCAGACACTGACTTGGCAAAGCATCCTGGCCTCTGGGTCTGAAAAGCTTTCCCTGATGATCCCTGTGAGTGTGACCATTGCACCAGCCAGTCATACATACCTTCTGAGCATTTAAGGCCAGTCCTGATCCATAGGTCAGACCAAGACAACATGCTCATGTACCCTGTTAGCTACATCTGGCACAGATGTGGGTGTCCACACTTAACATACAAACTCCAGGAGAGGGAAGGCTTGAGGACACAGAATTTTGCAGGGACAAACTGACCTGGCTTGGTCAGGTAGCTTCCTTGGTTTGCTGGGGCTTTTTGCCCCCAGAGCCAGCCTCAGGATGCTGCTGGAGTGACTCTCTGAGACCCTGCTTGGCACCACTTGGCTGCAGCAGAGTGAGCAAGGCAGTTGCCCTGATACTGGGCTGACACTCATCCCTCAGGTAAAGTGGGAAACTGCCAGTGTGTGGGAAGCCGTCAGCCTGCAGGACTGCATTGAATTCCCTTCCCAGTGAGTCCTATTCTTTCACTTCTGAGATTACACTGCTTTGTCCATTTTCTACTGAGCTCATTGCAGAGTGAGTTTCCTGGAGGGAAGAAAAAAAAGACTGTCAAGTACCACGTTTTCTTATTCTTATCTCATATTTAGTTTCCTAATTACAGCTTGGAAATAAAATATCCTTCCTGCTAATTTTATTCTTTTGTATTTAGGAAATGCTGCCAAGTCTGACAACTTCTTCCTTCCAAAGACGCACTGTTAAGATGGTTTTTTCCCTGCTCCACAATGACAAAACTGTCAAGAAGCACTGGAGTCTGGAGAAACATTCACTTTGTGTGTGCCAGTGAAGAAGTGCTTATTAACTTTAGTTTAATTTAAATTTGTCTGCAACAGAGGGATGTGTTTATTTACACATTTCCCAATAATGATTTGAATCTCAAAGTTATTTCTGCATTGAAGTATAAGGTCTTTAAGTGGATTTTCCCCAAAGCAGCTAAAGGGATTAGGTATCAATGTTCAGTAGAAGCTGTGGGCTGCATCTTTTACCCTCTGTATTGCAAACTTCAGGTTTGTGGACCCCTCATTTTCAAACAAGGCTACTTACTGGTTCTTCATTAGTGCCAGAGTGGAGTTTTTGGGTTGGCTTGGAAAATACTAATATTAATGTAAATTGCACAGAGTTTTTGTAGGGAATGTATTTCCATCATATACAAGGAAGAAACCTTGCCTGACTACGGGGGGGACACTGTGAGGCTTTTTTCACTACTGTGGGATCCTTGGGCTGCTCCTATAGAGATCATTTAGCCTTAGAGGCTCAGGAAGATGTAATTAGGAGGGTAGATGGCAAATTAATCCTTCTTTGTGCAAAAATGTTCTCTTTTGCATAGAAATAGAGATAAATCAAGACATGAAGCTCTACAAGCTTCTGAGGTAATCAAGCCATGAGCAGCTTCCCCATGTCTTGCCAAGCTCATTGTCCTTGTGCCCCTGGCTTTGGGATTGAATCAAGCTTTGCATCCTTAAACTGCACATTGCTTCTAAAAGAATATGTGGGAGGGAGGGGAAGAAGCATTTTGCAAATGGCTGTTGGAAAGTCTGGAGTAGTATTTGCTGTACTGGCACCACAAATGGCCAAGCTGCACTAAAATAGTATTAGATCATTTGCAGTGAGTGAGCTCTGAGATGAGACTGATGGGAATGGCTCTAACATTAGAAACTTGGTGCTAAACCATTGAGTCGGGAAAACAAATACAAGAAGTCACTTTTTAACACAAAACAGAACATGTATCTTCCTGGGATCATTATATTTACAATGGCACTGCCTTGCTCTGACCTGTCAGAGCTGGAGAAGTATTTTTCTTCTGGTTTTTTTTTGTTCTTTCTGGTGTTATAAGACAGATGGTGTCTGCTCTTAAATAATGAAATAAACCATGTTCCACACAACGTAAGACATTTGAAAATGTTGCTATAAATGTGCAGAGGTTGTGCACTTCTCAGTTAAAATAGATTCTTTCAAATAATTCTTTCTCCAGCTTTTCCCCCTGAAACAAGCGTGCAGTTAATCACAGAGTGAAATCTCTTTCCCCCTGTAGATTGTGTTCCGGAAAATCAGCGATGTCAAGCGGGAAGAAGAGGAGAGGATGAAGAGGAAGAATGAGGCACCTCTGATCTTACCCCCAGACCACCCGGTCCGGCGGCTGTTCCAGAGGTTCAGGCAGCAGAAGGAAGCGCGGCTTGCAGCGGAGAGGGGCCGAGATCCGGAGGACCTGGATGTGGAAAAGGGCAATGCCGTGGGGGAGCAATCCTCCGCTCGCGCCGTGGTCAAGGCCAGCGTTGTGACCGTTCGGGAGAGCCCGGCGACCCCCGTGTCCTACCAGCCCGCCTCCACCTCCGGGGCCTCCGACCAGGCCAAGCTGCAGGCCCCGCCGTCGGACCACGCGGCGTGCAAGGCCCCGGGGGAATACCCCCGGCGGAAAGGCTGGGCCAAGTTCAAGGAAGCCTGTGGGAAGGGTGAAGACTGGAACAAGGTCTCTAAAGCAGAGTCCATGGAGACTTTACCTGAGAGAACTAAAGCTTCAGGAGAAGCTACCCTGAAGAAGACAGACTCTTGTGACAGTGGCATTACAAAAAGTGACTTGCGCTTGGATAACGCCGGGGAGACGAGAAGCCCGCAGGACCACAGCCCGGTCCTCACCGAGGTCAAGCATTCCTTTTATCCCATCCCAGAACAGACTCTTCAGGCCACCATGCTAGAAGTGAAGCATGAGTTGAAAGAGGACATCAAGGCTTTAAACACAAAAATGACCAATATAGAAAACCAGCTTGCTGAGATACTTAGGATATTGACCTCAAGAAGAAGCTCCCAGTCACCCCAGGAGCTGTTTGAAATATCAAGGCCCCAGTCTCCAGAATCAGAAAAAGACATGTTTGGAGCTAGCTGAGGTGTTTCTTTTTAAAAACAAACAAACCAACAAACAAAGAAACAGCCCCCTAACACTTTACATTTAATCTTTCTTGAAAACAAGTGAGGGATCCGTTCACTAAGCATGTTCCCTCTGTCTAAAAAGGTATGGTAACAGGAATTGCAACCTCATGTCAAGATGGCAGCTGACTTTGAAGCCTTTTTGACAGCAAGGGTACAGTTTCTAAAGTTTTTCTTTCCACCCTTTGTCCTCATTCCCTCCCCAGCCCCCTTCTCTCCCTCGGGATGTTGGAATAAAAATTCTGACAGCAGCAGCCATCCCCGTGAGCCCCAGCTGATCTCTGAGGTTTTTGGAGCATGCCTTATGTCCTTAGCTCGGGTTATGCCTATATGAATAAGCACTTGCCAGGGTGCTTATATTTTCAGTGTTTGGTGGGTTGTTTGTTTTTTTGTTTTGTTGCTGCTGTCACTGTCTCAGTCACCTCTACAGCACGTTGGATGTCACAGTATATTTTCATAAAGCTGTAATAATGCAAAGAGCAGTAGGGGACTTGTGTTTCATTATGTGCTGAAGTTTATTTTGGGTAGTCAAGGAAGAGCTAATAAGATGAAAAAAAAATTGTACTTTTTAATTTTGAACTGACATATTGCTGGAACAAATGCATTTGGCAACATTTTCAAAAATAGCCACAGTATTTCAGATCTGTTAATACATGGGATCTTCCACACTGTCATTGACTGAATGAAGGATATGTTTTTTTTCAAAAACTTGTCTTCTGCCTCAGATGTCTTTCAACTTTTGATACTTCTGCTTTCAACTCCAGCTGCTGGAGGGTTGGGTGTGCAGTCTATCTGAGAGCAGCCCTCGGCACAACATATTTGAAACATCACTAATAGGTCCTACAGATTTGCTTCCCGATGAAAATATACTGTGGCATTTATGTCCTGTTCTGCTATGAATCTGCTCTTTTAATTCTTGTTAAATTATTATTCAGAAGTTTCTGTTTTGATAATGTTCATTGAAGCCAAAGTCTTTCACAGAATTTTAAACATTTTTAGATGGTGGCATTTTCCTCTACATCCAGATGTATTGTTCCTGATCTAATCTAGCTTGGAAGCAAATGGATAGTAGAGGCAGAAATACAGTGCTTACTGTATGCAAGTGCTATTGTAGCAAGGAAACAAAGAGATCTGCTTCTTAAAGAAGGAGATGTTTCCAAAACTTATATTTTCATAACTTTTTTCAGAGGAAGATTGAAGCACTTTACCAAAACTATTCTTCATTATTCATATAGGGTAGCATAGATGGTATGACTTGTGTTCTCACCTTGGGATACAGGTATCTGTTCACAATATATTCACTCCACTGATCTGGTATGTTCACTGCTTAACAGTAGCTTAGATCTCAGAAACATGGTACCATACCACACTTTAAGGGGTTTTCATCTTTAATGTCATCAGGTTTTAACACTGAGTGCGTTAAGTCTCATTCTTTTGCCTTGGTACTAAGTCATTTACAAAGAAACACAGGATTTTTTGGGGGAAGATTTTTTGTTCATGTTAAGTATAGAAGAGGCAAGGAACACAATCAATTTTAATGATTTCTGCTGGCCTGATGCTTGCACAGTGCAATGCAGAACAGTGTCAGACTTCCCTGGGGAGTTGGGACCTCCACTGATGACTGGCACAGTGGTGAGGCTGTGCTGTGCAAAGCTCCCAGCTCAGGTCCTGCTGTCAAGAGTGTTTGTTTGTACCTGTTCCTGCAGTAACTGCCCTTGCTCTCAGATAGATAATAATTATTCCAAGTACAGCAGCATCATTTCTAAGTCCAGAGGCAGGTGGTTTAGGATTGCCTTTTATTGTCTTACTCCTTGGTTTGGTATGAAGGTGCCCACAGACTGTGAATTCATACCCAAGGATTGAAATACTCCTGAGAAACAACTCTCAGGTTCAAATCTGTGGGTTACCTTCTTCCCTCCCACAAGAAAAGGCAAGCAGGGAGGTGAGTTGCTCTGAAACCAAGAAGCTACTTCCTTAACTTATTTCTGGTTCCATGTTTAGGTTTTTTCAGTGGTACCTGGTGTCTTTCACAGTTGCTCACTGTAGACCTGCAGTGCTGAGGAAGGCATTCTCTGACCAAAGCCACGCTGTTTGTGTTTGGTGCTTTAATAAGCAGCAGTAAGTGGCAGCAGTTACCTGCAACAGCAATGGCATGGCTGCCACAGAAACCCAGCCATCCACAGTTTCTGTGAGAAACTCATCCATTCACAGTTTCTGTGAGAAACTTTGTCATGATTTTTTTTTTTCTTTGTAGTCTTCTTAGACAGTAACTACTACCTAAGTAAACCCCAGGTGTACTGATACACAAGGATTTGTAATTGATTTCCAGCAAGTTTTTAGAGACTGCCTTGGAGTCACTTTCCTGATCCAGGCAAATTCCTCACCAGCATGATATTCACGACACTTTTCTTCATAAAGTTTTTGAAAGGCTGAAGGTCTTAGCAAGTCCTTTGTGAAAGTGCCACCCATTTACCTGCAGTTAGATAGACATGGACTTGAGCTTGTCCCAGGTGGACAAGGGAGGAAATGTTTACAACCTCCCAAGTATGTGCCTAGTATCTCCAGAATTGCAGTGCAAACCTGTAAGTAAACGTGCAGTTGCAGGTTACCTGGCCCTTTGTTGCTGATACTGAATTGATGTTTCTCAGTGATATTTTTGTGTGCCCTCAGGGATATGTTAAAGGTTATTCTGCTGTTGCTGATTGCCCAGCCTGGAATCCCAGCAGGACCAGCCCCAGAAGCCCCCTAATTGTAATAATTACCCAGGCCTGTGAACAAAGGCAGACAAGTCCCCGTTTTCTGGGGATGCTCCTTGTGTAGCCTGATGCTCAGAATGATACCAAACTCCTCCCCATCCTGTAAAACAGTGGTTGGGTGAACCCAGGCCTTTTGTCAGGCTTTCTTCAGGCTCTTACAATGGCCTATAAAGACATTTATTATTTGTAAAGCCCTCAAAGATTGTAACACACACCTGAATTCTACTTAAAACTTGATGTCTTTGAAGATTATGGCCAAATTTCACTTTGCTATGGTCACGAAATGGCAGAGAAACTCTGTTTGCTCCTTCCAATGACACCTTCAGGGTGTCTGCTCCTGGTGAGCCCTGACAGAAGTCAGTGTCAGTCAGACCTGTACAGCTGTAACTGAGATTAGGCCCATTATTATGAGCTGTCAGGCACTAAAACTGGTTGTGAGAGAGTGCATCATCTCTAAGCAACTGTATTTGTTGTAAGAGAATTGGAAAAAAAATACTGTCTAGGATGAGTTTTGGTGTTTGGATTCCCTGGACTACTGAGTGGCTAAAAAATTAACAAATCCATGTCCACACCTTCGAACCCCAGGCTAATCTGAACCTGTGCTATGGTGCTCAGGCTCTGCTGATGCAGCACTTTTCCTTTAAAGAGTGGCTAAAAGCCCCTGTGTCACAAATTCGTCTTTCTCCACTGAGCCTTACGCTCAGACAGATGCCTATGGCTGGATGGCATGTGGACCCATCATAATTGTTATTAGTTCTTTGATTTTATTTGTCAGCTTTTCCTTTTTCTCTTGTTCCAATCTACATGTTGGCTAAGCCTTTTCACTGAAATTATTTTCCAGCTTAGAACTGAAGGATCTCTGAAAATAAGACTCTGCCCCTTCACAAGCAAATGCTTGTAGATTGTATAAAGAAAAAACCCAAACAAAAACCAAAGCCTCAGTTTTAACAGTGTTCTGGCATAGTGCTTCTGCCTTTTAACAACCTGCTAAACGACCTGCATCATTCTAAAAGAGATGATGTGTTCCATTTTGACTATATGGTGTAATTAAATTTCAGCCAAAAGAAGGTAGTGGAGAGAAGGAGCCTGTATTACGATTTGGTCAGATGGGAACTTCTGAAAGTTCATGCTTAAATGGTTACAAAGAATACAAATACGCAGCACAAAAGGATTAAAAAAGCAAACCCCAGCCCTCACCCCTACCTTGTTCAGATACATTTACTTCTGTCTGGTATTACAAGTATACTTTTGAAAACACCATTCTTCCTTTAAATCTCTTCCACAGTTCTGCCCTGAATCCCAGCGAACACCCCGTTTAACAGCTTCGAAGGCGATGTTCTGTTTCTACAGCACTTCCCTTTAATGAACTGAACAAGATACTTACTGTGACTATCTGGTGATATATTTTCAATCACTCTTAACCAATCTGTGAAAAAATTGACTACATAATTTGTCTTTACTATATAAACAACAAGGTGTATGATTACGCTTGTGCAGATGCGTGTACATACACACATATATATATAATATCTATGTATAGATAAGTCTATGGATTGCATTTCTGTTAAGTAAAAGCACATTCCTCATTGATTCCAGTCCAAGAAGGGAGCTTAAATCTTCCCAGTAGACATCCACTGAGTGTCCTGTTAGTGTCTTGTTTGTTAACTGTTGAACTTTTAAGGCCATGATTTTTGATTTTTCTAGCTGGCCTCAACTTTGTACTGTGAGTCTGGTAAACAGTGTGACTAAGAGAAGATCTGGTGAGGGTCATGATAGTCAGGAAAGAGAAATCCATGTGGAATTGGAACAATGCTGTATCCTAGTTAGTAGGGATAAGGCTCATAAACTGGTGTTTGATGCTCACAGTATCTCTGAAGCCAAGCTGCCCTGGAAGTGTTTCTCATGGCTTTTCCTGCAAGAGAGATGGTGGAATAGATGGATTTATTTTTTTCTGGTACCAGGGGCTGTCTCAAAGGTGCTGAGCCTATCCTTCTTCTCATGGGCAGCGTAACACATGGTTGCTGCACCTCTGCTTTCTTGTCCTGGTGTTAGGTGGCAAAAAGCATCTTCTACTGAATTTTTCATTTCCACATAGTCTCCTGTGGGTGTATTGGCAATAACAAAGTCTGTGTTTTTGCTGCACTTGTGATATATCAAGACAAACCTTTTAGAGAGAGTCCCATGCAGGGGGAGCTCCAGAAATTTGAGGTGAGACACAGTAGGATACTGTATCCTCCAATCTGACATCATTTTGACCACATTGTTGTGGGAAGCATTGATTCAATTAAATAAAAATAAAGCTTTTTTGCAATAAGATATATCCAGCATTTAGCCTTAAGACCCTTTCATAAGTGATATAATTCAAACTGTGATTCCATTCTTCTTCCTTCTTAATGTTCTGTAGTATTTACAGTGTTGCCTAAAGATGAAGCACTTTGATTAGCTTTCTAAATCTAATGGAAATCACTTGCTGGTAATCACATTTCTTTCTCCACTTATTGCCTTCTTATTAGGATAATTAATTACTCCAATTGCCCTCTCCCCTCATAAAACAAAGAGACATAGCTATTGTCTAAACACTTTTGTATATCAGGGAGCCAACCTGTCATATTACAAAAGTGTTTCAGAGACTTCTTTTTACAGGTCAACAAAGCTAATGTGAATTTACCTGCAACTGTAATTTGTTTCAAGCTGATTGTTGAGTGTTGTGTAAACATATTTGATGTGTAATCCCAGAACATCTCTGTAACGGGATCCAAATGCCTAATATTAACAAAACAGTTCGGGGTTTTCACTAACTGTTCTGAAAGGCTCATGGGTTTCTTTCTTCTTCCCACTAAATCTTTGACCACTAACATAGAAAAAGAATCATTTTAGCTGTAGATGAAAGAAGTTCAATAATCTTGTATCAGGATGAACTGCTATATAAAGAAACACCAAGTTTTCCAATGAATGTGTTCTATTATTGTACCGACATACAATCAATATTTGTACATCTGTTGGAGACCTGTCTGTGTTTCAATATTTAGCCACCACTGCATGGACACTTGATTGATATGCAGTTAATGCAGTTGCTTTGGCGCTTTTCAATGTACTTCACTTGTTTTTATCCTTTCAGAAATCCACCAAATACTCTCAGTTCTTTTTCTTTGCATTTGTCACTTTGTTCAATGAAGCATGACTAGAAACAGAGAATGAGTAGATACTATTTTTGTGGTCAGCAAAGCAGCTGCCAGTAGATAGACAGTGTGTGTATGTATGTATGTATACGCACTGTCTGGGAATGTTTCAGATACAAATGCAGCCACCTCCATTAATGATATCCCTAGTCAACATTTTTAAACAAGCACAAATAATATTTGTAAAAAAAGAAGTTTAATTTTATTTATTATAGTAATAAACTATTTTATACATTACAGTTACTTTGGTGTGCTTTTCTCTGTGTTGAATATGTGCTCATAAGATCAGCAAGGTGATTTTAAATTAGTCCCTGGAACTTCTGGCTAGCAGTTTTGTGGCTGTTGGTTTGTATCTCAAGTGTTATCAATGGAGCAGTGGGATATTATTGCTTGAGTTGTAAATGATTCAGGTTGTTTTTCAGATTTCGTTCTGCTGTGTATCAGTGCAAAAGGATTCACATTTCCAGGCTCACTGTAAAATAAACTCAGGTGCTCTTTAAAGTGAATATCCTGACACCCCAGGCAGTGTCCCCTGCTGTGGGGCACTAGGCCAGGTATCTGCTGAGCAAAAAGAGATCACCAGAGGTCACCAGGCTGTGACCTGTCTGAAATGATCATCCCATGTCCTGAAGGAACACAAGTCTGTGTTTTAGACTGTGTTCATTGCTGCAGTATCTGAGAACTTTTACAAAACTCACGGAAACCAGAGATCAAAGAACCTTCTGCTTTCCTGTCATCTGCTTGCAGAAGAAAGTGACCTCACCATGGACTCACACAAAGACAAACCCCACAGAGGAAGCCCCTGGCAGTGACACTGCTGTAACAGGCTGCAATGAATATTATTTTGTTGGTATCTCAGCAAAGGATACCTAAGGTCATGGGAATGGGAGATCCTTTCAGATCAGGGTGGACACATGTGACAGGATCACACTCAGCAGTCATTCCTGCAGGCTAGAAGCCATGCTGGAAGTTTATACAAAGTTTTAGTTTTCAGGATGTCAGCCTGGGCCCTGTGAGCTTTGCAGCCAATTTTGTGGCTCATTCTCCATCCTCTCACCCAAGGGTCTGGTGAACGTGGCTGTCACCTGTACTAAGACACTCCATGAGATTGTCAATCTCATCTCCAAAAGAACAGCAACAAAGCAGGAGCTTTCAGACTGCCGAGCTGGGGCGGATCTGTACGGAGAGCAGCCAAGGAGCACAATGAGGAGCTATTTTTAACACCATTTCTGCATCCACTGCCGTATGTGGTGTGACAGGAGCGCTCGTCACTCGCATTGTTTCTCTGGCCAACGTGAAAATCCAGCTTTCTTTTGCATTGTGTTATACAGTGTCCTTATACTTACTAGAAAAGGGAAAGTTACCATAGTGAAGGCATGTACTTTGACTTGGGTTTTTTTTAGTTTTGTTCTGTGGGGTATTTTTTGGTTTGTTTTATTTTGGTTGGGTTTTTTTGGTTTGGGTTAGGCTTTTTTGTTGTTGGTTTTTTTTTGTTTTTTTTTTTTGTTTGGGTTAGGCTTTTTTGTTGTTGTTAGGTTTTTTTTTTTTGTTTTTTTTGTTTGTTTGTTTTTTTCCTGAGGTCTCTAGAGCCTGTTGTGCTCATTTTCTGAATTCTTTATTATTTTCTTTGCTCCTGCATTCTTTGCAGCCTCTCTGGCAGTGCTCCAAGGTTCAGTGAGCACAGGAGGGGTAGCACGATCCACACAATGTTCCCCATCAGAGTTTCTCTCCCCTCAGCAGCCCCACAGCATTTCAAACCAAGGACAATTAACTAGAGCACTTTTTGCCCAGGTTTACATGCCAGATTGCAGACTCATGTTCTGCACGCTGCCCACCAGCCCTGTGCTCAGCTGGGCAGCAGCTGTGAGCAGCCTCAGGCCCACCTGCACCAGCCCCTGCTCCTCATTCCCTCCACCTGGGAGCACATTCACAGCAGGGACAGAAGGTTTCTAAAGCACAGGGAGTGTGCTCTGGCTTCTGATTTTTCTCAGAAATAGCTGCAGGTTCTTCTGTTTGGTTATGAATTAGTGTGCAGCTGCTGGGGACCCCTGCCAGGGGGTGTGCAGTCCTGGGGCAGCAGCAGGAACTCCCAGGGACAGTCAGCAGTGCATCGGCTTGTGGGGAGGTGAGTGCTGCCTACACAGTTTTAAATTCTGCATTTGGTAATGGAGGCTCTTTAGTTGCTCTGTGGTACGTTTTAGTATCTGTGTTAAACTTGGAAGCACTCTGGTTCTTTTTTGCAATGGAGTAAAGACAACCAGCATAAACCAGCTCTTCTGTGCTGTGAGAGCCAGTGGGACTGAACTGCAGCAAATCAGCAAATCCCTCCCCCTCGCACATGTGTGCAATAGCAATGGGTTTTATTTGCTCCCAGAACACTGAGGAAACATCAAAATTATTCCTGTTTAGCGTGACCCAGCAGTGTGTGTGGCTGGTGCAGGGCAATGCTCAGGAAACCCTTCCAAAACTTGGGGAGAGCACTGAGCCCCTCACCCAGTGGGAAGCAGCCACTGTGCCCCAACACTGAGGCTGAGGAGACCTTGGCTGATTAGCTGCTCTCTGTGCTTGCCTTCTGCTCCAGGAGTTAGGCTGGTTAGTAAGGCTGTGTATCCAACCAGAAAATGCTGGATGCTGTGTTGCTATGGTATTTATTGCTGCCAGTGGTGTCAGGGGTTTAATTGCTACACACATATAAAGAATCTCAGCCAATACAAGTCTTTTTCACCTAGAAGATTGAGTTTGTGCTTCTTTCCTTCTAATTCACCACAACTTCTGCGTTGGTATGTGGCAGCTGGGGGAATTAACCTCTCCTGTTCTTGAAAGACAGGATGAGTAAAAACCTGTGAGAAATCCAAAAAAGGCATTAGGGAAAGTGGACTTCTGAAGTGTCAGAAGTAGCTATCAAGATGCTCCTGCACAGCTGTATCTGTAAAATACATGTGCTCAAGCCTTGTCTTTTTGCTTTTTTTCCCTTTCCTTTTCCATTCCTGCTTCGCCTCTCCTAATTAAGTTCAAGTCCTTACGTAGCACAGGCAAATTCAGATTTAAGTTGCCCCATGGCACAGGTGTGGGTTTAAAACAAGCTTAACTGTGGCAGCTCCATCCATCATTACCAATTCCGAAGCTTTCTCCCTGCAGACCCACTTTAAGTACTTATGGAGGCAGGAGTGTCTGAGAGGCCTTGAGGAGGTTTTGGGTCTTTTTAAGCTTAGCTCAATTGTAGAGATTTTCTTGAAGATGTTTCTGTTCAGGTGGATGAGGGAAGGTATGAGCTTTGCTGTTAATTCCTACCTGGGTCGGGGGGAACACAGAGAACCTGTAAATGTCACTGCAGTTTCTCTGTGCAAATCTGAGGGGGTTGTGCTTTTGCACTGGGATGTCCTTCCACATCCCAATCTCCCAGCTTACAAAACTGGAGGCAGGAAGAAACTGTCCTGAAGTATCTATTACACATGTGGATTGTCTATAAAAGGAAGATTATGGCCTCTTCTTCATCAGGGGCTGCCACTGGGGGGAAATGCTAAGCAGCAGCAGCACAGGGAGGGCACTGTTAAGCCTGGGAGCAGCTGTGTGCTCAACAATGGGACCCAGACAGCTCAACAAGCCATGGCTCCCTGCAAGCAGGGCTTAGAGAGGAGAAATAGATTGCTTTTAAAGCTCTCCAGCAATCTTTTTTTGGTGAGTTTTACGGTCAGGCAGAAGGTATTTTAGAAGAACTAACGATAACAGGAAAATGTATTGAACACTCTCAGCATGAGAACTGGAAAGAAAGCTAAGATAATCCATATGGAGCCCCGAGTCAAAGTATTTATTTTTGTTTTCCTTTAGAATGACAACACTGCACATGCAACTTGGCTAGTGAAAATGGACAAAAATGTAAAGTAAAGCCATTCAGCTGAAAGCTAAATTGGTAAAAGCATCTTTTAGGAAAGTGTACAGGAAGTGTGCATGAAATACTGCATGAAATTACAATTCTGCCAACACAAATCATAAATAGCTCTATAAAATGGGGGTGGAAACCTCTCACTTGGGAGCAGCAAATAGAGCAGCTATGGCCAGGTGTGCTGAAAGGCTGCAGGCTGGTTGCTCTGACCCCAGTGTAGACCAGGGAGAAGAGTCTAAGGTCACAACAGCAAATGAAAACAGCATTTAATGTAGCAGAAGTATGGCCCTGGATACCTGTCGCATTTCCTTTACCCAGGAAAATCTGTTATGGAGGAAATTTGTCTGCGTCTAACGTAAGCATCCAAGGAAAACCTTGGAAAATGAAGTGTGAGAGGGGGGTTTGTAGGTTACACTCACTGAGGGGAAAGACATCAGGGAGGGAGCAGGAAAGGGAAGCACAACACTGGCACCAGGCAAAAGGGCAAATGGGACTGACTGCCCAGGAGGCTCCTTTGGCTGGAGGGTCTAAAGGGCTGTAGCCCTCTGAGTCACCATTTGCCTGCTGGAAGGAGCTGTGAGATACTTTACCCTGCCTCAGTTGTCTCTCCCAGTGTTGGAGAGTGCTCTTGAGTTACTGCCAGCAGCCCTAAAGTTCTAAAGATTTAGCTTGGAAACCTTATTAGTATGAAAATGTAATTCTTCTTAAAATAGAAGTTTCCTCAGCCACCATGAACTAAGAGCCCCCAAGTTCAGAACCCCAAAGTACTCCAAAAGCAGTGTGTTATTTTATTTTGAATGGCCGTCGTGCTTTTTAAAATCTTACACCTATGTCAGACCCAACTTGTAGTTGCTCATGGTGTCAGTGGTTATTGGCATAGCTGCTCAAGACAAGCAGGACCTCTTCAGACCTGTTGTAAGCTTCTTATTTTTACCAACAGATATTTGGCAGGTCTTGGTCAAATTGAGGAACTTTGAGAAGAATAACCTGAGTGAAGGTTGGGCAGAGGGCACCAGCAGTGGTGTGTGAAGTGTGGGTCAGAAGAACTGGATCCAAAGGTAGCCTTGAGACAGGATGCCAAGAGCTGGGGAAAGACAGTGGAGAGGTCACTGAAGTGGCCTGGAGCAAATATATGACCAAATGCAAGTTATCAACCTGCAATTTCATCATGAATTACCACCTCAGCACAAATCTATTACTGCAAGATTAAAGAAACACATAACTATAAATTAGCAGTGCCATCACTTCAAGAATTGTCTCATAAATGCTTATTTTTATCTCTGAATTGTGGCTTACTATACGGTAATCCTCCCACATACCTGAACCCCTAAAGCAACCTTAACCCTTCTGGCAGTGGTCTAAAAAATAAAAAAAATCAACTGGACCTAATTTTTTCCCTGACTTGCCTTTTGATTAATTTATGAACAGTGTAGCTGTTCTGGTCTTCCAGTATCATTTCCAGTTCTTCTATTTTTGCCACCTAATTTTGGAAACCCAAATGCGCTAGTGCAGAGATAAAATGTTATGGTCCATAAAAATTAATTAATTTTGTCAAGAAAGATCAGCTCTAGAAGGAGTGCCAATACAATTTAAATGCCACGGGTCATAACTGAGGTTATATTTCTGTGCTACTTCTTCAGTAAACTTTAATTTTTCAGTGGCTGGCTGATGCACCTGTCTGCAATGATTCACTTCAGCTACCCAACCATATATAAAGCTTTTCTTAAATCCCTGTGGATAGAATGCATTTCTGTTACCTGCAGGCTGACCATTGCTGGGGAAGGCACAGGCCACAGGTAGCCCATTTAATTTGTTCTGTTCCTCAAAGGTGCTGATATGCAGCTACCTAAGGCTATTTACACATATAGCTGCCCCTGGATATTAAGAAAGGTGGTGCAGGCTAATTTGTGGTCAAAATTTGCCTGTTAGATCCCAATGTTAGCTTAACTTGTTCTCACCCAGATCGTTGTGATTCCCAGCATAAGGAATGAGATTTTTTAACATAGTTTTAATCCTGGCATTATTTCTACTGGGTACAGAGTGCACACACCTTTTTCCTCTTGGAGCAGTTCACTTATGTTCCTAAAGCTTGTGGGAACTAAAGGGAGCGGTGCTGAGGCTGCCTCAAAGTTGAGCCTTGACACCCTTCAGCTTCTTCTCTTGTGCAGTATCCAAAGCGTGTCATATCCATGAGAATTTTCCTTTTCCTGTCCTGCGCATTGGTGGCATCTGAAAGCCTCTCAAGCTTGGAGCTGCCAGTGTCCCCTTGGCTGGGGATGTCTGAGCCACATTGTCCTCTGTAGGTTGGGTGTAGGTGCCTGGTGCCACAGGCAGCTGGGACTCATTCTCAGATGCTCTGGCAGGACCTGTGTTGGATGTGATTGGGTTTCCATGAAGCAGAAAATTAAAAACCACCAAAGTTGTCTTCATTTTTTCTTCCTTTTACACACAACTAATGGAGGAGCTGCTCCACAAGCAGCTCCTGGTTGGATTGTTGAATTCAGTGCTTGTTCACAGAAGAGCCCTGGGCATCCATGGGGACCCACCAGAGAGGGTTGCTCTCAGAGGTCCCATAATACAAGAAAGATCTATTGTAATGCAGATTTCCCCTCCTCCTCAAGGTGTAACAGGCACAGTGTTCTCCAGACAGGCTTTGCATCGAGCAGTATTTCAGCTATCCCTGCTGGATTAAAATATATGCCTTGACTAACAATTGGCTGTGTGCTGGGAGTTATTTTGGAAAGCAATAATGAGCTGCACTACTTGTGGAAGGGGGGGAAACTATAAAGAACCATGAGGAGAAGTTGTAACAGACCATGCATAGCAATCTCCTCGCTCTTCACAGCTCCTTGAGGACAATCCTGCTGCCAAGTCAGAGGAAGCAGAGCCTCCTCCCTCAGCGAGTGCAAACTGTGACCAGCTCAAGGTTTTGTGGTGACAAAGGCAATTAGGTGGGTGTGCAAGAGAAAGGACAGGCCCTGTGTTATTGCTGTGACTAATAACTAAATTGCTGCAGGTTTTCAGTTAAGCTGTTTTTCTTCTGACCTGTGGTAAGCTGGATATTCCAACTAAGCTGCTTTTACCTCTCAGATGTGAAAGAGATAGGTGAGCAAAGCCTTACTCACCTTTTAATCAATGCAGAATTAAAGAAAGAGCCACTTAGTATAATCTTACCCAGTAATGACAATGGCTCTGTTAATTTAGGAGGGGCTGGAGCAAGGGGGTGGGGGTTTGTGTGTGGGGGTGTGTGTGCAAGAGACTTCACTACAGCTTTGTGGTAACCATTGCAGCCATATATCACTATACAGTATGCTTGCTAGTCACTTAGCTTTTCAAAATCACTTGTGAACTCTTGTTGTCAGTAGTGTACCTGTCCAGCTCGTTTTCAGAGCCACCACCTTTGGGGGATTTTTTGTTCATTGCACTTTTGTGACTTTTGGGGTCTCACAGCA
Source organism: Passer montanus (assembly GCF_014805655.1). NCBI lineage: Eukaryota > Metazoa > Chordata > Aves > Passeriformes > Passeridae > Passer > Passer montanus. The sequence continues at coordinate 11,777,932 of NW_024358722.1, read as the reverse complement.
GTAGCAGTCTGTGTCTGCTGTTCCCCTCACCCTGGCTACAAGCGCTCCCCTTTGGTGCAAAATGGCCAGTGTCTTACTTTGGCCATGTCTGTCCTTGTCACCTGTTTCCTACACCCCTTAGCTAGCTTTTTCTCAGTGTTTGGAAGTCTCTTTCTCACACACCCTCACCTATTTTTTAACTTTGGGAAGTGGCATGGCTACTGCAGTCTCTTCCAAGTCTCTGCAAACTCCCCCTGCCCTCTAGGATTGCCACAGAGACCTTGCTTGGAGGATGGCACTTTGGGCTACCACACAAGGTGCCACATGGAGAGTCACTTCCCAGGCCATGCTGAGGATTGTGTCTCCAAGCTGAAGGAATAACTGAATAGCAAGTTTGGAGTTCTTCAGGTGTAGAGCCGTGTGTTTTCTGACTGCATGTGCCCCATGCTGACAGCTGCTGTATAAGCAGGACTGAGAAGGAATTTTGTGAGTGGGAAGCACCATTTTATGTGCATGCTGCTCTTCTCAGAAACTTCACATGCCGAAGTCTTTCCTTGACCCAGCTACAAAAGGCTGATTTGCTTTTTAAACTCACACCGTTAGGGAAGGCATGTTCCATGCAGTGCACAACCAGTCTGCATTGCACCCACCCTGCAGGTTTCCAGTACATAGTAGTGTTTCTCCACAACAGTGGAGAAACTGTTATTTTTCTTACACAAGGCTATAGTTTTCCAAGACACAGCTCTCAAGCCAACAGTGCATTTCAGCTTTATTTATAGAAACAGAAAAAGATACAAAATTATGAAAGATATATAAAGCACTGAAAAAAAAAATAGAAAACAATTTTAGTTCAGAAATAAGCATGCTCTAGATGACCTTCAGGGTCATTTCCATATTGGAGCTGGAAGTTTTTCATGCATACAAATTGGAATCCAGTCACTCAGTAGCACCTCGGTTCATGTAATAATGGTAATCAATGAGACTGAAGAACAGATTCATGACTTTTTGCTCTAATGCTAATTCTACTGAATTATAAAATTTGAGCAAAGTCTGAGAAAGTTCTTGCCCTTAGGTCAGTGCTGCCCCAAAATGGAGGCCAATCTTCGGATCCTTCTAGAAAATTCAGAGGCTTAGAACCATATACTCTATGACTGAGAGAATCCCTGCAATCATCATCCAGTCAGTCAGGAGAGCCATGTCTTTGGCCAGGCAGCATTCAAGGTAAGTTATTTTCAACAGGCCATGGTGTCTCCCAGAAATGGCTTCCAGGGGAAATCATGGCATTCCCATGGCGGGGGAGCTGGGGGACTTGTAACACAAAAGGCTGGAGCTTCTGCTTTGAAACAGCAAGAGATGGGCTTTTCTCTGGATGGATGGAGAGCTGAAGCCTCTGCCCTTGTTTCTTCAGGAATAAATGGAGGGTAATAAGAAGGCTGCCATAGTTGTGAGCAGCAGAGACATCAGAAATGCAGACAATAAGCAGAAGCCTGTCTCAGGTACTGAATTTCTTGTTGAAGGGATAAATTATACCAGACTTGGCTGAAGCTGCAGGAGTGATGGACAGTAGGACACTAATTCCCAACAGGCTGAAATGTCTGCCAGGGGCATGGAACAAGTTTTGACATGCTTTGGGTGGAGGAAGCTGCTTTTGGAAGAAGTTTACTCCAGAACTTGTGGCCTTTTGACCATGCCTAGGGGGAATGTCTAACTTTAGAAAGACTAAAGGTCTTCTGGCTGCTCTTCAGTATCAGTTTAAAACAGAACAGTGTAGAAGACACCCATAGAATCAGACAGGGGAAGGGTCTCCCCTTAAAAAACAGTGTGTGTCAAAGCACTCCTGCAACCTGGACAGCTGCAGGCATGACCTTCCCAGCTCTGGACAACACAGTCTTTGGGCAAAGATGCTGCTGTAGCAGGTCTATGTGGCCAAAGGACATGGAGCTCCCAGCTCATCAGTGCCACTGTATTGGACAATTCTGGTTTTTTCTAAAGGTCTTAAAAAGTTCCTCCCAGGGTGTCTGCAATAATTGCAGGAGCTGATTGCTTGGACACCAGAAAATGAAGCAGACTGAACAGATTTACCATTAAACCAGACTGGAGATATCTCCCTTTGTCACAGAATAATACTAGAGGCAGACTGAACAGTTTGAAGGCCCCAAAATAAAGGTACTGTTTAATGCTTTAGCTCTAAGACAAGGCAGAGAGCACTTAAAGTCCAAGGAGCTTTAAGAGCAGATTTGATTTAAAAGGAAAGCTGTTCCTTAGGAAAAGATCTTCCTCCTTACTCTGTCTTTTTAAAGAAAACCATTTCTAAGGTTACAAAAAAGGTGTTATTTTAAAGGCAAAATTTTAAAAGAAGACATTAAAAAGAAAACGCAGGCTTTGCTACAGTAAGTGGAAAAGTAGCTTAAGGCAGAACTACTCCAGTCAGTGAAAACACAAAGTGTTCTAGCTTATATGGGAAAGCAGTCAAGAAGAACTGATGAGCATCATGCCCTTCATGGAGTAGTGTAAGTGCAGGGCACAGCCCTACATGCCCCTGGACACCATCTGTGAGAGACTGGGCTTTTTGAATTCCCCAAGGTAGATTTTTTTTTTCAATATCTCAAAATGGGCAGCAAAACACGAAAACAACCCTCGACATATGTAAAATACCTGTTCTGAGATGCACACTTCTGAAGTACACAGAGTCACAAAGATGCTGTTTTACAAAAACAACATAATTCAAAATGCTTCATCATTTCTCCCCACCCCCTGCTGCAGACCATCAGTGCTTCTGCAGTTCAATGCCTGCATTTGCAATCCAGAACCAATTAAATGAGCTTTTGGATTAAACACACAGACTGAAGATTGGGTCTGGCTCACCCTTGTGCAGATAGAATATCCAGTGTAGAAAAACCATCAACCTGCCTTAAGAATAATTGTGTGCATCATTCCTAATGTGCAGCACGCTTCTGCTCCCATTCAATTCCAACATGAGAATAGCAGTACAGGAACCCATGAACAGTCAGTGTCGCCCATGGCCAGCCTATAAATAGAAAAGACAGACAATCCTAGTCAGAATAATTAATGACTGCTTCAAGTAGAAATACTCTTGGGATGGCCAACTTATGATGCTTCTAATTAATTTTATTAGCAATTCAGCTTCATAAGTAAGTAGAGTCAACCCACAAAATTTGAAAAGTAAAATTAACTAAGCTCCAGGGTTGCCTGACCCCCTGGCAGTCCTTGTTTTTCCCATTTTTCAGGGAATTAGACCAGATTTATTCCTGTTGAATTACAAAAGTCTGTTTTGATCCTCTCCTTTGGAGTGAGTTTGTGCATCCAGAAGATGGTCCCAATGAACCCTGATGCTTTAAGCTGGCTATGGTGCTTCCTAGGCACAAAGGGATGTACAGCCACAATGAAGATTATTACAAATCTGAACAAGTCCAGTTACTGTTCTGCAAAAGCATTCTGGGGTCATCTCTGATTAAGGTTGTCTTGGATATCCTGCAGCTAGGTGTAAAGCCTGATGTACCCCTCTACAGCCCACTAACAGCTAATGTGTGTCAGTGATGAACAGACAGACCTCCCTGCCTGATTTGTCTGATGCCCAGGTTATTTTTCAACTATAAAGGCTCTTCCAATATATAAAATCTTTGCTGGTGAAATGATGTTTCATTATTATTCCAAATGCTTTTCAACAAAAGCCACCATCCTTTCACTCAAATTTATCACAGCAAACAGCAGCAAGCAGGAGGTCACAAGCCAAAAGGTCTATTGCTTTCTAGTAGAGATGTAAATAACTTGAACAGTCTGAAATCAAGTAAATGATTTTGCTTTCCTTGATACCCTTCCTGACACTTCTGTTTCCTTTGTCCATTCTCCTCCTTTCTCTAGAGTTTATGAAATTTAGATCTCACAGGTAGAAATCCTCAGTGCTAGGCCCTGATATGTTTTAGTGTGTGTTGTCTGGGGAAAGGGGACAGAGGGGAAGATGTTTGAAGGTTTTTTAACAGCTTTTCTTGTTGCCATTATTGACATTAAAATTTTGGTCATGTCCATGAATGGTTTTCTGCATCCTGTCCTTGGACTACCAAGATCTGCTTCTGAAAGAAAATCTGCCCCTCTTGGGGAAAACTGGTCTAAAGGAAACTACTGGCAGACAGGAGATGCCCCTTTGGGCTGGAAGAAGGGAGGAGAGAACCTCTGCACAACATGATACTCCAGGAAGAGCTCTCTCTGAAGGTACATTTAAAAGCTGCTTTGCAGGCTGGTTTTGTCCAGGTTCCAAGCTAATTCCAGTCAGGGGAATTGTATCAGTTTGATTGTGCTCACATCCAGCTGAGCCTTAGCTTAAAGCCCTGCCCTCAGCAGAACTCAGAGCCCCAGACTCAGTCCTGCACTTTTGGGGATGGCACATGCTGGGACCCTTCCTCTGTGCTCCAAGAGCTGGACAGTGCCACACTCCATCCTGGAACAGCTTCAGAAAAAGTTGTATCCCCCTGCTATGAATAGCTGTGTTTGTTTCATGAACCTCTAATTATTCTGGCCTTGCTTTGTGGTGAAATATTGTCCTGTAACCTGACTGATTTTCATGGAGACATTTACAAATATTAATCCCTTGTCTTCACAACACCCTGAAGTGAAATTATACTTTTGTTTAATTATTTCTTTCACAAAACAAATTTGCTGAGGTATCTCCAAGGGGATTTTTAACCATAAAAGTCTTGTTTTTATTTCAGTGAAATTAGCCTACTGCAGATTGGGTTTCACCTTCAATAGCAAGCTAAAGCCCAGCTGTGCTTTGTCTCTGCTGAAATTGCATGTGAAAGTATGTCAATAGATGTAATAAAAACATACCTCTTCTGGCAGCAATATTGTGGCGGCTGCTTTATACAGACAGAGCCAGAAAATTAAAAAAGGACTGAGCCTAGAATTGTTCTGTTTTAGGGGCACTTTGGAAATTTGCTAGTTACATGTTTTGCATTTTTAAATACTGTAAAGCTCTGGCACACAGAAAATGTGCCAACAGTAGCTGACTTGCTTGCTCTCCCCAACCAGCATGTTAGAGATCTTGTCAGAATACATAGTTATGCACTGGAAATCTTTTCTAGATGTCTTAGATTTCTGACAATATTCTTCCCTAGTGCCCAGAACCTGGGTTCACAATGTTTTTAACCCAATAATCAAGCTTTTGGTAATCCTCCTGGAATGTAGGGAGTCTGTCCTGTACAGTCTCAGGGGTGGCATTCAGCACATCATCTCCTGCTCGTCCAATGAAGGTGAGAAGGAAGGGGGAAGAAAAGGTGACGCAAATATGGACAAAAGAAAAAAGAAATTAAAAAAAATTAATCTTGTTATAGTTCTTATAGGAGGTGCTGCACAAATCCCAAAGCATTTCCTGCTGCACAAGTAGGAGGCAGCTCCAAGCAGGGGTAAGGGGACCTTGCCCATTTTGGCCATACTGGAACCATACCAGTGCTGGTGGGTGTGAGGAAATGCATGTGAGTGAAGCAAAGGCATCGTGTTCTGCTCCTTGGCAATCCCAGATTACTCCAGTGCACTCAAGGCAGATTTGCACAGGTGCATCCACACTTGAGAAGCAGTCCAAGGACAGCCTGAAGCAAGCAGGAGACCTTTAAATTGTTTTTACTAATCTCATCAATTTTAGGACTGGATACACAATAAAGTTGTTGAAAAACCTGAAGAATTTGGTGTGCAGAAGGCAGTGTTGTAGGGAAGGACACATGGAGTAATGCTAATCCAGCAAGGGTGCAATTTCAAATTCTGCCCAGCATGTGTTTTCCTTGCAGGTGACATCCATAATCAAACAGCAGCATAAGCTGCTCTCTTGCAAGGTCAGGTCACAGAAGCCTTTTCTGGCTTCCACAGTTTCTCCTTGTAAACCTAAGCAACAAACAGTACTGACGGCCTTGGATGCCAAGGAAATTTCCACAGCTCCAAGGAAATTTCCTCCTTTTACCCTGGGCCAGCATCTTAAGGTATGTTTGTACCTCAAGCCTTTTGCTGCTTCTCATTCTGCTCCTATTCTCAGACACCATTCAGGGGGCTCTTCTTTTTGATGATTCCTCAGCTTTACCTTAACCCCCTAAACAATTGCACCCTCACCTGTGCTGTACCAGTCTCCAAACTCTGCTTGGAAGCATACATGCCTGCATTTTGGATCAGTATCTTTCTATGAAGTCATACATAGAATGTACTCTCCAAACCATTATTGGTTTCAGATCAAGTTCTGATCAAGGTTTCAGATCAAGGCTGTTAGGAAATGACTGAGTTAAGTCTCTTTATTCAAAACCATGTCACATACCACCTTAAATCTTACAGTTTCTTGACTGCTTTCAGTAATTTCATTTTGAACCTGAAGGCTGAGTTTCATGGGACTACACAGATTGTCATATTTTTTTTTACAGAAAGATGAATTTGTGTTCATTAACATATGCTATTTGTAGAAACAAGGACTAATTCATATGCTGTTTGAAAATCCAGTAATACTTGTAAGCTTTACCTGCAGCAATTTATTTTAAGATAGCTGATATCACTTCTAACAAAGGAACACTGGGTGAGAATCACAACCAAATTCTCTTATGGCAAGGTATGCTGCTTCACAAAACATCAAACACAAGCTTCTTTGTGAGGAGGACTGCAAATTTTGTAGAGAGGTAGCAGCAGCACTTGATTCATCTCTCACACAACATCCTCCTAGAGAAGCCTTCAGTCCCAGCTAGGCCTGAGGCACTGCTCTGTCCAACACAGCCCATGGACTTTCCAGCAGTCCTGCTGGTTACAACCACATTTTGGTATGTTATGTACTCAGCTTTTCGCCTAATGAACAGACTTGTTTTCATTACATGATCAAGAGAGAATTGATACAAACTTGCTGCAGGAACAGCTTTTGAATCACACTTTCAACTTCCTATCTCTCATTCCAAACTATTTTTGCATATTTTGCAAAGGACTAGGAAAGGTCATGCTTCTAGCACGCTCTGGATTTTGATAGGAGTGGGGTAAAACTAAGCCTTCAACTGAAAAGTAGCAGTCTGGATCACAGCTTTCAAAAGACCAGTCATATCCTTATTACCTCAGTTCAAACCATTTGAACCAACATTTAACATGTATCCAGAAGGAAGCACTTTCAAATTTCCTCATCACCCACAGTGATGAAAAAGAATCACACTGGCAATGTTTTGGGCATACCCAGGTTTCACACCATCCTCAAAGCCCTAGGAAACAGTCCTTTGTTCCTTCCAACCCGTGAGATGTAAGAGAAGGGGGCTGTAGTTATGTTTTGCATTTCCAAAACTGCCTTAGTGGCTCTTGAACCTAAATGTTATTTTTAGATGTGCCTTGGCTGCACAGTCCTCAGAAGTCTTCAAGTGCAGAGTAGTTATTAAATCAATTGAAGTCAGAAGAACTAATCTCCCTGAAAAGCTTGGCTGGAGGAGCATACATCTACTCTGACTTTGATTTGGAAGTACCTAAGTTGCTGTAAGGCTTAGCACTCAGGAAAATTTATTCTTAAACAAAAGTTCAAATGTGACAAAGACACTGAAGCAACTCCTCTGTAAAGTGGAATTAAAGAGACACTGTGGTGGAAAGGAGGGGGAACAGGCACCAGTCTGTCAAGCATAATAAAAAGCCAAAGCAAACCAGCATTTGAGGCCAAGACAACTCTTACCCACAATTACTAACATACTTAGAGGATCAGTAAAAATACCACTTTTTCAGAAAAAAATAACACATCCCAAACCACAGATCTACTAGTTTCTGTTGAAAGAAACCTATTATCTATCCCAACATTTGAAGCACCTCCAAATGTTGGGCTAGATAAACTCTGCATTTTTTAATTTTAATTTCATGTATTTTTGTCACTTCCAGGTGGACCTGTCTGACCATTACAGCAGGGAATGTCACACAGCATGTGTTACAAACATGGTGCAGTTTGATACCCAATTAGTCTCCAGATATTTGGAAAAGAATACCTGTTTTCAGCTGTGTTGTAGCAAAGCCCTAACGTGATTCCTTTTTTTTTTGCTGCTACTTTCAGCCTCCACATTGCACATTTGTCAAAGGGCAGACAATAAATTCTGCCAGCAAACACACAGCCCTCCAAGTCCCAGCTGGGCATCTCCATCCTCCCACCCCATATAGAGCAGCACACAGTCACAGGGTCTGTAAATTCAAGATTCCACTTTGTCCCATTATGAGCCCCCAGCTAACAGCTCTCACATATTTCTCCTCCACCCACTGTGCAGATTGGGAGCAGAACAGCTCAACCAGTGGGAACCAGCTTGGGAGATTAGGTAAGGCTTACCTGACCTATTCCTATAGATTTCCAGGCATTGAAGGCACTTTAGCTGGTGGGTGTGGAAAAGGTTCAAATATTAATAAAAAATATTACTGTACAATAGGTAGTTTTCAAAGGAAACTCATGGAAATGCTGTAAGGATAACTCAGCTCTGTCCCACGCAGCATCTGGAAAGATGACAGAAGGACAAAATTCTAAGCTTCCAGGTCTAGACCTGAGCCTCAGCCAGGTACACTGGCAGTAACCACAAAAGCTGCCTCTTCAGTAGACATGGAGCAAAAGGCTTCCAGCAAAAGGCACTAACAAATGTGTAACACAGTAATCTACTTATGTGAATTTTAAATCATACCATCCCGAAGAATGCTTACATCCATGGCTTTCTGAGTACTTATCACTGCTGTGAAAAACTGAAAATGGAGAGATAACAGTCCAAGACCATCAGCTGCAACACAGGATGACCACAAATCATTCAGATCAGCATTACTGAAAGCAAAAAGCCAAAGTCTCTTAGTGATTTCATAATACAAAGAGGGTGGATTTAGTAGACAGGGGTCACAAAAATTGTGGCTTTCCTGTGTTCTAAGTGTACATGGAACCAGGCTTTACCATAGTTAAAATCATTTTAGTTTTATACTTGATGGCACTGAAGAAAGTTGTGTGCTGACAAAGACTTTGTTAAGCAACAAGATATCAATTTAACCTATGTCAGGGCTAAGGCTGCTGACCATGCTTTTTCCTGTTGATTAGGTAAACTGCAAATAAACAAACCCATAGGTAGAGCTCAAAAGATTGGCTATCCTTTAGCTTTTATAAAGCACCCCCAACACAATTCAGTGATGCCAAAACTATTTTCATTGCACTAAGTATGCATATGAAAGAAAAAAACAAAACAAAAAACCAAAACAAAACCCCTCACTACCACCATGCTCTGCTAAATGCTCTCTGGATGCAAGCATCTAGAGATTCTCTGATTTGTCTTTGGAGTAGAACCTCATTTAATGCTAACTACCATGACCACTACCAGCTCTCCAGATGCTGCACAATGTAGACTAGAAGGGTTATTTCCCCAGTATGTATCACCTCATATGAGCAGGATAATTTCACTCTATATTTCTTGGTGTGTTTTTGTGATATTATCCTACCTTAAGCATTTTTACTTCTAACCCTCATATAAAGCACAAAAAAAATTCACAGGAGTTATGCCTTCTGCTTCATTTTTTAAAATAAATCTGCACCCTCTACTAGTTTTCCCAGCAGAGCCAGTCAGTGGAAAAAAGCCTGGTATTTTAAGCAGTAATTGTGGTCTCATGCATATCAAGTTGACTCTGGAGTAATTCAACTAAAATCAAAAGAACCATATTCATGCTACTGCTGAATTTGAATTAACAGTAAGGAAGACTGATGAAAACTGCCTGTCGGAATCTTCCTGCCAAAACTGCTAATGAGAAAGGAAAAAAAATCCAACCAACCAGCTTTAGTTTTCAGATTATGAAGGGGTGAATCTGTAAATCAGAACCAACTTTCCCTCTCCTCCCATATCTTAAATTGAGACCCACACACAGCTAATATGAAATCAAAGACCACAAATATGAAATCTTAATGCTAATTTATTATTAGAACAGAGAGAAAAGCTTCTAAAAGCATTATGGTAAACAAAGATCCATCTTCATCCCGAAGCAAGGCAAAAGAGCTACCTCTATGAAGTGCTCTGCAAAGAAAACATTTTAGTCATGTATCTGGCTTAGGGCAGCACTCTGTTTATCATTAAATGTCTACTCAGGTAGACAACAGAACTTCCTTAAATATGGTGTGAACAAGTACCTAAAGATGAGACTCACAAAGATTTTGGGGCATTTTTCATTTGTTATTATCTGCTGAGTGTTACATATACCAATGGAAACACCAGAGCCAGGAGCCTCCTTTTGTTACAGTTTTAAGATGAAACAGGAGAATGAAGAGTTAACTCCCCAGGAGAACATGAACATCCCAAAGGCAGAGCTGGGAACGTTGTTGTTGCCTGGCAGATCCTGAGGTGAGCATCTGCCTCTCACTGAGCAGAGAGATGCCCATGTTATAAATAGAAAGACATGCTGAGCAGAAAGGTGAATTTACTTCCCCTCCACTAGAGCTTCACATTTCAGGAAGATTTCTGTACCAGTCTAACTGGGGTTCTTGGATTTAGGTTTGTGTGTCAGGCTTTTCACATACAATGAAGCTCTTTCCCTTGCCTTTTAGTGCTAGGGAGCTCTTGAGAAATCAAGGCTTTATACTCACAAAAGAAGAGGATTTAAACCAGGGATTCAGATATGTGCCATCAATCACCAGCAAGCAAACATTGGGGTAAAAAGGTGAAGCACTATAATTTATTTCCTCAATGTGATTTCTGGCTAAGGTACCCTGAAACGGTCATGAATATAAGATGCTTAAATGACCATAAAATAATTAATTTTTAAATAAGAAGAATGGTTTAAAGATTAATTATTCACAATCCCCTTCCTACCTGCAACCCATTTTTTAATCTGCCATTTTTCCTTGTCATCCTCAAAACCACTTATATTCCAAGACCATTGCAGCTATTCCATGGTGCTGTCTTGTGTCTTCACAGCATTAAGAATTAGAAAAAAAGCAGACAGTGTGACAAATTTAACATGTATTTACAACCAGCTCCGCTAGCAACAAACAAACTGTAGCTCCTTATCACAGAGCTCTCATAGCTGAAATGCTCTGTGGATAAAAATTATATTAACTACTAGAGCTTAGTGCAGTAAGAGAAGGGCTGAGAGCACAGTGTTAATTGACATGAACACTGCATTTTGATAATTGCTGTATCAGTGTAAAGCTAACACTACAAGTGAGGTCATTGAGCTGAGTTCTCACTTAACAGAAATACAAATATCTTGAGGGATGGAAGTGCACAGATAAGGTAACCAGGCAATCCTGCAGTCGTTTACTGAGCCGTAGCAATCGATGCAGGACTAAGGCATTTTGAACTGCTGGCTCAGGCTGTATGAAGTTACTCCCCTTCTGCTTGTGCCTTGTTTTCACAGTGTCACCAAAGGGCAAAGAAAAGGGCTGATGCAGATTTAGGGAGGCAGCCCTGGAGAGACAGTGGTGCCTGAAGGTGGCCATGAGCCAACAGAAAACCTTGACAACAAACAATCCCCATCCCACTAGTGGCGTATCCCATGAAATGGAATCATTGCACACAAGTTATCTGGAGCAAAAGGCCCCTACAGGATTGCCTCAGTTGACCACATTTTGATAGAACAATTATTTCACTTCTTACCTGCACAAGCTGACCTGACCCTGCTGCGGCCCACAGAATCATAGCAACTAAACAGAAGAATTATCATCAGTAAAAGAGTTAAATTATAGATAGCTTGTGGATAAGAGCAAATTAATTTTAATTTTTGGGGGGAAAACAAATCTGTGTTAGTCCATCATCAAGACCACTTGAAACAAAGGAAAAAAAATTAAAATTCCTTGAATTATGTCAATATTTAATTGACTTTAAGGACAAAATTAGACAATTTGCTTCTATACTATTAGAAAACCCATTCTGGATTTCTAAAGTACATCTACTGAGTTTGGGGAGGGAGTACCTTATTCTCTGCTTTCTGTGTCAACTGAGCAACACAGAGTCCAGAGAGTATCTGAAAATACAGGCCTCCCTGGGTGAGCTGTGTAAGCACAGGAGTCATCTGAAGCAAAAGCTGGTAAACCATTCATCACTTGTGTCAAAAAACACAGATTAGAAATACCCAGGCAGCTATACCAACATGCGAAATCTGCCAGCTCTTCCAAGGACAGGGATTCCATTTACTAAGTCCTGCTCTACTTTTCTGGGGTGTGGTCTCAGGCCAGTAAGCAGCCACCCAAGGGGAGGAAGCCTGATCAGCACGAATCTGAATGAGTTACCTACCAGCACGATCATGGAGATCAAAACCATACTGCCAACCCAAGCTGATGCTGAGAGATGCAACCCTTCTATGCCTTGTACCTGGCTTAGAGGAATGGAAAGAATGGGAATGGAAAGATTTAAATCTTGTAACAGCCTAGCTGTTCTTCTTGCTTCCCTGCTTTAAGGAAACTTCCTGAGCAGCTGCTGAAGGGGGTCACTCACGATGTTCCTTTCAGGTAGGATGGCTGCGCCAGCGTAGCAGAGCATATACAGAAACAAGTCTGCAACTACAAAAAGATCTCATAGAACCCCATCTTTTCAAATTGTTCTATTTTTACCAGCATGTTCCCTTTTCTAGAAGGAAAAAAACCCTCACAACCTTTCTATTTCATAAAACTGTAACAAAGTTATAGAATTACTATGCTATGCCTTGCCAGCAAGTTTTTGCCTATGTTTAAATTGCATTATTTAACAAAGAGCAGTTTAGTGCAATGAGATATAATCTTTTCTGTGCTTCTCTGGCCCACTAAAACTAACAAGGAATATGATCTGATGCACGGCTGTTACAGCCTCTGTCCCACCTGGGCTCTGCTATTCTGTGTAATATAAGCAGTGCTGCAAATCTTTAACAAGACTGTCAATAACACCAATATCCACATTTTGCTCCAAACTAGCGTATACCTACACCTCTCTGGAGGGATCCATTTGTATACATGAACTCTGTACTGTTCAACTAGTTTCCTCTTCTTCTTCTGTCACTGGCTAAGACATGTTGGAGAGGACAGGATCCTGCCAGCCTCACTGACTCCCTGCTCCCCGCTCCTGGTGGGGCAACCTCCATGGCAGAGACTGGGCTTCACTCCCAACCACAGGAGGACTTCTCCTAGTGCTAATTTCACATCTCCTGGGAGAGAAATATAATGAGAACTGGCTACGAAGCAGTCATTTCCATTTGTAAATGGGATAGCACAAAGGAAGAAATGAGAACAAATTTCCATATGTACAGTCTCTGCTAAACAATCATCTCTGCAAATCTCTCTCCCCAGCGTGTGTGGTGCATGCTGCCTTTTTGGGATCAGCCACACAACCAGAATAATTAAGAGGATCCAACAGAACAGAGCTGGATCTGATCTGATTTCAGATCACAGTTCATGTGCAATGGTGTGGCTACATGGATTAGTCATTTTACAGATAAATTTGGTCTAATTCATGAAGGCTGCATCTCAAGCAGGCCCAGACCATGATCAAATATCTTTGCTTACAATCACTACATGTCAAAACAACACTTCCCCACATCCTCATTTTTAACTGAAATACCAAGGTGCCCAATCAAGAGAGCACAGTGGCTACAGAGCTTGGCTGGGCATGGGCAAAGCCAGTGTTGAAGAAGGATAGAGTGCAGAGTGTCCATAATTTACCCTGACCAGCTGGGGAAGCAAAAGATTTACTTTTTTGGCCATGATGGGGGCAGGGGGACAGGGTATATGACTTACCCTGCCAAAATAGGCTGTTTTTCTTCTGAAGGCAGTATCACTCCTGATCTTGAGCACGACAGTAATGCCAATTTCTTTGGCAATAATTAGCATACACAACAGAGAGGACACAGGGTTCATTTTCTTCCCTTCTGCTTTATTTTCAGTTGGCTCTTCTACTGATTCTACATGAATTATTACTAAAAATCGATGCCTCATGCTGAAGTAAATATTCTGGAAATGGAAGAGCTTCACAAATTTTATACATGGTCACTGAATGCAGATGATTTTTGAACAGGAAATGGACATTTAAAAATAAAAGTATTAGTTTGTTTTACTGGTTCTTTTCCCTATTTGAAAATCTTAAAAGAATCTGGTTCTACAGCCACCCTATATCACCCTACTAATTCCTTTCAAAAAATCTTTTGAACAGATACTAGCACATCCAGGATAAATTTTGAAAGTTTTGTTTGGATCAAATTTTGCAACACAAGTTTTAGCTCTCTTCACATCTGCTTACACTGTATTCATCATATGGGTCAAAACTGCTCTTGATAAGTCCTTTTTCCCCTTTGAAGAATTACTTTGCATTAGGATTTGCCTCAGTGTTCACTTTTTTGCAGAACTGCAAGATAACTATGGATAAAAGACCTTCGTCTGTCCTTCAGTGAGTACTGGCCTCAAGTGAAGAGCTCAGCTGCAGTCAAAGTTTGTTGTAACAAAGAAGCCTGATTAAATAAGTGAAATTTACCATTTGGCAGAGTCCTTCAGCCCTTCATAAAAGTCAACGACAATACTCAATGTTTTGATCAGAAACTGTGCTTAAGTCTTTGACTTGCATCCTTGATGACCTTTCAATCACATTTGAATACATTTCAATTACCAAGGCAGAAAAATTACCCTGGCAGATGTACCAAGGTCATTACCAACTTACTAACATCTCTATCTTCTCTTTTGCTGAAGTCCCTGTATCTTCTATGGTTTATATAATAAATATAATATTCTTTTATTCTGCAGAGAGTGATGTGGCTTAATTTGTTTTAAATCCTAATCCAAACTACAACAAATGTTATAATTGCTGGGTAGAATACTTGAGAAGCTGTGGCATCATTTGTGTCTCCATCTTGATCTGCTACTGGAGGCCTTAAAACAATAAATGGAAGGACAAGAGTGACTCAAATGCATTGGCATCACTCTAGACAAAAAATATGAAACATTTAAGTGTTTAAGTGATCAAGTGCATCCTCAGTAAAAAGGAAGACATGTCTCAGGTGGGCTGAGAACACAACTAAGGAAACAGCAACAGAAAAGATGGGAAGCAAGAATCAAACTCACAGATTTGAAAAAAAAATTATCTCTTCACTAAAAAAGAAGACATAAGAGGCTTCCTCAGCTCATCAATACTGATCTAAGAGTTCATTTAGAATATGGGCAAAGAATGGGCACTATATGTCACCTTCGATGACAAATTATCTTATTCAAGTACATTATGAGAGACTAAAACATTCAAGTACTCTTGTAAAAAAAATACTTTTTGAAGAAAAGTAGACTGTAAGAAAGATTCAACAATTCAATTCAATATATTTTTTTCAAATCTGAATTGGTTATTTTTAGTCATAAAAGTAAAGAAAATTTGTATGTCAACACAAGCACTTGAGCGAGCCTTTGGCAGGGACAACAGCCAGCTCAGCTTGCCTTGTGCCTTTGGTGCATACCTGCATCCCACACATGCAGAATGGATACCAAAGGTCATGTGGCAAAAGAGACCCCCAAAATGATCAAGGTGTGATATCAAGTTAGGACTAACTAGGGTGGCCTTTACCAGATAAAAAACAGGTCCAGTCTTCTGAGCTTGCTTTCAGAGCTAATCATGCCAGTTTTGTTTCAGTCTGAAGACAGTCTACAGTGAGGAGTTGTAGGCTTGGCACAGGTTAACCAGCAGCTTAATTATAGCTGTCATCTCATTAAGGCAGAAAAATTTTATTGCCTTCCTCTTGGAAATATAAGTGGACTTAATCTTGTATCTCAATCAGGCTTACCAGAACATTAAATACAAGTGCTGTCAGTAGCCAACTTCTTTGATGAAGGCAGTAGTATATAAAGCTGAACTGAATTAATAATTACATTTCTCCTGCAGAACTCACATGATGGTAGAAAAATTCTGTAAAAAGTCTTAAGTAAATGTTAACATTTTCAACAAAATAACCACTGTCTTTGACTAATGGAGATCTAATCAGACTATACATTAATTTGGAATAATCTATGAACTGTCATGGAAGTAATTTGTGTCATCTCAAACCCAGTACAAATTTGTCAAAGTACTACATGTAATACAAGGTCTTGATGTAATTAACTTCAGTGATTAAAACTCTCATAAACTGCGCGTCCTTGGCCAAGCACAGCACTGCCATGGTCTCAGTTTCGAGAGAGCTGATGGGTCAGCACTTACTCTTGTAACAAAAGTACAGGAAGGTTACTGCAGGCAGACCTGTGCAGCTGCATACACCACTGTGCCTGCACTGAGATAAAATCATACATTATGTAACACCACAGACAGTGGGAAGATACAGAAAGTGCAAAGTGCAAGCAAGACAAAAAATCCTAAAACACTCCTCATGCTGTCAGAATCATACTGAAGACTTAGCAGTCTAAGATGTGACATCTGGGTCTGTGGCAAGTCTTCTTTCTTTTTTTACTTTGTCAGTAGCCATGCTCATTGCAGCACCTGCACATCATGTTGTAGCAATAATGCATACTGCTTTTGATGGGGCAGTAGTTATTTTGGATTAGATTCCCAAAGGAAAACATGCTTCTCCCCAGGAACCTTCAGCTGGAGGCTCCCTCTGGAGCTGCCCCCAATGCTGGGCTCAGCTCTTTGCCGCCCTTGGAAGGAAATTAGAGTCACTACATAAACACCCCAGCATGTTCTGTAACCTCACAGCCTGCACACTCTACCATGGCAAAATGGAAGAGAGTGGTCCTCTCCCTGCTCCCCAGACGACATTGGGTTTCCACTCAGTAAATGCTTGAAGTAAATCAGATTTCCCAGTGTGGCCCACAACTGGCAAAAGCTACATCCTTACAGATGCTTCCAGAGAGTCTTTAGCATTCCCCAGGAGGCATCAAGAGCCCAGACCATGGGAAGAACATCTCACCATTTCACATTACCTGAGCAGTGGGCAGTAAAGGTGAGGGCAGATTTTTCAGAGAAAGAGAAAAACCACACAAATGAAAACAAGAGCATTATACAGGACCCCTAACCTATGCACGACAAACACACTAAGACAGACAATCCTGGAGGGAAAAAAGGGGGATGGAACCAAAAGAGCCATTTCATCTCACAAGAAACATTTTGACAGCTCTTCTAGACTGTCAAAGCAAGTAAATGCTGACTCTATCTCCTAGCTTCTCCTGTCCTCATCTCACAACCTTTCATCAGCAACATTGTTACTTAAAAAAGAAGTATGAGACAGATCTTGTGTGTTTGACTGCACTGCAGGAGCCAGTTTCAGTGAGAGACAGAGCAGCAATGCTTATCCCAGTGAAAAAGAAGACACCTTTGCATTAGTGACTGATCAGGACATTTTTAACAAGGACTTGACCTTTCTCAATCTGACATAAGTCAAACAAATTGAGAAATGACTAGTTCATGGCAATCCCTTTTATAGAAAACACAGTGGATTTTTCATGTACTGTTGCCACTGAAGACTACTGGCACTCAAGAAGCACAAAAACCAATATACTGAAAGGATCTTCTAACACTATGTGTTTCTGCTTTGTGACCACTTCTTCCTCATCGTTCTGTGCTTACTGAACTCCACTCACAAACCCCAAAGAATCCAGTGTCACAGCAGGGCTGTGGAAAAGCACATCACAGGGAAGAATGAATGTGAATTACTACTGTCTGACATGAGGCACAACAGCCAAAATCCACTCCCAGTTCCACTACTGACTTACTACTTCTCCCTATCCCTTTGTTTCCCCTTCTACTTGTAAAGCAACTGGAATCGCAAAATTCTTCAAATGTTTAGGTCAAAAATACAATAGTGGACAACAAGGGCATACACATATCTATTGCCATATTTTGCTGCTAAGAAAACTGGCAATTTACTGTAACCTTAAAGTGACCAAAGCAGATTCAAATGAAATTAGGAGAAGAAACGATGCTCGCTTGCTCTCTCCTCGGGAGTAACAATTTTGGACAAGCCAGGTTTATAAGGACAGGTGTTTTGGGACACTTTTGAGCAATTTTGTCTAACATGTTGCTAAGCACAAGAGAGGTTTTACTGAAATAAAGACAGGTGCTATTCAATTTTTTTTTCAGAAACAGCAGCATGATGTAAAATTTGCATTATCAGGTTAATGTAAATTTCATGTTTAATGCATCATTAAACAGGTTAGCTCACACAGTGATGTGCATGGATCTAAATGATAGTGTCACCATTAGGCTCATTGGAAAAGATGCCTGAGAAACAACAGAATCATCTTGCTGCTACTAGGAAAGGGTTTTAACTGCGGCAGCATTTATGTTCAGCATAAAGCAGAAAGATGGCATCAAATGCCCTAGCAAAACTCTGTGTCCCTTATGAATAAGCTGCACACAGTTAACAGTATAAAAATGTTCAATCCCTGTTTTACATAGTTGTGCTGGTAAAAGTTACAAATGTATTCATGACATTATATGCTGCTTCAACCCAAGGAAGAATTTTACTCGTACAAGGCATGGATTTATGTGAGGTGTCCTGGTGGTCCAGTCTGTGGGCATTCCTGTACTTGCAAAGGTACCCTCTGCATAGGTATAGCCCCAGCCATACAAAGTGAGAGCACAGAACCAAGTATCAGCTAGGTTCTGGTAGAAATCCCTTCACGGTTTTACCCTCTTTGAAAAGTGACCTTCCAAAGGAATCCCAGACTAACTCCAGACACTCTTTAGGAAGCCATTAGCCCTTGAGAAATTTGGCATCTTCAGGTTACTTTGCATCACTCAGGGATAACCTCCCCTAAATGCATGGACCAGAGCTTAATTACTTACATAATTAAATACAACAGCTCTCCCTCTAACCAGGGCCTCTGTCCCTTACACCAAGGGCAGCCATTAGTAATGTCCCCCAAGAAGCATTGTCATGCTGTTATCAAGTAAAAATTAACTTCGGGCTCCCTTAGATTTTTTTTGTTTGCTTTGTTTTGCAGAATGACCCAGAAGAGAAGGTAGGCATTGAATTGTTTATGGGATAAAAGACATAAGTGCCACCACACAAGTTGAAGCAGCTCAATAGCTGAAAGCAGCAACTTCCTGCACAGAGTTGATGTGACAAAACTTGGACTCATTTTTGGAGTCAAACAACAGATCTTCAGGCCAGCACAGACCAGCAAGTGTATTGAAAGCAGGCTGTGTAAAATTCAGAATGCAGCCTGCCCAAATTAGCTTTTTGTGAGACAGCCTCACAGCTTGGAGAAGGTTTCTTAAAAACAACACCTTGATGGTGCTTTCTAAGGCTATGAAAGCGTCTGTTGAATAAACAAGGCTGACTTCAGTAAATGGAGGGTTTAACATATCTAGGATAAGCTCCTACTAAAATTTTCATATGACATAATAAGGCTCAGATTTAAGTCCTTTGGTCTTTGTAGAAAATTAGTTTACCTGACAAAAGAAGACTCAGACATTTAAATCTGGTACTGTCAAAATAGTGGGGATTTTGCTACCAATTTTAAAGGAAATATGACTGGGTTGCCAGGGTATGATGCTCTTTGTTGTGCAGTGACAACCACTCCCACCAACTCAGCTGGGAGCTGAGCACTCAATATTTGGAGGAACTTGGCTTGAAAGTAGGGGAAATATTGATGCCTACCTCATCTTGAAACTACACTACTTGCTTGCAACGTTTATTTTGGGAGTTCACATTTATGAGTACATGACAGGAACTTCTCTCACAATCCTCCCCAGACCCACCCTGCAAAGTATCCCCCACACCATTCCATCTGAGAAAAGGAGTACATTCAATATTTTAGTAAATAGCAACACTTGAGTACTAAAATTATGTATCTTTCTAGTAAAACAGTTGGAGTAGAGGACAGGAAAATAAACAACTTTTTGTCTACTTCAGTGAAAAAGATACAATTTTGCATAGATTAAAATACTTCTGTCAAATTAATTTGTTTAACAAATAACTGCCAGACTTCTGGAAAGTGTTAGATCTCCTAACTTTCATGAAAAGCATTTAGAAAAAAAACCATGTGTCTGCTCAGAATCTGCAAATTTCACTTGAACCAGTTTTGCTGTAATTTCTCTATCTACTTGACTTTCTTACTGCAGCATTTGGTTACATTTCAGCTACAAATTTACCTATCTTCAGAATCATTCTGTGAATGGAAATAATGTCATCCTTTCACCACCCTCCTGCTCTTCTCAAAACCTGCCAAGCTCTGCTGCATGCTCTTTTACCATTAACTTTTACTCTCATGAACAAAGTGGACCACCAAGCACAGGATGTGAGCAGACCAGTAATATGTGCCTCCCAGGCAAAGATTTCTTCTTGCCCCAAACCAGAGAGAGAACAGGACAAAGTCAGAGTCACTTTTACAGTCCAGTGGTGTCTGCTCCAGGCTGCATCTCTGCCTAGACCACAGTGCATGACCTGCAAGCACTAACAAGCAAGACAGAAGGATGCAAAGAAGCTACAGCATGCACCAGCATTAAGGCTTTGTCCTGCGTCCTGACACAGTTTCAGATCAGACTCCATAAATAACTAAAATAACATTTACATATCAAAAGAACACAAGAGTCCTTGCTAACTTCAGCAGGAATTTCTGAGTAAGAAAACAGTGGTCAATTCCCACATGACAAAAAGCCAAATGCTGACAGAAGCAATTGTTCTTCACCTCTGGGGCACAAATCTGAAGTGCTCCCCTTACTTCCCTTCTCCTTTTCCTCATCTCCAACTAAATGTCAAGTCTTGCCACTAGCCTTTCAAAGAAGCCTGCCAACCTGGCAGCATGTACTTCAGCCCCACACTTGGAGATGTCTGAAGTGTTTTGTCTGAGTGGTTTCTTCCAGGAATTGGCCTGAGGGAAAGGAGAAATAAAAACTAAAAAAAACAAAAAGCAAATAAATAATTAATAGTCTTGTAGCAAGAAATGTGAGGTGGTCCTAACCATACTAATGCATCAATTCAAAATTTTAAAAGTATTATTATAATACAGAAATGTTAATGTTATTCTTCAGTTTTCTAATATCACTGTTGGAAAAAAACTAAGAGTATGCAGTCTTATTTCAGCATGAGTAAGTGCTTAGGGTTCAAATGTATAGAAATATTTAGGTTAAACATATTCCTTCAAAGTTATTCTGCCTCTCAGTTCTTATTCACTACCTGTTTTTCACTAGTAGGTGGGAAAACTTCTCATAGTTCTCCTTGAGCTCATCCCACTGCAGTAGATTTGAAAAACACCAAATTTCTAAAAGGTCTGGTAACTCTTCTTCATATGACAAAAGGGAAGGCTGTCCCAGGACACCTAAGCAGGACTCACTCAATCAGTGAGATGTGTTCAAACTCTCACTCCATGACTTTCCTGGCCATTTAGGCATTCTCTCACCTGTACACAGGGTTTTGCCTTAGTATGTTTCAGGTGCTTCAGGTACTTTTGATTTGGAAAAAAGGTACCAAAAGTAATTCTCCATAACCAAAATCTGCAGCCTCTTTGGAATTTTCTTTATTGCAAGAATCAGTCACTGATTAGGAAATAGCAGTGGAGAAGACTGGATAGCTTTGAAAATCCAAGCCCACACTGTACTGTGAACCCAGCTTGCCCTTCATTCTGTATGCAAAGCACATAACCCAGCTGAAAACAACAGAGTGCCTTAGATCTACTTCTCCAACGTGCTTGCCCTTCATTCTGTATGCAAAGCACATAACCCAGCTGAAAACAACAGTGCCTTAGATCTACTTCTCCAATGTGCACTTGGAACTGCCATTAAAACCTAATTTTTACCCTCTGATCTTTCCAATCTTCCTTCCACTTTAAAAGATCTCTGGAGGTGGCAGGAGCAATCACCATCAGACTCTCTTAAATGAGCAGCTCCAGGCTTTTGAGGTTTTGCTGAACACAGACATACATTGACACAAACAGCCCTGGAAGCACAAAACTAAAAGATGGCTCATAGCGATGGAAAAGGGTATTTTCAGGAATTATCAGGAAATTGTATACAAAGCAACTTATACCCAGGATTGTTTCCCACAGATTTACATGACAGTAATACTGTAACAGTCAAAATGGAAACTGTATTTTCTGTTTCTGAGAAAAAGAGGTACTCCCTGTTATTTCTATGAATTCAGGTAGGCATTAGTTCAGCCCCCACCTTGGGAGGCAGAGTCCTCAGGCTGGCACCAGAGCAGAGCAAGCTAGAGGAGTCCTTCCAGGTTCACATTGGAGGATTTTTTCCTCCCTGTGATTTTACATGGTAAGTCCAGATTGTTCATCAGTCACCCACTGACCTTTCCAAAATCCTCTTTAATACTTAATTCTGCATTTTATAATTTTAAGCCAAGTCCGTGCAGCAGGAGACCATGTGTGAAGAAGATAAAACAGAAAGCTTAACAAAAAACAGCCTCTTCATGTCCACAACTCTTAACCCAAAAGATTCGAGACAATAAATGCCCAGCACTTAAATACAGCTCCAACATCAAAGCACTTTACAGACCCCACATATGCTGCAATAAAAGACTTGGGGAATATAAAATGCTCCTCTGTCAGGATGACCTGTCAGTAATTTCAGTGTAAGTAGTCCCTGACAGGAGACTTGCACCAGCTTCCCTGAGGGCCTGCTCATTATCTCACCAATATCCCTGTAAAAATCTTTCAGACTCTGCACCTAATTGAGCAATTGTGTAAAAAGCATCACGTGGATGTGGAAGGAGCATCCAAATGGACAAAGAACAGTATGTACATCCATTGGTGTACAGAAAGCAGCCAGAGAATCTTACTGGAATTTGCTTCCATGGGAGATGTGAAGGATCTTAGAAATGAGAAGGAGGAGGTGCAGGCACAAGGTATGATAGAGAGGAAGATTACACAGAGCAGTGGAAGGAGACTCAGAGGAGGAAGAGTTCGGACTTCGGACTGGAGATGCCAATGGAGCAGTGGACAGCAGCACTTGCTGATGTAAATGCTGTGGCTCAAGGAAGGGCTGCACTCGAGAGCTGGGGCACAGCTGACCAAAGAAAAAATACAGCCCAACATTCAAAGAACCACTCTTTTTAACAGTTGCATCCATGATTGCATGGAGATGAAGGAATTAATTTTGAATTAATTTTTACCATGTAAATTACGTTTCAATGCATTTTGCCTTTTAAAAAAATTCCTTTAAAATTTAAGACTGGAGGATTTTTTTCCTCCCTGTGATTTTACATGGTAAGTCCAGATTGTTCATCAGTCACCCACTGACCTTTCCAAAATCCTCTTTAATACTTAATTCTGCATTTTATCATTTTAAGCCAAGTCCGTGCAGCAGGAGACCATGTGTGAAGAAGATAAAACAGAAAGCTTAACAAAAAACAGCCTCTTCATGTCCACAACTCTTAACCCAAAAGATTCGAGACAATAAATGCCCAGCACTTAAATACAGCTCCAACATCAAAGCACTTCACAGACCCCACATATGCTGCAATAAAAGACTTGGGGAATATAAAATGCTCCTCTGTCAGGATGACCTGTCAGTAATTTCAGTGTAAGTACTCCCTGACAGGAGACTTGCACCAGCTTCCCTGAGGGCCTGCTCATTATCTCACCAATATCCCTGTAAAAATCTTTCAGACTCTGCACCTAATTGAGCAATTGTGTGTAAAAGCATCATGTGGATGTGGATGGAGCATCCAAATGGACAAAGAACAGTATGTACATCCATTGGTGTACAGAAAGCAGCCAGAGAATCTTACTGGAATTTGCTTCCATGGGAGATGTGAAGGATCTTAGAAATGAGAAGGAGGAGGTGCAGGCACAAGGTGTGATAGAGAGGAAGATTACACAGAGCAGTGGAAGGAGACTCAGAGGAGGAAGAGTTCGGACTTCGGACTGGAGATGCCAATGGAGCAGTGGACAGCAGCACTTGCTGATGTAAATGCTGTGGCTCAAGGAAGGGCTGCACTCGAGAGCTGGGGCACAGCTGACCAAAGAAAAAATACAGCCCAACATTCAAAGAACCACTCTTTTTAACAGTTGCATCCATGATTGCATGGAGATGAAGGAATTAATTTTGAATTAATTTTTACCATGTAAATTACGTTTCAATGCATTTTGCCTTTTAAAAAAATTCCTTTAAAATTTAAGAAGAACCACTGGTGAATTTATTGAATACCTGATTTTTTTTTGGTAATCTGTTGAAGTAATTTATATAATAAATACTGCATTAGTGAATCATGCTGTGAAGTTTAATAAGACAAAAGGTGATGATTTTATACAAATGTAGGAATGGAATAAGTAAGAGCTGTAGCTGTGGATGTCAATACAAGTTCTATAATAATGCAACAAATAATGTGATAGAAGTAACTATCATATAATTATAATATTTATCTAGAAGTTTTTCTATCAAGAAATGCAATTATTTTCTTATTTTGATAAGGAAAATGAGGAAGTTTTGCCCTAACTAATTTTCAGATTCTATTTTCTCAGAAAATATGCGGGAAGATGTTTTTTTAAAGTAGCTAAAAGAAACACAATGTGAATCTAAAATTGGTGTTCTTCCTTTTACCACTTAGGAAGTACCCACAATGTAGGCACTACAGTGTAGTAGAGCACATTTCATACAAGGAAAGGCTGGGAGAACTGGGGCTGTTCAGCCTGGAGAAGAGAAGGCTTTGGGGTGACATAATTGTGGCCTTCCAGTACCTGAAGGGAGCCTACAATATTAGGAGGCAGATAGAGAGTGGCAGGATAAGGGGGAATGACTTTAAACAGGGGGAGGGCAGGTGCAGATTAGATAGCAAATAGAATTCTTCCCTCTAAGGGTGCTGAGGCACTGGCACAGGTTGCCCAGAGAAGCTGGGAATGCCCCATCCCTGGAGCTGTTCAAGGCCAGGCCGGATGGAGCTCTGAGCAGCCTGGTCTAGCGGGAGGAGTCTCTGCCCATGGCACAGGGGTTGAAACTGCAGGGGTTATTAAGGTCTCTTCCAACCCAAACCATTCAATAAATTCTTTGAAAGGAAAACTGGCAGAGTTGTAAGAGCTCAGCACTAAAGGACTCAGTATGGGCCAGACTTTCTGAAGGTCTTAGATATCTAAAGGTACTGTCAACTCTTCTGTGCTCTTGGAAATCCCCTTAAGTCATCTACTGTCACACTTTATAACAACAACAATAATCATCATCGTCTTCTGCTTTTTTGTGTGTGTGATTGCTCAATCACACACAAAATTTTTCTTACAAAAACAGCTGAAGCTTTTTCAAAAATCATTTCAGAGAAGTTCTTTTTCAGTGATGATGTGTAGATATGACAAAATACAACCTGTTTATCCTATCCATCTTCTAGATATGCACTTATGCAGAGAAACTTCCTGTTTAGCTTGTTTAAACCCCATGATTATATTTTGATCAAACAGCCCAAGAATTGAAACATAGTGCTCAGACATCCATAACTTCTAAGAACACAGCTTCAACATATTTTTAATCAAACCTAGTTAAGACTATTTGCTTCAACAATGAGTAGATCTCTGCAATCAATGCTTACTACATATGTTTCTTTGACCAAACTCATATAATTTAATGCAGTCTCTGCATGAAAACTGCCTTTTAAGAAAAGTTCAGCTAAAAATCTGAATCTTAGCACTTAATTTCCGAAATAGTGATTTACCATGTCAGACAGAAAGTCTGAAGCAAATCTGGAGAATTCTGTTTATAATAAATGATATTAACCAGTAAGCATTACTGCAACCAGTCAATTCTGTGACTGGAATATCAAACTTCATAGAACAGTGGTAGTTAAATTGCCTCACTGAAGAGAAATTACATGGATTTGAAAGGATTATAAAAGGATGAAATATCCCAGCTGTCCTCATTCTCTTAAGGCACTTTTATTAAAATATTTGCTGGAGGCAGGGTTGTTCTGATGCCTAATTTTCATAGACACTTTAGAGCCATGTATAAGAGTAGAGCTTTTATAGAATGGAAATTTTGAAGTATGGCAGCAAATACAGAAAATCAGTATTAGAATTTTTTTCTTTTACAGGCAGCAAATCAAAGGGTTACTTGTCTTGAGGCTGATTTCTTAAAAATCTATTGTGTAAATAGAATAATAGATTTTGTCTTGTTTGAGGAGCAAGGTACCGTACTGATCACTAGTTATCATGCACTTGCAATGTTAAAGTTTTTATTAATTTAGCTCATTTATTTAAACTGTGAGTTTCATTAACACCATTAGGAATGAACTACCAAAAGCCAGTGGGAGCAAAAGTGAGAGAGGTGCATTCTCTGGGCAAAACTGTATTGTGAATTTCAATCAGATAAAGGAGCAGAAAGAAAAAAGAAGCAGCTGGATGAAGAATTTTTTTTTCTTTTTTTTTCCTCATGAGCTTGTGCAAAAGCTCATTACCAACTACCAGCTATTTTTGTAGGGAATAAGCCAGGGATGCTCTCCAGTTCTTAAAGGAAAACTCTACCTGATATTAATCGGTATTAGTGGAATGAGATCTCATCACAAACAGGAGCTGAAAGAATAAGAGAGCTGCTTTCTCATTAGTGGACTACAAATCAGATGCTGCATCTAATCTGTCATAATACCAGATTCACTCAAGTGTGTGCACGTGTACACACACACCTGCAAGCAGAGATTTTCTTCTAAACCTGAACAGCTAAACACATTCTGTTACATGAGAACATTTGACCATGCTTACTGATTTTAAAACATCCCCAGAAAACCTGAAAAGTGAAGTAGTCTTGCTCTTTTCCTATTTAAAGGAAGAACTGTAACAAATGCTTTGTAAAGTCATAACTAGATTAAGAAAAAAAATATTTTCAAGCACTCAACAGTAGGGTGAAGTGGTAAGGTAAGAGGCAGAATAAAAGAGGTCTTTTATTATATTAACCACATTCGTTTAATATTCATGGGGATTTTAATAGATGCCAATCCAAGAGAAATAACTTCAATTATTTTAATTACTTTTCTTTCAAAACTATGTATGAAAAAGACAAAACAGGAATGATGAAACTGATTTCCATATACTTGCCTCAGTCCTCAATGAGTATGGGTTTTTCTCTCTCTCTCAAATTTTTTTCCTTTCAGGTTTATTTTTTTATTAAACCTCCAGCATGGAACATATTGTCCTGAAAAGGACTATAATTCTTCTACATCACTGTTAGGAATACTGTATTCTGGTAAAAACAACAGATTATACAGTGAACTGGCAACTCACTTTCCAGCTATGACTCTTGTTCATCAGCTGGCTAGTTAATGAATTAGTGTATATATACATTTTCTAGAGAATTCCCGCTTTAATTGAGACATTTCTTAACATCAAAAAATCCAAGATCAAAGCAAGAAGACAATGCTGAAGGAATTTTTTTCCCCTCATGGCTTTTCCTCTCTGCATCTTTATATTTTCAGTCTTTTCTGCGATAATTATACAACACTTTTTCATACAGAAACATACGAAGTTTTGATTATAACTCAGAGAAATGGTTCTCATTATTAAACAAATTTACCATGTGGGGTTTTTGAAAAAATATCCTACTGCTGAATATCCTGCATGCATGCTTGTGGGATGAACAAGCCAAGGAAGCTGCTCAATAACCTTTGCCAAGACATTCTAACAAGAAAGGCAGTAGTCAGTATGGTGCTGTTGCCCTCACACACCAGAAGTGCTTCTGCTGCATCAAAAAAAAAAAAAAAAAAAAAAGTGGCATTTTTCAGTGTGCTGCTTTCCGGTAAAGGAAAACTGCACTTTGATGCCAGTTAGCACCACGATGCTGTTGAGTGTGATGATTCATCAAAGGGGCCTGGAGGGCAGCTGAGGGTTTTAGCAGAGCCATCAGACTGATTTTGTCCCCTATATTCAGTACTGAGTGATCACAGCTCCTCTGCTTTTGAAAGTCTGGCCAGCTCCGCAGCATCCCCAAGTTCTTTGTTTCTCTGACAGGCTGACTCCTCCATGAACATCCTGCTCTCCAGCAGGGCAGCTCTGGCTGCTGCTGTGTGACCTGAGGCAGGCTGCAGCCAGCCACGCTGCCAAATGCTCTGATGGACAGACACTGCTCCTGGTCTGATGGACAGACACTGCTCCTGGTCTTTCCTTGCACAGGCACCAGATGCCAGCATGGACTTACTGACCAGGTCACCGCTTGGTTTTCGGCATTTTGAAGCTATTATTAAACTGACACGGCATTTGGAGATGGGGACAACAGCTGCCTCTGAGAAGCATTACCACTTCCTGTTCTAATTAAATATTTGTATGCAGACAGCAACAGAAGAGCACATCTGTCTGCCAGAAAATTAACAAAGTGAGAATAACAAGATGTAAGAGTCGGAGAGAGTGCAGTGAGCTTCAGCCCTGCTGAAATCCTTCCTCTTCAGATAATTGTTTAATGCCTTGAGCAGGTAAGAATTCATCCAGCAATTTGAGTCAGAGCTGGAGGCACAGAGTGGAAACACTCACCAGCCACACACATCATTTCCAAGCATGACATAGTAAGAAACCAATTATAAACAGATATATTTATATTACACTATATACCTATAAATGGACCAATGGCTAACACTGTGTCTTCTACAGAGCTACTTGAAATTGGTACATTTTGATACAGACTGAATACAACCAGGAGTAAACCACTGAATTGGTTACCAATGGTTAACAAGGCAAAGATTGCTGAGGAAGTGCAAAAAGGAGGAGAACTGCAGGTCTGCTGCTGGTTTTTGCGGTCTACTGCCTCCATCCAGGACTTCTAATTCTTTGCAATCCTGACTGAACTTCTTCTCTCCCTTTGAAGAATCTGATGCTGAGCCTACAGGATGAAACATTCAAACTCAATGTGCAAATATGTTGCAGTAGGAGATCACTAGAATGTCCTGCTATTCTACACAAAGTATTTAGTTACTAGTAATGAGCTGAGAACTTTCCTCACCCAAAATACACTCTCACACTGAGGCTGCAACTCTAGACAGGGAGACCAAATTTATACAAACCTTCTGTGTGTGGTCTCTCAATTAGAAAAATCCCAGTGAAAGAAAACCTTTTACCATTTCCTACATCAGTATAAAAAAGCAATCCCTGCCCACAAATGTTGGTTTTAGAAATGCAAGCTAAAATTTAATTTTTCAATTAAAAAAATTCAAATCTAAATTAAATTTAAATCCAAGGCAAACACACCTCCCTGGACCCTATCTGGTCAGGAAAACTAACTGCTTTTTGACTGGTTTTAATCCATATTATGACAGAAAATTTTTGGAGACTCAATACCTCCCTGAGACAAGAAAACCACTTCCTGTCCTGCTATGGTTTCCAAGAAAGACTCTTCTGGATTAGAACAAGTCCAGTACAGGACACTGGCCAATAATTTCCACTTGAAAGAGTGCCCTCTCAGGAGGAAGGGAATTCAAAGCTGGTACCTCCTAACTGCTACAAACCTTGCTGTTTGCATCCAGGTCAAAGCATCTGCCATTGCTCTGAAGGTGCCTCCAAGAAGCCAAGCAGCTGGGGCTCACCAAAGCAGAGACAATGAAGTGTTGCAGCTGTCCTGTCTGATTGATCATGCAGCTCTTTCACTGCTGCTCCTCACTGACTCCTCTGACACTGCAGCCCCAGTAGAAATGCCTCTACAGAGCTCACTTCCATCAAGTAGATAAGTAAACGTGACAAGCTCTTAGAAACAACCTGTTAGCACTGTCCTTGCATTAGCAGACTGCCATGAAGAAATGTCCTCAAGCTTTTAAGATGAACTAAAAAGTGCCTCTTCAAAGAACTAAACAGTTCAAATGCAAAAATTTCATTACTGCTTAGTGATGCTCGCAACATTGCACATTAAGTAAGCACGAACTGAGAAAGGCCTTCAATATGCAGCTGTGCCCTTCTACTCCATGCCCCAGCAGAAGCTTGGGAGTGAGTATTGTTCCTAAAGGACTGAAAATCCTTGAAGTTCTTTTACCTGTCTCTAACAGCAAAAAGAAATTTTACAATGGGTGTAGAGTGTTGTAGCTTTACCAGGCCTTTTAGATTTACACACCTTTAGACTCTAGGACTTTATTTTCAGTGGGGACAACAATTAAAACTTGATCCCACAAGCTACAGTGACAAAACCAGAGGAACAAGGCAATGCCCTGACTCCCAGCTTTACTGGAGTTCCAGAAGGCGAGGCAGCCCCACTGCACAGACTGTATGAGCAACCACCTATGTGCACACTGAAGCGAGCTCTGCAGAGCAGGTGGGTTCATCAGCACACCAGGGAGTCACTGATGCAGCCCATGGTTAAAGCACAGGCCCTGGGCTGCCATCACAAACGGGAGGTGCGTGCACCATCAATGCGCTCATCGCCCCGAGCTTTTCTCATTCCTGTCTTGAAGACACACTTTGATCACTTTAACAGAAGAGCTGACCTTAAGAGGAAACAAGAACAGAAACTGCTAAGAAAGACAGCCACAGGCACAGAAAAGCTTCCTGCGCAGCAGTGTTACTCACAGCCAGCTGCTTACGATGAGCATCCGCACTCTCATCAGCTTACAAGTCAGCAGCACCTGCTCCCCAACATCTTCCTGGAGGACACGTACACAGCAGGACCGTGCTCAGCAGCCCTGCCCAGGACCCAGCTGTTTGTGGGAGGACCGAGCCCACAGGATATGTGTTGCATGTCAGCCTCCTGTCCTGCTGAACACAAGCCTGCCTTGTACTACTGCCTGCACTGCGCATTCGGCATACGTGCAGGAGACACAGCCTCCCCAGAGTGTCACGTCTAAACAGAAACAGATTCCAGCAGAATTAGTAAAGGAAAATTTGAGGATGTTTTAGAAGCTTCTAGTTTTTAAGGATTCAGCAGACAATATATTAATCTCTGTGTAGTCCTGATTTGTTGTTTACGTTTAAGTGAATGTCAATGGAGATGCATCCATAGAAATCACATATGACTGGTAGTTAGCCCAAATTTCTCTTACTTTGTGATTTTAAGACCACACTAAACTATTGCACCTGGTGTTCAGCTGAAGAAAATGAGAACACCTTAAGTACCCCAGGTAGGATTTTCACACAGTAATAATTCATATGCATATCACAGTGCTTAGGGAGTGTACTACTCCATACATCAGTGGCTGCAATTCCTATAGATATGAAAAGTCTTAGTAGATAAGACATTTCCTGTACTTTCTACCTCCAGTAATTAACCATCCACCCAGCAAAGTTACAATAAAACTAATGTCCTGTTGCTTATTAATTATCAGCTCAACAAGCCATTTAAGCAGGGAAGAAATGCACAGCAAGCTGTTTCCTGCCATCCTGCATATTTGCTGTAACAAATGGCACATTGAACAAACCAGGCAGGATTTCTCAATGAGCATTGTTTGAAATACACCCCTGCATCTAATTTAGGCATATTTATTCTGGCACTTTCACCATAGGAAACAGGATTGTCTAAGGAAGTCATTTGAGGTGATTGAAAGAAACCCTCCCACACTGGTACAGCCTTCCCCAAAGTAATTCCCTTTCACTGGGAGCTGAGCCCCCAATATGAAAGAAAAGTAACTTTGCCTTTTAATGGGAACTAACTCCAGTGGACATTGCTGCCTTTCATAGTGGAAATATTGATCTTGCAATTTTTTAAACCAATTTAGTATTTGCCTATCTACTTTGGAGACCATTGTTTTAGGTGAAATCACTGAAAACCGTGAAAATTTCTCTCATTGTCCCATTACCCAACCTTGTAATTTTAAGCATAGTACTACAAACTAGGTATCTACCCTTCTGACCTGTGAACAGAATCAGATACTCGTGTATCTTGACCTAGACCACACCTGTTCAACTTTCAGTTGCTCTCAAACACCTACTGCCCTCTTAGTTTTGTTTCAAAGGTGCCCAGCAGAATTTGAGTACTTCAAAGAGGAAAACCAGAGCATGCAATCCATATCTTCTTTCTAGCTCTGCAACATCAGACAAGGAGCAGACACCTTCCAACAACTCATTGTTTCCTCCTCTGTGAAATTAAAGATAAGAATTTTCCATTTCACTATATATTGCAATTATTTCTGCACCAGCTAGAAGTTTTGTGTCCTTGATGTAGAACTGATGGGGCTTTGAGCAGCCTGGTCTAGTGGAAAATGTCCCTGACTATGGCAGAAAGGTTGGAACTGGATGGTTGTTATGTCCCTTCCAACCCAAACCATTCTATGATTCTATGAAATGTAAGATATAAGCATCAAACTACAGTAAATCCCATATATGCTGTGGTCCATACCAATTGCTCTTCCTGGAAGATTTCCAAATTACCATGACTCCCATTCACTTTTGACAGATCTAATCTGATTTTTGGAATCTCTCTCTCTAGAGGAAAGAATGGCAATGACCACAAAACACTGTTGATGTGAAACATGAAGAGCAGACCTCACTATCATTCTCATTTGTATTTGAGCACATTGGCATTTTGATTTGCCCCATTTGCAACAGCAGTCTGTAAATCAGCCCTGAAATTTCCTTTTCTATCCAAAAAGGCTGAATGTATGGTATCAGACATGCAACAGCAACAGCTTCCTAACTTCTCATTTCTAGGGATTAGAGAATTCATATTCTCCAGCACAGAGAATTCCTTGGATACCAGTAGGAATTGGAGAAAACTAAAATCAGGCCTATTTTTTCCTCTTCTTCATTAAGTACAGTGGGAATTAAATACTGGGAACCACACACTGAAGACAACACAACAGAGGTTTTCCTGCTTTTACAGATATAGACTTTGCTTTATGAGCTCTCTACTGAGCATGAGAACAAGCTAAGTAGATCAGAATCAACTTTTAATTAAACTCAACAGCTTTTCTTGATTCATGTAGGACTTCAAGAACAGACATCTGGCATAAGCTTTGGATGCTAGGATGTCATGTTTACTTATTTCTTTCCTTTGAATTCACATAGATACACACATATGGATGTGGCACGACAATTTTGTTACAACCCCATTTATTTATTTAGTGCATTTGCTTCCCATCATTCTTTATTGCTGCTTAAAGTACTTAATCTCAAGGAGAACCTTATTAGAACCCAACAATGGTCACATTTGCTGCACTATACACAGGCTACTTTGACAAAAGAACAAAGCCATCACAAAATAGAAAAAGCACAGCTTCAGAAGGTGAGTTCTGTTATGCATGTTTGAGAATCTGTGTGGGGATTTTTTCTATACAGCCTTTCCAGAGTATTTTCTTCAGAATGATTGTGGCTTGTGCTATAACTGTAAAAGGCATTTTCTTAGATGCAACAAAAGCCAAGGGATGAGTATAGGTTAGTTTCCATTTTACATGTGGCAATAAGAGCTCCTGATGTCCTGTATGAGAGCATTTTCTACCAGTTTTCTAAACAGTTCCCTGTAGTTAAGGGACCACAAGAAAGGGACTGGAGGAGCAAAGTCCTTCCCACTGCAAGAGTAGATTAGGTTTGTTCTCACTAGAAGAACCTGAATACACATAATTCTGTGGAACCTGAAGAGATGTAACCCAGAGTCCTAGGGAACTGGCTGTAGTTGCCAAGCCACTCTCCTTGGTATCTGAGAAGTCATGGCAATCAGGTGAAGTCCCTGGTGACTGGAAAAAGGGAAACAGCATATCTAGATTTAAAATGGGTAGAAAGGAAGAACCTGGGAACTAGTGACCTGTCAGCCTGACCTCTGTGCCTGGGAAGATCCTGGAACAGACCCTCTGAGAAGCTCTGCTAAGGCACAGGGAGTATAGGGAGTGATTTGAGACAGCCAGCACAGCTTTACCAAGGGCAGGTACTGCCTGACCAGCCTAGTGGCCTTCTGTGGTGGAGTGACTATGGCAGTGGTCAAGGGAAGAGTTATAAATTCATTTATTGATTTCATTTTATCATTAAAAGACCAGATTAAAACAACAATTTTTTTTTTTGCAAAGCAAAATTTGATGGTCATAATTGTCCTATTAAAAATGTCCAAAACAAAATCCAAAACAAAGACACCCCACTTCTCTCAAAATAGCACTAAGAATTAAAACAAACAAACAAACAAAACCAAGTACTTAGGAAAGTGAGAACTTAACACTGGCACATAGAAAGGAATACATTTCCCCTACGGCCTCTGTAAGTCCATTTAAGTGCTCCTGATGTGATTATATCAACCTTCAACATTCTATTTTCCTTCTTGAGTTGAAAATCAGCTCAAACACAGAGACAAAGAGAAGCTGTAATGCTCAGCTTCTAGCTAAAGTTACAGAAAGCAAAATTCCTATCTTGGACAAGCTAGATTTTTAAAAAGCCCCAGGTGCTGGAATTGCATAAAAATCTCAGCTTTTCGCTGAAACTAGAATTTGCATTCAGCCATCATATTTGTTGAAATCTACCTTAAACACAACTGGACTAAAGCCAATGGTCAAGAAATCAAAATCATGTTAGAAAATGCCAATGAAACAAAGCTCTAAAATTATTTTCAAGACATTAACACACCTTGTGCAATCAGACTTTTTGTATTTCGATATTTACATTTG
The DNA here is from genome assembly GCF_014805655.1 of Passer montanus. Taxonomy (NCBI): domain Eukaryota; kingdom Metazoa; phylum Chordata; class Aves; order Passeriformes; family Passeridae; genus Passer; species Passer montanus. The sequence goes on along the minus strand of NW_024358722.1, from coordinate 11,743,609 downwards.
GCAATGTTGAGGAGGAGATCCAAGTGAAACCAGCTTGCAGTTCGCTGTAACATGAGATGTCTTAATTTGTGACCAAATTAGTTCTTTTGTGACATTTTTCCCTTTAACATTTATTATTAAAATTTAACATTCAGTGCTTGCTCAAGTAAGGGGAGAAGATAGACAGGGACTGCCTCAGACATTTGAAATAATTCCTGAAATTTTAGCCTTACTTTTGAATCACCACACTGAAAATACAAGGGAGCTACTTTGGAAAGTTAGAACAACAGAAAAATGAGAGGCTCTTCTTCAGGAATACCAGACTAGTAGGGAAAACACTTAGCAACAACAACAGAGGAAGGGGAACTATGTAATTCTGTTTTACATCACATCAGGTTTCCAAGTGAATTTATATTATTTATAATTAACTACAGTTTATTCAAATTTGACTAGTACTGGATTTAAGAAAATATAATGTTCCCTACCCCCTTTAATACAACTGCATGGCAACAAGAAGTAATGGAGTGAATGACAGACATCATGAAAATAGTACCAGACCAGCTGATAAACTCCTCTGTACATCATGACACTGCTATTTTCTTCCCAAAGCCTGATTTCGCTCAAATAAAGAGATGCCCTGAATGTTACTGGAAAGCCATTGTCAAATACTATAAAAAAAGGCATGAAGTCTGGCTCACCAGTAGAATTCACACACAAAAATCAGAAGCTGGGGGAGCGAGGGTTTCAGCAGGGTCAGCTGCTACACCTGAGCTGGCAGAGCAGGGCTAGGCCAGCACTCACTGCTTCCAAAGCTCCAGTTCTGCTAAGTGGCATGGCCACCTGCCCACCACTGCCTGCCAAATGTGTGTCACTGCTAATTATAACTAGTTCAAATACAGCAGAGTAAAGAGAAGCAGGGAGCCCATCATTACACAGAAACACTACAAAGCACGGCCTTATTTTACCTACATGAAAGACAGATTTTTGTCACTCGAAAGCAGCGTGAGCAGAATCCCACTAATTTCCATGCACAAAATCCAGTGACTCTCAGCAACAAAACTCCTGTGGCTCCTGCTCTTTCTCTCAGAATAGATTTATTAGTTAGGTGCTACAGTGAGGTCCTATTTTCCTTGACTTTTATCAGCTGTATAAATTGAATTCAATACCTTGAATATAGTGTGGCCTTGTTCTATTTTACCCAATAACTTGCTGAATCCTGTAATAAATGAGTAACTCTTTGAACTCTCCTTATCTGTAGCTTCTGCAGTTTGAGGCTCTTTAGAGGATGAAGATGCCCCGTCCCTTGTCTAAGAAGACACTCAATGTGCTGCTTACACACTGTCAATACATTTTTTAGTTGCTTTTCTACAAAGAAAGAACAATTTCCGCAAGGCTCATCTCCTCTGTCAGGCACAGGACTATGGAACAACCCTCATACACTTGTATCTCATGGGCAAGACACAATTGAGACAGGGACAAAGGGTTTCTCGATGAAATGTTTTAAGGGTGATGGCATGCACTACAGTCCTGCAGTACAATGAGCTTGCATTCTACTGATTCCAAGCACAGAAACACAGCATTCCTGCCAGTTACTTACAACAATACAGATGTAACAGTATTGAGACACTTGGTGCCACTGCTTTCCCTCAGCTCCTTCCTTTATAGGACACGAGGGTCACTTGCTTGCACTGCACCTTCCTCTCTGCCACCATTCCTCTCCTTGTCCTCAGCACCTGACTTGATACGAACATTAGGAGTTGTCACTGCCCATCATAGCAAACCTGCATTTAGCTCCTCCCTGTCTCAGAACTTCTTAGGCTGCTTCAGCCCTTTCAGCAAAGTCTGCACAAGCCTAAGAAGCAAACCCAAGGTGCACTGGGTGCACATGTGTGTATTGGGCTTGCATGGCCATGTTTTGGTAGCAGTGGGCTACAGGAGTGTCTTCTGTGAGGAGCTTTCCCTATGTCTAGTGGAGTCAAAAAGCCAGCTCCAAGACAGTGGCTGCACCTCTGGGATCACACAGTTAAGAAGGGGGGAAAAAATCTGCACAATTGCAGCTGACAAAGAGGAAGAAAGTAAGAATAAGGGAGAACAACAGCCCTGCAGACCCCAAGGTCATTGCAGAAGGAGGTGCAGGAGGTGCTCCAAACACCAGAGCACTTTCCCCTGCAGGCCATAGTGAAGACCCTTGCAGCCCATGGAGGTCCATAGGGGACCTGAGATCCACCTTCAGCCTGTGACAGGTCCCATGCCAGAGCAAGTGGATGCCCAAAGGAGGCTGTGACCCCATGGGAAGACTATGCTGGAACAGGTTCTTGAAAGCATCCATGGCAAGAAGAAGAGAGGAGCCCATCCTGGAGCAGGTTTTCAGTGGACTTGTGACACCAAGGGGACACCACAGGGAACCCACAGGATCCACAGGCTGGAGCAGCCTGTTCTTGAAGGACTGTATCCCTTGTGAGAGACCCAGGCTGGAGTGGTTCACAAAGTACTGTAGTCCATGGGAAGGACTGACACTGGAAAAGTTCATGGAGAACTATTTCCCATGGGAAGAACCCCATGCTGGAGTAGAGGAAGGACATGAGGAGTTCTCCCCTTGAGGAGGCAGGAGTGCAGGGACAACATATGAGGAACTGACCACATCCCCCATTCCCTGTCCCCCTGCACTGCTAGGTGGGAGGAGGCAGAAAAATCAACAGTGAAGAACAGACAGATGGGGAGAAGGTGTTTTTAAGACTTATCTCTCATTACCCTACTTTGATTTGTTTGGTAATAAGTTGAATTAATTTTTCCCCTAGTTGAGTTGGTTTTGCCCTTGACAGCAATTGCTGACTGACCTCTCCCACTCCTTATGGAGCCATGAGCCTTTTGTTACATTTTCCTCCCTGTCAGCTGAGGAGGGGAAGAAACAGAGTGGCTTTGGTGGACACCAAGGTCAATCACCATACTGTACAGCTTGTTTCCTTCCCTATGACCCTTTCTGTGCAATAAGCCCCAGAAACACACCAATGCTGATCAATACCTATCAATGAAATGGGACATTTCATTAGTAACAGAATTCTGCAGGCAGCCTCTCTCACTGAGTTGGCCGGATTCCACCATGAGCTGCTCTTAAATTCCTCTCCTGTAACTTGATGCATCACTGGCAGACAGCAGAGGAAAAAGACAGGTAGATTGTGTTCACTCCATCATTGATTTTACTGTAAAAAAGAAAGGCAACTTGGGAAATAAAACATTTCTGCAATTTCTCCTTTTTAATATGTGAAATTCAAGTCAAAAGCTAGAAGGTTTTCTAGCATATAAAGCCATATAACTCACAAAGAGGATGACAAGCACTGTTGACAATAGGATTCCAGCACCTTTCAATATCCCTGTATTGGCTCTGGACTTAACAATGACTCAGCCCACACCATGGCTGTAACACCAGCCAGAAAACCAGGAGCTGAACACATTGTACCTCTCTGCTTCCATATTTCTAAGCACCAGGTTCAGGAGTCAAAGCCATAACTCACTTAAGGTCTGCTGCTGATCTGTCATGTAGATAACAGCCCCAGGCAAAAAGTATCAGGTAATGAAAAACTGGGGGGCAGGGGAAGCAGTGATTTACAGAACTCAGTTAATGTGCAAAAATGAAGCTGGACAATGAAACTTTCAAGAGGCTGCCATTGACCAGCATAAATCAGGGGCAGACAGAAGACTGAAGAAACATCTTTTTATATCACACTAATCGGAGGTGACAAGAAAAAGAAATCTGCTTTGGAAAGGAAGCCTGGAAAGGTCACCCAGGACAGGCACAAGAGAAAGCCTACAGAGGCATCAGCACAGCACTTGGCTGAGTGGCAAGGGCATGCTCAGGAAAGCCCAACAAAAACTTCACAGTTTGCTCCAAAGACCCCCGAATCTCCACAGACCTCCAGGATCTGCACCCAGTTATAAGCTTGTTCCTGTTTCAGTGCTACCTTGGAGGTGGGAGGCCTGGGGTCTGTGTGATCATCACTGCTGGCAAAGAGCCATTTCAATGAACTGCTGGGGAATTTTCTGCAGAAGCAAAATCACGTCCTTCCATGCTTGAAAATGGCATAAAGAGAGTACACAATTGTACAATAACTAAGGGTGGAAATGAAAGTGGGATTGTGCATGACTAATGCTGAGGATGGCAGAGAAGATATCAGAAACAAAGGTAACAAAAAAGAGATAAAGAAGGAAAGGGAGGAAGTACCTACACGATAGGCAGGTAAGGACATAGCTGAGGACACGGTATAAGGAAATGGTCTGTGCAAAGGAAAAAGGAAAATGAGAATGAAAACAGAAAAGGAGACAAAGATGAAATTAAAAGTCTAAAAAGCAGATATTTGGGCCAGAATAAAGAAGAAAATTGAACTGTGTCAACATCCGTACACTGCATGCACCTTAGAGGTACAAGTAAGAGTTTCAGCCTAGGTGTCTTTGCATATAATTTGTACTGTTTGTTGCATTTGTTAAGACAAAGCTAATCCTCTCTGTATTGTTTCTATTTGAAATTAGAAGCAACTTTAAAAAATGTTGAACAATGCACTAGAAGAGAGATAAGCCTTTTATCTGCCATACTCAGCTGCAAGCCTTACCACACAACCACATTTCATTGTTCCAGCAGTTCAACTAAATCAAAAAACTAAACTCAAATCTCAGAAACCAAAAATCTATCAGAGCACCAGAGACCATGAAAACATATGAGTATGAGAAGCAAGTTGGAGCTCTTCCAATCTTCTCCAGACTGTTACACAGAGTGGTTCTGCAACAACAGTTTTTCACTTGTGATTCATTTTAAACAATAGATCTGAGCCTGTGTAAGAGTTACTTATCTAGTTCTTGCTGGATGTTCCTGACAAAATGCATAAGGGAGAGTTTAAAAAAAAAATCGCTTTAAAATTGAAAAGCTGTGCTTTGGAAGTGAATCCTGTGCCTGCCTCTGCTTACAGCATCACAGAGCAACACGATCTGCTTGCAGTGAATTTCTCTCTGCTGAAACTCAAACCTTACAATGCTAACCAACAAATCCTGTTTGAAGTAACTTCTTCATAAAGCATACTATGCAAGGACTTGTGAAGGTCATCCAGGACTATGGACTACAATCTAGGTCAGAAGAGTCTCTCATCTTCTCTCAGTGCCATCACCACCAGTTTAGGTTGCTCTGGGCTTTGTCAGCAGAGCTCCACTACCTCTCTGGCCAATCTGTTCTGAAAGTTTTTCCCATGAAATTTAATTGCATATCCCCTTTTTGCAACTTGTGACTTCTGTCTTTTGCCCTGGTATTATGCAACTCTAAGATGATTCTGTTCCTGTCTTATCCATACCCTCCCCTTAGATATCTGAGAGAGCAGAAAGATCCCCTCCAGCCTGCCCTCCTCAAGCCTGAAATTTTGCATGTGCACCTGAGATAGAGCTTCTGCTTTCAGAGTGTTATACCATGTGAACATTTTCAATTTTCTTGTCAAAAGCATTTTGTAATCAGCAGACCCTCAGTGTCACCTGCTGCTTGTGCTGCACAAAGCTGCTTGGGGATGCAGCCCCAGCCCTGCCCTGCCATCTGTGTGCACAGAGAGCAAGGACAGCGTGCCCAGGAGCACCGCAGCACATTTACACAGGTACGGGCTTGGCTCAGAGAGAAGCTTAATTACATTAGCCCAAATAAGTCATTCAGCAAAACCCTTCCAGCAGACAGCCAAGAAACACGCCCTTGAATACAAACTCATCCCTTCAGTACTGGTCCTGAATAGGAATTAAGCAGAATTAAAAATGCTTCAGATCTTACAAACACCAGTCTGAAATGGCAGTTGTCTAGATGGCTGGTGGGATTTTGTCACTGCCACAATTTCATGGTCATCCTCAATCTCAACATTCATACAAATCTAATGTGATACAGTTCTGACTCATCATTACTTTTTTATATATTTGAAATCTCAATAGCTTCCAGCAGCAACTAATTGCTTATTAATTCCACCACAGAAGATGCTGTAAGGGATTTATAGTAATTAATAGAAGCTAATCTTCTTTTTTCCCTGAATTATCACTCCTACACATGAACTAATGAAGCAGTGACTGACCCCCAAGCTCCAGAACTGCAAATACAAAGCTGAATTCTGTGCTACCTTTTCCATAGTCCTCAGGAAAGGTACTGCCATTGTGCACGACAGTAATACAAAATAGTGCTTTCCCTTTTTAAAAAGAAGCCAAAAGAAGACAGTTGCATCCATCAGTTCTTCATCCATCACCTTTCTGTCACCTTTCAATTTATTTCCATCACTGGGAGGGAAGGTGTGTAAATGCAGCTCACAATCATGAACACTGGTGACTATTTATAACTGCAATACATTCCACTGCTAATCCTTTACAATACCTCTCACAGATTTATTTATTTTGCAATAAAGCTGAGATTTACAGAATTGCCTGCATTTGCTGGACATTCTTAACTCTGTACTGATAATGAGCAGGCAGCTATACAGGGGAGAAAACCCCTGTAAGTCAGAAATTCTGAATCAGCTCAACTTTATGTTTTAGTTATGCAGACATCATACATCCCATCATCCATGAGGTCCCACATTTCTTAGGTGAACTTATGATTAGCAAGACAGGGAGCAGTAGAAATGCAGCTCTCCTTTGTCTGCTGGATCTAGCCTGTCATCCAACAGGCACATCCTTGCTAACACACCGAATGCTTCTCCATTGGCACTCCAGAGTATCCACATGACACACTTGCTAGGATGCCAAATGAGTTGAGCCCCCTTCCAAATCACAAGCCCATTTTTCTTAAATGATGAAAAAGTAGCTGCAGAGCAGTTAGGCTCATTTTAATGGAGAGCAGCTGTAAATGCTGGCTTGTATAATTACTAAAGGAATGCCACAAATATTTAGATAACAAAAACTACAAACAACCTCTGTGATGACAAAGGTAAGAGTGATAAGCAGCCATGATTTAAAACAAACTAATTATGTCCAATAAATCTATTCTCTTTCTGGAAAAAGAACATAGGAAATTTACTAAATCTGGTCATGAGCAAAACATACTGGGATGGAGTGCAGCTGCAGAAATGTCAAACTATCCTCACAAGGTTATACTTGACATTCTGGGGGAAATGCAAACAACAAAACTTGGAAGAAGAATTCCTAAATGTCCTTAAAGAACTATAATTAGTTGTTGCAGGTCAAAACTATACAAAATAGCAGGATGGCGGGAAGGGCAACAGGAAAGCAAATTTTGCCTCTTAAACTTTGCCATTAACTGATGGAAATAAATGACAGGCACTCCAAAATTCTTACAGTGCTCTGGAGCAATCTAACAGGGTAATAATCACATTGTTGCACAAAACTGTATGGCTGATTCTTCTGTGCTGCTTCTTTGAAGTTACGGAATGAAATCTTGTCCTTCAATGCAAGTTCTACTTCAGCTTCAACTCAGTTTCATCTATGCATTTTGAGTTGCCAGGGGAAAAAAACCCTCAGATTTTGACAGGTTTTTAACACTGTTTAATCTGGGGGTGGGAGGGGAACCAAAGTCCAAACCAACCTACTCTATTACCATAGGTGTTGATTTGTGTAGCTACAGGTCTTCCTCAATATTTCACCAAAAGTCAGAATGTTGTTTCACAAGAAAAATGTACTTGGCCTCTAAGTGGCAAAGATGACTACTTCTAATGAAATATATTTTAAAATACATGGGTTTTCAGAAATCATAACTCGACCACCCACCCCTCACTCATATTTAACATTGTCAAGCTATTTTTTCACTTGCTGAAGCATCCAGGCTATCTATGACATAACAGTTCTGTGTCTCCTTTGGTGTTACAGTGTAAAAACTCACTGTTGGGCTGAAAAGCTCTGTTCCATATCTCCAGCCAGCTGCCTTCTCCTCCCTTTCCAAGGGAAAAATGCCATTCTATCAGAACCAAATTAAATGAAACCACAGCTCAGTTGTCAACGAAGCAGTGCACATTTATGTTCTGGAGGCCAATATGGAGAAGCTTTCTGCTCAGTAACACTGACCAGGAATATGCTATTCTGTACTAATTCTGGCACTTTGAAGACTCCTTAGTTTGGAATTTTGCCACTACTTTTCTACACAGATGAGCTGTAATAATCACTGAAATTAGAAGCATTGCAACAGAATGATTATTTTAAGAAACAGAAATTGGTAGCATGACAAATTAAGAGATAAATCCAGAAAACTAATCACTGTCATAAAGGAAAAAGATGAAATCCTGAAATATGCCCATAACATTTCAGATAAGTTATCAGAAAACAGCAAGGTGCCCAGTGAACTCACCTTTGGCCACTACTCCCCATGAGACACAGAGGGCACTGCTAAGGCAGGAGGTTACAGCTACCAGAATTGAACCAAACACAAAACCAACAAAATTTAAAAAGCAGCTCCAGCATATCAAATTGAAGCAAAGTTATGTGTAAGAAGGTTTCCCCAGGGCATCTCATAAAACATCTTCAGCTTTTTAACACTCCTTTCCTCTGTTTGAAAACTTGAGCACTAAGAAATTTTTCAGACAATATTCAAGGGAAACATCTACCTGACTCAAGCACACAGGTAATTTCAGACACTTTATCAACCCTGAAAAGCTGCTGTGTATAAATTAGTGTGTGGTAGCTACCTCATGAGTTTTCCCTCATTTTATGGTAAGTAAAAGGAAAAATGGCAGAGCCATTTCAGTTTAAGGTTTTTTGTGTTTATAAACATATGCATCTATTTGGATAATGGTTACATCAGTGCTAATATTCAATGCCTATTAATATTCCTTTTCCTAAAATAAAATAGATAAATCCAGAAAACTAATCACTGTCATAAAGGAAAAAGATGAAATCCTGAAATATGCCCATAACATTTCAGATAAGTTATCAGAAAACAGCAAGGTGCCCAGTGAACTCACCTTTGGCCACTACTCCCCATGAGACACAGAGGGCACTGCTAAGGCAGGAGGTTACAGCTACCAGAATTGAACCAAACACAAAACCAACAAAATTTAAAAAGCAGCTCCAGCATATCAAATTGAAGCAAAGTTATGTGTAAGAAGGTTTCCCCAGGGCATCTCATAAAACATCTTCAGCTTTTTAACACTCCTTTCCTCTGTTTGAAAACTTGAGCACTAAGAAATTTTTCAGACAATATTCAAGGGAAACATCTACCTGACTCAAGCACACAGGTAATTTCAGACACTTTATCAACCCTGAAAAGCTGCTGTGTATAAATTAGTGTGTGGTAGCTACCTCATGAGTTTTCCCTCATTTTATGGTAAGTAAAAGGAAAAATGGCAGAGCCATTTCAGTTTAAGGTTTTTTGTGTTTATAAACATATGCATCTATTTGGATAATGGTTACATCAGTGCTAATATTCAATGCCTATTAATATTCCTTTTCCTAAAATAACCTGCAGATTAATAATGATCTAATGAAAAGGTATGCTTTCAGTTCAACTAAGAAAAAGCAGTAATGACCATGTGAGCACTTCTACTCTAGCTCAATACAACTGATGCCAACAATAGCGTAACCAAACCTGTTCCTAAACTTTTCAGCATAAACCAAAATGTTCAATCAGCCTCTCTTTACAAAAGCTCTGGGACTGTCTCAAGAGCTTCTTCAAAACCAAGCACTGAACTATTCTCATAAAGTAAATCTGCTTTATCTTCTTCACCTGAAATTAGCCTACAGCAAAATGGTATCAGGCAAGCATTTCCCCCTCCTCCATTAGTCAATGGGAAGACAGTTGTATTCAAACCAATTCTGCATGGGTAGATATTTCAATTTTAAAAATGGAAACTTTGAAATCACCCCATTGCAACTGGGACTATATCACATTGCAGGGTTTTTAATGAAATACTAACAATACATTCTGCAGCACCACTGAACATGTGGGCATACTAGTTTAAAGATTTCACATTGGTGCTGTTTGCTTCAATAAAACAATCTGAAAATTCAGTGAGGAATGAGATTTGTAATTTCAGGTGCTATAACATTATAAGCTTCTTCAAGCAGCCATCAAAGAACTAATGAAGTCCTGTTATTTCTCACATGGTGGGGAAACTTACTCACTTCCCAACAAAAACAGGGTGAATGATGAAATAATGCCATCTTCAACAGATACTGTACCAATACAGTGCTCAATAGAGTTAACAATCTGAGTAAGCTATCTGTGCTTCACACAAAAATCCTCCCTGTAATATCTATAGATATTTGGTATCACCTCTGAGAATGAAATTCATTATACTGAAATCTCCTTTTGTTCTTCTTTAATCCCTTTACTGATAAACTTCGTCCTGAATACATAACCCAAAAAACAATGCCAGTAGTGCCAAATAAGTAATTTCATTAATCATTTGTATGCTACTCAGTCTCTTCAGGCAGTTTTCTCCTTAATGTCCTCAGACTTTTCTGATTCATTTGTATCAAGGAGATATTTGGGGTGATATTGGGACTGGGAGGAGCTGACCCATAAAAGTCATGATATACTAAACAGATCGGTGACAGCTACTGCAGAGCAATATTACTGTCAGTCTGCCAGTCAGCCAAGAGTGATGGACCATCCATCACACATCCTCTAGCCCCGAGTGAATCCTGATGCCTTTCAACAACCACAAGGAAAATCCAAAACCACCAAAAGGGGCGATCCACCAAAGAATTTACAAAAATAAAAGTAGTCACAAAGTAGTCAATGCTTTAACTCTTCCCTGGGAATGACTTAGAGAAAGGATTTCAAAGGATTAAAATATGACCAAAAGAACGAAATAAGGGCAATTTGCCTCTTTCATGCCTTGCAAGTAGAGTGCCTGCTAAACACAAAGCTCCACTAATATCTTGTGGTATTTCAGTAAAATGTAGGTGTTGATGAAGTCTTGAGTCAGCTCTGCTAATAATAAGGATAATAAAGTCTCAACCCACTAGTTGGTTGGTTGGTTTATTTGTTCAGGGAATTAGGGAAAGAACACACAGGGAGGAACATTGTTAAGGACATTACCTGTTTGTAACAGTCTGAGATGACTGAATACAGCTTAGCTTTTATTCCAGATGGCACTATTTGTAGGCAAGAACTTTCTGATTTCTTCTAAGGGTTTTGATTTTTTAAAGGGAAATTAAAGAGAAATGCATCTAAAAGGTGTTTTACTTTCTGATGTTCCTCTTCAAAATGGTGGACTAGCAGAGAAAAAGTCATTCTGCACATGATAAATGAGTATTTTTCAGTTTAGAAATCAAGTAAAAGAACAAATGATCAGAGGTAACACAGACAGAGTAAGTGGACTTTACATCTTTCCTAGGCCTTAGCTGGACTTCATTAAATTACAGTAGAATCTATTGCATTCTGCAATCTTCGGCCTGCTGACAACTGCTGTAATTTGTTCCAAATTTCTGCAGAAAATGAAAAAGCTTTATAGCTGTTCTAACCTCTATCACCAAGGAAAAAGTTGTCTTCATTACTGGAGAGTCCAAAAAGCTGTTTGTCTCCTGTCCATCCAACTTCTTTTAAGAGAAACAACCTGGACAAAAAAACCCCTCTGTCTGTTTCCAGCATGTGAGCTTTGATTGCAAAGTCCCTCTAACAAAAAACCCAAGAAAAAAGCCAGTAATCCCACAGTTTGTGTGAGCTACCCTCCAGTGCCAAGATCAGGCACCTTGCTGGGGGTATCCTCAGCAGCTGTGTCAGTTCCAGCCACACAAGCTAATGCAGCCACAGGCAGATGTGAATCTGAACTCTGCTTTTACAAATTAAAAGTGTTGGTCTGCATTACATTTTTAAGGAGGTATAACTAATTCATTCAACACAATGTGCTCTTGCAGCCAGCTGCTAATCCCACTGGTATCTTGCACTGCACCAAATGCCATCCGTGTTCCTTGTGCTACTTTCCAATGGGACTTACTGCTCCACAAACCAGACCAGTAAGAGGAACTGGACAACAGCTTTTCCCCGAGCAAAGAGTGAAAGCCTGTGCAAAAGCCATGGAGGAAATCTGCAAAGATGGTGTAGGTTCCATGCAGGTGTCTCTCCAAGGTTTATTGTGGAGAAATTGGCTGGAACTGCCTTGCTTCCATTTCTCATTTTTTTGGTCCTCCCTCATAGTCATTGCCTTCTTTTAATCTCCATTGGAGCTTAAGAAGTAGCTGAGAATACAGCTCCATTTCTTCAGAACAGCAGTCAAAAGAATACTAATTAGTGTTTGTCTTTTGTTGTTCTCACACTTTAGTTGTAGTTAAGCCAAAATATCTGAGACCTTTGTCAACAGCAGAAGAGTGCAGAGACCCAACACATATTTGTAAGATAAAGAAATAATGACTTCTTTCTCAGTTCCACAAGGGAAATTAAATCCTGCTATTTCTAGGAGGTGTAACATGCACCACCAAGCACTGTCCAGCATTTATGTCCTGCTCTGTGCATGAGGATATTCACTGCAGTCACTGTCAGCAACACATTCACTGATCTCATTTTCAGTGGCTCTCACTGTACTGAAAGCTTCTGATGTCCTGAACTCTCGAGACGTGGTCCATTCCCTATGCATTTCTGCCTTGAACATCTGGTTCTGGAAGCTACCATGATACCTGGGACCACAAGAATATTGACCTTCAAGTGTGACCATGTACTAAAACTTGGTCTGACACGATGGTAAAAGAATATTTGCACTTTTAAAAAGACTATTGAGTGTCTTTAGTGACACCTTGCTTGTAAAACTTGAATGACTCCCATCTAACTAACAAATACTGCTTTTTTGTTTCTCTGAATGCTCATCCAAGGAAAATGAACACAGATCCTCCATGTTTAGCATGAAACTCTCCTCCCCTTGACTGGAAAGGTGAGCCACTATCAGCGTATCACATGGCTGATCTGATGCAAAATATTAACTACACAGCTCAAATTATACCCATTAAGTCTTCATGGAAGGAGGATTTAATGAATAGGACCCAGGACTCCTGATTTCTCTGTCTACTTGTGTCACTAATTTAATAGGCAACACTGGCCAAATCACATTGTGAAGACTGTATTAAACTAGTCACAATAGTGTTTACACACCTCAGTGAACAGTATGAGGGCTTCAGGCATGTGGACAGTAAAAATGTACCAAATACAGCAGTCTTCTTTCATAGAATTTTGAGTCAGATAATGTTAAGAGGTTTTCTGAGGGCTACTGATGGTTTTCCACCAGGGCTCTAGTGATGGTTTTACCCTGAGGGTCTTGGTGATCCTTGTTTTGGCTCTATGTGCTGACTTATAGGGCACTTTCCTGTACTAGTCATGCAGATCTCCTGTTACATCTGATGAAATGGTAACACTCAGGGTAAGAAAATTATGGAAAAGAGAATCTCATTCTGCTAGGATATATTTAGTAAGGGTTGGAATACAATAAGCTAGAGTGACACTATTTTTGCTACTCTAACTAATACACAAACCCCCATGTAAATTCTCCTTCTGGCACATCCAGATGGGTGTGATGGACATTTTTCTGGACATTTTTCATAGCTTTTATGAAAGCTGCTGTGGTCTCAAGTGATCAAACTATTGACAAGAGCAGGAGTTCCGTCTCCAAGCTTATTCCACTCCTAGAGAAGTCTGCAGACCCACTATGATGTGGCTGAGTTCGTGTTAACAACAGCAACTTTCTCCAATCCCTTCTTCCCAGCTGTATATCAGAGGCACAGAAAAAACTATCAGGTGGTACAAACCATCTGGTGCTCCTGACCTGGAAAAATATAAACTGAAGCTAAGGTGAAAGTCTGTATGTACTATTAGCAGCTCTCTAGAGTTTTTCAGCATTTCATTTTCCACATTGGTACAGGTCGACAGTTCTTAAAACATTTAAACATGCCATTTGACCAGAAATGTGCAAATTGCCACCTGTCTCAATGATGGGTGAAGAATAAGATATACACAAGTTGGACTTCAGCTGTGATGAATAGTGCCCCTGTCTTAAAGATTATGTTGTTGCAAATACATGATTTAATTTTCTTTCTGCTGCAGTAAAAAGGTACCTGAAGCAATGTTTATACACAACAGTGAAGGGATATATATAGATATATATACACACACATACACACATATATATACATATACACATATACGTATATGCATTAGAGTCAGAAGATTCAAGTTTAAAATATTTTCAATTATTTGCAAACTATTCCTCACTGCAGGATATATATTAACCTACAGGTAATGGAACACTGTACCTAAAGTTTTCTTTCAATGTTAAGGACTTCTAAAGAAGATGTTTTTCCTTCTGAACAATGCAACTACTTCAGTAACACCTTGCTACTATTTTAGAAGAGCAAAAAAAATCTCTTCAACAGCAACACTCCACACAAGTACAAGGATTTGAGCTTGTGTTCAATCTAGATGCAAGATAAATCTTTATTCAGACATAAAAGTCCCACCATTGGGAGAGTTTTTATGGATACTTTAGTATAATACAGAAGTCACTCTTCTCCAAGGATTGTTTTAAAGCCCAAGTTAGAATTTGTAGATGGATTATTATATTTGATTGAGGGCTTAGCTGTAGGTCCTATAAAAACCACATGAAAGAGGGCAGAAGGGATAAAAATCAATAGTCCAATGTTCTTACATAGCCAGGAGGATGGATGCTAACAACACAAAAAACTTACCATGTTATTTACCAGTTTTTGATGCAAGCTCCAAAAATAAGGAAGTAGCTTTAAAAGAAAAAGCAATTATGAATCAGTTATTAACAAAGCATATTTTCTGCTTAAGATGCCTAAACACAGGCATGCTGCTCTCTAGCTTCAAGTGACTCATACCATTTATTGCTCATCCTCAGAATGGACAGGAATACACAAGCTTGGCGGCTTGACAGAGATTTGTGGAAAATTTCTGTCAGGTATCTCAACAACTGTCAGAAATAAAATGGATCTTGTTAAAGCATGGACAGCCAAGACATTTGTAACAGGCTTTAAGCTAACCTACCAACAGTGAAAATTCAACACCTACAAACACAGCCACAAGCCACCAGGTCACTACTGGGCTTCAGTGCATGCTCACCTTAGATCAGGAAATTCAGACGCAATAAGCAAGAAATGAGAAAGATAAATTGGAAGATAGTGTATTAAATAAAAACTACTCTAGTATTTTAAATCCATTACCTTCTTGGAAGTAACATTCTTGAGGAATTTCTCTGCTCTGAAAATTATAATTATTTCACTACAGAATGAACCGCAAGCATCAGATGTAATTTGTAACAATAACTGGGAATGCTTATGATGATCTCTGACTGGCTTTAAGGCATTAGTATTTCTTGCGTTTATTTAGCCTAATATCTCAGGTACATTCTGTTACACAAAGATGGGTATTCATGCACTAACAGAAAACTGTAGTATTTCTAGGATTATTAAGTAGATTCTGGGAACTGTCCCATTCAGTACTCTAATTCTGTCTGATCTCACTGAGCTTAGGCAGAGCCAAACCATGTACTTCATGTATCCAAATGGTCATCACAAGTCACCCCCATGACAGCACTGGAGAGCATGGTGTCCCAGGGGTGCAGCCTCTGCAGGAGACAGAACCAAGGTTTCAGGAGACAACAGATATTTCTCCATGTTCTCAGGGGAAGACAGTGCCCAAAGAGATTAAAAATGTAGTAGGGCCACATGCTTCCCTGCTTATCCATCCTTTACAGGTACCACACTAAACAGCAAGATTATCAGTGACTGGTGTAGCACTGAGGAAAAAAAATGCAGCTGTTTAGGGAGGAGACACACTTCTGCTTCATAGTGCTTCCTTGGGGACAGCAGAACTGTGTGTTCCACCATATGGTGCTGTTTCTCATCGGGTTTGATAATGCCCACACAAAGTTTGCTACATTCCAAGTTCTGCATGAACTTAAATCCCAGCTCTGCAGAGTTTCAGGTCTTTGTTGGCTGGTGCAAAGTGCCTTAAGAAAACATGTCCCAGCATGCAATTTAGTAGTAAATGGAATGATATGAGGTAGAAGTCATTTTACAGAACTGCCAGCATTTAGAAGGATATAAGTCTATAAATTTTATTAAGCACATATACAAGGCTTTGCTCTCCCCCTCTTAAAAAAGCCCAAACAAACACTAAATGAACTCTCTCCCAAAACCCAACAGTCAAGACAAGGCTGAAACAACTCATTTTTTCTGGGTTCTTGTACTTTCAGCTTCTCTTTTCTTTAAAGCAGCACTTATTTAAAGACGGCTGAAATAAATTCATTCAGAGATTAAAAAGAAAAGATGCTAAAATAGTCTGAGACAACAATTTTTGCTTGTGTACCTAGAATGAAATTATAAGCAAACAGCATTAGTGTAAAAAGGCAGCAGAACTGTGCTATCACATGATAAAAATCCTCTCAGCCTTTCTCAGTGAGAAAAATAAGCTCTTAACTGCTTTTCAAGCCTGTGCACAGGGAACACTAGTATTAGAAAAAGATCAGCCTCCTCTGTGGCCCATGCATCTTTACAAGAGGATTGTTCTCACCTCTGACTTCACTGGTAGAGGTGCAAGAACCAGAATGAATTCTCAATCTGCTGAATTCTGCTAGAATTCTCCATCTCAAGCTAATATGCAGGGCTGGCATTTGAGGCAAAAAAAAAGGTGTCTTTTTTTGCTATAAATGGAGAAAATTTGATCTAGCAGGCTCCAAGTGGTAGTAATTGTAGAACACCACAATGCTGTTTTAACACTACTTTTCAGGAAATAAACAACTTAGAAAGTTGTCACGAAAGTCTCAATGATTGCAAAGCTAAATACAGCTGGTGTTCCAGTTCCTGCTGTGAGGTTACTTTCTGTGGGTGGGAACTGTTCTCTCAAAAGGCATTTGTTAAAAAAAGTGCGAGTCAGGACTAGCTCAAATCTGAGGACAAATGAAAGGGGCTGACAGACAAAAGAAACAGGATTCAATGACAAGATAGAAGTTGCACCTACAAGACTCCTGGAAATTTCTGAGTACAGGAAAAGAAAGAGATTACATCATTCCTCAGAAAACTTTTCTTGATTGTTGTACATGTTAGCAGAAGTAATGCCTCTTACTAATCAAACACATACATGCCACCACAACCATGAATTCATTTATGTATAAATTTCCCAATAAGCACAGGGACCACAGCACTTCAAGTATTCTACACCCAGCTGTGTCACTTTGGGCCACTGTGATGCTTTTGCTGTGTATGGCAAAAATACAAGGGAATGAGAAGGCAAAGCTGAATTACCCACTGATGAGCACTCATGAAGCCATGGCAATTTCAAGGTTTTTGACACAAAATTTAGTTTTTTTCTTTTTATGTAAGTGCTATGTTTAAGGCATAAAGAGTCCACACATTCACACTGCTTCAGCCTCTGAAAGATTATGCTAAACCAGCACATGCTGCTGACCTGTCATCCCAGTAGAGCAAGTGTGTTTGGTGGCATCATTCATTCCTGCCTCCACACTAAGCATGCTGCTACCAGCAAGGTTACATCTGTAAGATGGACTTGGCCAACCTACTACAACAACTGCTCATCATGCCATACTGTACTTCACTAGCAACATCACAACAATTCGGAAAAGGTTGTAGGAACCTTGCCAAAATAATTGAAAATCTGGGGGCATTTTGCCTGCGATCAGTAAAGCTCACAAAGTAGCAAACTTGTATTTTTATGAAAGAGCTGCAAATTGACAAGAAGGCAGCACAATGTAGGAACAACTCCCCATTTTCTGTGTGCAGAGTAGTTTATTTAGTTCTTTAAGTCAGATGCACACCATGGACAACAGGGAACTCTATGTGCACTCGTATTGTGCACTGCCCTGCTTTTTTTTTCACTTGTACATGCGCTATGTAAAATAAAGGCTTCAATAAGATATATGAAATATGACTGATTCTGACCTTGGAATCATATTGATCCCAGCAGATATGTTTGCACATGCTCTGGAACTTTCCAGACAGAAAAATCTTTCTGCCTTTCAACCGGTTGCACGATCAGATCCTAAGAATCTAAAGACAAATTAATGACAAATGGTAAACTATTGAGATTAAACAGCAAGAGTTGAATTTAAACATAGAAATGCTCCAACAATTTTCACATAGAACAGAGTCTCAAACCAACATGATACAACAGAAAATGGCAGAACACACTTTATTGTTTCAACTCTGAAGAAAATGTCCCCCCAAAATATGTGAATACTTGCTTTTATACAGCTTCATCCTTTGGGAGGTGCAGGAGAAAAAAAAACCCAAATACTGCCTCCTTATTGCTGCAGACCCAAATCAATTTTTCTTGGTATTTTGCCAGTTCACATCCCAATGAACTGCACCCACTAAGCAAGGTCACGTAAATGATTGTGAAAACAAGTTTCCTTTGTGCATGAAGAAGAATGACTCACTTAGAAAAATGTGACATCTTCAGTAATACTTCTGCCACTAGGCAATATTACTCTAAATTATGCAATTCATCAATATAATGTTCATAAATGTATTTTTGGAAAAATGACCCTAAGTAAGTTTCTGCATAACAGCAGCAAGTGGGATTTCTCAGTGAAAGTGAAAATCTGGAGGAACAATGTTGGAACCCTGGGCACAGGGAATATTTCTCTGTCTGTCCTGAGAAGTCCTGATCCCCAGGGCAACGCTGCTTTTAACCTTTGTCCATGGAGAAAGCTTCCATGACTTTGGGATGAACTGGAATCTACGAATGTGTGAAATAGATAGTAGTATAGTTTCTCACAGGGTGAAAAACTTCGAGTTTTTGGGTTTTTAGTATGGAGGTAGATAGAAGGAGGAGGATTTTGGGTGTTGTCTGATCTTCTTCATCTACTCCATTTCCTGCAGTGTTGGTAGCACAGAGTGATTGGTTAGAAAAACCTGCAATGTAGATCTTGCGTGAACAGACAAGTAATTAGTTATTGGTAGAAAGGTAGAAATAAAATACATTCTAAGAGTTAATTGTACAAAATAGTTTTAAAAGGCTTTGAACCTGTGTGTCTTGTGACATCTCAGACTTAGCGTATGAAGTGACTTAGTGTCTCTTCATATGCTAAGTCTGAGATGTAGACAGTGTGCTGAACTGTTGATAAGAGAAAAATAAGCAGCAACCTGAAGACTGAAAAAACCAAAAGTCCTGTTTGTCTCTCAATCCTGGCACGGAACTTTTTAGGGGTCTTCCCACCAGGAGAATCCTCAGGGGGGAGTTTCCACAGAAAAAGAATGCTGTAAGACCATATGCCAGCTACCCTACAACAGAATTTTCCAAACTAAAACAAGGGCCATCTGAAACTCTGAACTGCCAATAAGCAGCCCTCCTTTTTCTTTCAGCTGCAAAGAAATATAAGCAATGACTTTGCAACAGATGCATAGAATAGACAGCAAAGTATCACACACTCACAGGGATGCCCCAGCTGACAGGTTTTGTGTATTCCTTTGAGTTCCTTTGCTGCATGATTTCATTCCTCCTGCACCTTTAAACCCCTTCACAGCTAGATAATCACATCTATCATTGCAACCCATTTCAGAAGTTGTTACAAGCAATATGGCTCCTAAGACATTGTTGTATATTATCTGGCAAGACTCAGAGCTAAAATGTCCAACTAAACCCTGCTGGATAATAAGTTCTAACTACTTTGCTCCTCAGCCCTTAAAATGTGCTAAATGTACGACCTAATCTGACTAGCAGTACTCAGTTTCTGAAGGATGAGGTCGTATGAACTGATTACCCTGAGGCCTTCTACCCACACTCCTTATTGCAGCACATGAGGCATACACTGAACAACTTCTCTGATGGAAACAGGATCTTGCATGAACCAGGCTCAAACACACAACAACCAATACAGGAATCTCTTACCTTTTTTTGCTGATGACATCTCACACAGCAGTGGAGCTGCACATTAAGTAACTCAAAGTTTTTAAATTAGTTAATTGTTGAACGCAGGCATTTCTACTACTAATATAGAAATGACTTTTTGTACAGCAACAACCTAACTTCACTGTCTTCACAACCAAGGGCAAAACTTCAAAAGGCAACAATAGTTCAGGACAATGCCTTGAAAGATGCTGATAGCACTGCAATTGCCAACTCATGCACTAAGTGATTTGCATAAAATGAAACCAACAGAGATTGTTAGAATAATTTTCAGTCCTGTGATAGATACAGTGTCATTACCAATCTGCATAATTTTATTTTAATATCATAAGATAATGGTCCACTGTTTCTGCCAAAGTAAGCCAAAAAATCCACATTTAGGCATGTTACATTTAGGCATGTTTAGATATGTCACACCAAACTCTTTGTTTCACTCATACCTCTGAATCTTGTACGCCACGACTGTGGAAATTCCCACTTGCAAATCAGTGCCTAAGATGCCCTGTGAACACAATCTAAGATTGCTGTGCTGCACAGCTGGGAAGAAGTCCAAAGGCTTTCTGCCTCAGTAAAGTAGGAAAGGTGTTAATGAGAACATATTTTCTTTTCCCTATAAATTGACCCATTATCTGAATTCTGATTAGCATAGGACCTGATTTTGCTTCAAAGCAAGCCAAAAGGGAAAACTGGAGGCAAAATAAAGGCATCACCTTTATTATATATAGTGAACAAATATTAGACATGGATAAATAAATTTTAGTTTTGCTTTAAACATCTCTGCTGATGAACTGCCTAATGAAAATATGGCTTGGAATGGGTCTGGAAGCAATTTAGAGATTACTCCTACATCATGATGTTGTCGGTATTTTCTACATTGCTTGACAGATTTTTTTCTATCTCAAGACTGTCCCCCGAAGTTGGCAATCCAACAGTTTACCTAGGTAATGTAATAGAATCATAGACTATCCAGAGCTGGAACTGGAAGGGACCCGTAAAGGATCCCCAAAGTGCAAGTACTTGCTACATTTTACAGGGGTTTTTCCCTTCTCCTGACCCACTGCTGATCAGAACATTTTTGTAAAATTTAATTTGCAAAATCTTTTATGTATCCATTTCTTCCTTCAATACTTTTCTCTGAAAACATAGCAATATAATTTATTCAGGATCACAGCTCTAGACTTCCAATTACATTGCTGTATCTCCTTCTTCCGAATTGTCAGCTTACTGCTTGTTTAAACTGCAGTAACCAAAAGTGCACATATTTTAACTTTAGCCTTCAGAACATCATTAGGAGAAGAGCATTTATGCATTTTGCACTGCTGTCAATGCATCTTTGCACAAAGTCTATTTTTGCTGTAGGTGGTATGACACTGTTGATGCAGGGAGTTCACAATCTGGTAGAGCAGTCAGACATCCTTCATTGCAGGACATCTGCCCAGACAATCATTCTGTACCCCTGCAGTGAATCACTCCTAACTGAGGGTGAAATTCACTCTTTCCTGGATGTCTACTAAAGGACACCTTCTCAAAGGTTGGGTGTTCAATCTAATCTAAACTAGGCTGCACAAAATGCCCCTGAACACAGTGAAGAGTGACAGTGCATCTCATCCCATGCTAAGACAGATGTATGTGGGCTGAACTGCCCTCCAGAGAGGCACTCCTCACAATTTGGCAAGGTAAATTGGATAGCTAAAGTACTGGTTTACAGTTGAGTTAAATCACGGCTGTCCAATTTTCAGACAGCTGTTCAAAGTAAAATACACCTGAAATGCACTGTGTGCTTTCCTCATTGATCTGGACTCTGTTCCTTGTAAACCAGAAAAAGACCAGGAAGAATTTTAGACTTTTGTCACCCAATACACTTATGTCCTCTCCGATCCATGCTTGATAAAATATTTCAGTCTCTTAACCAAAAGCACTGCACAGTGCTGGTTGCAGGAGTGAGCCCTTCCAAAGAGAACCCTTCTTGTTGGAGCATCTCATTTTGAAGCGAAGCATTACTTGATTATGGAGAATACAGGATTAAAAATGGTTTGTTATGTAGAAGATATTTCTCCTACTTTCTTACTAGACATTTGTGACATTGTCTCTCATGAGAAAATTCTTACAAAAGAAAGATCAAAGTAAATGCTTGCTATAGGAACTTTTTTCTTTGCAAATAACAGGGCCAAATTACATTTTAGAAACAAGCACTAAGGCTGGTCTGAACAGAAAGAACAGAGAGAATTTTCAGAACAAAATGTAGAACAAATATTCATACACATAAGACACACAGACCTCTGCTCTCATAATTTTGACACCAGTGATTTTGATGATGCACAAAATTCTTTTTAAAGCCAGACAAATTTAACCTATTTTTCACAAGAAGAAACAAATACTAAAGAATACATGCTCAGATATCAACTCCCCTTGTTTGTGGCATGGGAACTGTGGAAAGCACTGCCAAAGCACTTCAAAGCAGTTCAAGTATCAGACAAATAAGAATCCCAGGAAACTTAATCTAAATCCTGTTCTAAAATGCAATTCACAAATCTTTGATAACAAAGGTATCCCACTTGCATGGTTCTCATTGAACTGACTGTGCTGGCCCTGAGATTTAATTGCTTTCATATCCATATCTTTTCTTCCCCACTCTCTGAAAACTGTAAAGATTTTTGACAATACTCAGTCTTTGCAAAAGAACAGAGTAAATCCTCTCCAGTAACCAAAGAGAAAGACTAGAAGTGCATTTCACACACCTTAAGCTTCAGTAAAACTTTCTTTTAAGAGCATGTTGGTTTAAATTTGCATCACTGTCACATACATGCTAGCAGGTAGCTACTCCTCAGTATTCTGTTTTTCAGTATTATACAACAGAACTGCTAATTTCTAACTATGAAGTGCTGTAGGCTGGGCATTTAGAGCCTTACAATACTGATATTCTGAGGTTCATTTACTTGCTAGACCTGAAAATGCCACACACAACTTCTTATATTGCACCTAAACCTGCAGATCTGATTTCTGCTCTGAGATGCATTTTATTGCTGGACTTTAGCATATATGTTCTTGTCTACTTTTTAGTGATCTACAAATGCCAATTACGTTTACAAACTGTGAAGCACACATCTGTTCTCCTATTTTTTTCCTACCTGTACACGTACAGATCTTTATAGACACAATTCTGTGGGATTTGAACAAAGTAAAGGAATCAACTACTCTTTGCAGCCAATAGTGCACAGGTGGGAGGTTCTGCTTCCACATCTCTCTATTCCTGACCTCAGAGGGATTTTATGTGACACTAGTACTGAAGAAAATTCTGCCACCTCAGTCAACAAATCTCAAGTCCTGCTGGCAGGTTCCTGAGAATGTAGAGATGTCCTCCCAGTGGAAATGTTCTACTCTCTGGTTTTAGAGTGATGCAAAACCTGCTTAGCTTTCCTAAGCCAAGGTAAATCTCAAAGAGATCAAAAAGCTTTGAAATAGAGAATATTATTTCTAATATTTTAACCTGAAATTTACAGAATATCTTCTTTCTTCTTAACCAAAGCTAACAAGTATTGATTGAAAGCAACTAGATACATATTTAGCAGATCTCAGTAATGTACTGGACATTTTAACATTGCATTATCTACCAAGTGAAATGACTCAGATTTGGGTATTACATAAAAAAGAGCTCTGGGGGTCCTTTGCCAGATTTCTAGACTATTCTCCAGAAGTCAATGACAGAATATCAACATCTTTCTAATCAAAGCTCGCCAGAATCATAATGCACAAAAAAAATCTTAATTCTTGGGAACTTTATATTGCTTGCATCATCAGAAATGAAGTGCAAATATAAAAACCCAAACAAATACCCTTCTGCCTCACAGAACACCCACCCACCACCACCATCCTTAGTTCTAACAAGTCAAGCATATCCCCACTGAATTTTTAATCAAGGTGGAGACAAAATCTTGAGTTCAAGCCAAGTAACTAGATCATCTCATCTGTTCTTGGGCTGACAAAGGAATGATCAAAGAGTAAATATTTGTAGTGTTTAGTTTAGTCTATAAGTATTGATGAGTTGGATTCACCAGAACAGTGCAGACTACAAACAAATTTATTTAACTTTAGTTTTTAGCATTGCACACTCCAAACATAGATTTTTGTTGTCTCTCTTACAGACCAGCACCTAAATTCAGTTGAAACTGAATACCAAGTTTTGAACAGTTCTTCTGGATTTGACCGGCCTTCAATCCTAGAATCATTGAATATCTTGGGTTGGAAGGGACCCTAAAAACCACCCAGGTCCAGCCCCCTGCCATGGGCAGGGACTTCTCCCACTACACCAGGTTGCTCAGAGATCCATCTGGCCTGACTTTGGACACTTCCAGGGATGGGGCATCCACAACTTCTCTGACCAACCTGTTCCAGTGCCTTCTGTACAGGGAAGAATTTCTTCCCAGTACCTAATCTAAACTTACCCTCTTTCAGTTTGAAGCCATTCCCCCTTGTCCTGTCACTACAGCTTCTTGTAAAATGTCCCTTTCCATCCTTCTTGTAGTCTCCCTTCAGGTATTGGAAGGCTGCAGTTAGGGCACCCTGAAGCCTTCTCTTCTCCAGGCTGAACAATCCCAACTCTCTCAGCCTTTCCTCACTGGAGAGGTGCTCCATCCTTCTACTCATTTTTGCTTCAACAGGTCCATGTCCTCCCTGTGCTGGGGACCCCAGAGCTGGACACAGCACTGCAGGAGGGGTCTCACCACAGGGGAACAGAGAGGCAGAATCCCCTTCCTTGGCCTGCTGCCCAGGCTCCTTTTGATGTAGCCCAAAACACATTTGGCTTTCTGGGCTGCCAGTGAACATTGCTGGGTCACGTCCAGCTTTTAATCCACCAGCACCCCCAAGTCTCTCACTGCAGAGCTGCTCTTGGTCTGTTCATCCCCCAGCCTGCAGTGATAGCAGAGTTCACCCCATTTGTTCCACAGTAAGAAAACCACAATGGATCAGGTGTGTAGATGCAATAAAATTTTCGTGGATGTTTCAGTTTGGGAGTTGTCAGAACAACAATGCAGTTAAACAACATACTCACAGGCATCTGAGTGATCAAATAATAGAGGCATACAAAGCTCTCAAAGCTAAACACTGAGATTTCTACTAGTGGAGTATGAGCTGGGCTAAGCAAAAGCTTTCATGTTCTGAAAATAAAGTTAATTTGATTAAAACATCATGGAAACAAAGATGCAAATGACTAAACTGATTTCTTATTCCTTTCTTAGATGACTGGTACCTAATCCTTAAGTAACTCTATGTATTCAAGTGCAGGAGAAATAGAGCAAAGAATTAGCCCCCCCAAGAAAAAAAAAAAAAACAAACCTAGAAAAACAATCAATAATTGATTGATTCTGTTTGAATTAAATATTGTTATACTTGATAAAACATTGTCCTTCATCAGTTGCAAACCCCTACACAACCACTAGCCCTTCTAACAAGGAAGGCATACTTTCTTGATATATATTCTCATATAATATATAGATTGCATTAGGGAATTAATTTGTATGGAGCTGTAAGCCTGAGATAGACAACTTCACTAATCCTTTTTTTTCTTTTAATAATTAAGAAGAGATGTTCAAATTTACTTTCAACTTTTTCTTTCAGCTTATTTTCTACTATTAGCCAACTAATTCTAAGGAAACAATTTAAGAGAAAACAAAAAACAAAGCCTTTCAAAAAAAAGAAAACAAGTATTTTATGCTTTAAAGAGCAAAATCTAGTACTCCCTCTTTGCTGCTCAGTATTAACATAAAGCTTCACTATACTTCATGGTAAAAATGTTCCTTTCTTCAAGCTCTTTGAATGGTTTTTCTCCTTTAGTTCAGAAGATAAATTGTTCCACTCATATACATAACTCACTCTTTAAGAGTTTCACTACTTTGAGATGCTTAAGTAGGATCTTGGAACTCCAGAGCTGATTTCTAAGCCATTGAAAGGAACAAGAGGAGAAAACACTGCCATAGACAGTGGTGGTCTTTTTAAGAGAACACTGCTAGGCACAGAAGCCTATTAGTACTTCCCTCTTGAGGAAGAAATATTCCTCTACAAGATCTTAATTTGACTGGCAGCAGTAAGAACGTAAAAAGAAAACTGGTCCTACTTACACTGACCTCTAGCAAAACACTTAAAGCTCGCTCTGTCTCCTGAGTCAGCTCAGAACACGTCCCATACTGCTTATTCAGCAGCACCACAGGCTGACACTGTCACCCAAGTTCCCCTGTCCCCACACTTGTCCTCAATAGTCAGCAGGTCCCCAGCCTGAAGTCACATTCACTACAAAAAACCAGCCATTAATGCTTGCTCAGTTATGCTGTATTATGCAGATCTTACCCACTAACCATCCACAGAATCTATGGGGTTGGCTTTAGTACACCTATCCTTAGTGATGTGTGTGAAATGCAGAGTGGGGAAAAAATTCAACTTGGTAACTTGTCACACATTTATTACTTGATCTTCAGTGATTTCTCTTTGTCAGAGAAGCCTGACAGCCCTCCTTCTAGGCTTGAATGGGAAAAAAAGCAATGTTTCTTTGTAGTCATGCAGCCTGCAGATTTATTTGAATTTTCTCATATTTTTGATAGTTTTGATCTGAAAAAAATTAACTCCCAGTTAGTGCACTGAGAGGAAAAACCTGGCTCAGCCCACCCAAGGTAACAATTGGAACATTCTGTTATCTAGAAAGCACATAAAAATAAACTTGCCTTCCATAAAGATCCTGTTCCAGTAGATTTTTCCAACTTGATTTCCTCCAAGAAATATTAGATTTGATAAAATCAGCATTGAAGTGCTAACAGATGCTAGGACAGCATGAAGTCGACGACGAAATCTTGGCGAGAAGAAACGTTCCTGAGGGGCAAAACAAAAGGTGCACATGAAGTTAATAATCCCTGCAAATTTTCAAGCAGCATTAGAAAAAGACATTGCCATTACAACAAACAACTTTTAGACAGAAGTTCACATCCTTATGGAACAGATCCCAAAGGTTTCTTAAATATCTAACAGAACCTCTCACCAATGCCATTCAAATTGGAGTAAGGCTTCCTGATTAAAAGCAGTCTTGAATCATAGTTATGGCTGGAAGTGACCACTGGAGGTTACTTAGAAAGATCAAAGCAGGGTCAGCTAGAGAAGGCTGCTCAGGTCTGTATCTGTTTGGGTTTTGAATACCCCCAGTGAAGAAGACTGCCAAACCTTGCTGGGCAACTACTCACAATAAAAGTGATTTTTTTGTGTTTAAATGTATTTTTATGTTTAAATTGAATTTCAGTCTGTGCCCCCTGCCTTTTGTCCTGCCCCAGTGAAGAAGACTGCCAAACCTTGCTGGGCAACTACTCACAATAAAAGTGATTTTTTTTGTGTTTAAATGTATTTTTTATGTTTAAATTGGATTTCAGTCTGTGCCCCCTGCCATTTGTCCTGTCACTGAATACCACTTAGAAAAGCCTGTAGTTGGGTATTTATACATATGGATAATATTCCCCCGAGCCTTCTCTCCTCCGGGCTGAACAGTCCCAGATCCCTCAGCTTCTACTCTTACAGCAGAGGTTTCAGTCCCTTTACTATCAGTCCTTTGGCTGGACTCACTCCAGCATGTCCATGTCCCTGGTGTGAGGAGCCCAGAATGGGACACAGTTGTATACATTCAGTGGATTAATTCTTATTTTACAAAACATGCTCCTTGATGTATTTTTGCTGACAGATGTGAACAGTAGCAATGTTCTAGGGTGGGTGATACTTCCAGTAGGATCCAATATAGAGTAAAACATTTCAGTAGACAGCAAACAGCATCAAACAACTTCAGAAGTCATTAATCCTCTGGCTGATTTAATAAGACAACACTGAAAGATTCTAGAATCAGATTAGATCTGGTTATAGTAATGATTCTTAACAAATTACTCTTAACAATAGATACCTCTAAAAAAAGCTTCACATATACAGGCAATCTCAAATTTTCTTTTCAGTGCAAATGTTACTGCTCATGTTCAAGAAGTGTAATTATCCAGATTTTGGTACTTTTGTCCTAATGATACCAATAAAGGAGGTCTCTCTCTACCATATACTAGTTTACATTTTTGTGAATCTGTATTTTGCATTTTCACCTGAGGTGTGAGTGCAGCATGGAGACTGCAAGAAGATGGCAAAAGAAGGATGAGGGAGTTTTAGCTTCCTCCATTATTCAGTTGGTAGAGGAAAATTTAAAGAACATTTACAGCACTTCACCAAGAAATATTGTCTCATTACGGCACAAGGAAAAACATCCTGTACATTATGGCCCCAGGCTGAAAGTCTCTGTACATAGTGCTTGAATTTACAAAACAGTGAATGCTTTGTGTGAAGTGATGACCATTTTCCAGGGCATGGAAAATAAGGGAAGTATCGGGGACTGCTCAGCCTTCATCTCCTAAATGGTGATGTTGCAGAAAGCAAAGTCTTGTGACTGCAGCACCAAAAAACAAAACAAAACAAAAAAAAGAAGAACAAAAAAAGCGGTAATTAATCTTTAATAGCTACAGGCAGACCAAAATTCATGCTCAGATACCTGAAACAACATAAACACATGATCAAAACACACCAAAAAATACATTTCTAGACAATTAAATTGCTCCTTCTGTAAGCATCAAAACAAATGTTTCAAGTGCTAGATTATAAAGAGATAAATCTTCAAATAAATGACAGTAACAGGCATCGAAATACAATTTCAACATATTACTGCAAAGTAATCTCTGGGAAATTGAACGTTACCCTTGGTCAGAACTATATCTAGTATATGAGTCAGTCTGAGTCAGCACAAAAATGAGGACAGATAAGGTTTGAGGATGGTGCTCTGTATCAGTCAGTATGTACAATAGAGCAACAGCCAATCTTCCACACAATGCTATGAAAAATAGTCATGTATGAAAACAGAGACTGAGATTTTTCTGTGCAAATTCTGGATGAAAACTAGGGCATGATAGGAAGAGGTAGAGAATATAAAAATTATATAAATATTCACAGACACAGACAATTGAGTTAGTGAAAGAATTTTTTCCCTTTCTAGTACTTCACATCTCCAAAGCTATCCAAGGACTTCCAATGCCTTCTCCTTCTGTATGCACACACATAGAGGACAGCTTAAGTTTGTCTCTCCCTGAAAGGCTTAGTTTGAATGTATGGTCCCACACATGAAAAACATATGTCTTTTCAGAACGTGGAAGTGTAGGCACACAGAGAAAACATTTCAAATCTTGCTATGAAATCCATGTTAACAAAAAAGTTTAAATAAGGACAAGTTATGATCATGGTAGCTCGAATTAAGCTACAGCTCAAATAGGGCATTTTCTATCATCAGATCTACCTTTCACTCTCCCTTTGTCTATCAAACTTACTTGTCAACTCTTAGGAAAACCAGTTTTAATTGAGAAAGGTAAAAATCCTCTGCTAAACAATAGAAAGAATTAGACATGGGCAACCCATCAGACAGTTGGTGCTTAACTGCATTTTCCATCAAGGTAATGATCAGACTTGTTAAGTTTCTAAAGTTTGCCTGTTTTACAACCCAAAGCAATACAACTAAAACAATATAAATAACTAAAAAAGCTCTGCTACCTTTTTTGTTTTAATAAATAGAGTTACTAAAAAAATAAACTGTCATATATAGTACATCACCTTTTACAGAAGTGCTGCACATTAAACAAGGCAAGTTAAATGTAGTATAGACCATAAAAGCCCTTAGCCATTTATAAGGTATAAAGGAACAGTTTATGACAGACACAGTTTAGACAAGCACTGAATCTTCAATGGGTTTTGCTGTAGCTAATTTCCATTAGCTTGGCTAGTCATTGATCTAAAAAGCAGTAAACATTTTCCTGACAGTCTTTGATGTCAATGCAGATTTTACTCAGCTGCTATAAGAGTAAAAAAGAAAACTTTCCTTAAACATCTCAAGACATCTAGAAGAAGCTAACTGGGAAAGTACCCGAGCAGGTAGTGTGCTCAATTTAATATATTAAAAGCATTATTTAGCAATGAAAAAGAAATTACATTGGTCTAGATAACCCATAACAATAATTTTAATTAAATATTTCCAAGCTTGTAAATTTTGAGAATGTACAGCAAACTGTTTACATCAAAGCAAACTTAAAAAAACTTTCTACAGCCACAACTCTTCATGATGCCATTTAATGCTTTTAACAATATGCTCTATTACAGCAATATAAACAATTGCTATGGATTTGTGGTGTTTCTCTGGATTTTACTGTTGTCTGTTTCTCTCTCATCTTTCTTGTTGGAAATACAGCCAGAAGATAGAATGGCAATCTTGTGTTAAATTACAATGAAACCATGGCTGCCAGGCTGAAACCCTGGCATCCCTCCTCAATGCTCCATCTTATAATCTCACATCTTCCCCCACCTCCCCCACACATTTGAAATAAATGGACTGTAGCACTTAAACAACACACCAAAAAAAACCCCCAAAAACCAAAAACACCCCAACAACAAAAAAAAACAACACACACACACAAACCCCCCCCAAAAACAAAAAACCAAAAAAACCCCACCAACAACAACAAAAAACAACACACACACACAAAACCCCCCCCAAAAAACAAAAAAAGAAAAAACAAAACAAAACAAAAAAAACCAAAAAAACCCCCAAAACCAAAACCAAACCATATTATCATGATAGCCCAAACACATGCAGCATGACATAGAAGGTGGCTTGTAAAACACTGGCCCAAGCAACCTTTCCTGCAACTGAATGGAGTTCGGGTTGTTATTCTAAACCCATTGCTGCTATACATGAAGATCAGCCTCAGACATTTTTGAAAGATGTTGGAAAAAACTTCCCTCTGCACATTGTTTGGTCTAGCAAAACTGGCTGCCATCAGAGCTCTCCCAACACTGCAGTGTTTGCAGCCATCTTACAGAAATAAATGGTAGTATGATGTAGAAGGGTACCTTGACAAGCAAATCTTATGAGTTTGAGAGTGGAGGAGGAAGACAGGCGTGAAAAGAAATTGCATGGTCCAAACATTTCCATTCCTAAATCCATTTCCACTTACATGTCACATTTAGCCTCTAAGAGAAAACCAAGCCAGAGATGGGAAACTTGTATAATGGTTGCCTCTCGAGAAAGCTGATGAAGGACAACACACAACAGAACAGATCATTTAGGTGAGAATTAAGAGTTAAGGTAAAGGACACAGTGGAATTTTGAGTTAGAGAGAAAATACTTATTTAATTTGCTATGCAAGTTTATTACACCACTCTGAGCACAAAATACACAAACATGGAAGGAGAAGGGGCTTCAGGCAGCAGAGCAGAATTTAAAGGAACTTCTCTCTAGTGTCACTTAGAGGTACGGTCAGTAAATTTGCATTTTTACAGGACTGTTCACAAAGATACACTGAATGGCACGGAAAGATCAAATTGAGGGTACAGGTAAATGCATTTATTTCTCGAGCTAGCCGACAACAGAGAAAACGCTGTGGGGGAAGACTGACCAAGATAAGTAATCCATTCTTCCAGATGGAAACTTGTAGTGACAGGACAAGTCACATGTAGTGACAGGACAAGAGAGAGTGGCTTCAAACAGAAAGAGCATAGCTTTAGATTAGGTATTAGACAAACATTCTTTGCTGTAAGGGTGGTGAGGAACTGGTTGCCCAGAGAACCTGTGGATGGCCCGTCCGTGGCAGTGTTCAAGGCCAGGCTGGATGGATCTCTGAGCAGCCTGCTCTAGTATAAAGTGTCCCTGTCCATGGTAGAGGGTTGGAACTAGATGATCTTTGAGGTCCCTGCCAACTCAAACTAGTCTATAATTCTATGAAGTTGAGGAGATACCTAAGACTGAATTCTGTACAGCAGTCAAAAGTAGGCAGTCCTCTACACAATATCACACTGAAGTTTTTTACAGAAATAAATCCTTCAGTATTTTATCAGGGAAGCAAGCCAACATTTTCCTATATCCACCATTCTTAAACTTTTTCTAGCAAAAATGGTGGCATCATGGTGATTTGGAATATCCCAAAGGCTCGTCATTGACAGAGTTGCCAAATCCAGCTGCAGTGGCTTGTTCTGGGAGCAGGTCCGAAGCAGCACACTGGGTTAGGGAGGGCTCAGGAACAGGGGCACATGTTTTCCACCATGCTGCAAACCCAGCTTGATGACACAGTGACAAGTGGCAGGCAGACTCCCCTGACAGACATTAGCTGGTAACTTCTTGGCAAACACTCATAAGAGGGAAAACATCTATGTGTGCTGCATTTGCAAAACATCTCATTTAAAGAGCTGTTCTGGGACAGATTAAAGAAAACTTCTCCGTAGAGTCAGTGACGTTATCGAGCTTGCTTATACTGAAAATACTTTAACAAGTCCCATATAAAGGAATTAAATTTCCTGCAATTTAAGCAAGAGTCTATCTTCATGAGTAAAACAGAGATTCACAACATTTATATCTTTATGAACTACCCATCCAGAGAATTGACGATCCAAGCACATGGTAAAACAAGAGCATGTGATAAAATTGGAGAAGCAGCTGAATTATCTCTTATGTGAACATATGCACTGTGGAAGAAGACTGTCAGATACTATGACCAGAGTGACATGAAACATACTTGATACTACAAACTGCAAAACTAGAGATTACATTATTCTATTTTCATCTGCCTTCATTTTTTAATGATCAAGATAACCTAGAACAACTTTTGGAAGAGATTTCTTCTTTTAAAAGCATACAATATTTCATTACTATCAGTTCTACAGACTTCATTCTCTCCCACTCAAACCTATCAGCCAAATAAGATATAGAAACTGCACTATTTATTGTGTTGAGGAAATAGAGCAAATTAACTACCATGAAAATAACACCTATTCCTGCATTATCTTTCATTGCCTCTCCTAGTGTATGAGAAGTGTGCTTCCTAGAATTCCATTCTTTCCATTTCCTCAACGTTTTTATTAGACAAACAATGCTTAAAATCTGATGCAAGGTTGACTCATCTTTATGTCACAAAACCAAAATTAAACATTCCTTGCAATAGTCTGTTATTTCGGGTTTACAAGGACTTTTAGGGGGAGAGGATGGACAGGTAAAATGTTTGTGAGTAAAGCTGCCCCAGTACAGAAGGGGTACAGGGGTGTTTTCATGCATATCAGCAAAGAGCTTAGAAAAAGCCTCAAAGTTCTTTTTACTAGTGCAATTTTCTGAGCTTCAGTTTTCACCCTCCACTGTACTCCAACTAAAGGATTAAGCCCCTCTCACAACTTTCATACTTATTGACAGAAGGGATACCACCCAGTCAATCTTAAAGGTGCCAGCCCTCCTCAAGAGCTTTCTTTAAGAAAATGTCCTCAGGTAGATGACAAGCCAACTTTCAAAGGCCCTGAACCCCAGGAACTGCCACATTAACACAAGAGCAAACACCCCAATACATATCCTGAATCTGGGTCATCCGCAATGCAGCCATTTGCCAAAAATAACAGGACAGCAAAAAAACAGGAGCATGGGTGAAAAGCTGCAAGAGAGCGAGGAGCAGATGGGACAGTGGGAAGGGAGGCAACACATCCTGACTAACAGTTACCGGCTATTTTATCTATCTGCAGTTCGGCACACTGAAAATGGAGGGCAGGGTGTGACTGAGCAGCTGGGGGAGCAGATGGGACGGAGGAAAGGCTGAAAATTGTGACAAAGCTCTGCCAAACAGAATGTCAATTTATTTAATTTTTAAAGTGAGCAATAGAAATAAAGATGGGTTGGGTCCAAGCAATGGAGCATCTTATGTTTGTTAATACACATTGTCAGTGGGCAATGGGGTCATCGCGACAGATGCGTGTTTGGGAGACTGCAGAAACAAAGGGAGGGACTACCCGTGCTCATTGATGATAACACAAGTTATGCTTGAAGATCAACAGGAGCCCGGAAAAGGCAGCTCATGAGAGGCTGACATCTCAATATAGTACATATTCCTGCACTCAGAAGCTGAGGGACAGATGTTCAACAGAGTAAGAGTAGAGACTGTAGCATAGAACAGAAGAGCAACAAAAATAAAGAATTCTGGTTGAACACATGTACAAAATATTAATTTATGAAATCATGTAAAAGAAATTGTGGAATTCCCAGGGCTGCAACGTACCAAGATAAGAACAGGCCTGCAAGAGGAAAGCAAACAAGATGTGCTACCAGATCTTACCCACCAATAACTTCCACACTAACTAGAAGAACAAATTTACTTTCTCATCAACATACATAGTATCCTTCAGTAATCATGGCAATCACTCCTGTTTGTTCTGTTCTTCACCTAACTCTAATCCAGAAACACCCCCTTTACTTCAGTTTGCTTCATTTTTCTGGCATTTCATTTTGCTTGCAGCTTTTCCCTCCCTTCTACCCAACGTGAACCGTGGCTTGAGGTCATATCCCATTTCTTTTCAAATAATATACTTTCCTTGCAAAGCAAAGGTAAAAATTAGCTCCTGGAAGGTTCACACATGAAAGCAGGAACTGACAGCATTTTTCCAAGAGACAGGATGATGCAAACAACCTGTAATTCCCTACATAACTCCTACAAAAAGAGGACCACACAATTAAAATCAAGCAGCTGTCAGTTAAGATCTATTTTCACAAATAGAACTTGATTCTGAATTTAGGAATAAATGCTATATATAGTATTTGAGAAGATACTCATCTTCTCTATTGATGTCTTACTAAACATGCACTCAACAAAACGCTGTCTTGCACTAGCACCATTTCATTTTTAGACTTTCCAAGAGATCTACATTTATAGCATCTCTCAGCAAACAGCCAACTCCCCCTTCTGTTTGAAGAAAGCCTCCTACCAGCTCGTATGTATCCACTACACTTACAGAAGCATGTGTGAAAGCTTGACATACACACAAGTAAATTTCTGTACTTCTACATTTAACTCTTCACTCTCAAAGAACCTGCCCATTTATTCTTTTTTAAGTGGCAGTTTGTGAAAAGTACAAAATGAACAGCACTGAAATGCACCGTCCTCTTCTCTGTTTTATGTTTAAAGCAGGGAATTTAGCCAAGTAATAGCAGTGTACATATTCCTGTAAATGTGTCTCAGTTCTCACTGATCGAGAGATTTGTGCTCTCTTCTCTGTGTCTAGGTACTTGACATCCCTGTTTTTGTTCTTTAGGTTCTCATTCTGCCCATGCTGATTCTCTCAGTTCCCTCATCCACACTTTAACATTTTTACCTTTTAAATTGTAATCCAGTTCGGAAGGGATCCAACTTCACCAATCATTAGTGCTGAGTTTTATGACTGTTAGCAAATAAATAATACACAGTAATAATCCCTGTGGAGACATTTGACAAACACTCTCAGCAAATAAAGACCACTCTTTCCCTGTAGCAATGTTCTGTAGCTCAAGTCAGAGCAGGAAGAACAGAGTGCAACCACTCCTCAGGACTTTAACTTGTTTTTCTGTAATTGCTGACATCTATAGCCTGGACTAATTTTTGAGGCAAACCACAGAGGGAGGCTGCATTCATGCAACAGTAACAAAGAAGCACATAACCAACATCATTCTGCCTTGTTTTCACACTGTAGCATGATTTAGTTGCTTTTCAAACAGCTTTAATGACCTAGCACCAGAAAATTGACCAAGGTCTCCAAAATGGAAGAGGAAGTAAATAATGCTGGTAGGTGGGATACATGGTTTTTGGGGGTTTTTTTATGACAATGAAGCAGCTATGCCAGGGGCTTCCCAGCTGACATTGCTGTCTGGAGCAGAGCAGTAATCATATCAGAGAAATCACAACGGTTTCTCCACTTCTGGCATAAAAAATAGTATTTCTTGCAAAGACTAGACCAAAAAAAGCCTCAAAATATAGAAAACAATACAATATTATCTCTAAATTATTTCTGCAGTCATTTTTGTCATCCACCACACAAAATTCTGTATTCCATTGCATATGCTTGTCCCTCTACTACATTTTCAGTTTTTGTTACTGGGTTTAAGATGAGAAGATCCCTCAGCAAAGAAAACCAGTGCCACAATGTAAGTGTGTGACTGTGTGAGCACATTCTAGCAGGGCACTCAAAAGG
The DNA here is from genome assembly GCF_014805655.1 of Passer montanus. Classification (NCBI taxonomy): domain Eukaryota; kingdom Metazoa; phylum Chordata; class Aves; order Passeriformes; family Passeridae; genus Passer; species Passer montanus. The sequence continues at coordinate 11,707,740 of NW_024358722.1, read as the reverse complement.
TTATGGGATTTACTTCCATTAAGACAAATGAAACTTTACCACAGAAGGGTGCAGAAGACAGAAGAAAATAAAATCAAGCAAAAGCAGAAACATGGCAAGAATTGCTCGACTCAGAACTATTGTTAGCAAAACTAGAAGTCCTAGACTGACTAGGATGCATCAGGCAACCCGTATTTACCTTTGATGATCATTCAGCATCTCAGTACAAAAGAGCACCTTGATTCAGCTTGCTGCTTCTACATACCAAAGACCAGTAGTCACAAATCTGCCCTGACTAATGTTCACAAATAGAAGAACAAGTTTCCATCTATTTTGAGTCAGAGCATGTCTACTCTGGGTAGCAACGATTTCTGGTTAGAGCAATGATATGGCTGAACTCAAGGTCAGGGTGGGCAGTACGGAGTGAGTGGCAAGCCTCTTCCCTTAGTCTGGGTTTTGACATTATGGTTGGTACCTAGTCTCAAAAACCAATTCTGCATTAGAGAATAAGAGTCTGATTAAGGGAATTTGTTCATTCTTAGAAAGTGAAGCAACAAACTCAAACACTATTCTACAGCAAGTACATAAAGATGTTATAAAGAAAGTACCATTGGTAATGCTTGTCACTTAACCAAATCACCATGCTGCAATAAAAAGATTTAAGAATTATACAAAACTATTGGAAAAAAGAAAAGGCCAGACTGGCTTGACAATAGCATACAAGAGATATAAGTACTTTTTCCACCAAATGAAGTAAGAGGAAGATCAAAGCCCAGTGCATGCTGAAGAACAGCTGTTAGGGTCTTTATTTGTTGCAGAGATCTTATTAAAGATTTAATCTTCCAAGGTGGTCAACAAACATACCTCCCTTGAATGACTTCATAATGTTTAGTCAGAACTTGTCTCTAATGAAGAAGGAAACTTCACTTGTCGTGTGGCAGTTTAAAGTGAGTTTACTTGCGAAAAGATTGAGAGGAAGTAATTCCTAATTTTTCAATGTCTATAGGACACATACATTGAATATGTATATGGTTGTGAAATACACAGGCACTTCCACCTTGGTGAGGCTGAATGTGTGCCTGAGTAATTAATGCAGCAGAACCCAACTGGCTTCTTTGTTTCACTGCTCTTAAATACAGAGGTTCAGTCTGCTACCCCACACTTTATGCACATTTACAAGTGGGAGGTTCCAAGCAGTTGAGCTCCTCCCCTTCTATTCCCTTTCCTTAGCTTTTGTCTCTTACACTGTATTGCTTTGGGTGCTTTTCAGATTCCTCTCCATGAGTCAAAGCATCTATCAATAAAATAACCCAAGGAAGTAGAGCTTTCTGCAGGCATAAAGAGCTAGATCAGCAGAGCAAAGATCCCAGCAGGAAGGCATGAGGAGGAGGAAGGAGAAATTAAACCTTTCCCCCCTCAACAGCAATGAGCTTTTAGATCAGCATAATTCCCTGTGGAACAAGAGCCCAGAGGTCAGGCTAACCAGTCAGAACCTTTCCATGCTCCACATCAGCTGTCTGCAGGATCACTGTACAATGCATAACTTATTACGAACAAATGTAGACATTTTAATGCATATAGCAGAACAAACAGGGCAAACAAAATTAAGCCGAGGGAAAAAAAAACCAAAACAGACAAAAAACACCTCACCCCACCCAAACTATGGAAATCATCTAAAATTCTGCTCTCTGGAAAGCTGAAGATAGTAGTTGTCATTGACCTGATCTTTGGTGCACAAAATAATGGTGATCTTTAACTACAGAGACAAATGTATGGAGTTCATTCCTCTGGGGAAAATAATAATCTAACGTACTAACGAAGTCTAATCTAAACCACTAAGAAAAATATGGACATCATATAAAATGCTTCCCCTTTTGCAAAGGGAGACTGGGTAGGAAATGACAGCATATTGAAATGGACATCATTAGTGCACGTCATTGCAGCCATAAATGAAAATGTAGAAATCAAAATATTCTATACTTCAAAAAAACAAAACACTTACAAGAATAGTAAAAATTTAAAATATGCCATATGTAAAAGTAGTTGGTTTCCCAAAATGAATTGCTTATGGTGTATTTAGTTTCATACCAAATAAATCTAAAAATAATATCTTAAACTAGAAATTCATCATAGTATGATTTTGAGAAGAGAGATCTTTATGGCTCAATTTAAAAAATCTTACTAGACTGAATGACATGTTTTCACTTAACTGAAGAACTAAAAAGATAAATGTTGCTATTTCAATTTAGATTAAAACATTAATTTTATCAATCTGCCAGTTTCACTCCCTTTGCTACCTCTTCCTTTTGGATAATCTTCAAATATTTCTTCTTCAAAAATCCATTGATTTAAAGGTGTTGCCAGCTACTCTAAGGTTTAACTCATTCTAAATCTATTTTTATATCAAGATCTAATTTTTTTATAGATCTGTTTTTCTATAGATCATTTTCCTTAAGGAAAGAGAAGGAAAAACTTCAAATCACTGGGAGAATGTTAGCCATTAGCATTTTCTTTCATAAATCAGACACATTATTTATTAAAAGTCTATACCAATTGTCATTGATTTCAAATGAGTTACTACTCGAGTCTCTTCGTCCGTAAGAAATTAATATAAAAACAGTGAAGCAAAGCACTACCTTGCTCAGATCTAAATATCACCTGAAAAAGTAAGAAAAAAAAGATCTGACAAAAACACAATGAAACTTCTCCCATTTAATATAAAGTTCCCAGATTTACCCTATCTTAGGAAGCCTAGGATTTATTGTTGTTTTATATATAACATTTTGCTGAAAAGAAAATGTTAATTAATTCAGCTCTAATTTACTGAGAACTAACAAGTAATCAATAAGGAAAAAAAGACATGGAGATAACTTCTCACAGCACAACTTACTGAAACACTAAGGTGCAGAAGAGTGTAAGCTGAAAAGGATGTAAGAAAGATCATCAGCTCTTCTAGAGCTGAACACAGGAAACCAGCCACTGGTTTAAAACCAGTTCAAATTAAAAGTTTCAGAACCAATTTTTGGGGTCGGGGAATTTACTGTTTTCAGTACATATTTGTTTATATGTTGATTTTACTTCTCACAAATAATGACAGCGCTGCTTTGTTTGTTCTAGCTCAATATGCCTGAGATAATATTTTAAACCAGTCAGACTGCTACAAAAGTGTGATTTCCCCATATTGTTTCCTGCTGGTTTCAAGCATTGGGACTGAAACTACCCTAAAATCTGCATAAATATAGGTGATATACACATATATATATTTAGTTAGCACAAGGATTCAGGGAAAGATGAGAGCTGAATATGCTCCATTTTGATTTTTAATTTTCCCTTTGCAAGCGAATTGAAACAATATTGAGTGAGGAAAAAAAAAAGGAGGCAGTATTGATACCATTTTTGGTACTCTTAGTGGTCAATTCAAACTTAAAAACAGAGCAAAATTAAAATTAAACTAACTTATATCTCTAGATTTTTTTTTTTTTTTACAAAGCACCTCCTACTCAACTGAATTATACATCTCAACTTTAAGCATAATATATGAGGAGGTTTGCTGAACAGAATGGGTTAAAAAAAGCATAAACCTGTGCTCTGTATTTTTTCAAAAACTCATCTGCTATTCTGAAGACAAAAATAGACTTTCCTTTGCAAAAATAGCTCTCAAGAGCCAACACAGCAACTGAGTGAAGCACAAGAATGCAAAGGATTTTGGCTTGTCAACAGACGAAATTTAACTGAAAAACCCATCCCCCAGAAGAGGGTCTTCAACACCACAGTGATTAGACTTGCAGCACACCCCTCACCAAGACAGGATAACAGGAATGTTTCCAAGAAACAGATTAAAAGGGGAAAGAGGAAATTTATACAGGGTACTAGGAAATTTTCAGTTTCTTTCAAATGTGGTACATCTCAGAAAATGTCATATCACTCCACCCTTTGATATGGACAATGAAAAGTCCAACTGCTCATCTGCCCCCCAGTATCAGCATTCAAGAAGAAAATGGGAGTTAGTTAGAACAGTGAGGAGAGAGCAGTAATGAGTGTTTTGTAGTTCATGTTCTTGTAGAGCAACCTTCAAGGCAGAGGGCAAATCATAACTTGGCCATAGCTGCAGCGATCTGCCTCCTGTACTAATGTAGATGCCAAAATTACACATATAAAAAATTCTGGCTTCAGATGTATTTCAAGAAAAGATATGAAAGGGTCTTCTCAAGAAGGTCTACAACCATATTTCCAAATAGAAATGAGAAACAAAGGAGACTGGATAGGCCTTTAAAAACGAGGGATGAAAACAAGGTGGAGGAAAGGGGTAAAATGCACTTGGCTGGGGATTTAATTTATACAAAAATAACCCTACTGCCAGCATCAGTTAACTATAATTAGAACTATGTGTTAGAAGTTAATCCAACATATATAACCCCACCTTTATATCATTATCATTATCATTATAATTTCTATGACATTTAAGAACTTAATTCCCTAGGAGTTTTATTAAAATTTCTAATACAGTGACATCAGATAGAAAAAGCAAGCCCCAACATTTTTCTTTCCTCCTATAGCTGGATGCCTAAAAAACTATGTTGTGTTGGAGTCCAGAGACAAACATACGCATCTGGTCAGCTGGTGAAGCTCAGTTTCCCCCAAGAGGGAGGATTAATGGATCTGATAAATTTATTCTCTAGGAAGGTACAAAATCTGCATCCAGACTATCACTGAAATTGCAGTGACAGACAATTGGGTGATACAAGCTACTAAATTAGTGAGCTATATCAACTGCCACACACAGGATGCCACAACAACAGTGAAAACTGAAACGGGTAGGAGGGACAACAAGCATCATTCCTTGAGCATCAGGACTCCATCAGGGTCCAGACTGAGTCTCCACCAAAACAACAATACAGAGGAGTATGAATTCTGTGTAATTATCACTAGTAAGGAAGCAAGACATACAAATCAGTCTTACAAACAGTTATTAGAAGATTTGGGATTTACTAGTGAGCGAACCTGCAGATTAACATGACCATCAAAATTTAAATAGTGGTTTTTGCATCTAATTGCACATCAAAGTCAATTTTGTCCTTTGGAAATTACAGCATGAAGGTCAAAAATATAAGTAAAATGAAAATATCAGAGGATTTCAAGTCAAAATAATGTTTTCTTTACTTGGCTCTTTAGTGGCATAAGATTTCCCAGTGTAAGCTTGTTCCCAGATGCAAGCAGCTGCTACACACACATTTGTCCAGGAAACACATGGTTAGAAACATACACTCCTAATTTTAGTGAAGATGAATATTTTAAGGCCATCCTGAGTGAAATCAGAATACAAATGTTAAAACTGGCTTCTGTTCATCCCTATACAACGTGACAAGCATTTGCTTACTCTAGGACTGCAGAGGAAGCTTTTAAGACCATGCATATTTCACCATCTGCTTTGCTGCTACTTTGCAAAATTCTAGTGTTATGAACTCGTTATTACCTCAGATACTGGGTGGTGGGCAAGGGAATGCTAATTCTATCTGTTATCACGATTTTAATCTTGATTAAAGCAAACTAGTAACCAGAAACTTCAGATGAGCATGGAGCCAGGAAGCAAGAATATGAAATGGAGAGAGATTCAACTTACAATTAAATCTTGAATAAGTGAAATTGAAAGTATCCTCTTGGTGCCATTCTCCACGATTACTCCAAGCCAATTAAATGCACCCCAGTACCACAAATAACTCTGTCCTCCATGCCAGTAGCTTACAAAAGCAAAAGTGAGGGCTGTAGATAATAGTGTTCCAAGCAAACTGGACTGAGATCCTCCCATTGGAACATAAATGTACCTGTAGGTGAAATGACAAATAAGCAGTGCTGTTAGAGATTTCACAGAAATCTCAGAAAAACATCCACCACAGAACAAATGTGTCAATTTGTAGTATAAAAAAGAATGAGAAAAAACTACCTGACATGCTCTATTTACAGAGCTTGCCCTATTTTCTGCAAAGCTGTAGATCACTTCATGAAATATGTGCATGTACCATCTGGCAAAAGGACAATTTTGTGGTCCTGGGAACTCTGCATTAGGCAAATATATAGTCCAAACTATATTCTCAAAACTGCAAATAGCAAATAATCAATTTTTTAAAATTGGAATAGTTCTAAGTCAGCTACAGAAATTATCTGTAATCTTCATGTGAATTTAAATTATAAGATTGTTAACAAAAAAATTTAAAACATTATATAAAGTCACATACAGTCACAACCCATAGAGCATTTCCCATATGTCAGAAATGTTGATGCATGAAAACATACTTTATTACTAAAAGGTTGTAATTTCTTTCTTTTAAAATATTTCATTAAAAATTATGTGAACTGTAAATACTTCCTATCTGGTTCTTCTATTATACTCTCAGGATCATGTCAGTCTGATGAACTTTGGAGAATCATACCAAAAAAAGCCTGGAAACTCATATGAAGCACTCTGCATGCAATTATATTCTGCATTTAAACTGAACCCAGGAATCATAACCTTAATCATTAATTGATGCTTATAAGTGTCCAGAAAGCAGAGCTCCTTCAGAAAAAACACCAGAAGCAATGGGATTCTGAAAGCTGACACTATTTTGTGGGTCATTTCACTTCCAGCCTGAAGAGCTACATCCACTCCCATCATTTTCTGATTAAGGCATGCCCACTGGCCAGACACTGTCTGAAAGAGTTGCATATTTCTGTCAACACTTTGAAGGAGCCCACCAGGCAGGGGAGTCACCACCCAGCTCATGGGTACCAGCAAGGAGATGTGGTATTGAGAAGCACCAGTGACAGCTCTCCTCAGCTGTCATTCCTTTGGCATGTCTGTACTCACATTTGAGACTATTCCTACTTGCTAAGATAATTCAGGGATTTTTTTGTTTTCCAGTGAAATTTTTATCTCTAGTTATCAGTTTTCACATTCAGGGATAAATATTATTTTAAAAATTTAAAAGGGAAATTGACACACTGCTTATTCCTAATCTTAGGAAATAAGAAAATAAATAATGAGGTAAAATACAGTGATGAACATAATTAAAGGGTAAACAAAAGTCATTAAAAAGCAAGTGTCAAATGCTCTAAATTCTTTCTTACCATAACATCAATACACCTTTTTAATTCAATCTGCTACAGGGAACATCTGATTACATGTTTTTCAGTATAGCTGTGCTTTTTCACTAAGCATATGAAAAATAAATAGAAATTAAGAGCAATAGTTTCTATTTATGTTGTGCTTTTCTTCTCTCTCTCCTTCCTACGTTTGAACAGACACTTGCAATTGCAATCAATTAATCTAATGGCAGAGGGGTTTACCTTAGCAGTCTGCAAGCAGTGAACGTCCTGCAGGGCTGTGGCACAGAGGGTAAAGAGAGCAGAGCTGCACAGGCAGCCACCACTGGCAATGGCATCGCCAGGAAGAGCTCAGCAGCATCAACACATTTGTTTCCAATTGCAGCTCACTTTAGGTTGGCCTGAAGGGCTTTCAGCTTACTGTGCAGAGAAAAATAGGCTATTTTCTGATTTTTAGTGTTTAACAACAGCAGCTAGATAATTGAGCAGCAGCAACTCATAATTCTGATTAATGTTAAAGGTTAGTGAAGTTTTAGCTCATAGTGAGGCTGATGGCAAATGTGCAACTGAAAATCCACAACCTGTTTGAAGAAGGACAGAAGCCAAAAGGAATAACAAAATCTTTACTAACACTCTGACCTTCCCCTCCAGTACTGTGGAGAGTCTGCCTCCCTGCCCAGAGGAGAAATGGAAAGCAGAAAGCAAAGCCACTCTCCTTCCCTGCTAGTGGCATAAGGAAACGGACAGGCAGCTGGCTGCCATCCCTGGTCACCAGGGCAGTAACCACTCTCAGATCATGTGTCTTGCCTTCCCTGTCAGGGCATTCCCAGTGGCAGCTTCACAGTGATTATAAAGGATTGATAGATGTTGAGTCATTTCTCTTGAACAGAGTGAAGAGCAATTCTGTAAGCTCCTGTATTTTTCACTCAGAAAAATCTCGTGAAAAAATCATTGCTACATTACAGAACACGTCAGAGGGAAAAGGTATTTGCTACCTTATCATCCATGCACATCACACCTGTGTGATGTACATGTGCATGCACTGCTGCACTGGCAGGCTTGCATACAAGCAATGGGCAACTCAGTGTGCAGCCAGGGGCAGAGCCTGCCTCAAGACCAGGCTCTGTGTGCTCTCTGGTTACCAAAACACTCCAATAACCAAAACTGTCTTGCAAAACAACTATGCCAGAACTGTCATTGCTGCAAGGATGCATTTTGCTTATTTTAGAGCACGCTGGTAGTTTATAGTCTAATTTCTCTATACTTCCCCTATGTGTTTACACAGAAAAATACTCATTTGATTACAAAAACCTGCACAAACACTTAAGTGTGAGGGAGAATAACCCCAGGAAAAGCATTATTAAGCCAGATGATAGAAGAAATATATTAGTTCTGTATTAGCTACAACACAACACACACTTTGTAACTAACAATTTGTTGTGTTTAACCTTGTCCAGCCGCTACACCCTGCACAGTACCTGGTTCACCCTTCCCCATGGGAAGAAAAGGAACCTCTTACAGTGCATTCAGAAAGTTGTGCTGCCCCCACTTCAGTAAGAAAATCTGTGAGGAGGGAAGGAAGTAGGCAGGGAAAGAGTTTAAGGGACAATGGCTACTACAAATTGATGTCTTTTATATCTGCATGGTTCCTGACTTCTCTTCTTACCAATACTTCCATCTACCTGCAATCTCTCCCTGCAGTCCCTTTGTACTGTAAACCCTGTACTTTACTCAGGGTTTACACAAATGGAGAGGTTGCTGTAGAACATGCTGACCTGCTGCACCATAAGTAGAACAGCATTACATAAATATCTCATTTTAAGCTTCCATGCAGCTTTTAAGATTATTCCCATTTCTAATCACAGAAAATCCACACAGAAGTTCAAAATCCCTGGTTTGGAGTCTATTAGCACATAAAAGTAACCATGGGTACTCATGACAGCCTAACTCAACTAAAAGGAACACCCTTGTAGTAGAGTTTCTTAACAGCTCTTGAACAGATGGCACATTTATTCTACATGTGTAAGGAGGACAGAAAAACTGGAAAATGTGGCAACAATATACAACAAATTTATCTTAGCATACAGAAAAAGAAAACTCAGCAATTCCTTGGTGGTAAATAATCCAAAGGTGGACTAATAAAGGAAAGCAGCAAAATATTTTGCAAGGAGAAAAGGATGTTAAGTAGATTTGAGGGTAGCAATTGGTCATGTCCCTCCAGGTTGTGTTAGAGGGATGGCCAGCAATGGCCTTAAGATCCATGAAAATTACAGACAAGAAGATTAGACCTGTGGAAAATGCTTAGTATCAAAAATCTGCAAGCTAGGTGAGTATTTAAAAATAAAACATTGACTTAGGGGACCAAAAGTCAATCACTGGCAGAGCTTCAAAGGAGAAATTTGAAGGTGGAAGAACAGCGATTTCTAGGCAGACTATCAGATAGGAACATGTGAACATCACAGGCCAGGCTTTGCCAGCCATTCCTGGGCTGGGGCTGGCTAGACCTCCCTTAAGGACAACCAGGGAAGGTATTTCATGCTGTCAGAAGAAAAAGTTATACATGGAGAGAAGGGGAAAGAGAACTCCATGTGATTAGAATCCCAAAACATCTGGGGTGTGTTAGAAGCACATAAATAAAAATATTGGGAGAATGTTATATAGCAAAAATTAATTGCATGCACACCCCAGACCTGACATGACTAAACATACATTCTTAGCCTTCCCCTCCCAAGGCAAAGATGTCAGTCTTAAAAATATTTCTGTGTTTTCTATCCTTCTATTTCTCTTTTGATTTCATACTAAAACTTACATGCAATTAAACATGCTGCTTACATGAACAAAGCATACTCTTCTCCAAAGTGCAGTACTTTTAGTGCAGGTGATTTAAACCTTATCCACAGCCAGCAAGCTGTTCCATTTACACAACTTATCTTAATTTTAACTCACTAAGTGAACATTAGAGAATTGGATAAAATATGCAAATGGTACCATTTAAATCCCTACAGTAATGCAAACACAAACATAATAGCTGAAGTATTTAAAAGTGACATTTACTTACAGAGAATACCTTTTAAATCCAATAACCATTTTGTTAGTTTTCTTGAAGTGGTAATCTCCAGAACAATCATAAGACATCTGACAACCATTCCCTTGAAAAACACACTACATTATGAAGTTTTTATTCTGGTAACTTCAGAAGATCTCTAAAAGAAGCATTTTTAATCAGTTAAGAATCATTCAGGAGGGCTATTATTCCTTGAGACCTCCACATACTGCTCTTACTTGCACATGCATGTAATTTTAAACATATTTAAATCTTGAAGTAAGTGCAAGTAAAGTACCCATTTAACTGCTGCTCTGTCCAGGACCTTTCTTCAACATGTGCCTCAATTTCTTCCTGAACTAAGGTAATACAGCAAGGTGCGTGCTATACACAATTTTTTCCCCTCTCTTAGGCATTGCTCTTGGAACAGCTAATCCAGAATGAGGTGAAATGTAAAAAAAAAAGGAAAAGCTAATTTGCTTGTAATGGCAAAGTAAACACAATTAATATATGAGGATTTTGTGTTTTATTTCAGGGAACATTCCAATCTCTCTGTAATCTTCAAAGCACTCAAGGGTTAAGTGTGTGACCATCATACTGTTTTGAATTGGGCAATTACAGAGACAACACAGCAGAAGTTTAAGAAGGATAATGTAGTCTTGATCTTGCATCCTGACTACAGAAAGCACTTGAGGCTCTGTGCAGGGAGGGTGTTCACTTGTGGACATGTGTGAAAAATCTTGTCCAGGCAGCATTATGCTGGTGCTGGGCTTCCTTAATTCGTTTTTAATACTCTCTTCATGGCCTTAAACCATGAACTTTTTTTCTGCTGCATAATAAAAAGATGTCAGGCACAGCTCTGCAAATTCTTACTTCTGGGTGAGTTCTCACGATTCTTGTTTTGTCACTTCAAGCTGACACTGACTTCAATGGAGCTACACAGAGTGCATAAATAAAGCACACCTGTAAGTCTTTGCAAGACTGGGTCCTACAGGAATAATTTGTTTTAAATCACAGAAACATCTCCCATAAGCATGACTTTGAAGGCTGAGCCACTCATATTTGCAACTGAAATAAAGAAATAACCAGAGATACTTCGAATACCATTTTGCAAAGTTTTCATTAAGAGACTAAGACTTGTTCTGTTAAACTCCATTTCTCACAGTCTAACAATTTTGCTGGCTGTTGGCAAAGCTTTTTAAGCTCTATAAGAGACTTCCTCACCTCACCAGCTTAACCTGATGTTCAGAGACCTTGACAAATGCAGATCCTTTAAAATATTTAAGCTTATGTTGGCTGCAGGCAGGTCTTGTTGCATTACCACAAAATTGTTTAATGAGAAGCTAAGTCCATTTGGTTTACAAAGCATTAATGAGAATTTTCATATGCAAGAACACTCAGCTTTACAGATATAAACTGAATTCTCATTCACTTCACAATTGTTAGCATGCTTCCCAGCAAAGACTGAGTGAGAGGTTTCCTACTAAAAAACTGAGAAGTGTTTAAAATACTTGTCTTCCCTTGCATTCAACACAAAAACTGACACGAGTCGAGTCCATATGTCAAAGGGCAGATAAATGCAGAATACTGAATAAATAATTTTGAATTCACTCTTCCAAGGAGGCTCACATTTTCAAAGAGATTCATTTATTTCAAATGAAATTTTAATCTAAATCATAATATTTCCTTCTAATGGAAAAAGTTTCATTACTGATGGACTGCTGTGTTTAGTTTTCTTCCAGCTGTATGTAAGAAAGAAAGAAATCCTGCCTACCACCACCTGTTTGCAGTCAAATGCAAAACTACCAGTCAGCTGCCTTTGATCAGAATGGAAATGGGAGAGCTTCCAGATGACCAAAGAGCCAAAAGACTGGTTATAGCATTAAGTTCAAACCAGCACCCCAAACATTTTGCTGACAGTAGAAGCCTAGACGTTATTGCCAAAACAACCTAGACTTAAGTGCCTACAGCTCAACTACTGGGTGGGAGAGGGCTGTGTCCGCAGCTGACAGAGGGAGCTGGGCAGGAAGCACTCCTGCCTCCTCCCATAAGGAGTCTGCAGAGCTCCCTGAAGCTGTTCTGAACTTAACTCCCCTCAGGGGCCCAATTCACTCCTGATATTCATAATACACCAACCATGTGTTGATGATATCTGGGCTCAGCAGCACAACAGGCAGGCTACACACTCCTTTGAAAACACAGCTAGAAGAGGGATATATTAATAGCACTGTCACTCTCTGCTTATAAAATGGTAGAGGTCAGGCTCTTTGCCAGGGAGACCAACATATCTTGCCTCTCAGAGGAGTGCTCCAGCTGTCTGTTACCAGGCTGCCACCAGGCAGAAAATAAATGAGATTCAAAGAGTGAATATGCAAGAAAAAAACAACTCTGTGGCTAGGGCATTACTCAGAGAGGTGCAGATATTCCAGTCCAGATTTCTGCACCAGGAATTGCTCATTGTGCCCTAAACAATCATTAGACAAAATGCATAAGCAATACCATGAACAAAATAATTCTTTTTTCCCCACTTATTTTCTTTACTTCTCCCAGCTTTTACACTGGATGTGACAGACAACACAGAGAAATTCAGTGGGAATTACATACTCCCTACTAACCACCAGCTAGCAGAAAAGCAGAAAGGATGAATTACACTATTAAGCTGCAACTCAGTAAAATCTGTCAAGAAATCTCATTGAGTTGGGTTCAAGCGCTCCCAATCGCTTTGTAGAGAATTAGGATCCAACCTAAGGGCACGGAAAAACTAAGCCACTACAAGCTGCTCTATGGTCAGCCCTATCAAACTCCACACATCCCAAGGGATGTGCATGTTAAATGTGGGCCAAGACCTCAATAACTATCTCATATCTTCAGGTAAAACGCTGCAGGATTTATGACAGGCAGTTGTTGTCACCAGACTGGTGGGAATGGATGCACCAGCACACAAATTCCAACCATGGAACTAAGTGTACCTTAGGGACAGGAATCCAGCACCTCTCCAGCCCAAGTAGTGTTAACCACATACATCACAGTAAAACTGAACAGTAAAGGACTTTGGGTGCAGTATTCTAGAATCAAAAAGGCATCAGCTCCATAGACAATGGAATTATTGTCCCCAATATAAACAATGAGCAAAGAGAATGAGTAACCTTTTAACTAAAGTATTATTTATACCTATGAGTTGTACCATGATAGCTAATAAGAATCTTTGTTCGCCAAAGAGACTTTTAGAGTTTCACCAAGGGATTCATCCTGAAAATTCTTATGGAAGTTTAAAGATCAAAGTAGCTAAAATATTAAATGTAACTAATTGCTGGATATGTTCTCAAATAGTGTTGGGAGGAACAGGGTTCCTTTGGATGGTCCACCCTTATGGGGTGGCAAGAACTTTGTTAATGGACTATGACTTCTAATGGAGTCAATGAAGGAATAGTAAAAGAAAACTGTACAATAGAACACAGAAAGACAATTATACATTTAAAAGGATTTAGTAACATTCCCCTTAAGAAGAAACCTAAAACTACTGTAGTTAGGGGTCATAAAATGAAAGGATTTATATGCTTTAATTTTACTCAAAATAGAAATAGAACTTGGAGTGCTGAAACAAATCAGTGTCAGTGTGATACCACCCCCAGCTGCAATGCCACTGTGCAACTCCATCAGCCTCATCGCACCAAGCACACAACAGAAGCACATGTAGGAGCCCTAGATCCACCACCAACAGTGGGAAATAGGAAATCAGACCTCTGATACTGGGAATAGGACCTACTGGATATGTGGAGACAATGCCTACAAATGGCTTCCTAAAGGATGGTTTGCTTCCTGTTTCCAAGCAGTATTAATGCTTCCCCTTAAGGTACTTTGGCAACAAGCACAAGGAAGACTTAGGGCCAGGAGAACATTTTCCATCCAGGGAGTCCAGGTTGATCCACAATAAACTCCTTTGATTTTGGGAAGCAAAAGATTATTGTTCACTCTATGCCCCGTGCTGTCTTGCACTATGGAATTTATATTAACAAACTAAATAAATTATTACAAGAATTGTTGAACAATACTATTAAAATATCAAATAGCACATCCTGTGAGCTCCAACAAACATGAATGGTGGCTGTACAGAACTGCATAGCCTTAGATTATCTGCTTGCTAGCCAGGGAGGAATGTGTGCTATTTTAGGACAGGAGTGTTGCACTTACATCAGTGATGGGTTTGAAGCCCAACACACAGGAATCATCCTGATAGAAAGAGTAGTGGAAGACTAGCAGAAGGAGGAACATTCTTTTTGGTGGGATTGGCTTACTTCATGGATACCAAATTGGAGACTGTTAGGAAATGAAGTCATGGCAGTCATTGTAATTATTGTAGTATGTGTACTTCCTTGTATTATGTTCAATGTTATTGATGTTGTAAATCTTTGTGCTGAAAAATGAAGTATTGAGACTTGTCTGAAAAAGACACATCTCAAGAAAAGGGGAGACTGGACAGACAACACAGAGAATAGAAACTTTTAGTTCCTTTGAAGTTATAAAATAGAGCTTAAAGACTAGCTAGAAAATCAGATTAAAGAATGTAAAAGTAGACACACAGGATGTTAAATGTCGTTGGAAGCAGTGGATAAACAGATCCTGAGGAACCTAAGTGGTTTTTGTGGCAAAGGTATATAACAAGAAACAGTGCATGCCCTAAAAGAAGTTCATGGCAAGGTCATTTGCAAAACTGAGGGCTCTCAGTACATATGACCACTTTAGACCCATTTAGATGACCGTCTAGAACCATAAAAAGACATCCAGTAAGAGGCAGAGGCATGTAAATGAGTTCTATGAAAAGGGATGTTTATGTATTAGTTAGGAAGTATATTGTAATGAATGTGTACGACCACAAAGGATTAAATACCATTGTAAAGTTTTACAACACATATTCGATCAGAAGAAAAATCCTGGAAAAATCCAGGATTGGAATCCTGGAATTTGGACTGGAAAAATCCAAATGCGTCCAGCGCTGTAATAAAGAATGCCTGCTTTCTAATACTTCATATTGTGTTACAAAGTTTATAATCTGGGCTATTTCTACACCAGACGACCCAGCTCAAAATTCAGAACTCTGCATACCTCAAATGGAGGCTGCATAGGCATAATTTTCCCATACAAATAAAACCTTTGCAACAAATCTCTTCCCTTGCCATCTCCCTTCTCTTCGTAAGAGTACATTCACAACAGCACATTTTACAGTAGTTGTCAACTACAGCTGAAGCAACAGAGACCAGTTTTTCCTCTGCATGTGACTGCACATATCAAACTGTTTGTGCTACAGTTAGTGAAAAACTGTTAAGTATGTGTCATTTGTTGCTTTCACCACACCAAGAATAAAGTACTGTATTTTTTATCTTCTCTTAGAAAGCTGATTTAAATTCCACAAGGTGTAAGCACAAGCTATTTAGCCATTCTGCTAATCTTAGTATGCCAGGTACATCAGAAAAAATGTGGATTCATCTGCATGTTTAAAACACACTTATCACCATGCACTTAACAGCTACCTTTTCCAGCACGCCTCTGTCAAAGGAGTGCACGAAATGCAGTCACTACAACAGAACCTATTTATTTTCCTTATTAAACCATTTTTGCTTAGAGACGAGGTAATAAAATTGAATACCCCTCTAAAATTTGCCAGGTAACAAAAAGACTGTTTAATCTTTGCAGACTCCTTTGTGGAGAGTTTGATGATTCTTTTGCACTTTTATATCCCTTTGTACACATGCATGTCGAAGGGCACTGTTAGTATCCACAGACCACACAGCAGTTTCACCAAACCATGAAATACCTTTGCTTCACTGGGCTGTACAGTTCTACAGACAAACAGAAACCAAGACATCAGAAGACTTTCACTTGGGTGCATCAAAAACACAAATTTGTGTGTAACCAGAATAATGTTCAAAGACCAAAGTCAGTGAAGACTTGGTAAGTATTACAATCTTCAAATTTAAACCAAAATCAACAATACGTACTTCAATGGATCTCTGAAATAAAGGCATGTAATTAATGAAACACAGAAATACGGAGGAGATGTTGCATAAATATGGCAGAAAACTTGCAGAATGTTGAAGTATCTGCTTAAGGAGAGCATAGCATCACATATTCCTCCAAACTGCAAGTGCACGAAGTTTGAAGAATTAGATTTTTGACATTATTCCAAACAGAGTAATTCACTCACCTCTCTTGAGCTCACATTTCTCAGAAAATGCACATTGCAGTTCTGGGAAATGACTATTTATAAAGTACAGCCAAGGCATTGAGATGTCTAGGCAAAGCTGGGATCACTTAAGATTACACAGCACCTTCCACAATAAAGAACTTCTCTACTCTCTCCAGCCTGTGTCAAAAACCCTTCACACACCAGCAGAGTTAAATCACCTCTGATGTAGAGTACAATACACAGTTATCAGCTCAAATCAATCTAAATCAAAATATTTACTTATGTTGAAGTAGCACCCTTAAATAATTATCTCCTTTTTTCTCATTTGTAAAGAAAGAATAGACACACACCCCTAACAACCACCAGCAACAGGGTTCACTCCAGATAAAAACTTACGTGGAAAATATCAGTTCCTATTAAGTCAGTAGCAACAGAGGCTAGAGCTAAACAAACCAGTAAGTTTTAAACATACAGCAAAGAAATTATTCCAATGCAAAGGTAGAACTTGAAAAAGAAATGCTGTAGTTACAGCCAGAAATTTAAATATATATATATAAGGATGGGGAAAAAACAGTAAAAAAAATGGGACAAAAAACAGGTGCATACTCAAGGAAAAAGGAAAGGTAAAAGTGCCTGGGAAAATCCATCAGTTAAGGTGTCATGGAAAGTTAAGTAGAAAATGTACCATAAATCTTCTTATCCTGCTACAACACTGAGCTGTTTATCTCTCCAGTTGTCTAAAGGTATTCTTTTTGTTAGAAAGACAGAACAAACAATGATTGATAAAATAATGACTTTGCATTGATCCTCATGAAAAGCCCCAACAGGGTGAATCAACAAAACTAGTTTTAACTGTTAAGTACAAATGTAGGCCAGAAAAGAGAGAAAACAGGTTAAAGACCATTAAGGGTATCAGCAGCATTCTAGTCAGTGTGCCTTGATGAAATTCTCAGGTATTCAAGGAAGCATCTGGTTTATACAGTGGGTCACCAGTGCTTGTTTATCATGTTTTCTGCTTCTTGAGATTTCAACAGACTATAAAAAGCAAACAAACTCCTTTCCTTTCTTCAAAAGTGGGGGTAACCAACAAGAATAAGAAAATTTCATCCATCTTGGGAACTGCTCAGCAAATTCCTGGTGGTACTTGGGAACACACTACGAAATAGCTTGTGCTCACCTCATCCCTAGTACTGAGGGCTAGCCAGCTAAGAAATAGCATTCAAAGAGGTAAAGTAGTTTCAAATCTGCTCAGCAAATTCCTGGTGGTACTTGGGAACACACTACGAAATAGCTTGTGCTCACCTCATCCCTAGGACTGAGGGCTAGCCAGCTAAGAAAGCATTCAAAGAGGTAAGGTAGTTTCAAAGAATTAAATAGAATCATCAACAGCAAACTGGCTTATTTTCCCTGAAAAACCTCAAGAAAAAAACCAAATCTGTCAGTGAAACTCTAACCAGAAATCTAAAGAATGTCATGGTAAGATAGCTTTTAAATTGTTTGAATTATTCACCAATATTAAACAAAGCACTTAAATTGCTTCAATATTCAATAACTGCTACCCCTCAGCAACAGGATGCAAGTGGGCTGAAAGCTCCACATCTGGAAGAGAATCAGACAGTACAAAGTCCCTCCATCTTATTGCAGTTTTGCCATGAGGCAGTGAAGATGACAAAAAAAACCCGCATGCACAGACAACATCCCGCCACGCTAAAAGCAAACATGAGGCTCTGTACCCCAAAGCATGGGTGATGCTGGATGGAGGTGGAACATTTGTTTTTGACCCCAGCCTCACCTGAAAGGCAGTAGGCAACCACTGCTCTCAGCTATTGATTTTCCACCATCTTGCTGAGAGAGGTCCTTCACTAGAAAATGACTTTTCACGGTCACAAGCCATCACCCACAAGGCTATCAATCAGCTTTGAGAGTGGAAAGCAGAGCATTATCCAACACTTTCTGCCTTCACACTGCAGCAGATATCTGCCTCCAAGAGCCTCTTCCCTTTCCACAGCGAGGTTCCTTCAGAAGGAAGGATGTGGGGGTACAGCATCCATCAGCTCCTGGCTGAGACCAAAAGCTAAGAAGCAATGAAAAGGTACCTGAATTTCAGGTGTACCCTCACCAGTGATTTGACTCTTTGCCCTGAAGCAGAAATGCTCAGCCAGTTTAAGTTGTAGTCTCCCATTCTCCCCTACCTCTTGCCGAAACTTCACAATTCTCAGTTATGAGCTCATACAGTGGCAGAGCAGAGCCATATGCATAGAATTCATTAATACCTAAAAGCCAAATGAAATTATGCAGGGTCAAGCATGTTGACAACATCCTGGAACATTTTCTGTTTACAATGCAAATGTTTTGTTTGACAGCACCACTGCAGAGGTTGATAATGATGATCCATCATTACAGTACTGTTTATTAATGTTCAATGAGAATTAATGTGAAGTTGAGTGGGCATAAAATGATACCTTTTCATTTTTACTTGCTTGCACAGTTGACCATTAGTAATGCTAAGCTGCCTTCCTTGTTTCTCAACTTTTTCTACAAACTAAATATCCTCTAGTCCCACAACAGCAGTCCACTCCATCCACTTCTTGTGACCATCTGGCAATTCTATGACTGTCTCAGTCTCCATTCTACCCTGTATAGTGAGAACTAAGATGGGTTTATTTGTTCCTAAAACAAAAAGCTGGTCCATATTTTCTTTTATTGTCAGCAAAATTTTTATCAGTTATGGTTAAGGATCTGGAATATGCACTTGTTTTCATTTCCAAGTAGCTTTTGCACCAAGCATCCTCTTCTCCACCCCTAAAATTACCCCAAATGAAATATTTCAAAATAGGAATTGAGGATTGAAATTGAGGATTGAAGAATCAGAAAGATTTCTTGACCTTTCACAGTTACAGAGACCATGCTACAATTATCTGCTATTTCAAGAGAAAAAAGCATGGAAAAAATGTGTGTTTATACTTCTTTTTCTGTAATTTGTGTATTCACACAAATGTTTTGCCTGGACCCTTGCATGTTTTGTGAGGTTTGTGGATGCAGGGGGAGTGTTCATCAAGAAAAGCACACATTTAACACCAGGATAAAAATATATTAATTTGCCACTAACTTAGTCTGGAGATTGGATTTAGCAGAGTGAACTTGACAGATATTTCTTTCCATTTGAATGTTACCTCAATTTCCAGAGCACATGCATTAAAGGATTTCCATTTTACAGTTAAAACCAATGTATTGGTTTTATAACATTAAAAACTCTTCACTATGAAAACCTAATACTACATGCAAGATACAATTATTTGCTCATCTCATACACTTATGGGCAGAATAACTGCACATAATTATGACCTGGCTGAAGAGTTTTCATCTTCTAAGCTTTCCTGCATGTTCACTCTTTCTATGCTTCCACAATCTATCGATATTTTTACTTGCATATTTATTGAGAAGTAGTTATTAAACCATCAAAAAATGTATTTTTGTGCAAAACTAAACTACAATCCTTATTGTGTATTATGCCAGTTAAATCCTCTTCCAAGCACATGCATGGTACTACCTTGGCAGCTAAGCTGGGAGGTATCACTGTTAAGCTCCAATTTTCCTTAAAGAACAAACATACAAACTTTCTTCTCTGAAGCTCAGACTCCCTTCTGTGCCTTTGTGGGACAAGCTGAGCATATGACACAGCCTCCTGAGGTAATCCCTCTTGGACAGCCGTCGTTCCCTCGCTCCTTCATCACCTCTCCTCCGAGCTGGAACGCACACGCTGCCGGGGCTACTCCTGAGATCTCAACAGGCAATGGCTTTTCTGCTCCTGCCTGGCATGATGAGAAAGGTTGGAAATCAAAGGATCTGAACATGCACTTATTTAAGCAAGCTCCAAAATCTCTTTAAAGCTACAGGCTTTATAGAGTAACAGTCCCCTATAGCTCTTTAAAGCCAGTAACAGTTGGTGTTACAACCTCTAAAGCATCCACTGCTGGCAGAAGGTTGAAGATTTCCAGCAGGGCTGCTGCCATTCAGAGATGGAGGCAATTTTTAGCTGCTAGTGTAACAACCACAAAGAATGAACAAAAGCGAATGCAGGCTGCATTTAAATTATAAATTGCATTTTACACGTAACTCTAGTTGTGTAATACATATTTCTTCACAACGATAATGCCTGTATTCAACAGGATGTTTGCACAGATATTATGCTTTGCTCATTGTATCTGAGAAAGAAAACCTGTCCATAATTATCATACACTTTTAAACCTTTTTAATAGAGTTCAATATTAAATCTGAGTACATTTGATGATGGTAGCCTAGCCATGATTCCAGTGACTCTTGTTTTGCTGAGTAGGTAGAGTTTAAAATCAAAAGCAAGGGCATTCTTCTCCATCTTCCACCTTCAGCTGCCTTTGCTATGCTTTTCACTTTTGACAGGAAAATAGCCATATGAAAAACCACCACGCATTTTAACTCAGAATTCTTGAAAGGTAAAATGATCAAGAAAACATGTTTAAGATCAATCTTTGGTTTTATGAACCAAACATGTGGGAAATACTTCTTGTGCACTGCAGGCTTGATTCCTCCCTCTTGGATTTTTTTGCACTGGGTGCAAACAAGATGAAGAAATGGACTGCATCAACTGTTTACTGTGTAATCTATTAAACTGATTAACTTTTGTCCTGTTTTATTTAAAATTGAAGTGTAATATTGAAAATTAACATCCCAGCATTATTTCAGTATCACTTCTAGTCTACTCATTGAGATTCAGTAATTAAGAAAGCATTTTCTTTCCACATTCCTTATAGCAAGAAATAAAGCAGCAAAGAACTTACTTGTTGCTGAATCCAAGTGTTTTATCTTCTCTGTACATAATCCTGCAAGGTTTAACAATACCACACAGCCATGTCAGACTGTAGATAGTACCCAAGATCAGGCAGCAGCCTGCTGCATGCAGTGCTTGACATGCGAGACAAGTCTGTCCCATCCATGTTTCAAAATTTTCTAGTTGATAATGCTATTTAGGTTTAACATTTTGCCAGTTCAGACAAAATCCTTACAGTACAAACCCTGTTCTGCCATTACTGGCTCTGAAAGCCATTATGTGAAGGAACAAGACAAGTGATATTAGCACAAACCAATGGTGTATTTAAACTCTAGTGAGTTAAACTCTACTGCCATGTTAGGCACAGACCCGTCTTGCTTAATTGGACAGAATGTACATGCTTAACAACAGACACATGTAGTTACATAACATGTAAAACCCAAACCTTTTCAAGTGATCCAAGGTGCTTTCCATTCATATATTCACCCTATTTTAAACAAATAGTAACTGACAGCATGTTTTTTCTGTCTCTCACAGGCATCTGGACTGCACAGACAGTACTTTTTTCCAACATACTCACTGCTGCAAGTTTTTCTCTTATTTGCCATGCCTGGAGGACTCTCTCAGAAACCAAATCCCTTTAGGACTACCACTCACCAAATCTAAAGCACACAGACTGATCCTGCACCTAGGGTGAAGTATTCAACTATCCCATCCCTGCCTCTGGAAAAGGTCACAAATTAGGACAGCATCGTGACTTGCACAGTGCAGTTCCACCATCCTCAAGACAATACCCAATGTCCCTGACTGAACATTCAACACTTTGACAGGAAACCAGTGAGCCCCAGGCAGGGTTTTACAAGGCTACCTTGGTTTCATTTCTGAGGGAGTCAGTATCTCTCTGCCAGGTCACGCTGTACTGGGCTTATCAGAGCTCTGAGGAGCACAGCAAGGCCTGTATCCCGCCAGCCATCATTCCGCTAACTCCATGTGAATTTCTCCATGTACATGTGAGACAGAAAAGGAAAGAAAATGTCCTGGGGTGACTTTATGATGCTGGCATCCCCATTGTCTGCCTTTTTGCTCAGAAATGTTGCTTTAAGCTAGGCCCAGAGAGAGAGAAGCGGGGAGTGGTGGATTTTTTTCGTGCTATATTCAAAACACAGAGATAAGAGTTCAGCTTTCTCCAAGCTTGCGGCAGTGCTCTCCGAGTTCTCTGTCG
Organism: Passer montanus; assembly: GCF_014805655.1. NCBI lineage: Eukaryota > Metazoa > Chordata > Aves > Passeriformes > Passeridae > Passer > Passer montanus. The sequence continues at coordinate 11,685,425 of NW_024358722.1, read as the reverse complement.
CACAGAGAGAAAGAGAGAAACTGGGAGTTTTCCTTGGTTTTTTTTGCTCATTAGCTATGGCAAGAAAGGTTTTTCCAGGGCTGGTATTTTTCCGGAACTATTCAGCTTCTCTCCAGTCCAGAACACCAGGACAGTCGCCCAGGCCCCCGCAACCCTCAAGCTGCTCTGCAGCCTGGACACCGGGTCTGAGCCCCAGAGGGACTGAGAGAGACCGAGCGAGCCGAGCCACACCCCACATAAGGACTCTTTCTCTGAACCACAGAAGGACTTGGACTTTCTGAATTTACCATCTCTTCAGAACAATGAGAGGTTTCATTGTTTAATATTATTCACCTTTTGATGCTTGTGAATATTTTGTTTGTTAAATAAACAGCTTTTTCCACTTTTCTCTAAGAAGATTATTTCCTGAACTGGTTAGGGGAGGGGTTGCTGAATTCTGCCCTTTAGGACTACATCCCTTTGGGAAGTTCCCTTCCAGATTTGTCCCAAACCAGGACAGATGAAAATGTTTTATTGACAGCACTTGACTATGTCAAACATTCTCTATTGACCTCTGTTATAATATGAAAATAATTGTTTGACATGTCCACCTTCAAATCCTAGGCTTTCTGAAGTTATCATGATTCTGACATTAACAACAGAAATAACATGACTAAACAAACTCCCCAAACCACTTCATATAGACCCAAAGTTTTAATATCAGCTTCATCTAATAGCTAAGTGATTGAACTCACACTTCAAAGCAAACTCAGACAAGGATCCATCTAACTGTGCTGGCACCATTTGCAAGCACCCTACTTCTGCTCATCAGCAGGTTTGCAGACTGGGGAAAAGACTGTGAAAAGAATTTAATGTGGAGATGAACTGCAGAAGGACAAAACCCCAGCATACTATTTTGTTTCTTTTCAGCATAATTTTCTTCCTATACAACTAAAATACAAGACTCAATTTATGAAAATTAAAGCAGAGTGAAGAAGGAATGAGAGACAGAAATTAAGTGTATCCTAGAAATTTGACATCTGACCAATAATGATGGAAATGGATTTACTACCCATATGGTAATTATGTTTTCAAATTATATCATAATTATTCAAATGCAACTGACCTTGCCATGTATAACTCTTAAGAACTGCATGTACAGTAGAAAGAACAGATTTTAGACTGCTCTCAAGCTGAAAGTTGATTATGCTGAAACATTGCATACTGAGAAATAATGTGTTCTGACTCAGTGAGAATGAGCTGACTAGAAACAAGGTGAGACACTAATTAAAATCTGTGTGGCACCTGGAAATTAGAAAGTGATTTAAGTCCAAAGTGTCATTATTATCAATGTATGAACACATATCTCTTTGGGGGTGAAAGAACATATAGGAAGAACACAGCTAGTAGTTCTTTATTCTCTAGACCCTTCAGCTTATCTATGAATTCTCCACTGATGTGTCTCATGCTAAAGATTTTTTCTAACAAATTTGTAGACTTTTCTGTAGAGATATTATTTTCTTCTGCATATTTATGAAATTTATTTTCAAGGCAGATAAATTACCATGTTGTAATCAGTCTTAAAATGCATAGGAAAATACCTTTCAAATACACAATCTGATCTAATAAGTTAAAGTAAGGCTTCACATACACTGATGCATGAAATAAATACATGGAAAGCCATATTGCATCAGATACTAAATTAAACAACATTTGTCATAACTGCCATGGTTAAAATGCAGATTCTGTTCTGTCACACAAGAAAGTTACACTGAATGTCATCTTAACACAGTTTCTTCTCTGCAAGTCATGTGTTTTTCAGGATATTATATCAATTCAAAACAATACTCAAAAGACTTCTGTTTGTTCCAAAGTCAATTTCAGGCACTGGTAAGTGTTCTGTGTTTCATTTGTAACAGTCTGTGCTGGTTCAAACATTATTGCTTGTTCTACAAACACTCTTACCAGAGACCCATCGCTACAGTATCTGAAAGCATTCTGGTTGTATCTTATGAACACACAAACAAACACACAAAAAACTAACCACACAAAAAACCAAAATTGAACCCACCACACTCTGTGGCTTACTCACTCATCAGAAAGGGAAAAATGTGCATGCAATACAGCACAGCAGTATGGCACAAAGGGAGTCTGCATACATTTTCCAAAATTCATGGACAAAAAGGTGATACCATGGCCCTTAGTTTGGGTAGTGCTCACTACCGAGGTGTGACTTTATGACCAAATGAATTAAACTCCTGGAAAGATCAGTCTTCAACCTGCATGTAGAAAGATTCATTACCTTTGAGGGTTAGGGTTGCTGAACCTGGTTGGCCTCCCACACCTCCACAATGAAATCTTTTGGGTCTCTCAGTCCCACAGGGCCCAAAATTTGAACTTGATTAGTAGTGAGTAGAGTAGAAGTATACAGAATGTTAGTGGCCTATGGTAGTGAAGAGTTCTGTACTCAATACCAACTGGACCATTCCATGTACATGATCACACTGGCAGTCTATCCAGGAACAAACGTTCTCAACAACAAAAGCTAAAAAAGGACAGAGCATTCTGCGAGTGTAACAATAAAGATTCAAGGACACACTACATTGTGTTGCTGAAGACAGCTAAGCTAGAGACTTTCAAGACTGTCTGCACAGTATAAAAAGCAATCAGTGAAAAAATACAAAACACTAAACAAAATCAAACAGTGTTGCACCAGAATCTAGTTCCAAATCCTATCCTGTCCTCCCCTGACACTTGATTCATATATGCTAGTATACCACAGGAGAAAATTGCTTATCATATTTCCCATTATATGTTTGTAACTATGTATGAAAATAGGGATGCCATCTATAGATATGAAACATTGCATAATGACAGCCTACAAACATAATATGTCACCAGAGGAAAAAAACAAAGATGACAAGGAGGTAGTAAACAACCTAAATCAATCTATTGCAAGGATAATAAGAATCACCCTCAAAGTCACCCTTCCAGGGGTAAAGCCAATTGTTCATAATTTTAAACTGCATCTAAACACTTAGCCTGGGAGGCAGGGAAACGTGCACCACCTTCTGCTGCCAAAATGAGCACAGCTCACTGCCACCATCCCACCCAAACAAGCCACAGCACTGAGTAACAGTGAACAACCTGCATGAACCATAGGAGTTCATGCATTTTACACAAAATACATTTTCAGTATTTCCATGTGTTTTTGTTGTGTAACCATAGTTCAACACAGATATTCTTAGAGAAACCTTGAACTGGTCATCAGAGTATAGGAACACATCCCATAGGATACCATGGAAATGCAGGGATGTAACAAGTACTTTCAGGTCAACCACAATGCCATGCATGTTGTCCATCAGTGCCATGTCTGTTCCAGCCACCTATATGAAGTTAATGAGGTGGACTTTTGGGATGTGAGAAAGCAGACTGGGGGCTGATTGACGTGGAACAGATACTCTAAGTAGTTGGAATTAATGGTCATCCTTGCTACTGCTGTGTTTTATCATCACCATCAAGAACCAGTTCAAGGCAGTGGCTAGAGAGGGACACCACAGCACCAAGCAAGTGAGATGAATGGGCAAACCCAAAAATTAGGAGTGATAGGAAAAAAACCTATTTGACTTAGAATGAGAAAAAGAGAAAGGCAGATCTAACTAATTGCTTTTCACAATTTTCAGTAATTTTCCTGCGAAGTTTTCATTTTTTAGACAAAGAGCCTCAAAACCTGTGAAAAATTCAAGACAAAATTTGATATTGACAGCAGAGAGGCATAGGATGGTAATGTTGGTTGCTTAAATTGTTGATAACACATTAGGGAAATATGGTGCAATGCTTTTTTTTTCTCCCAGCAATCAAAACTTACTACATATAATGTTTTATAATTCTATTCATTAAATGCACACAGCAAATCACATTAGAAAAGTTTAGTATCATACCAAAAAAGGTACCAAAGGAGTACTGGAGGACTTCTCAGACAGTTCAATACAAAGAGCTCTAAAGGAACTGAAAAACTATGCAAATTTCAACCTCAGTTATGTATAGAGTCCATAGTAAAAGCAATGAGTGTGAATCCTGAATTAAACTGAGGCTTATGCAGTAATTGCTTAACAGCTCCCTTCTTTAGAATACATTGGGAGGTTTTAAATGACCAATGTTACAGTAACTAATATAATGAGATCCTCATACTAAAAATAATGAAGCAACACAAGACCTAGCTGCAGAAAAAATCCTAACTTATGAATCCTATACAATTCCTTGGAAGCATCCACAGCTGCTGGGGATGCAGGGACAGGGAGATTCCTTTCTTTGTCCAGAAGATAGTGCACTGGCCTCACCATACAGGAATTGTGTCTCAAAACAAGGATTTAGTGAGCAGACACACAAGACAGCCTAAAGAACCATCATGATATGTAGGATGAATTGAGCCCCAGCAGTTTAGATGAACAGCATTTTTTTTACAGCCAGACTATTGAAAAGTGGACACCAGATCTAAGTGTTCCTGAAACAAAACTATCCTATTTCACCTATTTGAGAGGACAACTTACAGCCAAAAACCTGGTTTAAGTTCAGATACAAAGCCATATCCTTCAATGTGTTCTGTTAGAAAAAAAAGAACATCTACAGGCAACATATTACAGAGTACTTTTACCTTCACTCAGATACCTGTTACTGCAATGTTGAGTAGGGCCATGAGCTTAGGTAAGATGTAAAAGATAGATAGTCCTGCTTTAACAGCAAATGGTGCAAAAATTATTATATAATCAGCTGATGAAAAATACTCTTATCTAAATCATCAATAGGAACGTATTTCAAAGTAGCTTTTGAATAACCCAAAAATAGACTTTCTGAAGACCTTTTCCAAGCCAAGGTTTTTACTTTCCCAGATCATAAAGGTAGGATTGGAAGATCCATTCATTTTTGCCTTTATTTAAATAATTGAGTCTGTCAGCTAAAGTGGTTGTGGCAGTCTCCTGCCAGGGCTGAAAGACAGGGTGTTAAGCTTCACATAGCTAATTACAGCAGCAACCATCCTAAATCCTCTCAGAATCTGTTTCATAGAAATATCACTTTTCTGTGGAATAATTACTTCTTACATGCCCAATCCTATTCCTGACATGCTTATTTTAATGCTATGACATTTTAATGCCATCTGCCTCCAAGAAGCCCAGCCTGACACGCTGTCAGAACTCAATCCACGCACCATCTTCCTACTCCCCATCACTTCACTCTTCCCCTGAATACAGAGGAATTGCTTCTCCAATGCCCAGTGTTATGATTTACCATTTGGCAGCAGGAGTTAGGAGGTGCTTCTATAAGCTAACCACAGTAATTTTCAGCCTATTTGTACATGTTGTGACTATGGGTTCTGTAAAGTGAAGAAGAATCAAAGCTCATTGCTCTTGGAAGCACCAAATCTCTTTAGACCATGTTTTCTGAGTCATTTGTATGCAACAGAAATAATGTCCTGTTTTCTCCTCCTCCTAACTCCATGGCAATGGAGGAAAAAATCTCCTCTAGTCTTATTTACCTCCAATCAGCAAAGGTGTAGGTATGACAAAACAATAAAGTGCCATCAGTCAGACAGGACTAGTTGATGCTCTTATCTTCCCTTACTAATAATACCTTGCCTACAGAAACAGCGAAGAGGTGGAAGCACATACACCACAGAGACAAAGAATTGTTTCAGACAACTTGTATAGTAGGAACAGATTTTATTTCCCTCCTGCCCTCAGTTTGTTCTGCCTTATTGTTCTCCCATTTTGCATTCTCTGATTCCTTTCCTAGGTCTGGTGATTGACAACGTGTATTGTCCATTTCTATCAGGTCTGCAAGATCACTGCTGCCTCAGTGCTTCCCTCCCTGCAGGCTGTCACTAACTTTTGTGAGCTGACATTTCTCACAAATTCGGCAGAACTGTACACTGCACAACTGGTTGCCAGGTGCTCATAGATAAATGTTTAATGGATACATTTTTGTTTAGCAGCAACAACTCAAAAAAGCACAGATGGAATGATATCAAACCCAGAATAAATTAATAAGACAGATAATGACTAGTTTATTACATGTAAAATAATAAATAATCTATTTAGAGATCACTTTCATTTCTTTCTATTAAAAAAATTGATTAAGCATCCTTCCAAAAACATCACACTGATTTCCAAAAACCCCAACCAAGCTAAACCAAAAAAAAAAAAAAAAAGGAGGATATGTTTAGCATCCAATGCACTTCTAAACTGAGTCATTTGGAAGTTTTCATCACTAACATAATTTTGTAAGGCTTAGGATTAAATTGATTCCACAGAAAGGGAACCCCATACCTCCTTAATGCTGATCATAAATTAAAATGTAGGGAAAAGAAAGAGACATGCTCAACAAAGAATATTGACTTAAAACGCTTCTGTAATTTGTTTCAGGACTACTTTCACACATTCCTGTATAATTTGCAGTATATTTTGTACAGTATATTTATTGCTCAGCAATAAATGGGGAATGGTCTTTTAAGGAAAGCTCTCAAGCCTGCTCTGGGGACTCAGTATGCTTGGGTGGCTCTCTGAAACACCTCTTCTGATGCAGGCAGCGTGGGGAACAAACAGGAGGAGCCCGAAGTCTGTGCAGTTACACGACTGGAGGGCTGTGAGGGATGGATACAGGCTCCTCAGGAAGGACAGCATGGGAAGGACCTGCACAGGGACCTGTTCCCTGTGAAAGAGCAGCTGGAGCTTGTGGAGCTGTGCCTGGGGATGGGTGTCCCTGTTACAGACCTCCTGATCCCATAGCAGCACTCGGGCAATGCAGCATCAGAGTGCATTAATAAAGAAAAGCCTTATAAAAATCAGACCTGCTCTGTTAAAATCAATGGCTGGCTTTGTCAGGCTAGCCCTTTGCAAGTTCCCATGTGAAAGCAATCCTGGTGTGAGCAGTTCATTAGCATAGCAATCTATTCCTGGGTGAAAAACAACTTGCACCTGTATAAACTGTTTTTACACCATTAGGTAGAAAAATGAAAACTATCTCTCACAAACTTTTCCTACACATACACACTGGGGCTTTGAGTGACCAATCAATACAGAATAACAAGTTGTTACTAACCAATAAAGTAAGAAAACTACTAACCAATTGGAGTCACACAAGAGCTCTGTAAAACTGTATAAAATGAGTTATGTGAATAAAAAATGGGCTTTTTCCACCATAAAGAAAATGGAGTCTCATGTGATTTATTCCAGTAACTTCCCAGCATGGGGAACCAACAAGGAAAGTTGTTCTGCAGGACATTGTACTTACAAACAACAAAGAACTGGTCAGAGATGGGGAAGTCAGAGGCAGCCTGGGCTGCAGTAGCCATGTGATGATGATCTTCAGGATCTCAAGAGGAGGGACCAAGGCAGCAATCAGAACCACAACCCTGGATTTCAGGAGAGCAGACACCATCCTTTTCAGAGATCTGTTTATAAGAACTTCATAGATATAGTCCTGGAGAGAAGAGGGGTCCAGGAAAGCTGGTTGAGATTACCTCCTGCAAGCTCAGGAAAGGTACACCCTGACGAATAAGAAATTAAGCAAAAGTAGCAAGTGAGAGCAAGGAGCTCCTTACTGAACTCAGACATCAAAAAGAGGCTTAAAAGAGGTGCAAGTACTAATTTTGTTGTTAGTCTTCAGAGGACTTATGAGCCTAAACAATGGGATATTTTGATTGCTGGTTTATTTTTAAAGAATCATTCTAACTGAACTGGGGCCTACTGCATGCACCTCTAGGCAGACTTTTGCATCAGCAGTTCTTGGGGGACAGCATTAGGAGCTAAAATCACATCGTTTTTCATACAGAAGCAAAACCTTTATTTCTATAAAACATACAGAAACAGAACAAAGTCTGTTGATCTCAACACAAACATGATCTTGGAAGAGATACAATTTCAGGGTCTGAAGCTACATGTTACAGGACAAAAAAACCAAAACAAAAAACAAAGTACAAAATGCTGACTCAACATAATGGCATTAATAACTTTGTTATTAGGAAAAAATAACTTTGTTATGAGGAGAAAAAAAATCACTTTAATCCAATAAAGTGATTTCAGGGGATGTTCAGGTGGGAATAATGAGGAATTTCTTCACAGAAAGGGTTGTCAAGCATTGGAATGCGCTGCCTAGGGCAGTGAAGTCACCATGCCTAGAAGCCTTTAAGAAATGACTGGACACGGAACTTAGTGCTCTTGTCTAGTTGACAACATGGTGAGTGGTCAAGGGTCAGACTTAATTATCTTGGGGGTCAGTCTTTGCCTAAATGATTCTGTGATCCATAAGAAAGTTAAGTAAAATTTATTCACACATATGCACAGTTATTCATGTTACTATGCTTTAAGAAAGTTATTTTATCACTATTAACTGGAATCAAAATGTCAAGAGATCAGTTCTGTGAACTGATGATTAAATATTTTATAACTACAAAGTTAGTCATAACTAACTGCCCTCAAGTGTCTCCACAGGACAAAGGAGAGGAGTCAGGATACTGTGACCACCCTGTACAGGCTCTGGAAGGTCTGTACTACTTCAGTGAAATGATAATGACCCCATCAGGATGGAGCTGCATCCAGGACACTGAGCATAACCGCACAGATATATGTCAGCTTTCTGTGATTAAACAATTTGTCAGTTTGATCCCCAGAATGATCTGTGCTCCTACAGCTTTAGCAAAAGCCTGTAACTCCTACACTTTCACTTTCACAGCTGAAATGTCTTAATGAAAGCTGTCATTATTTTTGTAATTTATTTCTGAGCTCTTCAGAGACACCATCAGCAGAAGTGAGACACTTCTGCCAGAATATTCCTTTCTGAGCTTTTGTTAAGGTGGAAGAAATTTGAGAATCATTTCAGGCCTTCCCCTTTGATTTGTTCTATGCACATGACAGCACTTAATATAACCTTGTGCCACTGCTCTTAGTTTGAGGTGGATCAAGTTTTTGTCTTTCCCCACTTCAATACAAGAGGAGGTAAAAAAAAGACCACACTGAAAACAGTGTGATTAGGCAGTGTTAGGCACAAAAATAATTTTGAGTGGGACAAAGGGAATATGTATGGTACTAGATACTCACTTTCTGACACTCCCTTTTGAGCTCTATGCCCCTGACCTTCACACCCTTCTCTAAGCACTGTCCAAAAAGCAACAAAGGTTAATATTCTGTAATACAGGTAACTTCCCTCCTAGCACTAAAATATCTTTTAACTTGGTGACATAAATAAGATCACATCTTCTCTGAGCAATCATTGTATAACTGTTACATCTGCAGTCTTCTTGGCACACACCATAAATCTTCTACACAGATTGCAATCAGAAACTCAGAGAATCATAGAACCATTAGGTTGGAAAACACTGGCAAGATCATCAAGCCCAAGTTTTGGCTGAACACCACCATATCAACTAAACCACATTGTGAAGTGCCATGTCCACTTGTTTTATAAACACTTCCAGGAATGCTAAATCAGACATTTCCCTGGGGAGCCTGTTCTAATGCTTAACCACACTTTCAGTGAAGAACATTTTTTCTAATATCCAACTTGAGCCTCCCCAGTACAACCTGAGGCCATTTTCCCTTCTCCTGTCACTTACTGCCTGGAAGAGACCAACCCATACCTTGCCACAGCCTCCTTTCAGACAGTTGTGGAAGGCAATAAAGTCTTTTCTCCAGACTGAACAACCCCTTGTGCTCTCAGCTGCTCCTCACAGAATTTATGCTTCCAGCCCTTCAATCAGAGACAATTCAATCACAACTTTTCACTTAGTTATAGCAGTGCTAACCTGTTACTATCAATTTTTGGGAATCAAAAACCAAAAGAAAGAGCTTGCATATCATATCTACAAGAAAGTACAAATAACAGAAGATTAGTCTGCAGGAGCAATTTTTGCCTGCTGTACAAAACACTTTGTCCCTATCAAGTTTGATCTTTCATATAGAAGTGAAATACTGATAGTTTCTATAAAATTTCTTGACTTGAAGTCAGGGCTTAAATACTACCTGTTATAACAAGTCCTGTAGGCAGTGGAAAACCTGCATAAGACAATGCCCTGTACTATCACAAAATAAAAAGGCAAAAACATTAATAAGAAATTGCAAAATTATTCATTATAACAATTGCTCTTGACTCACACAAAGCTCTGATCAGACAGTTCAAAATATCAACAAACCTTCAGTTCTGGAATCTGGACCAAGAGAAGGCAGGAAAAATCTTCCAGAGGTGGGTATACACCTCTGATAAACCAGGATTGTGCCCATAAAAGCAGAGACATAAAGTGATAGAAAACCTGGCAACAGCTATTCTTAAAACCAGACTGAATCCAGGACAAGCAGTACTGTAATGAACAATAGACCACTGAAGGACTACAAGAAGTTACTCTTGAGTTGACTTCTCAAGTAAGTCAAGTGGTGATAAAAGCATTCAGATAATAGATTTTGTGTTGTATCTAATCAAAGTTAATCTGTTAATCTGTATCTGAAACAAAGTTAATCCAAGAAAGTAATTTGTTTTAAATTAGTGAAACAGTTTATTCATTTAACAAAAACTAAAGCGCATTAACCCTTCATGCTGAGTTTAAGCTTAATTACTGTTATGCTAACATACAGAAAATAATTTTGGAATGATAGTCCAGAACTAAAATACAAATGTGAAGTATTACCACCAAATTTTATCATACTTACATGTTTCTTAAAATTGTCTCAGATTATGTAAAATACATATTTTCTATTTGCAACTGTTATTTTGTAAGAAACTAATTAGAAAGGCAAATTAACCTCTACACTGGTCTTTTTTTTTCTGGTACTTCTAACATTGAAGCCTAATGGTTTCTAAGTATAAAACACCATTCGCTTTCACATTCCTTTTGGTCATTCAGAGGTGGTTGTTCTGCAAAGGCCGCCTGTATTTTGACAACAGGCTGTATCATCCAAAAAGTATGAAACACTTCATCCGCAATTTAAGCACTACCAAGTGTTTAAATCACAAGTTGGAAGATCCCATTTTTCAGAAATGCAGGAGTGTATTTTGTGCAGCCACAGCTTCTTACTAGTGTTACAGACAGTAATTTGGAGGCACATACTTCATTCTTGCAGTGAGAATGAATGCAAAATCCCTCTTTATGCTGATCATACAAACATTGGCCTATTGGTTGTCACCAGATAACCAATAACTTAAAATACAATTTTTATGAGTTATTTTGTTAGTCCAGTTCAACTCACAGTGAGGGGAAGAAATCACAACTATTGTCAAAACATGTTTCCACAGAGAGAGGGAGAGAAAGAGGATAAAGCAGGTTTCCATGGTTACTTTGTTAACCAGCCCCATTTTGCTGCTTACATAGTTTACAAACAAGCCACTACAAACAAGAAGAAATGAAATATTTATTAAGATCTACATTACAGAAAGCTCCCACCATATGTCATGTCTGTTTCAACACCTGACTGTCCAGTGGTGCCCTAAGACACACTGATATTTACTCCCTGCTGGTGCTACCAGGTACATTATATAGGACAAACCCCTACTGAATGTGCACAGAGGAAGCCCTTGACCCAAGTTCATTTACTAACATTTCATCAGTAACTTCAGTAGAAGATGATGCCTTGCCCTAAAACCAATGATAAAACTGCAGGCTTCTTGCATGTAAGTAAAAGCTCTTGCTTGGTTATCAGCTAAAACTTACTGATCATCAAAGGCTGCTCTCAAGCTCTATGCATTTCAACAGTTGCAGTTTTAATAATTTACTTCTAATAATAAGTTCTTATCTGGAGTCGTCACCGTAAATGAAAGGTTAATTCTGTATAACAGCACTTTGAAGCAAAAATGTCATCTAAATCAGGTCATTTTTATTTCCTATAAAATTTAACTAGACTTCTTATTGTCTGGGAGAAGAATTACAAGTAACTTTGTGGTACCACTAGTACTGGGAAGATTCCAGACAAGCCATCAAAAGCTCAGAAGTTCTTTATGGAGAACACAGCATGGAAAATTCTGGAGGTATTTTGGAGTTCTTGATGTTTGGATACCAACCTCATTCAGTTAAGAGGCAGCATTTGGACTTAGGTCCTGTATGCACAGCCACCACACAGCAGCACAGCTCACTTTGGGAGTGACAGGTGACAGCAGTCCTGCAGTCCTGATCTCAACAAAAGGTGCTCATTGGAATCATTGAATTGTTTAATTTGTAAAAGACTCTTAGATAATCAAGTCCAACCACTGACCTAACACTGCTGAGTCCATCATCAAACTTTGTCCCTAAGAACCATGACTACATGTCTTTTAAATAATGCCAGGGATGGTGACTCAAGTAGTACAGTACAATCTACTTACATAACATTCAGAGACAGACATTTCTTTCTACGAAGCAACTTTTTTCCTGCTGTGTTGTAGCCAAAGAGTGTTCTGGAAACTTGTGTAGCTTAAACACTATCAGCCTGTCTACCATCCTACAGGCAAGCTTTTATACTTCACTGTTGCTTCATGTCTGCAAAAATTTCTGTTCATGAACACACTCTGTCAGACAATCTGTGAATTTTGCAGAGATCAGCTAATCTCTTCTCTGTGGCAGGATCAACTCTATTTAGGTTACTCTTGAACAATATTTACCCCTGAGTTGTTGCCACACTCTGAGGGCATTCAAACAAGAACATTTACCTGAGCAAGACAGGGCCTGTTTTGAATCTCCATTTCCATTCACCTAGGAAGTATATTTTACATACACACATGTATTTCTAATATATATTTATGTATGCACACCTATACACACACACACACATATATATATAACTCAAAGAATACACTACTGTTCTTTACATTCTAATGTCAGTCTTTTATCACTGGTCAAAAAATTGAAGACAGTATTTAAAACTACTGTGCTTCACTAGTACATGTCCAATATTTAATATTTTCAGAGCAATAGTCTAATCCAGATTTGCAAAGCAATTCATTGTATCAAAATGCTAGATACATTTTAAATAATCTCTAAATCTACCACAACTGCCTCCCAAAGCACTAGCACATGGAATACTGTTATCCCTATAGCTACAGGAGATAATGTTCATTACATAGCATTAGTATTCACAAAAAATTGTAGAGCAATATTATTACTTACACATCCTGATTCTCTTTACATCAGTCAATTCAGAATTCTTCTTTATTTAATAGGTTTTCTCAAGTTTGGGGGTTACATGATGTAACTCAGGCAAGCAAACTGCATTTTGCTGTTCACACAGAACAGAGCAGAGCAGCAGAGGATGGCTGGAAAGTGGAGTCAACTTTTTCAAGTATCTAGCTACATTGCTTGCAAGAAAGTGATAAATCTTCTCCAGGACAAAGAAAGCAAGAACCGCATGACAGCTGACAGTAAGAATTATCCTTTGGTTGCCATGACCTTAGCTCGTTTTTCAGCACTGCATAGAAGCACTGCAATTACGTTTTGGGGCTAGAATAGGAAGCCTACAGCATGTTATTTTACTCACTTATTTCAGACAGTAAGATAAATAGAAGCCTGAAACTTTTGACCCTTCATTTCTTCAAAAGCATGAAATCTATGCAATTATTTATTTGTCACCTCTAAGATGGTGAAGTCTGCATGAAATTTTGATTCACATAGCCTAATTTCTGTAGGAGCTAGGAAAGCTGTTTCCCCTTAAATAGCACACCATAAACAACAGATATTTGCAAAGATGTTAACTTGTGTATTTTATACATGCTTTCTTGATTTTACTTGAGCTGCTTAAAAGAGCGCTTTTTACTACAGTTTCCTATCTACATATACAACCCACCTAAATATATGCAACACACAGACTTTATCACATCACTTTATTTCCTTTTTTGGCTCTAAATTCTTATCTGCGATAGGACAAGTCTAAATCCAATAGTTACTTCCTGTCCTGTTTTATCATCTGCTCTTGATGTTACATAAAGTGCTTATACTAAACATCACTGAGCTCTTATATAGCATTCTTAATCCATAGATCTCAAAGTACTTTACAAAGGATGACCATTATCCTGCTTCATCTATGAAAAGAAAAAACATGGACATCTTCAGGGTGAAATTTGGATCTCACTAAATTCCCACCGTGAAGCTGGAATTGCACCTCCCATCACAGTACCACTGGTCAGCCAGAACAGCATTCATCTCTGCATGTGGATTCCAAAGCCTTCCATAACACTGGTGGGCTGTAAGCTGCACTCAAAAATTCCATACACCATTTAGGCATCAATCCAGAGAGAATACGGTTTTGAATAGGGTGTCCTATTCAGCTTGACAATCACTAAAACGCCTCCCCTCCCACACAGGTAGCACTTTTAAACACTGTACTTTACCCTTATCCTGCTTACAGCTCTAAACACTGAACATTACCATCAGTGGTGGAAATAACTGAGTCAAGTGCTGTGCTTGAGCTTTACTACTGAAATCAATATTGCTTCAGACAGATACATTGGCACCAAGGCCTGATGCTTCCACTCAGGAGGCTCAAAGTATTTTCACCTCCATTCAAACTCTAAAACTACCTGATCTAGGTGATCTACCTGAACTTGGTACGAGTTATCAGATCTCCTGCTTCATCGTTTCCTCTCCTCTTTTTGATTTGTTTCCCATGTTCTCCCTTTGCACCTTGCTCTAAGTTAGATGTCTAAACTCATACACTGCCCTAACTATAAACTCTCCTGTACCATTCAGAGAACCTGAAACCAAGTACTGGAGATAAGGACTGAAGGCAGACTGTTTACTAACAACCATGGTTTACCAGGGTATCAATCTGCTTGAAACTGCCAGACACTGCCGCATGGCCATAAAAGAAGGATGCTCTCTCTCTACTTCAATAATGCATCTGATGATGTTATACCCAGATATCATGACATAGAAACCTTTTTAGCTTACAACTTCAGATTAAATTTAAGGGGTTATTGCTTTGGCATGCTCTATCACAACCACCTCAAATCTACTTCTAGAGTCAGGCAAGGTGAAGCCAGCTGACCCTGTGCACAAACATGAGCCAAAGACCCATGATCTTCATGAAAGGATTCTGAACACTTCTGTCTCCACAACACTCCACACAATAAAGCAGCCAAGGAAGAGAAAGGCATGTGAGCTTCCCTGCCCACAGGGACAAAGGGAATCATTCTGTATTCTCTGGTGCTAAGCCAGATAGGTTATTCTGAGCAGCTTTTCCTAGAAGCCTGTATGATATATGAACTCCTCTTGTCTAATCTAGTGCTTTCAGGAAGAAAAGGCACAAAAGTAAGGAGATTTTATAATAGACCGCATCTCCTAGAACGCCCATTTCCTAAAACGGGACTATCTTCCGAGAAACAGGGGGGCAGTCTGATGGACTCCCGCGTCATTCCCCAAGACGTTCTAGAGAAAGCCAAGTCCGTAGCCGGGCAGCAGCGGAACGAGCGCAGCAGGGCACGCCGCGCAGCCCGGGGCTGTTGCCAGCAGCAGTCCGCCGGGCGGGCCCGGAGCGCCCCCCGGCGGCAGCGGCGCCGCTCCTGCCCGGCACCGCCGCTCCCGAGCCCTGCCCCGGGGCCGGAGCCGCCGGCAGAGAGCGAGAAGGCACGGGCACGGAGGGATTCATTTTGTCCCGCACGCGGCAGGAACCAGGGCGGGAGGCTCGTCACACGGCGCGGGGATGGACAGCAAGCTCAGAGCAGCAGCGGGGCCGGCAACAAAGATTCAGCCTGAGGCGTGTGCTGGCTGCGATGTCATTTACTGAGCCGCATACAACTGATTTACCAGAAGCTGGAGTAGAAAAGAGTACTCTTTTCATCCTGTTTTTTTCTGGCTCTGGTCTGCATCTTAACAATTCTACTTTGAAGAGCATGTGGGTTTCTGCAACACATCTAAAACAGAACAACTTTGAGACTGAAGTTTATACCAGCCCCATCCTCCTATATAGAAGCTGTAATCATGTCTCTTAGCATGCTAAAGTACAAATATGGACCACAAGAAGAAAAAAAAAGACAACGTTAAAAGGGTAAAAGGCAAAAGAATTAACCAGAAAGCAAAGAAAATCAGCAGATTTCTGTAAACTTATACTCTAGGTGATACGAGAATTTACACATGCTTTGCTTCAACTAGAAGTGCTCAGTGGAAGTTGATACGACAATACATAAAAATATAAGATGCAAAGTCCCTCAGACTGAAATCACATGTAAACTCCAGCCAAATTCTGACACTTAGGGACAAAAGGTTCCTGTGACATAACGTCCTGGACTACACAAAGAATAAATTCAGAATCCTTAAAATCAGAGGTGGTTCAAGATTGCTGGACACACACTTTCTTCCAACACACTGAAATGCAATCTTTGATGCAGCTCTGTTAAAATACTCAGAAAAATTATTTTAAAGTAGCCTGAGCTGAATCTTTAAATACTTCATGTTTCACAGTGTATTTCTTACTCATAGATAGTAATTCAAACACTCTGCAACAAAAATAACAAACTGTTTTAATTCACAGTTGCAACACATAAACATGATGAGATCTGTACATTGTTAATCCCAACTTCCCCACTCCAACAGTTTAAGTTAAATGTCACATTTACATAACATTTACATAAAGATTCCGTTTTGTTTATACAAACCCTAGCCTTATTTTTGCAACATGCTCAATGCTAATTCATTATAGAACAACAGATTGTTTGCTGTTTTAAAAAAATTAAAAGGTTTCATTCTGAGAAGGTGTTTGAGAGACTGCAATTCCTCTGAAGCAATTTAGCACTTAGTCTTTATTACTATTTCATCAAGTTTTTAAGGTTGGCTTGTTTTAAAACAAACAAGGTATTTTGGACACTGTCCCACTCTAAGACACCTCAATTTTACACGTCATGGTCACTTGTACAGTTCACATTTGTGCTCACTACACACACAGGAGAACAGTCACAGAGCCTCCCAATGCAAACCACGGGAATTTAATTATAGACTTGGTCTAAAAATTTTTGAAGATTCCAAGTACTATCTAGCTTGTTGGTTTTTACTAAGGTTTTTTGTTTTCTTTTTATTAATTCCACTTTGCTCTTATCTCTGCCTTCAACAGGAACACATTTAGCTCAGTGCTGACCCATTCAAAAATTATAAACAACAGCAAATATTGCAAAACTTCCAACGCATCTGAAAGCACAGCGCACAGGGGTCTGCAATACAGCTGGATGTAACCGCAGTATTTTATAAAAAGAGCTATATTTTTTTAATCCATGCAGAGGTCTCTATGGATGGATTAGCTGCTATTCTCTTCTGTTTTAAAACTTTAAAATGATTTTTGCAGAAATCCTAAGGCCTCATATTGAAAGGAAGAAAAAATTCTCTAAGCTAACACCAGTAACTCTTCATATCAATGAAATAATTGCTTTAACCTTAAAATTATGTATAAATTAGACATGAAGCTAATTCAATCTCATCTACTGATTATTACAATTGTTTTTATTACCAACAAGACTACATATTTAGGTTTAATATACGCTAACATTCAAAAAATTTCAAGTAAGTCCCTACAAAAGCTGTCTCCAACACATCACACCACATCTACATCACAATATTCCCAAATATGGGAAGAATCACCTTTTGTTCCTCTTAGCTCCTTGGCATTATTTCAGCGGGCTTTCTTTTGCAAAGGGTTGTTTTTGTAGCACAACCTGGAAACAGCCCATTTCTGTGTTACTCTGCTCCAGAACCTTGTATCACAAGTGGACACCCTTGAAAATACTGCTTCTGCCATCTCCACTGGCTTTACCTGCACTGTTCCAGAGGACTACAAAGATCCCAGGAATTCAAGACTAGTGAATACTTACTCATACCCTGCAAGTCTCCTTGCCTTGCTTATAGGCTAGGAATTGGAGGCAGAAAATGACCCAAAAGAGAACTCAAGTACAGCAGTTACACATATTCCACACCCAGTGGTCCTACCTGACAAGACAAACAAATTAGCACTGCTGGATCCTTCCCCAGGAAGTCTATCAGTAGATTTAAGTGGAATGATGCAGTGCATCACAAGCAGCATTAGCAGTTTTTACTGGCTACATTACTTTTATGATTACAGATAGATAACAGTTGTTTTCCTTCATCCAGACACATTTCTGTTCACTCAATACTATTGTGTAAGCACTGATCCAAGGGAGAAAAATGAGATGGATACATAAAATTGTCATAGATCACAGGTTATACTGAAGAAGAGTATTTTTTTATTCAGTAGGTCTCCCATTGACACAGGTACACATAAGAGTCAAATAGAGCTGCTCCAACCAGTCATCCAGGACTCTTAGGGAAACCAGTACAAAGCTCTGGCAATACTGGTTAGGATTAACCTTATTTGGAATAGACCAGCCAAATCCATACAATGCAGAAATTGTTCTATAGAGCACCACATTTTCCTCTGAAGGAAGGTGAGTGCAGCACTGTGGCCATATTTTATGGCAAAAGGCTGATTAAAATGTCAGCCTGAAAAAAGAAGTTCCAAGGGTAAAAACTACTAAGGAACTATGAGGTGATGGCACAGAATGACAAAGTCAGTGTATTTGTATCCACACCACCTATGAGAAACGAGAGGCCTGTTGGTATGAAGGACCTCCAGAAGCGCACACAGATTTTTTTCGTTCTAGGGAAAACATTGTGGTTTGCTTCAGAAGACAGCTTGGGCACACACTGTTGTGAGAGTTGGGATGTTCATCTGAGAGAAGGCTCTAGAGAGACCTTACTGCAACCCTTCAAGACTTAAAGGGGACTTAGAAGAAAGATGGGGACAGATTGTTGAATAAAGCCTTCTGCAACTGGGCAAGGCACAATGGCTTCTAGCTAAAAGAGGGTAGATTCAAACAGACTGAAGGAAGAAATCTTTTATTACAACGAGGGTGATGAAACACTGGAACAAGTTGCTCAGAGAGGCAGTAGATGCCTCATGTGTGGAAATATTTGAGGTCAAGTTGGACAGAGCCCTGAGCAACCTGACCTAGTTGAAGCCGTACCTGCTCATTCCAGGGTAGGATGGGCTAGGCAATCCTTAATGGCCCCTTAGAACAAAAACTACTATATGATTCTATGACTGCTGTGTATGCTTTAAGGCTCACTAGGTATCCAGGAGTGAACCAAAAAGTCAAATCTCTTGACAAAACAAAGGAAAAAAGAATGCATCCTTGGGATAGCTAGCACTTTCAAAGACAGAGGTGTCTATCCATATGACTTTATCAATGCTGCTGGAGAAAAGTGGAATCTCATTAATACTGTGCTGTCTAGCCCAGTATACCATCAACGGTATTTTATGAGCAGCTACATTCAAAAGAGCAGCAGATATGGAATAGCATTAGCAGCGGCATTTGGTTCCCAAGAGAGGGCCATGTGCTACATTGAACCTCACACAGAATCCGTGTCCAGCTGTTGGAGCCAAGAATCACCACTGAGCTTACCTAGCAATGGAGTTGGAGAACTGCTGCAGCGTATGTTGACCTTCCAAGACCTGTGTGCATTAAAGAGGAAGGGAAAGCTCAGAAGTTTGGGGGTTGTGGAAACTTTTGGGTGTGTTGGGTTCTTTTGGTCAGTTGTTTTTGTGGTTTGTTTTGGTTTGTTTTTTTTTATACCATGATAAAAGGCTTGGGTTTCTTTTAAGCAGGTCTGCTTGGGTTTCTTTTAAGCAGGAGCACAAATTTCTTTGGCTTGAAGATGTGGGATCCCATGGGATTCCACAGCAAACTAATACAGGAGTTGAGCCAGATGATGAACAGATTTTTCCATTTCTTCTTTCATAATCATACCTTAGTTAGAACCATAATCCTCTCTTTCACCATGGGATCACTCTGCCCTTACACAGGTGTCCTTTCCCTAAATAAAAATTAGCAGAGGTCACAACACAGTAGATTTTGATCCTAGAGGCAAACCATGCCATGCTTTACCTGAGAAAACTAAAAAAGTCGGTGATTTCCAAGTTGTGTGTTCAGAGTACCTTTGCACCCAGGATTAAGCTAACCTAAATAACCTGCAACTCTAAACAAGCTAAAGTAATTGCAAACCATGGGGTGAGCTGAGAGCACTGCTAACAGATGGATGCCTTTTGGAGACACTGGGGGTGCGTAGTCCTGCAGCTCTCTTCAAAGCCAGATCTGTACTGAAATGAGTATGATTCACACTTTTTCAAAGGCTCAGCAGAGCTGAAAGCATAGAGATTTTTCAAAAGAATCATGCCTGCAGGAACTGTCATTCTTTCCCACTGTCTTCATCAGTGCTGTCCTAAAGGAAGCACTGTTTGGCATCAGGACTGTAAATATTCCCACAAGTTAACAATTTTATTTCATCCAATGCCCTGTTTTCAGCACTGGATGAAATGCCTAGATAAAATAGCTTCAGTGAGCAAAGAGCAACAGGCAGCCTCTCTTACTCTTTCTCCTCTAAACTGCTATGCTAAAGGCTATTTCTACATATTTTTAACTCTGCAAATACACCTATTGCTCCATTCTGAGAATGCTGTGAGTTAGAAGAAAAAGGGTTGTTTTTCCTTAAGTCATATTGGAAAAATATTACTACATTTGTATAGTACTGATGCTATTTAAATACATGATTAATAATTTTGGTAATTCTAAAGTAGTAACAAATAGGCTCTTTCACATCATTGTGTGAAAACATTGGGAAAATAACCTTTCAAGTACAGTAGTATATTTTCCATTACTACTACCAAACCCCAGTTTTCATCAAAAAAGTACTGATCCTTCCCTGGTGAGTTTCCAGGATCCCTGCTTCAAATATAATGGTATAGCTAACAAATGTTCAAAACCCAGATCCCCACATACTCACTTGCACTTTACTTTCACAAATATAAGTTCCATGATACCACTTGATTTCAGCTTGCAAGCAGTGATTAAAAATCTAGTCCCAGAATCCAGTTCAGTCCGAGTCACAGCACATTATCAGCCATTACAGTATATGTACCTATCCATAGTGCATTTGAAAATACAAGATTTTTATTCTTTTCCAAGCTATCTTAGAATAGTATCAGAAGCACAATTCAAGACATAGATGGTGGAAAATTATTTTCCATTAATGCTTTACTAAGAACACAGAAAAACCCTGTGTAGTTGTAATTCTCTGTAATATTTTGTGTCATGCTTCACTTGGGGAAGCCACTGACTCTGTATACCAGGCCAACAGTACATACAGTCCTAGTTCCTTCAATCAGCATTTAATTAGGCAGATCATCCTTTTAGCAGAGACTATTTTTAGTTTTTTTGGCCCTGCACTTTGAATATGCAAGTGTCATACTGAGTTCCCTGTTCCACAGCAGGGTCAAGCCATTATACTTAAAATAATATAATTTCTTTTTCATTTCAAATCCCACCTCATAGACTTTCAATGCTTCCTGCAACTCAGGTTTTTTTGGGTTGAGGTTTTTTCTTTCCTACTGTTTTATTTCACACGGCAATGAAAACTGTGAATAGAACAGTATAACATGTATGACAGATACTTTATTAACACGGGAGATGAACTGCAAGTTCTCAGGAGCAGAGACTGTCTAGGCAAAAAAAGGCAGTAACTTTCAAAAACTCACAAGGCAGACCGACAGACGAGACAGAAGATACTAACACCAAGTCTGTTTCCCACTCCAAAGACACTCACTAAAAGGCTTTTTTTTGGTTTTTGGGTTTGTAAGATTTTTTTGGGGGGTTTTTTGGGGTTTTTTTTTTGGTTTTTTTTTTTTTTGGTGGTGGGTTTTTTTGTTTTTTGTTGTTTTTGTTTTGTTTAGGAAACAACAAGCAAAACTCAATCTGGTACAACAGAAGAGAAAATTCTTTCCTCCTTAGCAGCACAGTTACAGAGAGAGCAGATGAAGTAGTTAACAGAGTAAATAGAGGTAGGTAACAGGCTGAAAATGTCTAAGCTAAGGTTAGAAGAGGAACCGCACAGGACACAGCTGGCTTCGAAAAAAGTCATACATGAGTCAAAGATGACATTCAACTCATGCCAATTTGCAGTCCAGGATCACACAAACATACAATTAAATACAGCATCTCCTTGGGAGGTAAAGCAATGCTGTATGAGAGAACAATATCTTACTACACTCCTTGTATGAAGTAAATGAAAATATTTTATGGCAGAAGCATTACCAGCATCTCAAACTTAGTACATCAGTGCTTACCATGATTCCACTCTTGGTTAAGTAGCTGCATGCACTCCCAGAAGACCTTCTTGGACACTCTACTTCTTTTATAAAGTAGCATCTTTAAAACCATGTTTCAATATGATGATTACAATTTCTTATAGAATTATTTACAAACAAAATCTGCTCGTCAAAATATAGATGTAAGTAATTTTGTAGAACTGATACCAGAATTTATATAATTAGTTGTCCAATAACTCTAAAACAGAAGTTCATTCAGCAATATTGACACAATGCCTTTTTTAAGGGAGCTATCTGTTAAACATTGTAATGTTACACAGAAAGAAATACACAAAGTCTACAGCTCAAAGGTTATGAGAAGTGGGTTGGCCTGTGCAACCTTAAAACAAACCAAATTTTCCTTGTGACCTAGGCTGGTAGGATCTCATATCTGGTGCCAAAAACTTCTGCATTAAAGCTACAAGGACTCATGTGTGAAGGCTTAAGACAGTCTTTATCCAGGAAATATGACAAAGTAGCCTAAAAAAAAAGAGTCCAGCAGCAAAGCCAACTCAAGGAAAGGCTGACACCACCTGATCCTTATGGTGGGACCCAAACAGCATACTCTGGCTCATACATACTGGATTAATTCTTCCAAGGTAAGAGTTCTTCACTGATAGACATTGCAGTGGACAAAATAAGTGATAGAATTAATTCTCTAAGTGCCCAAAGACCACAGAAAAATTCATCCTTCACAGTACACACTACGCTTCTTTGTAAAGATCAATAGGTATTGTATTAAAAATGAAAGCAAACACATTCTTGGTAAACATCTGTGACTTTGGCCACACAAAAACTCTAAACAGCAAAAACAGTTTCTCAGTGTAAACTTCAAATGCATTAACCTCCCTTTTCTTGCTGAAGTGCCCTTCTTTAATTGCTTCATCTCTCTAAATATCATCAACTAAAGCACTCAAACAATGACTCCGCTTTCCTTATTCATCTTCAGAACAGTCCATTGCACACATTGAATAAATTGGTTTTTCTTTTGAGAATATATGACTCCCCTCCACATTCCAAATTTTCTATAAACTTCAAGCCCTTCTTAAAAGGTATAAAGGTACTAAAGTTACCAGTGGAAAAAAGCTTTTGTTAAAGCTCGTCTTCAGCGCATGAAAAACTAAGATTTTCACAGCTACTGAAATTTCCTGAGTCATATTTTCCTGAAGAAGTTCATTAGAGAGTCACACTGGGTAGATAGCCAAGACAAATAGTTAAAGTCTTTCAAACTAAAAAATCAACAGAAGACAAAAGAAGAACTTACCATAGAAAGTATAAAGTAACACTGAATTCACATAGTGATTTCTAGTTATAACAAAATAAATGGTTTTTAACATTTTTGCTTTGTTTCCTTCACAGCAGCTAGTAAAGGGCTGTGTTTTGCATTTGTGCTGAAAACAGTGTTGCTGAAAACACAGGGATGTTTCTGTTACTGCAGAGCAGCACTTACACACAGTCAAGGCCTGTTTTGCTCCTCACAGACTGGGGGGATGCACAAGGGCGAGAGGGAGGGGACACAGTCAGGACAGGTGACCCCAAGGGATATGCCACACCATATGGTGTCACACTTGGCATACCAAGCTGGGAAAGAAGGAGGCAGTGGAGGAATATCCCAACGTTTGTCTTCCCAAGTCACCATTACACACAATGGAGTGAAGGAGTTCCTTGTTTTGCTTTGTCTGTGTGTGACTCGGCTCTTAATTTCCCTATTAAACCATTAATGTCATCCCACAACTCTTCTCAGTTTTATCCTTCCAGTTCTCCCCCCACTATCCCACTGCAGGGAGTGAACGTGCATGGGGCCTGGCTGCCAGCTGAGGTTAAACACCAGCTATATAGGAGTGCAATTCAAAGTAAGTATTAGCTTACCTGACCAGAAAGCGATGCAGCCCGACATCAAAACTTCTGTAAGAAAAAAAAAATCAGCCAAATTTTAATAACTATTAAAAAATATTACTCTGTTGAGTATTGTACAAACATTGTGTTTCAAAACAATAATACCAAATATAAAGTTACTAGAATTGATGAAACAAAGAGTAAAAGTGTAACACACAATTTCCTTTCTGTGATGATGCGTGAAATTTGAGATGATGATCATATGAAAATATTTAGGTGCATGTTATAAAGCTCATAAATCTCATGTTGGAGTATTTATTCAATAAAATATTAACATTCAGAATATTACAACACACATAAAGCATAAAATATGTATCTACTCTTACTGGAAATAATGCAAACATCCTAGTCGCCAGCACATTTTCTATTATATGCAAGTAGATCCTCTGTGCAAAACTGCTGTGGAATCTCTTTCCCCTTTTCTACTCTGTACTGCAGTAAAATGCAAGGGACTGCCATGAGTTCTCCCCACAATAAAGAATCGTCAAAAACACCCCTTATGTCTCCTTCAAGTATAGAATTTACGAGAAGCAGACCTTGCAATTGTGTTCCATTCACATCAGTAAGGAAATTAACTTTGAGGACTTTTGACAGTAAGTACAAGTTAGATCACATTAAATTACAAGAACCATGTCTGAAATCTTCAGCCCAAACAACATACATTGACAGTAGCTGTCAGCATTTCTTCCCTTTTCCGGTTCCTCCATTCCTAAGATAACTCAGGAGAACCAAGCTCAAGAACAATGCACTAGCAAATCCTTGACACTACAGGAAGGTATCTGCTGATTTGAGACATTAACTAATATCTGAAGAATGTGCCAGCCTTATGGGACTATCCATATAATCCCAGATTAGCTGTGTGCATTATGTCACAAATGGAAAATGCAAGTGTCATATTCCCAGTACTGGTCTTGCTCTGGAATGGGCTTATATTTCACATACACAGAAAACATTCTAGCATACACTAAGCCCTTGAGTATTCTGTTCCAAAAAACCTAATTGATCATTTTGAGTACCACACAGTTTTATTGTGCTTGCTGTGTGCTGCTTTCTAACTGAAAGAGCAAGAGAGATCATCAGATAGTTAATGGCATCCTGATAACAGCAGACAGATAACGAGCTGCAGAAATTCCATCAGTTAACAGGGAACAAAATTCCACTTGTTCAGCAGGGTAGAGAGGAGAGCAATGAATTTCTCACCGAAAAGCTGCCTTGCAACAGAAAAACATCCTGTCAGAAACATGTATCTAGTCATCATTAAATCTGTATTTTTCATAACCCCTTCCTGAAATAATTCCTTTTATATT
Source organism: Passer montanus (assembly GCF_014805655.1). Classification (NCBI taxonomy): domain Eukaryota; kingdom Metazoa; phylum Chordata; class Aves; order Passeriformes; family Passeridae; genus Passer; species Passer montanus. Next base: position 11,660,095 of record NW_024358722.1, on the reverse strand, counting down.
CTTGTTATATTACTGTGCAATTAAACTGCTTGAAGTGCATCCAGTTATCTTTCTGCATTCCTCTTGCCTGGTACATACTGTTTTGGCTCCCTCTCTTCACTAAAATATTCCGTGTTGTACAGACAGTTTTCTGTACTGGAGCTGGACACAGTCTGTATTTTTACCTCTGAAAACCTTTTCTTCCTAGGACATTCACAATGTTTGTGCTGGGAAGGGGAGAAGAAACTTGCACAGTTTCAGGAGAGAGCTGTATGCTAAACAGCCATCTTGCACATCTTCAGCCAGGCTGATCTTTTCAAGTTCTCCCAGCTACTCTCCATGGCAATCACCAAACCTGCTACAGTCACACACAGAGCTTCTTGTGGCCAGGGATGTGGAATATAAAAATATCACTATTTTTGAAAATGAACCAAAAGCCAAAGGACATGGCTTATCAAAAGCAGGAAAAATGAATGGTCCTGCTAACTTGAGATACCAGAGCTGAAGGAGATTGGGGTAGACAAAGCTGAGGCAGAGTGGGTTCAGACAGGGAAACAAGACAGTTAGCTGTAGATGCCATGACATGCTACCTTTTTCCCTCATTCTTCACTCTTTCCAAAACATAATTTAAAAAGCATATATATATTTATATAAAACATATGTCTAAAACACTTGCTATTAGAAAAGTTTTGTAAGTTTATTTCATAGGGGATTTAGCTATTGGATATTTTGTGGAAATATGTTTAATAAGTATTAAAAACAAACATGCATAGAACCAATTTATTACAATAAATTACAAGAAGGAAAAATTATCAGAGCCTCACTAGATATAATTCAGAATACACAGACAGGGCCCATTATTCTCCAGTTTGATACATTTCAACAGTCTACCCAAGATCCTGAATTCTGAACAGTGTAAGCAGTTATTTAAGATATAACTACACTATGACCAACAGAATTCTAAGCAGCATGAGCAGTTCTTTAAGATACACTATGACCAACAGAATTTTGACATTATACAGCATTGTCTGAGTGTGCAGTTAGACCTTAAAGACACTTTGAGACAGTATCATTGATTAGTTCCAAGAGCAAGAATATGAAGGCTGAACAAGTTCAAATTATAAATAGGAGAAATGGTTGCATTACTGGTTGCATTACTATGGATATTGTCTACAGACACCTGGGATAATGAATAGAAACATTGTGCAAGGCAAAAACACTGAAAGAAATAATTATGGGAGACTGGTTTTGACAAAATATTACTACAGACACTTTTTACTATTTTTCTTGTTCATATTTAAATACATACTGCAGTTAAGTCCACAAGTAAAGTGAAAATACAGTAAAGCAGCAATGGAAACAGATCTAGCAATGCAATTAATCCCTCCATTCTCAGATGGAAATGTTAAAAAGAGGTAAAAGAGGGATTGCACAGCAGTGTTAAGGCTGCAACTTGAGGTGAAATAAGCAATTTCATTAAATGAAAAAAGAACAAATAATCACAATGTGTTTGCATTAAAATTTCATAGTGATCCCTTCAACAGAGGACTCCACCCATTAGGCATGGCAGTGTCCCCCACAATCAGCACACAATTAGACCTGCCATATGCACACTGACAGAATTATCTACTGCCTATAGAAGATCCCCATATTTAATTTGATACTAAAAGAAAGTTCATAACCAACTTCACAGAACTTGTTAAATCCTGAAGTTCCCTGCAGAATACAGGATTTAGTGGTAGTTCTTACTGAGGGTTAGCCTCAGTTACATAAGTTTCAGAAATGCCTCAGTTATGTAAGTTTCAGAAATCCTATAATGAGCATAATTTTTCAAAGTAGACATTTCCATTAGAATCTAAAATAACAAGAGAAAGGATATCCTCAACTATATGAGTAAAAAATTATTTATCAGTTAAATTCTCTACACTGCTCAAATGTCAATAGCTATATAATTCAAATTTTGGAGAAATAAATAAAATCTAGTTTATCAAAACAGCAATAGTCTTAGAACAAAGCAAAATTTTAAGCACATAGCATGCAGTGGATTGTTTATAATCCCACTTTCCACAAAGCTGTGCCGTCCTTCAGCTGAAGTCTAAATGCTGGTTCCTCAAAAGAAAAAATTGTGTGAGCCTCTAGTACACAGCTTTTATATTTAATCAAGTATGCCAGCCTATTGTATTTAAGGACTTGCCCAAATGAAAACTGTTACTCATTAGCTGTGTTAGGGACTACAGTTCACAATTCCAGTAAGATGACTAAGGGACCCTGATCTCATAAGGATTGATTGTGAGATCTCGTTCCCAAGGGTTTACAATTATATAAAAAAATGTAAATACTGAACATATGCAAAGATTACTAGAATCAAAGTTAAGTCAGTTACTAGAGCCATATTTTATGAAACCAATTCCAATAATGTCAATTGCCCAACTCTGATTTTGTGCATCCATATTTTTAAGCCATGTGCTGAAGAGAAACCAGTACAGCTTTATCTCCTGTCGGTTCTGCCTCACGACTGCTGGGCTGCACACTACTCCTGGACACAAAATACAGCACAGTGTGCAGCATAATCTGGGAAGTATTTGGCTAACCATGGACTTCAGAAAGATGTTCACTGCAAGCAGTCAGTACATCAGCACTCAAAATCAGATAGTGGACTGGTTCTTACTTTAGGCCCTACCTTCAGAGGAATAGACCTATGTAGATAGTTTGCCATTTGTTTTAAAAAAAAACTAATTAAAAAATAGTAATGGAGACAGACAACTGTGACACTGTGTACCCAGAAACTGCATTGCATTGTAGACAGAAATATCCCAGACACCTTGAAAACAGTCGTGTTGCCACTGAAGATAAACAATTCTGAATGCAGAAAGGAATGGTGTAATTTCTATAAGCAGGATAGGAGCAAACAATATAATTACACTTAAATCTCTCCAAATCAGTCTGGTTGCCAGTGATGAAATCCAACAAGTGGGTTATTTATTACAGCTTCGGTACTCTGGGTATTCAACATCTCTTTAAAAAAAGCATTGTAGGTGCTGCAATGTTTCAACAACAGTTCTTGGCCCTTTCTTTAAAATGTGGCTGAACTTGACACTAGGAAGACAAACTCATTCCCATACCCTCAGAGTAGCCTGTCCTATTGAATTGCAGAATTGTTTCCAAGACTAGCACTTCCATTAGCTGTCTTTGCAAATAAATGTGCCATTTAGCCAGTGAGCTGCTGACCAAGAGTCTCTCCCACACCAGAATATTTTGCACTGGAGACTGAGGAGTCTGTAGGAGACAGGAGACACAGGAGACTGCGTCTGTCTTCACTGACACAGCACTCAAGTTGCTTCATTGCCCCTATTTTTTGAGCAGCCCCTTACAGCAGGGATACCCAAAAGATTCTGTAAAAAGAATTGCCCTTTTTCCCCAGGACTACTTTTCTGGATTCTCCTAGATCTGCTCATGTTTTCTCCAATGCTGCCTGTGGCAACCTTCCCAGCAGGCAATGCCTTAAAGATGAGTGCTTTCAAATTTCAAATAATTAGAAGCATGCAATGTGAATCTGGAACAATTTGAGAGTCTTGTCTGAAGAGTTAGATTACTACCAGGAAAGCAGATACTAAAGTCTACATGCAGGTTTTATAAGTACTACTATTTAATGTCTCAATGAGCTATAAAACTCTGCTAAAGCAAATCCCCCAGAGGGGGTACAGCCTACCAAACAGAATAAGTATTTTTCAAGCAGTGACTGCCACCAATTGATTCACCATCATGTTCATTATTAAATAAACATCTGGGAAAGCCATCTATATTTTTAAGAGACACTGTTGCCTGCCCATGGCTTGTATTCATTCAGTTTTCTGCAAGTTTGCTGTGAAGGGGTAGGTTTCAAGTAAAGCTCGTTTCTTCAGTGACAAGCAGCACAATTCTTCTTCTAAATAACATAACTGCCTTCATACTTGAATACACTATTTGGAAAGATGACGCACAACTTCAAATAGAAAAACAACAATTAAATTGTCACAGAAGATGTTGCAGGAGTGATAAACACAGTAAACAAACTGAAAATATTCACTTAAACTGTGAATATTGTGTAGGAGTATTAGTTTTTAAAATTAAGACAGATGCCTGATGAAAAATACAACCCAGTCCAATACAACAATCTGTTTGGATTTATCTATTACCAAAAATATAGAATAGACTTTTGGACACCAAGCCTTTAAAGTCACATTTTAAGATTTTTCTGGGGACTCTTGCTACATACAAGGATGTTTTTGGAGCTCTCATTTCTGAGATCAGCTTTTCAATTCGTCCAAGACACTTGGTGAATTCCACCCACATACAGATTTTAGTCTGCCCACTGATATGGTATTGAAATTAGGAACAAATGCTTATATGGAGATTTTTTGGCATTCCTACCATTCTTCAAATCCTACAATTTCCTATGCATCTCCACTTTTACCATGCAACATAGGAAAAACCAAATCATAGCTCCATCCAATGATAAGATTCCTGTTTAAGAGAATTCAATGTTCTTGTAAACATCAAGAACTTAAGAACTTGCTAAACCTAGATCTCAAGCTTCAGTGGACCATTTTGTTTGCAAGCTTTGACTTTAACCATGTGCAGTGCAGTAAACTAGTAACAGTTTGCTTTTATTTCAATGTAAAAATGCACCTAAGAGTAAAAAAACATCTATGCTATTTGAAAGAAAATATGAAGACTGTCAAATGCTTTCATATCATATCTTCGACAAACAATTTCTTGTTACAGCAATAATAAGCAGAACTTGTGTATACATGAAGATACCTTTATCATTCTCTGACACTTGCTTAAGGACACTGAAATCTTAATGCTTCATGCTTAGATAAAACACTTTGAATCTCTGTTGTGTTTCTTCCTGGAATGATTCCGCAGGAATTATTCTTTCCTTTTGGTTCTCCATTATTAGAATAACCAAATCAGCCACTGTGTTGTGCCTGTGCAGGATGCCTCCATACAGAGGTTCCTGCTCAGTGCTCTAAGTGCTCAGTAGCACCAATATGGCAAATGCACCAACATTCACATTACCTCACAGAAACAGCCCTCTGTAATGTCTGATCACTTTAAGGAAAAGCCCTAAACATTTTATTTGGGAAGTATTCACTGCATAGCATCACAGGGAGAAACTAGGGCTTCCTGTACTCAGGAGAATGGTGGAAATCCACAGTGAAATCCTGATACCACCAAAATCAGCACAAAACCCTCACTGATTTCAAGTACAGCAAAAATACACCCAGACTGACTCTGGACACTCTGTGTAATGCAGGATACAGTCCAACTTCAGTGTGCATACACTTTCATCTCCAAGTAGAAACTATTAGTAAGTATCAAAGCTTCATCTGCACAGTTTCAGTTATTAGCTGGGAACTCAGGCTGGAGACCTGCATAGTAAAATTAACCTACAATAAGACACCCACAAGGAGAAAGCTCTTTTGAGGACTACAGAACAACACTTCACAATGCTAGTGGCCTCCAGCCTTCAAATTGAATTAATTACCTAATATGTTTTGTTGTTTTATTTCAGTTTAAATGCAGAACTTGGATTATATCTGAAAGCCTGAGGAAAGTTGTAATGATTCTAGGCAGGACTCCTTCTCACCCCTGGTAATCTCCTGGATGGAAAGAGAAGCAGAATGTTCAACAGGCATCAGCCATCGCCAGTGTGTATGTAAATTTCACACAAGTCTGCCTGCTTGGGAGGCTTTAAAATAACAAATTGGTTCTGTTTTTCACATATCCAATCCCTGGATCTCGGTGATACAGCTCAGCAAACACTTTTTTAAAAAGCAAAGTCTCATTTGTATTCTCTTAATCTCTCTTAGAACCCTTCAGAAGAAATATTACTTTAATTTTATACCTTCCCCAATTCTTCAAAAGCCTACAGTAACTCATGGAGGGTGGATGAAACCTAATGCCCATTAGTGGCAAACTCCCATAGGGAAAGATCTCCCTCAGTCTTTGTCATGTAAGACTCCTGCACTGCAGCATGATCATCCAATTACTGTGAGATCTCTATCCTTACTGCAAACAGAGCAAACAAGTTTATTAACAGCCATTACTCATTTTCTACAGTACTTGTGAGCAGGCTGAGTGCTGCTTGCCAAATGTGAGCAGCAGTAATAGTTTGTATCTACACAGAGCTCATATCAAATACAGTGAGCAATGGACTTCACAGGTGAAGAGCACTAGGTGGGTTTAGCTTGATTGTTGAAACACCCAGCAATCTCAAATTACAGTGACAATGCAGTCATTAGATAAATAAATTGCCAATAATTTCATAATTTAGACCCAAGAGGGATTAGGGTGCCTTATTAATGAACTTCTTTTCACACTCCAGAATAACAGATTTTTTTTCTCTGTTAAAGAGATTTAAGGACCCTTTCAAAGCTTTGATATAACCAGCAAACCTAACTGTGCAGTACAGTAGGTAACTGCAGCATGCACTAATTTAGCTGACATCAAAAGCAGTTAAATTTTCTGTCTTGATCAGTGAGACAAAAAACAGCTAAGCAGCTCAGAGCATTCCTATATTCAGGTGACAGCTGCAAACATCACAGATCAATACTCAGCTTTAAGCATCACCAAGTTAACAAAAAATACAGTAAATCAGGGAGACTTATTTTTCAACTTTAAAAAAAGTTATACCACAATTAAAGATATGCACTAATTCTGCAACTAAATAGCCAAGTTTTTGGTAAGAAGTTGAAGTATTCAGATATTGGCAAGCAGGTTACTTATAGCTGGACAGCCTAAGGAGAGCTTTCCTCAACTCCAGCTGTCTGTACACACTGTGACTGTGTATTTAACACCAAATCATTCTGCTTAGGAATACCACAGGAGTTGTAGAGGGCAAGAACATACAGGGAGACCTGCCTTATATTCAAGTTTATATATCAATAGAAGGAAGAAGAGCACTTTCCTTCCCAAGATTCACACTCAGCATCCTCAAAGACCATGGTAATATCTTCTCAAGAATGAAAAGTTAATATTCTTTAAGTGTTTTAAAGCACACCACCTACCCCTCTAGGCACGCAAGCTTTCCATGACACAAATGGTCTTATGCATGTTATTTTTACTACTGATTTGGGATCTGATCCTGTGCACTTGTACAGACATGATAAGAAACCTAATCCTACGACTTGACAGTGTTAAAGTCTGTTAAAGTGTGCACATTTTGGCAATAATTCTAACTTGCAATAAAATTATCCTTTCCGCATGAGCACTAGGCTGTTGCAACACTGTGTGCATAACTGTATTTAGTCCAAATACCCTTTTAAATAATCTTTTTTCATATTTAACATATCACCTCTGAAACAGAGTTGGGAAAAGATGCCTTTTCACTTCTTAATAGAAATGTTACAGCATTAACATTTTTAAGTCTATGACCAGTGAGAAGCTAGGTAACTAAAAGACATTTACTCTACCTGATACACTGTCTACAACATACTGGACAACTTCCTTCTTTGAAAATATCAAAGGGTAAAAATGTACCGGAAGACACAATCCTAAAGTCTAGAGGAAAGGGAAATGTGCATAAGCATGTCCTTCCTTTTCTTGTCTCCCAGTTCCAGCTGCTCAGTACTTCCCATCACAAACATGGAGTAGAGTGCTTTCAAAAACGTAGCCATCTAGAACTATAGGACAAATACAAAACAAACCACCTGGAAAATACCTGATCCTCTTGAAGCTGACTGGTAGGCTGCTCATAGCACTGAAAATGAGATTCTCTGGTCATAGTACAAGTAGGCTTGTCCACACCCCTGGCTCTAATCCCCAGACAGACCCTCTCCCCAGGCACAGCACCTCAGAGGAGGTCTTCCTACAGCTTTGGAAAGCAGCTGCTGCAGCCCTTTCCACAGCGGTGTGGGCAGCAGGTGTGAGCCACAGATCTGGATGTGCCATTCAAATTTCTACCAGGCTTTGGGTGATTCATGCTGAATCCCTCCTTCCATCTGCCATGGAGATGAGGAGTTTCTTTTCACTGCCTGCCTCTCCTTCCCTCATGCAAATTTTTCAAGGCTTGGTAACTTAACTACTCCTGAGGATACCTGCAATATAAAGAAGTTTAACCTATCATCCTCCCTTTCTGCCCTGCAATTACCTCCAAATGACAGGTTGCACAACAGCAACTTGCTGTTATTACTAACATGTAATCAGAGAAATAAACTCATAGGAAGGAGAAATTTAGGGAGAAAATCTGCTATCTCCTAGTTCAGACCATCCATCAGCCTATCCAGAAACACCACAACAAAAGAGTACTACAAGACCCAAATAGAAAGAGTGAACCTTTCACCATTTGTTAGAGTACAAGCCCCTAAACACACAAAGGCACATTACTCTGAGCCCAGAGGCAGGGACGTCATCCTGACTACACAGATCTGCAGCACAGCTACAGTTGCTATTGGTACACACAATTACATTTGTGTTAACTTGTGCCAAACATTGGCTATTTGGGAATTCAAGGAGGCAAGTCTTCCAAGTCAAGCCCTGACAGAAACTCCACTTCTGATCTTATTTAAATTTTCTTAATGGCATTTTACAAAGCCTTTCAGCATCTTGTCTTGATATACTTAACAAACTAATTCCCAGGATTATTTATTTCACTACTAAAAATCAGAAGCCCAAAGACCAGAAAATATGTGTCACACTGCTTGAGACCATACAAAGCACAGATGAAAATGCACTCAAGTAATTACTTTACCTCTACAGGTCAGAAAGTCCATTTTCCTTTCTTAAATATCTATTTCAGTCCTCACTATGAACTTCTAGGCAATTGAACAATACTATCAGGAGTTTAAGCCAGAAATAAAAGACAGTAAGTTTTTGCAGGCCATTCATCATTCTAGAATTACTGCATGTGGTCACAGTGATCTCTTGTGCTCACACTCACACATAAGTGTCAGACTTGTCTTTCCCCAGAAAAGTCCAAAACAAAGTGGGAAAAACCCTGGCAATGTTCTTTTTGATAGATATACAAGGAACTGTTTCCAGAAGGAGGAAAGTTTCAGGATCAACAGCAAAAGTAGGCAAAAAGCACCAGGGTAAGGAAGAAACAAATGCAAATAAATTTACATTTTTATATGTAGATCTATTTTCTATGGCATCATTATAGCCCAGAACGTATAAGACCACAGCAGACTATAATCCACAATTTGAAGCAATTCACTGAGACCTTGCACAAAGACCATTTTTTCATGTCAGGCAAATAATCCTAAGCAGTAACAAGGCCAGTAAACTAAACTAAATGGCAGACAATTTCCTGCAAATCATAACCCAGATGCCATTTTTGGATGTCACTAAAACATCACTGGCATAAATTTAACTTGTTCATATAGAAGTGTATGTGTCTGGACATGCCAAAACAGCCCTCCTAGTCCACCCCTTAAGCATGCAAGAAAATCAGAGGTTGCCTAATGTCAGACTCTTGTCTGTCAAGAATCAGGGTGTTAAACACAGAGTAGAATCTAGAAATTAAAGCACAGTAGTTGAAAATTATCTGATCTTTATCACTGTATTTATTTTTCTCTGGCAGCATTCTTCAACGTAATTTTTTTTTCTAGATGAAATACTGTTTACAGTGAAATCTATGTTTCATATGCTATTTCTGCCTTCTTGAAAAGCCTCTACTCTTGCTGAGACTAACCTATATTAAACATGCATCAAGTTTCAGCACAATTCATCCCCAACACACTTGTCTCCAAACTATTTTGGGATATTTGAGAATGACAAGATTTCAAGGTGGAAGGACAGAAGAAGTAATGGAATCACAGAATTGTTTGGGTTGTAAGGGACCTTCAAAGGTAATCTAGTTGCAATGCCCCTGACACGGGTAAGGACAACTCTTACTAGACCAGGTTGATCAGGACTCCATCCAACCTGGCCTTGAACACTTCCAGGGACAGGGCATCCACAGCTTCTCTGGGCAGCATATTCCAACTCCTCACCACCATCTCCCTAAATAAATGCTTCTCAGAATCTAATCTAAACCCATCCTCTTTCACTTTAAAACCATTTCCCCTTGTCTATCACTATCTGCCTGCATAAAAAGGTCACTCTCCCTCTTGTTTATAAGCCCCCTTTAGGTACTGGAAGGCTGCAATGAGCCTTCCCTGGAGCCTTCGCTTCTCCATGCTGAATCCAATTCACTCAAACCATCTGCATAGGCAAGGTGCTCCAGCTCTCGGAACATCATCAAGGTGTTGTGCTTCTGCACATTTCAAATCAGTCTATGACCAGAAATAACTGTGGGGTTTATGTCATGCTTTTCCCACAGCATAGCAAAGCATACCTAACTAATGTGTCCAACATTTTTGTTGCAGAGTCTACCCTCTAACAGTATAAAAAAACCCAAAAATGGAAGCATGATTATTTTTCCATGAACAGCAGCCAACTGCTGTCCTAATTTACAAACTGACAAGTTCCTCTATGGAATACATTGCTAAGATAATTTACCAATATGTCAGAATTTATACAGGATTTAGTTATGTACTATCTTTTGTTTCTGTAGTTTCCAAACCATTACTCCTCCACTAGGATATTTTTCCATATTTCAATTTGTAAGTTTCAGCAGTAACACAACTACTTCTAGTTGCACTACACAGTTCATCCCCCCCACCTGAGGAATTCTATGGCAAGCATCAGCTTTGACTAATTCTTTAAAAGAACAAGTTTCCAACAACATTGGTTCTCCCCCACAATTGATTACCTTGCTTTTGACCTTGGTAAAAAAAACTAAGTTTTAATTCATCATGGCTTAAGGTAAAGTAGACATTAAAAACTAAGATTGGATGCCACAGAACTACTATCCTCTCTGGAAAGCAGGAGCTCAGAGACTCCTTTTCACAGCTATAATAAAGCTTTTGAATAGCAGTGTATTTATCATGCATTTATTACAATGCAGCTGCATATTTAGCAAGCTAATGATATCCTGGTGAAATGAAACCAGAGTAACACATTCAACACCTGTATTTGTCTAGAGACAGCAAACAAGACTGATAATTTTTTGACTCTAGAGATTGTCCTGATTAAATGTGAATTAGGGAGAACCTATCATAGGCTTGATAACTTTAAATTAAAGTCTTTTATTTTTAGGTTTGAATGGACACAATTTGGTTTATTGTTTAGTACCATAGAGAGTCAGACTACTTGATTTGTTTTTTTAACACCTGCTTTGCTTTTCAGCTTTAGAGAAGCTTTAGACACTCTGTGGTATCTTGCTTACCTTCCAGACTGAAAGCTCTTCCACGTGCCACATCACAGTGAATTATGTCAGCATGTACTGACTAGAAGTGACACAGGTCTGTATAGATCAGACCAAAAGCTTTGTTGTTATGCTCAAAGGACACCAGGTGGTGGTGTAAGGCTCCTTAGTAGCATATTTGCATTCCTTACATTGTGGCATTCACATTGTCTTTCTCTCCAGGCTACCTTCTCTCCTCCAAAATGCACTGCTAAAAGCTTTGTGACAAAAATTGTAACACTAGACCTTGGAAAGTCCAGCCAACATGTTTCTGGCAGTATTCTCAAGTGTGTATCAGCAAGAAGGGGAAGCTTAGGTAAGCCAAGCATACATAAGCACTTTTTCCTGAGCAGTGTCCCTGATGCCAGACAGAAGGTAAAAGTGGTGTAACTCCAAGTCATCTGGATTATTCCAATCTACTCCATGCCCCAACCTGACCCTAAGAAGTATTTAATAAGCTTTACCAGACTACTATTTAGTGAAAACAGTCTGGTACAAATCCCACTCTACCAGCTTAAAAACTAGACATGGCATTCTTAATATTTAAATTTGACACACTCTGATAAAGTTTTCAGGAACATTCCTATTACAGTCCTGTATTCACAAACTATCAAAAAGCTTTTAGAACTTTAGGGAAACAGTGTCATGGTTAATAAGGCTTCACAACATGAGCCATTTACTTTCCCCTTTTTTCATTGTTTTATGCTAAACCCATAATTTGCAAACTTTGTCCTGTTCAGCCACACAGTTCAGAAACAAAGGCTATTCCTACTTCTAACACAACATTCCTATACAAGATACAGATCCACCACATTAGACTGCAAAGCCTCTGGGTAGAGTGTTTGAAGAGTTTAACTGTAAAGGCATAAGGACATCATAATTCAGGGCATTCACAAAGCTCCTTAGATAATTGAGAATTCCCCATAACATAACAGCTACAGAAAAGTCTACTACTAAAGAACTTTGAGAGCAAGAAATCAAGTCAGGTATATATTAACTGACTTTTTTCAACATGCAAAGCCAACAAATTCAATCTGTGAAATAATTTCATTACTTCTGCCAATGAATTCTTGATATAAATTAAATAATTGGGCAAAAGATAAATATCTGCACCTGACACTTTCTTTCTCTAAAGAAAAATTTTCTAATTAGATGTTAGTTTCGATTTTCATACAAAAGTTATGAGTATTTTAAGGAATGCCCAATTTTTTTACTGTGTTACACCACTCACATTTGCAGGTGCAGAGCACCTTTTCATGGCCTGTTACAACTACCTGGCACAGCAGTGTCATTAGGGTTTGTGCTGAAATTTACTGTCACTTGGCACCTCCAGTGCAATACACAGATTCCCTGGAATAGGAATTGACAAAGGGGAAAAACTGCTGCTGTTTGCAACTCTGCCTACAAGGGCCAGCAGGCCAAGAGATGAGATGTTCTCATGAGAGTGCCTGGTAAAAATGACAGATTTCTATATTAACTCCATAGGTCAGAAGTTCAGTGCAAACTCTGAAAGAGCATTTAAACCAAAGCAGTTGTTAGTAGCTCAAATAATTTTTAATAATTCATCTGTTTTCTGCACTCTTCCTGATGCATTTCTTTGAATACTTCAGATTTACACTTGCCAACTATTATAAACTATAAAGCCTTCTTGTTACAGCTAGCTTCAAGCTGAAAACAAAATTAAAATCTCATCCAATAAAACTCTGATAACAGCAGGCCCACTGTTTTAATGACTAAAATTAAAAGCTTTATTCATATTGCAAAGCAGTGAGAGACAAGATGGAGTCAGCACTGTTCTGGCAGGCTCTGCACTAACACAACAGGAAAGAAGCCTCTACACAAAAGACTGACAAGTCTAAACCATTAGGGGAATGTTTTTAGAAGTCTGGGGCAGAGAATCCCACAGCCTGAAGGAATATTGGCTAGTGCAGAGGAAAACAAGGGAGAAGTCAAGTGAATCCACTCTTATACAGAAGGTAAACATTTAGCAGAATCCACGTAGGAGACAGTTTTTGGTGAAAATACTTCAGTGAACACTGATTTAAAGCAAATATAAGATATAGAATTCATAGGTTTTTGAAGAAATATTGTGCTGAAACTCCTGTAAAAGCAAAGCAGATCCAGAAATTCATCCTACTTTACAAATGAGTACCATTTTCATAGTACTTTCAACATGTTCGACACTTCCTCTACCATATGACTCTACATGCTAAAATATTATAATTCCAGCTTTCCTCATGTGATTAATCAAGCATTTATTTTCAGTCTCTAGAAGGATTTCAAGCTGAAATGTAGGGTTTAGACCCAGACTGAAAAAAAAAAATCATAAATAACTGGAAAAAATGATTGCTATATTAACTAGGTAGGTTGAGTCTAACTCCAGCAATTAAAAGGATGAAAATGCTGAGATGGGTACTTGCCCTTATCATTCCACAGCCTGAAAAAAGTAACCATCAAGTTGAAGTCCATTTAAAAAGCATGAAAGATGAATAATGAGGGTGAGAGAAAAAGCACAAGGACAGGAAAGCAAACATGTATGTGAGAATGAACACACAGGCATGCCCTTACTGTCATGTATCAGAAATAAATTGCCCGAAAAGCAGCAATGACTAACCTCCACATTTTAGTGAAACTGTGCATCAGGCTCACACAGCAAGGCAGAGCTGGAGGTTTGAGTCCATCCATTTGAAGGAGGAGGCCAGGAACCCCATACAGAACCAGATACTTCACATAAAAAAAAAGTACTTGAGCTAAAGCCAGGCCACCTAAAAGAAAAAAAAAAAAAGCAAACAACAAAACATACCTTAAAAAAGTCCTGAAACATTTAAAAACCTGTCAATACTGATTACCTCCAAACAGCAATTATTCCAAGAACTAAGGCAAGCACCATTGCTTGATGGGATACACAACATTTCTCTTCACAAGAGACACAGCACACAAGCCCATGCATTTATGACATCAGGCAAATATACAAAATGTGTACCATCATTCCAGCATGAAGGCACAAATCTGCATCTGTAGTTTCACTCTCAAAAATCACTGAACTGTGGGTGTTGACTGCCATGAAAAAAACCAACTGACTTATGTTGAGCTAAAAGTCAGAATATACCAATATAAGCAACGCACATTTACCACAGGGACAGTAAATTTATCTTTGCAAAAAAAAACCTAACCAACCACTCTACATTTGTTGCTCCAGAACAGCCATAAACAATGGTTATAGCTGCATGTTATCCTGACATCCCCACAAACATTCCATGCCCCGTCAGATTGACTCACCCAAAAAAAATACCCCTACTGATGCCTTGTGAAGGCTGACCTGGAACAGAGACTAGACAGAGTTAAAGAATAAAGTAGGTATTTATTAAAAGGCCTCAATGGATACACCTTGGGCAGTACAAGAGCCCAGCCAGGGCTACATCCAAGATGCACCCAAAATGGTCATGAAATAGATGACTGGTCACAAGGTCTCTCACTTTTATAAGTTCTGGTCCATTATCATATTGGAGTTAATTGTCCAATTATAGCTTTAGGTTATGAAGTCACATCCTTCTTGTTCCTCTCTTCAGTCCACAGTGTTTATGCTCCTGGGCCTGAGATTTGGGTACTTTGGTCCTTGGTCCCAAGCTAGGAAAGGAATTGTTTTGTCAGCTGCTCTGTAAAAAGAGCTTACCATCCTTTAATGTGAAGCTCAGAACTGCACACAAATGCAGTACAGAATCTAAAAAATATCAAAGCTAAAACCTAAGGCATCACTACAAGATGCCCTTCTGCTGCATCCAAGGCATAGAAAACTGGAACTCCACTTGGCATAATGCTTAAAGCATATTTCAGATTTTAAACGCACAAAGGTCTCCTTAAGGTCCTGTAGCTGCCCTAATTCCAAAGTAGAAATTTCATCACTGTGCTTGCTCACAATCTCAGGTTATGACACAAACTCCAGCATCTTACACAGATCTGAGATGAAAATCAAGTAACAACCTTCAAATGCATTATAAAGGAAGATGAGTCCTACTAACATTCTAAATGTTCTTTGTTGAAAAAAGTGGTATTGACCAATAAGTAAAAATACAGTAAAAAGCAGAGGCCAACACCTTTAGAGAAACTGGTGAGGTCAATTCTCAAGGACCCAGCGACTTGGTGAACTTCTCCATCTGACAGTTGACATATGGAAGATCTCACCACAAAGAAGGAAAACTAAAATTATACTTCAATACAGAAAAAAATTATAAAATGCAATTGTTACATCTCCTTCTACTCCAGTGCTCTGCTTTTGCTCAGCTATATTACCTAACTTGACTGAAGGACTTTAGACATTCAACACAATTTTAAAGCCTTCCAGCAGACTGTCCTTGGAGACAAAGTTTTTAATCTGACTCCAGCAGTACAACTCCATGAACATTTAAATAACCTGTCTTTTTTTTTAAGGGGTGGGGCAGGGGGAACATCTCTATTGCATTCTGCTGACTAATGAAAATACTATGGATGACAACCAAAAGCTAAGCATTAAAAATTAATCTACTGTATAACAACCTAGAGTGAAATTCTGGCACTAATAACGTAAAATGCAAAGTTCATGCTGACCTACACATGGCCACTATTTTGCTACAACAATCCAACATTTTTAGTTCTGATATCATAATCCATGCACATGATAAGAAACAGTTGTGCCATACAAGATAAAAACTGATGTTAGAACAAAATACCCAGATATGAAGCTTATGTTATTTTACTTCAGGGAAGCAGGCATCAAGTATTCAATAACATTTTTCCCCAGAGGAAAACAAACAATCAGAAGCACAATTTGGATACTAGCCAATTAGCTCCACATTAGATTACTGCTAAATCATCTGTACAGCCAAATTTCTGCTTTAATTCCCTTCTCATTCAGTGTCTCATTTCTTTTCTGACAAATTTCATTGGAGAACTGAATACTGACACCCACACAAACCAATTATGAAGATCACAGCTGTCTGTGGAGTAGTAAAATTCAAAATCCTTTGGCTGTGCTTGATGGAAAGGTATTTAGAAACAGGCTTCCACTCTGAGACCCAAAAAAATCAATAAATTCGATTTTAAATATAATGATGAAATATTGAGTTCATGGATAAGAAGTCATACTATTCAAGTTGAGGAAAAAAAGGCATTTTCACCATCCCAAATAACACACATCTTGGTTGCCATTACTGTAACTAACAGGCAGCTCAGGAGCACTGGCATCCTAAACACAGACATCATATCATAGTCACACCTAGCACACAGGAGCTACTCTGCGAGGGGCAACTCTAAGACTCACAAAAACAGCAACACAAAGGTCCCTATCAAAATACACAGCTCAAGTTCTCATTGGTCTTGAGCTCATGCCAGCAGTAGGAAAGTTCTGGCCACGCTGGGAAAACTAAGGGCAAGATTCACAGCCACACAATAGCTGGGCTGCACTGGCAACAGGCACAGGCTTTAAACCTTCTTGCATGCCTAAGACATTCCTGCTGCTTTGCATTTGCTTCACTCACTTGCACAAAGGAGCCAGAAGCAAACTGCTTCACCTGATTTAGAAGCATGAAATTAACAATCAAATTCATTAACAATATCACATAATTTATTCTCTAATGCTTGATATAATAATTCCTCCACACACATGAGCATTATTTTAAATTGGAAACAAGCCATATCAAATGTATATTATAACACACCTAAGAGGAAAAAAACAATGCCAAGATTCTATCTTTTCTCAATAATAAATTAATTCAAAGGATTCAAAGTTCAGATTTTTTTTTTAAACAGAATGCGTTAAGGGATAAAATATCAAGGTAAAGTATCCGATCTTAATACCATGCATTTCAACAGTCAAGGTGTTTGATATCCCAGACTAAAGCAATTGACTTTTATAGAAGTTGGTATTTTCAATGTATCATTTCCCAATCCTTAAAAAATTCTAAGTTTTCCTATGCTTTAAAAATGTATTTATAGACCTTCCGATATTTTTCTTAACCTTAAGTTTACTGCAAAACTGCATTTCCTAAGTTTCACAGAGCTTTGAAACAAAGATCATGACAAATTAGAATATTCACATTACTTAATTTTAGTCAACACATTCTCAAAATTCTGACTAGTAGTTTTTGACAGAAGTTAGCAAATAGAGTATTTTCATAAGCAAGCAACAAAATGTTTGCATCTAGATATTACAGATCACACTTGACATTTTTCTGTCCTTAAGCCAACACCAAAAGTCATGGTCAACTGAAACTTAGAAGGCAATTTCATTATCAGCATAGCATCACAACTTTACCCTTTTTGCAGCTACATTGACCCTATGTCATTAGTGATTGTAGATGTTTCTTTCTGTCAAGTACCAGGAGGGGTTCCACTAAAAAGAGATAAATGTGCAGTCACATTTCAAAAGGGTTACTGACACGTGGCAGAAATCTAATGGGAAGCAGACATTTATAACAGCTCAGAATGTGGGGCCATATCATCAAGTTCAAAATAACTCAGCCTTCCACCAGCACACAAGAAGCAAGAAATTGTGAATGGAGTAGTGGCAGAAAAGTACCACAGTGTTTGTCCTGGATGCTAAGTGCTTATTTTTAAAGAAAGCTGAATGAACATAAAGGTTCCAAAGTGAAATTACTTAAACAAGACTGAACAGAACTGTCAAGGGACTTGCAGTCAAGGCATAGACAGGTCTTCCAAGTTAAAGTAAACCAGAAGGCTTTTCAAGCACACACATGCTTTAAAGACACCTACCATGAATACTCCCAAGGACTTAGAGAAACTTGGTCTAGTGGAAGGAATGCCCATGGCAAAGGGGTTGGAATTAGATGATCTTTAAGGTCCCTTCCAACCCAAACCATTATATGAAAACACCTACTGTAAGCACTATGTTCAATAGTAAATAGTTGCAGGAAAAGACGCTCTAAATAAAGAGTTATCACATTGCACTGGTTTTTACTGGGATAGTTAATTTTCTTCACAGTGGCCAGTGTGGGGTTGTGCTTTGGATTTGTCCACAAAACATCATTGCTGAAAGCAGAGAGATGCTTTTGTTACTACAGGGTTTAGCGAGTCAAAGTCTTTTCTGCTCCTCACCCTCCACCAGTGAGAAGGCTGAGGGTGCACAAGGAGCTTGGAGGAGACACAGCCAGGACAGCTGACCCCAACTGACCCAAGGAGTATCCCATACCATATACTCATGCTTAGCATATAAAGCTAGGGGAATAAGAAAGGGGGATGTTCAGTGTGATGGCATTTGTCTTCCTAAGTAACCAATGTACATGACAGAGCCCAGCTTCCCTGGGGCAGATCCAACACCTGACTGCCCAGAGAAGCGAGGCATTAATTCCTTCTTTTGCTTTGCTTATGCATGCAGCTTTTTATTTACCTATTAAACTGCCTTTATCTCAATCCATAAATTCTCAGTTTTATTCTTCCAATTCTCTTCACACCTCTCCAAGAAAAGGAGTGGGCAGCTGTGTAGTGTTCAGTTTCTAGCTGGGATTAAGCCACAACATGCATGAGTAAAAAGAAAAGTAGTCAAAGAAGTAGGTTAAAAACCAATAGGATCTTGAAATTTAGCCTACAGGAAAGATTAGAAAAAGAAAACTTACACACATGAACACTTCTTTCTACAAAACAGGGAACAACTTAGTATTTTAGAAAAAAAATCTAAATTTTCTGATTTGTGTTTATATTTCCAGCTTTCAAACAGACCTTAAGATGCCAAATATTTCATTAATTTCTCCTTATCATTATCTTCCAGGATGGAAAAAATCTAAGACCCCCTCTTAGTCTTCACTACTACTTAGATGAACAGATCCCCTCATTTCAACAGCAAAATGCTGCATGCTTCTGAAAATTAACTCAGGAATCTACTTCCTATCTGTGGACGTATCATAAAAAACTGCAAACACAACAAAACCAGCACCCTACATCAAATTTACACAGACTGCTCTGTAGGTCTCACTGCCAAAGAAGAACATACATAACGTTTCTTCTTCTAACAAATTAAAACATGGGATCAGCAACTACAGATTAAGCCATGTGGCTCCACCTTTGAACAGACCATATTCTAGACTGACTTACATGCCACTCATATGAAAATACCCTTCTGAAGTAGTAGAGTCTAGTTAATAATTGACACTGTGATAGCTAGTTGCCAGTACCTCGTAGTAGTAGAGTCTAGTTAATAATTGACACTTGCCAGTACCTCGGGCATGCTTCACTAGAACAAAAGGACCGCACACGGCTAGGACCGATACATGAAACCCACAGGGAATTCACAACCCTCTATCACGTGTGTACGTCCAGATGTGTACCTATACATCACACATCTCTGACAAAGCACAGACAGATTCCTAGCAAAACATATTTTCACAGCTGCAGGAGCTACTAGGATCTAGATTAATCCAGTGCAACAATTATATTCAACAACATATTTTCATACACACTTGTGTCTTCCATCATTCCCTGTACCTTGCCAGATGGACGCAAAGCTCTGCTCAGATGAGCAGGGATAAGTAGATGGTGCTGAATCACCAGGATAAATGTGAAGCCTCATCAGGGAAATACAGGCAGTGCTTCTTCCAACAGCTGCATTTTCAGAATCAGACTTAACACACAAATGACCTAACAACACACATTTCAGTTTCTATACAATAGAATGTACCTCAGCAGAGTGAATTTTACCATTGATAGTCTACGTTGTCATAGCAAAGAAAAAAAAGAATCACTTGTTTCAATTTGAGCTCTTTCAACCAATGCTATTAAGCTCCCCATTACCACATGTCAGTGGATTTGTCATTGAGCTGCAGAAGCCTGAAGAACAGACATTGAAAAGGATCACCAATCTACCTGTCTTTTACTCATTTCTTTCCTCTTGATTCATTACATAGCATATCCAAAAATTACTCCATAGAACAGATGAACCTCTGAGCTGGCACAGTGTAGCTATTGTTCTGATATGCTGCAATTCATCAGAATACTGGATTACTGGAATTCATAGTGGTTTTTATTCTTGATGCCTGCCTACATTTTACAGTGTAAAATGTAAAGGCAGAAAATTATTCCAAATTAATGTTAAAACTGAGAAGACTGAACTATCATGGCTTCCATTAACAGGGAATATGGGTCTTCCTGCTGTGCCATTAATTCTGAAAGCACCCAATTCTTTCAGCCAATCTGACTGATGCTACCAGAATGAGATGCAGCACCAACACAAAACCACAGAATTGCTATAAACACTGCATTTGATAGTTGTCATTAAAAAAGCACAAATGCCCTGATATTGCTCAGTATGTCAATAGCTAACTATCTACAGACACAAACATTTGTGAACAGAGACACAGTGATTTGTGAATTCTGGAAAATGCTCACATTCTCCAAACAATGGCTTCCTGGGACCAATAAATAAAAGTTCTGTGATTGCACAGCTGACATCTTTAAATTAATTCTGTGTTCAGACATTAACATCCCTTCCACAAAACTGAAGGACCATACATATATAGCAAACAGCCATAGAGTTGGATACAGCCCCATCATATTCCTCATTCTGTTATGGATGTGGGACCTAATATTTGGTTATTGAAAAGCTATATTGCACCACTTGGTATGTTGCTGCTTCTAGAAACTCATTCGCCTCTGATTCCATCCACTCAAGAGAAAATACTTCTTTTACTGCTGGGTAACATTCTCCTACTATTTTTTTAATTTTATGCCTGTGTGCCCTTAGTAATGTTAGTTTAGGCCACTTCAACACTTCTACTTTACATGGCCATAAATGGCAGCATTATACACCAGCATTTTTTTAACAAGCATTGTAACTCAGGGTTTAATTTTGGGGTATTTTTTTATTTCTTTGTTGTCTCACCTTACAGGAACACCACACAGTGATGCAGAACACACTGTAGCTTCACAGTCATAAGGAGTAGACTGACATTGCCCTTAGGTGCTGAGAACAAAACCTCACAGCAGGGTTGTCCTGCCTGCACTTCTGGCATTTACTGCCCATTGTTCAAAGTTATCCCAGAAAAAAAAAAAGCAGTAGCAGATATAAGCTCCCAAATTAGAGGTGACTGCAGAACAGCCTCACAGCCTTTCCCTTAAGTTTGCCAGCAATCAGGGCAGCCAGACATCACAGTGTAAATAGATGTCCCATGCTGTTTTGAAGCTGCTGTAGTCAAACAGAACACCCAAAATGAACAAACCCCATCAGTGCAGAAAGGCTTACATACCATGGATAATCCTCCTGAGTCAACAGCAAGCTGCCTCCTTGGTCATAAGACTAATTATCAGTTATCTGATAAAATTAGTTCCAATAACACTGCATGCAAAGTAACAGAGGAGAGTGTTTGGCTCTGTACAGGAACTGGTGTAGAAGCATGGTAAGATCCACAAGGGTCCAGTGAGACTTAACAGTAAATTATTACCAGTACCCATACTCTTATATTGGTAGCTCCCTAAAGCAAGTCACAAGAGTGACCTATCACTGATTTGAGTCTAAGGAAACCTATATAATCATTGTGATAAAACCTGCAGAGAAAACATTAAGTGACCAACTTCTAGCTCAAAATCTCATTTATAGTATATTTTAAACACCTACCTACATTATTACAAAAACAAGGCTCAGTGAGAATAGGGTTACCTTTTGAATACACCTCTCCTAAAGGCAGGATCTGCACAGGCAGCTTGTGAAAATACGATCATTTAATTTGACTTCAGGCATCTTTACAGTCCAAACTTGCTCTAACAATAGCTTTCACCTCCTGTTACTTTGAGGCATTTTCACCTTTTCTAAAGCTCTGTTCAAAATGCATTTTAATTCTTAGGATAACACACTATTTCATCAAATTACACAGACAGCTTAGCCGTTGTCTATAACATAACTCTTTCTCCTCCCTATAAAATCAACACTGATAGTCTAGAAGGGAGGGAGGAATCCATCAGTAGGACCACTGCTGGAATATTTAATCTCTAATTCTGGAGCCTTCCCTGCATTATCAAGTGGCCAGCTTTTTGTAACACACTCAAGCACTAGGAGCACTCATCAATGAACTGACGTTTAGAATAGAAAATGAAAAGTCAGAATTCCCTTTCTAAACAGTGACTGAGGAGTAGAACAAACAACCACTAAGGCATACCTCTCCCTTTCTTGCTCTCCATCTGCCCTTGCCGTTTTTTAGATATAAAAATTATATACTAAAACATGTATCCAGTGTGTATGTATACAGCCAGGGGTACACAGAGAGTGCACACATTGCCCTCTGCTGACCAGAGTCCAATGCAGTCCAAGTGTTCTCCAACATACACACACTGGGGTGACACAGGTGAGCTCCAGCAACTGCTGGACAGGCCTGTACCAGTGTGTGTGTCAATCCCTGGGGTAAGAGACACCTCCTGCAAGTCAGAAATCACCAAGGCTCTTTCAGAAACAAGTTTTAAGGTCTGGGGTTTCTTTGCTGTTTTTCTTCCTATTTGGTGATACAGCTGCAGAATTGGGGGCAGGAATCAAATCAACCACATATGCCAGTTGCTTACATACCATCACCTAAAGCTCTTGCTGATTTACACTGCATTTGTCAGCATTCTTTTTCCTCACAGTTGGGCGTTTTAATGAAATACCAGGGAGCTGCAGAGAGGATAGAAGTGGGGGAAGCCAAGCAGGAAAACAGAACTGAGAGGCACTGACTACTACTTCCAGGTTATCTTATTTGCAAGTCCTTCCCTCTACTATTTCTTTCAGCATGAATGCATAGAAACATCAATCAGAAGAAGATAAAACTAACATCTCTCTTCTTCATCCCCACAATAAATAAACTCCTTTTAAGTGTCCACTTCTATGACTTGAGGGGGAGAATCACTTTAGACCAAAGTTTAGAGACATACTCTAGACTGAAAAAAGTACAGAATATTTTTTAAATTAGGAACCAGCTCAATAAGTTCAACTAAGCTTATGGAAAATCCACATGTTATATTAAGAGTCTGTAGACCACCTTTCTGACAGTGGCTGGCTATAATGTGCTACATTTAAGAACCTACAAGTGGACATAAAAGAGATGCAGACTGGGGTTCTTGAACTGTGGAAAGAAGAAAGATTTCTGCTATTGCTATACTCACCCAAGGCCCAGTAAGATGCAGTTTCCAAAGGCAGAGCACTACTGTAGAGAGCATGGATATACATGAGGTGAATCATCAGCTCAGCCAGGCACCACCAAAAGAAAATACGAATTATGCCCACAATTAAGATGCTGAGATTGGTCTTCACACTGAAAGCTTCTTGTCTCCTCATCTAAAGAAGAAATCCAAAAAGGTTACCTGGCAAAAAACTGACCATTTTACTAAAATACTCATCCTGGGAACTTTTGACTACACCATTTGGAAATTCCTCACACACTCTTGAGGGAGACTAGTCTCCATTCTCAATCTCAGCAAGCAGTGTTAACCAACAAGAAGACAAACGTGTATGCACATTGCAACTAACTGTTGTAAAAAAGGCCAACTGCTGTTAACCTGAACAAAATCCAGACATGAGACTTTAACTCCTGCAACTTGACCTCTGGAGATAATATAAAAAGATTAAAGAAACTACAGCTATGAAGAAGGTTTTCCAAGCAGCAGCCTTCCAAACAGGAACAATGAGTGCTTAGTCTTAAAATATCTCCAACTTCTACCAGCTGCAGAGAATCGATAACTGAGGACAGTTCTTAATTTTTCTCCCATTGCATTGCCAAAGTCAGGAAGACCTACAGAACGTGCTGAGAAAATGGAAGTGCAAGTTAATGCAGTTGACAGGCTTCTCAAGAGGCTCCAAAATCTTAGACTGCTAACTGCAGTAAATACATTGGCATATTATTGCACCACCTTTCCAAAATAAAAGAGAATAGAATCAAAACCCAGAAACATAGGATTGCCTAAAAATTCAGTCATGCATTATACATCCATTATTGTGTGCAACATTTCCTTCTCCAGTCTGTAACTGGCCACCAAAAATGCACATACAAGAGAAGTAACCAACTCATCTGCTATTACACTCTTTGGGTCACACAGCAGTTCACTGTCTCCAGCTCCAGAATTTCTGCTTTCCAGTGTGCTCAGCAGAAACCCTCATCCCAGTCTCAGCTTCAGTTAAGGGGTTCTGAGAGTGGTCTCTTCCAACAACATCAATAAAGATTCTCTTTGTATTGTGCATTTTAAATCAACTGCTGGGAACTACATCCTTTGAAATCCTTTTCTGATCTCCTTGGCCAAGGTAAATACCCTCTGCTCAGGTAAGAGCTCTGACAATACTCTTCAGAAAACACATTAGGGTTGTTCAGTTTGTTCCATCTTCTTCATGGTTTTAACCATGCATATCTGTACATATTTAAGAAGAACCTTCTGCAAATACAGACATATTATTCTCAATCTTCCTTTTTCTTCTTACACCAAGAATACATGTGCTCTTTGCATAGTTCTTTGCTAAGCTATATCAGGTGAGCTAAGTTTCAAAGCAAGGCTCCCACAATTTTTCTTATCAGCTATCCCCAAGCTGTTTTCAGCTTGGGAGTCTCATAGGTCTTCTGAAACCATCCTTGGAAAGAAAGTACAACTGTCCCTCTCCTGGTGTACAAGGATTTAGGTGGTATTTAACACACTTCAAAAGCTACAAAACAATAATTAGTGAAAAAAAATATTATCTCAGTTTCTATGCAAGTCTATGTGGACTTTTCCCACAATTTCCAGCCCAAGATAACATCCAACCTTGCATCTTCCAAAGCAAGTGAAAGCAAATGAGCATATGACTTTTCACTCATAGATCCACCAGAATCTAGTTTCACTTTCATAAAGTCCAGTATTTGCTTTGGCTTCAACAGAAAATTCCCAAATATAAACAGAAGAAAGCAATCCCTAAGCTTCTAATCATAAACTGAAAAAGCAGTTTTATGGTTTGAAATGTTCACTAATCTACTTTGACCCAATAATTTTAACTATAGACATAACAGGTTGTGATACCACTTTTACTCAAGTATGTAAGAAAATATGGAAAGCAATAAAGGATGAAAACATGGACTTTTCCCATCATATAAAAAGCAGGCTTAAAAAGAAGCCTGCAAGGGACTAAGGAAAGCATTCACTACAGTTTGTAGGTCTTACATTTTAAACAAGTTGAAGCAAAGTGCTCCTAGTAAGCCACCAGCTGTTTTCACATCAATGTGAGGAGAAACTGGAGTTTTCAGGAACTTTTTCAGGAACTCCCAATACAATCTACCAGCTTTCTGTGGCTCTGAAATCCATTTCAGAGTTAATACCAAGCTTATGATGAAAACATTAGCTTTATTTCACCTGATGAAGACAAAAAAAAGTCCAGAAGCTGCATGCTAAAATTATGAACACTCTTCCAAATGTAATGAAGCATGTCACTGGCTCCCTGGTTGGAGGGATGAATCTGATGTCAGACAAAAGCATCCTGTGAAGCAGAAGAACTTGGGGAGGCAGGTTTGTGTTAAAAGCTGATCTACAGGACACTACAAAAATTCTCATAATTACTCAAAATTGTAACATTCCCATAGTATTATTTCTTGATTTTATAATTATGTGGAAGACAGCTTTAGACACCCAAACAACAACCACTGTTACCTGCTTACTGAATTCATCAAAATTCACGAGGGGTCCATTGTGGAATGTAGGATAGTAAAACACATAAGCCAGCATCCAGGGGAATGAGTGGGATGCCTTCTGGGCAGGTCCATGCCAGCAGTACTCCAGGCTGAAGCTAGTGCAGAAGAGGCAGCGGACAGACACAGTGAAGAGCAGCAGATAATATTCATTTTCAGTGTCATACCATTTTCTCTGCAAAACAAAACAAAGCCAGGTCATGATGGTGCAACGCTGTGTTTTCTCAATGGCAAGGCAGCAATGTCTAGTCAGATCTCAACTTTTGGGGTCAGCAGCAGCAGGAAGAAACTAAAGCCAATAGCAGTGGGAATGAATCTTAAGTGAACAGCATTAAACACATGAACAACAAGCAATGTCTTTTGATGGAAAAAGGCCCTCCATAGCTACTGCAGCCAGCACAAAGGGACAACAGCTTGATTTCAGAAACATGTTAGGCTGTGAGGTACCAGGACAGCAGGAGAGTTCTTCTTACATAAATGAAACATTATCTACCTCAGATTTAGACCAGTACTACAATATTCAAACCAGCAGGCAACACAATTAACAGCCAAGGGATTACTAGGGCTGAAGCTAGATGTGAAGAGAATCAGTCACTCCTGAGACAACTTAAGGCTGGAAAAAGTGTTACTGAGCATTTATTGATACTTTGACACTTGGTATCACGCATGTTGCCAGCAACAAAAACCTATCATCACAAAAAACTTGGAAACATCAGCAAATGTAGCTTTTTAGACTGCCATTTTGTATTGCACTGGGCCCTCTCCTCAGCAGAGCAAACCACAAAACTGACCACAGCACATAAACAGATTCTACACATTCATTCCCCCTCTCTGAACATCAGGGCAACAGCCCTTATAACCAATGTCCTGTTTTTCTCATTGGTCCAATAAAATACAGCAGGACACTTCTTCACAACTGGTCAACAGTTTTTCCATATCTGTACTACCCAGAAAAATACACTAGATGAAGAGTAAAACTGAGCTTGCTTCCAGCTAATTGATGCGAGTAACTCATTTGGTACAAATCAAACTGTAGGAGAAAATCTCCCCCCCTGCAGAAGTCACAGTCACCAATAAGTACAGACATGCTTAACTGAGTAACTCCAGGATACAAACCCAAAACCCAGCACCTTAAATTGGCATGATTAGAGTTCCAATGAAATGTGTTTAACAGAGCACTAGTAAAGTATTGTCATACTCCAGCTCTACTGAATACCACTTACACATAAAGGAACATACTTTTATTCCAATGCACTGGCCACCATGATAGAAAAATGTGACTTTAACTTGAGCAGCTCCAGCATGAGTCACTGCAGTGCTACTGCTTAGGATTCCTCAAACCACCCCTGCGTTTATCAACTGAAGGGACAGTATGCTGCCATGGAGATAGATGCCATTATGGACAACCATCACCATAATTAATTTGATGCTTAATTAGTCCTTCTCACATTACCTTGGTTTCTTCCACGGCTGGTATGCGTAAAGTGGACAGAAGGATAAGGGAGCACAACCATGTCAGGAGTGACAGCTGAAATTGAGCCACAGCAAAGGAAATAGCTGCATGTAACAAAATGACAGCAAAGCCCTTGATTCCCAGTAACAACCAGCAGGCAGCCATTCCATAAACCATCAAGCACCATGGTTTATACTGTCAGAAAAAGAAAAGTTAACAATCTTTTAGTTTAATTATTTCTAAAGAAAAAAGGCACTCAATACCTGTGCTGCCTACACAGGTTCTGCAGTAGAGACAAATATACTCAACAAGGTGAGGAACACAGATGAAAAAACACAGAAACCCAACTGTATCCCTAAAAGTGAAAGGGAAGGTGTTTCTGTAGTAGCATCACATGAAAACCAGAGCCTCCCTAATTTGAGGGAGAGCATAACTTCTTCCTTTCCTTCCCCAGACTAGCAGGTGTGACACCACACACAGATAATTTCCCACAATCATACAATCATTTGGAAATCATGCCAAAACCCAAGCAGCTATCACTTTACATACTTTCCTCATAAAGGAACAACTGCACCCTTCTTATGTGTACAAGTCAAACAATGCTGTTTAATGGCTTACAACAAGGCAGAGGCTTTTAGATGTTGGAGGCTGAAGTCTCCAAATATTAAGGCAACCAACTGCCACGCATAATTCACACCACAGGATGAGATTTGTTACTGTCAGTGGCCTCACTGCAGAGCTTCCCATGTTCACAGTAAACAAACCCATCAGAAACTCCCCACTGTGAAGAAAATGCCTACATACCTTCTCCACCAAGAGCCTGGACACTTGTGATACCAGCAGGTGACCAGCCAGAAGCCAAAGTATACGTTCCCTTCCCCATTCAATCCAGTAGCTCCACTCAAAGTCCATGGGGTCCTGTGGCATGAAGAGAACTGGTCACTATGCGTATCGGGCCATAAGGGACAAACAAATACCTCCGTAATAAAGTTGCTGTGTGGTACCCAACAGAACTCCCACATCTCAGGAACACCATTTTAGCAATCCAGTTGGATCACTTACAGAAGGGAATTCAGCACCATTTTCACTTCCAGTGGGGCAAAGTTCAAGAAAATAGAGCTTTACATGGTGTTGCGCCTCCTCAGCCTCACACTGGTGCTGAAGCTGAGCAACTTCAGCTCTCCTGAGGGATTCTGAGAGCAACTCTGCTCTGCTTTGGAAAACCAAGGACTTCAGTTGAAAGGTACTTTGCTGGAAGAAAAGTTTAACTCCCCATTTCAGCAAAGTTTAATTGCAATTAGATGGAGTTAGGTCAGCTGGAATTACTTATGGCAGGAGATTTTTTATCTAAATTAGGTAAGAGGGATCAGCCAGTAGCCCCTTGTCCAATACAGAGCCTCACTAAAAGTTCATGTCAACTGCCTTAAAGGTTTCTAAAAAGCACATATCAAAGGTCCACTACCAGATGTGATGGCAGGACAAAACACAAAACACTTACACAGACATGCATTCCTGCTTTTGTGTAAGCAATCCTCAAGATTAGTTGCATTATTTGCTTTTGACCTCACACACTTTTGAAGAAATGCAAGCAAGGGGAGGTAGGGATGCAGGTTTTTTGTTTGGTGTAGAGGACTGCCAGTTTTATTACTATTTTGTGGGGTTTTTTTAATACCAACTATGTTTCTTTAAGACCTTACACCTTAAAATCTGTTCTCCTCTATGCTGTACTAAAGGCCAACCAAGAGAAAAGCATGTTAATTGACATTTAGCATTATCCAAATTACCCAGTAACAAGAAAAAGGGGGAGAAGACTGCAGGAGGTGTCAAGGTTGACCAGAGTTTTAAGGCCAAAGAGTAAAATAGAGGGTTATCAAGATACGTAGCAAAGGATAAACACTTAAGCCAGGGAATCAAGAAAAGGAACAGAATTTTGGTTATGATTCTTAGATCCAGACAGATCCAGACACATCCAGCCAGTCTCCCTTCCTCATCAGAAACATCAGACTAAAATTAACTATAAATATCCAAATCTGCATGTTACTATAAACTCCTAAAGCTAAATCAGAAGCCTGGATGCGCAAAGGGCACGGAGGTATGATTATTCCCACAAAACTAGATGCTGTCACCCCTCCTACCTTTTTTAGCCCTCGAAAGAGAGTTCCTGGGTCCAGCCCAAACCTCCTGTCCATTGCAGCTTCATACTCTGCAGGGAAGAGCAAATCTTTGATAAGGACACAGCAACGAGAGCAGAAAGAGTCAGGGGAGGGTCCTTTGCTGCTCAAGAGCAACACCTTCCCATGTGGGCTCCACCAGTGAGGATACCCATATCCAGGGAAGGGCAAGTCACCACATCACTGCTCACTAGGTGGGGGGCCCAGCTGCATAGCTGTGCCCCACAGTAATGACAAAGCAGCTTCCCAGAACCAGTGTTTTGATTCCTGCTGGCAATGGGGACAGTAGCAGCAACCCATCTTTTAGCACACAAGACCTGCATGAATCCTCACTCGCCATTTTTCTCCCACCAGAACAGAAGCGGAGCACAGACCCAAGAGTGGCCAGTACAGCCAAAACAGGGAAAAGCTGCTCAGAGAAGCTGCCTCTAGAGCCCTTGCCACCACATTTTGCCACTTCTGCAGAAGACTTGCTGGGTGCAAGACCATGGGTGCACAGCTCTGTACCCAGTTATAGGAGTGGAAGGAGTTATACAGCACTCCTTCCACTGCTCTGCAAATGCCTTTCTGGCACTTCTGTTCTTTCCTTGAGTGCTTCCAAGAGCCAGGTAGAGTCATTAATGTAGAACCTTGTTGATTAAGGCCTAATAAGGTGCAATATATACTCCCTGCAAAGCCTCTCTAACTTGTTATACTTTTATAATACAACCTTTATTTCCATTTAAATACCAACGTGCTATAACACAGCTTCTTTTCACCTACAAATTGTACTTTGTTTAAAATCCCACTCTGCTCTGCAATACACAGCTCCAAACCAAGCCACCACAGCAGCTACCAAGAGATTACACAAGGCAGAGGTAGGTGTTTGGAAACAAGCTGACCCCAAAGTTCTACAGACAACCCAACTGTTGCTGAGTCCTGAACTCGGCACTGGAGCCCCAGAGCTCTAGGCAGGGAACACCAAGTTGCCCTAGGGTCTCTCCAGGTTCAGACCCTGACAAGTACCATCAGAAGGCAGAGCTGTTTCTGAACCACCCACCTGCAAGGAGCTCTTGGTGACTAGCCAGGGAAAACAAGACAATGCAAACCCAACTTCCCTGAATTTTCCCTATCTGAGTAGCTGAGCTTCAGAGGTCTCCCTCATCTTTTCCCTGACAGCCACATCCGAGGACAGCACTACCATGGGCAGTGCTAGCACTCAAAGGCAAAAAAGCCCTGGGACAAAGCTCTCTGCTCAGGTGGCATCTGCCTACTGCTTCCTCGCATAGAGCAGGTCGCATAGAGATGGGAAGAACACCGGGGCTCCTCGCACAGGAACAAAGTAGAAACAAACCACAGAGAACTCACACAGCGGGAAGCTGTGCCCGAGCGAGCACGCCCACGTCGCACACTTACTTCGAGACACTTGGTGCGCTTCGTAGAAAGCGTAGAGGTGGGAGCCCACGGTCAGGAGCCCGTAGAGGCACAGCTCCCAGGCCGGCAGCAGCATCGGCACGGAGCTGCTCCCACCGGCCGCCTCCCTGCGGGAAAAGAGAGGATGGGAGCGGTTTCCTAGCGAGGGGCAGACGGGCTCCGAGCAGCGGTACACTCGGCAGGGCACCGCGGCTCCAGGACCCCGCGCTCGCTGCCGGGCCCGGCTCCAAGGGCTCACACGGCTCACGGCTGGCGGGGCTCTCGGGACTGAACCAGGACCGGATCCCGGCTACTCTCACCGACCCGGGACAGAAGGGAGGGAAGGGGAAACGCCGCTGCCGCCTTACCTGAGGAGGGCTGTGCCGCCGGGAGAGGAAGGAGCGGCAGCGGCGGCCTCGGGCGGGCTGAGCGGAGGCTCCACGCCCGCAGGGCAGGGGCGGGAGCGGGGCGGAGCTCCCGGCCTGCGCGGCCCCGGGCGAGCGCTGGGCGGCGCTGCAGCCCGCGGGGAGCGCGCCCGTACGGGGCTGCGTGCGCGGGTAAAGGGTGTGCGCTCGGCGGCGGGCGTGAATGCCTTGTGGGGTGTAAATACACACCTGCGGGGTGTGAATGCACTTATGGGGTGTAAATACACACCTGGAGGGTGTAAATACACTTATGGGGTGCAAATACACACCTGCGGGATGTAAATACACTTATAGGGTGTGCATAGACCTACAGGGTGTAAATACACAGCTACGGGGTGTAAATACACAGCTACAGGGTGTAAATACACTTATAGGGTATGCATACACCCACAGGGTGTAAATACACTTATAGGGTGTGCATACACAGGTGAAGGGTGTAAATATACTTGTAAGGTGTGCATACACACTCAGGGTGTAAATACACTTATAGGGTGTGCTTACATAGCTACGGGGTGTAAATACACTTGTAGGGTGTGCATACACGCCCACAGGGTGTAAATACACAGCTACAGGGTGTAAATACACTTCTAGACTGACATACACACCCACAGGGTGTAAATACACTTATAGGGTGTGCATACACCTACAGGGTGTAAATATGCAACCACAGGGTGTGCATACACCTACAGATTGTAAGTACACAGCTACAGGGTGTGCATATACACCTAAAGGGTGTAAATACACTTATAGGGTGTAAATACACACCTGCAGGGTGTAAAGACACACCTGCAGGGTGTAAATACACTTATAGAGTGTAGATACACATCTACAGGGTGTAAATACACAGCTACGGAGTGCGAATACACATCCGCAGGGTGTAAATACACTTATAGAGTGTAAATACACCTACAGGGTGTGCATACACCTACAGATTGTAAGTACAGAGCTACAGGGTGTGCATACACACCCACAGGGTGTAAATACACAGCTATGGGGTGTAAATACACTTATAGGGTACAAATACACACCCACAGGGTGTAAATACATTATAGAGTGTGCATACACCCACAGGGTGTAAATACACAGCTACAGGCGTAAATACACTTATAGGGTGTGCATACACAGCTACAGGGTGTAAATACACCTACAGGGTGTGCATACACAGCCACAGCGTGCATACACCTACCCAGGGTGCATGCACACAGGGTTCTCACACACCTACAGCCTGCACACACTGCTACAGAGTGTCCTAACAGGCTTTCACAGCCTTCTCGCCCACTCTCACCAGAGTGCAAGGCACATTTATGCTGGGGCACTGTTTTTACCATTAGCACAACACAATCTGATAAATCAGCAGGTCTGAACAGCACCACCAAAGCAAGAGCATGAGGATAGAAATGCTGGTGGTGACAACTCCCTCCTGGATCAAACTGCATTTTAGAAAGGGCTTCCTCCTCCTCCTGGCACTGCAGACATGACTAATGAACCTCACTGTTCCTAGAGTTAAAAGCACACTGACTTTCCAACCCCAAAGGTTTGAGTGATCTGTGCTCATCTGATCTTGCACCAAGTGACTTTTAACCCACTCTGTTGCTGCGATCAGTGGTGCCATATATTAATGGGGGGAAAATATTTCATATCCTATTGGACATTGTTGCTAGATCTTTAAGTTCCTCTTGCGAAGTAATATTTCTGTTCCCCTGATCACCTGGCTGCACCCTCAAATTCCTGTTTCTGGATCTTTGAAAGCCAGACTTCTATCTGATACTCCAGGTGAAGGCATAGAATCAAAGAATCACAGAATCATTAAGCCTGGAAAAAACCTCCAAGATCATCAAGTCTAAACATTGTTGCTAGATCTTTAAGTTCCTCTTGCAAGGTAATAATTCTGTTCCCCTGATCACCTGGGTGCACCCTCAAATCCCTGTTTCTGGATCTTTCAAAGCCAGATTCGATCAGTCATTTCTTCAACACTTCCGGGAAGGGTGGCTCCACCACCTGAAAACCACCATGTCAACTAAACCATAGTGCTAAGTGCCACAACCAGTCATTTCTTCAACTTTCGGGAAGGGGGGCTCCACCATCTCCCTGGGCAACCAGTTCTAATGCTTAACTACCCTTTCCATTAAAAAATTCTTCCCAATGTCCAACCTGAAGCTCCCCTGCTGGAGCTTGAGGCTATGTCCTCTTGTCCTGTCAGGGGCTGCCTGGGAGAAGAGACTGGCAGCTACCTGGCTACACGCTCCTTTCAGGCAGTTGAAGAGGCTGATATGGTCCCCTTGAGCATCACAGACAGCGTAGACACCCCCAGCTCCCTCTGCTGCTCCTCACAGGACTCATTCTCCAGACTTTCCACAAGCTCTATTGCCCTTCTCTGACCATGCTGCAGTGCCTCAACATCTTACCTGTAGTGAGGGATTAAGAACTGGACACAGCTCTCAAGGTGTGGTCTCACCAGTGCCCAGTGAGGCAGAAATCCCTGCCCTGGTCCTGCTGGCCACACTATTGCTGGTACAAGCCAGAATGCCATTGGCCCTCTTGACCACCTGGCCACACACTGGCTCATGTTCAGCTGGCTCTCAACCAGCACCCCTGGATCCTTTTCCACTGGGTTGTTTTCCAGTCACTCTGCTCCAGTCACTTATCAGTCTCATCAGTATAAGGAGTTGTCTTCCCTATTTTAACCAGACATGCATCTCCTAATATCTCCAATAATTATCTTTGTCCATCAGAGCCTATGATAACCTTGAACAATTTTTGCCTTTTCCTCAATTTTTCTTTCTGCCTCTCTTTGCCAGAGAATGACTCACCTCCAGTTTATGGTGTCAATTGTGATAGCCCCTAGAGATATTAATTGCATTTATTCTGTGGAACTGCTGTAAAATCTCAGGGTTAGGAATATTCTCCTCTATGATGCCCAGATGCTATTCTCTGATGACAGTACTCCCCCAGTCTTTTGTCCTCATCAGTTTAGTTAGTACATTACCCACCCCCTCCCCCCTGCCAAAAAAACCTGACAACAGACTGCATAACAGCACCAAAGCAGCAGTCCTGAACTTGTAAAAACATTTCCAAAGTACTGCAGCTGAGTTACAGCCACTAAGGGTCAGCAGAGTTTGTTTTCCCGCAGTTTTGTGGTTTCTGGTCATCTGTCTGAAAGCCGGCACAGACACCAGGCCCTCTAGATGGCTGCATAACACCAGCAGTATGCCAGCTGCAAAAACGGAATAGGTATAACAAAGTATAGATTTTACATCAAGTTACTCTGAAAAGGACATATTTATCACTAGTTATGTGGTGACATTCAAAAGCCCTGTATGGACCAGGTACCAGCCACCCTTCCACAAGGGTCACTGCCAAGCCCAGTGAGCAGGAGCACTGACAAACTTGACAACAGCCCCAGCTGGAAGATCTCACTGTCTGGAATTCTACATTAGATTTTTTTCCCCCCCACCTTTATTGAAGCCATTTTTTATAATACAACAAGTCGAGTCTCAGTGAAGGAGTTTGTAAGAGTAGCTGTAAACTAAGCTGTTGAAAATCACTAGCACAAATACCTATGCATTGACACAGCCCTCACAATTTTAACCAGGTACCAGCCACCCTTCCACAAGAGTCTCTGCCAAGCCCAGTGAGCAGGAGCACTGACAAACTTGACAACAGCCCCAGCTGGAAGATCTCACTGTCTGGAATTCTACATTAGATTTTTTTCCCCCCACCTTTATTGAAGCCATTTTTTATAATACAACAAGTCGAGTCTCAGTGAAGGAGTTTGTAAGAGTAGCTGTAAACTAAGCTGCACAAGCACAAATACCTATGCATTGACATGGCCCTCACGATTTTTGATGGCATGAATGAAAAGCAAGTTCTACTACTCCTATAGGCACTGACAGGCAGCAGTGGAATCTGCAAAAACTCTAGAAAAATGGCAGCAGAAAGTCCTATTTGTCATTTGAGCAGCAGGGAGGTAACAGGTATTATGTGTCTCTTGCCCTGTGTCTCAGCAGCTACACAGGCCTGGCAGCCTCTTCAAAGCATATGCCCTTTGAGAAGAAAGCAGTGTTACTCTGTGTACACATGGCAGCTTTCTCTGAGGCCAAAATTAACAATCAGCCTTAGGCTTAATGATGATTTGTGATGGCAGAGATAATTTCTTGGTCAAAGTCCGGAGCATCTCTTCTGTTTGAAGGTTTGTACTGTGCTTACCCATTTCCAGAATGGCTGCAGAGTGTCTTCCCCCCACCTCCATGAACAGAGGGTCAGACATCTTGCAGATTGTGTCAGGCATCACTAGCAGAGAGTCTGTCCCTAATAGATGTTCATGTCCCCTTTTTTAACTTCTATCACTTCTGAAGCTGGCATAGCACCTGAGTTGTTCTGTACTGTAACAGGTAAGTTAAACTGTAAAGTTCAAATGCCATTTGGTCAAAGTCTCCATTTCTTATGTGGCAGGTTGAGATGTGGTTATTAGAAACTTAAGCAAAAAAAAATCCAGAATGAAAAAGGACACAGGTAACAGGAGGCCTTTAAAAGAGGCTCTTACCTTTGCCTTTCTATGCAAGGTGAGCTTTTACAAAACTCTTTAAAATCATAGAATGGGTGAGGTTTGAAGGCACCACAGTGTGTCATCTGGTCCAGCCTCCCTCTTCAAGCAGGGTCATCCCAGACCACATTACA
The DNA here is from genome assembly GCF_014805655.1 of Passer montanus. NCBI lineage: Eukaryota > Metazoa > Chordata > Aves > Passeriformes > Passeridae > Passer > Passer montanus. The sequence goes on along the minus strand of NW_024358722.1, from coordinate 11,624,078 downwards.
CAGGATTGCATACAGACAGTTCTTGAATTTCTCCAGTGAGGGAGACTCCATAACCTCTCTGGACACGCCGTTACAGTGCTTTGTCAGCTGCCCAGTAAATAAATTCTTCCTCATATACAAGTGGAACTTCCTGTGCATCAGTTTCTGCACATTGTCCTTGTCCTATTGCCCAGCACCACTGAGCAAAGCCTGGTGCATTGTAGAGTGTGCCCCCTGTTGACAGAGTGACAAAACTATCCTTTGTCCCCCTCAAAAAGAAAGAAGCCCAGAAGTTTCTGTCATAGATTAGGTGAAAAGCCACGTCATAGGACCTTGGAAACTTCACCTCAAGTTTAAGGGTAGCTAATTGGATAGGAGCCAAAAAGTCCTGCCTGAACAATTGGGTAGAAAAAGAAGAGAACAAAGGAACTAATTGCTTTTGTGAGGTGTTTTACCAGGAGCAAGATCTCTTGCACCTGGCTCGATTTTTTCTGTTTATTATTTTGCCTTTTATTAAACCTTTGTTTCCAACACTGCAGCAGAAGCCATCCTGCTTATTTCTATGCCTCCAAAGGTAGCTGAGCTATCTTGGGTGTATTATATTCCTCTGAGAGCTTATTTGACCTGGCTCAAGGAGGAAAATATAATAGTCCATCTTCTTGACACTCCCACTCCAGACACTGACAGACATTGATGAGGTCCCCTCTCAGATGTCTCTTCCCAAACCTAACATGCCCAGTTCCTTCAGCCCTTCTTCATAAGCAATGCTCCTGTCCCTTAATGATCTTTGTTGCTCTCCTCTAGATCCATTCTGGTATCTCCATGTCTCCCTTGCACTAAGGCACCAACAGGACACAGCACTCCAAAGAGGTTCACCAGGGCTGGGTAGAACCTAGTGATTTCTAGGGCCTCATCATGGCCATGGATAAAAGGCAAGGTGAGGGTTGTGAAAGACAGTTATGTGGGAAAACGAGGCATTTTGCAGCTGGAAAAATATAGCAAATATTAGGTTTTTCAGGAAACTGTTTTTGTAATTGTCATTGGTTTCACATCGTGTTAAGAAATCAAAAAGAGTCTATATCTACTCAGCAATGGATTTCTCAAGGAGGCTTCCCAGTGAGGGTTCTCACTGGTTTTATTTTTTTAATATAAAGTCCCAGTGGGCATTACATGCCCTAGAGCTTTCTCTCCCAGGCTGAGATCTCACACATTGACTCAATACTCTTGTTTTTATTCACCCTCTGGAAATCACGCAGCAATGCCCCCTGCATGCAACATCTGAATGATGGGACACAATCAGCACCCACTGAGATTTTGCAGGTTAGAAGTTCAGCAGCAGATAGAAGGCTAAGGTATGTATATTTTGGAGAAATCACCACTATGACAAGAAATCTCCATGTAGCAAACCAGCAGTATTAAAACTGGAAAATTGAAATATATTAAAGGTATGGTATGTACAAAGAGAGGTAAGTGTGTCTTCCAGTAACCAAGTTAAATGTGACTTTAACTTGGCTGTTGGAAGACACACTTCCAATGAGGAGTGGAGGTTAACATGAACTCTTTGTCTGGAGATCTCAAGCCCACAGTCATGGACTCTAGGAAGACAACATGCAAGTTTATCCTTTTTGTCTTGTTCAGCTTGGCTTAATGGAAAGTGGACGTTACACTAAGCCAGCAGCATTACAGAGTCCCATCTCTAAAGGCTCCTCTCTCCTCTGACTCCCAGCTCTGAAATGGGCTTGTTGTGAAGTGCCAATCAATTTTTATCTTATCACCTTTAGCCATATTTATGTAGATAGTGTTTATATAGAGAGCCTTATGATTTGCAAAGTTACTGTTTCTGTGCACACTTCATGAGTCCCTTATAACTTTGAGAACTTGCTTCATGCTCTGAGACTGGAAAAGTATCTTCACTCTTTTCACTGGGAATTCATAAAACTGCTTTTGGAAAAAGTACAGTAAATAATTACACTATTGTAACTAAGCAGCTCAATGTTGAATTCATGCTGGACACCTCAGAGGCATCCTCATCAATACACTACCTGCTTTTCTTACTAAAGCACTCAACTAAACCACACCTCCTGCTCAGAGCCTTTTAAGGGATTTCTTCACTGATAAAATATTCTTCCCTCTCAAGAAATGACAGTTTTGAGAGGTTTGACATCCTTGCTCTCACCATGGATGCAGAGACCACTTGCATATGGGGGCCATACCTGGGGTGAAGTTTAACTGTGCTACCTTAATTGTGTCTGAATGACACACATGATGATAGCTCATCATGTTTAAGTCTAAGTTTCTAAGTACTTAGCTATTAAACACATAGGTGGGTTGTTTTTTTTCTCACAATACCCCTTAGTACTTATCCAAAGTTATGCAAGAATTCAAGGAATTAACAATATGAGATACAGTGAAAAGGACCAAAACTTGCCAAAATTATACTTATTGAATACTTATTGAAATCAGTGAACAAAGTCCATCGAAAAGACAGGAGAAGAAATAGGTGAATTGAAATTCTTAAAAAAAAAAGTCTCCACCAAAGTGAAAAGAATAAAAAGGCAATGGGATTGCATGAAGTGCAGGGAAATGGACCAAACTTTGTCCAACTGATCTTCATTGAATTCACAAGATTTCATTTCTTTTCATGAAATTAAGAAAGGATTGGAATGAGATGAAGTGCAGAAAAATTAAATAAAAGTTTGTAAAAAATATACTTTTTGAAATTATTAGAAAATTAAAATCTCAGTGTATAATTTCCTTTTATGAAATGAAAATGCTTCATTTTATGAAAGGGGAATGAAATCTCAAGATTTTGATGAGTATCATTTCATTAAGTTTCAGCTCCTTTCACTGCACTTCATTCTATTGCATTTCAATATTTTTCCTTTTTATAAGTAATTTTATAGTTTTTTATTTAATTTCCATTCATTATATTTCCTTTTCTTTTTTCCCACTTATTCCATGATTTCTCATTTCATTTCATTTCCTTTCATGAAGTGAAATCTCAACATTTCATGAAATGAAATTAAATCCGCAGATTACAATGAGTATAATTTCATTATGTTTCAGTTATTTCACTGCTCTTTACTTCATTCCATTCCATTTGTCTTCACTTCTTTTCAGAATTTTTGGGTTTTTCACCCTAACAGGTAATCAAGTTTGGGCCTGTAGTTTATGTGCCCATCCACTTGCACAGGCTTAATCTTAAAAGGTCTGGAGGCAGCAATGTCGTGAGCGTCCCATGATTCTGCTGGCATGTCTTTTCCAACCCGAGTGTCCCTGGAGCTCTAGGCTCTTTTTCTCTCTCAACTCTACCTCTAAGCCTGATGGCATCTTATTGCTGGGACTGTGGTCCACATCACCATGCGTGGTTCAGATTAGAATTATGTAGGAGCAGCACAGCTGGGGCCCTGCCTGCATCGTCTTGGCATGCCATTTCCAGCTGCAGAGTGCCTGGAGCCATAGGCTCTTTTGCTCTCTCAATCCTAACCCCAAAACAGCTTGGCACTGTGGCACAGGTCCCCATCTCCATAGATGGCCCAGATTAAAAAGTGTGGAGACAGCAACATTGGCACCCTGCTATGATGCCCTTGCAATGCCGTTTCTCGCCCCAGTGTCCTAGAGACATAGGTCCTTTTCCTCTCTAAATCCTAACTTCAACTCTAGCCCTATTGGCAGTTTCCCAGAGGTTTTCACTGCCACAGGTGGCCCAGAGTACAAAGGGAGGAGGCAGTAATGTTGGCACCCTGTCGTGATGCCCTTGCAATGCCTTTTGCAAGGGACAGTGTCCCTGGAGCTGTAGGCTGTCAGCTCTCTGACCCCTAACTCTAACGGCAGCTTGCTTCTGCTGTCAAGATTCTCATCACCAGGGCTGGACTGGATTAAAAAAGTGTACAGTGACCAATTGTAGTGCCTGCCATTATGCCCTTGCAATAACTTTTCTAGCCTTAGTGGTATCTTTCCAACATCAGATCGTATCTGTATTAGAAAATTACATGAAAAGTAAGTCAGCCTGAAAAAAGGATGTAGATGAAAAAGAAAAGCAATGGTTCCTGTTTTGATAGATAAGACTAGATGTAATGTAGAACTCACAGAGGACACAGCAACAGTCTCTGGATCCAGACCTGGTACCCACCGAGACAAACTTCAAGGTTGAGAGTAGAATGAACTACAGAGAAATGTTACAGCTAAGGGAGAGCACCCAGAGCTGTTGTACAGGGTGAGGAAGCTTGTTTAAAACATGGACATGTTGTTCAGGGGACTTCAGTCAAACTGGCACAACCACCTTTTAGTCTTACACCTGTCCTCATGTAACTGTTATAAGTCTATAACCACAGTGTCACCAAATCTGCACATTAACTTCTCTGGAAACAATTTCTGCCCCTCAGTAACACTTCAGCAGACAAGCAAGTGAAGAACATAACTATTCTCTGCTTCAAACTACTCTTCACCAATTAATTATTTCCCAGCTAAGATTTTTCTAGTTATCAGAGGGAAGTTTTTTCCATGTGTTCAGATAGGAGCATCATACATCTCTAAATTACAGTGTTTCATACATATAAATAGATCTACTAAGTAAAGATCTGCTTTTCTTCATCTAGACAGACAGGCCTTAACTAGGGAGAAGTTATTTCTTTCTTGGCACCAAGAGGTACATTTCATCAGAAACACTTGTATGATGGGGTTGCAAGAATAATGAAGTTACTCTTGGAGAGAAAAAGTCCAGGTTCATAATGGTCCATATGACCCTCATTTGGCCATCTCTACCTTCTAAGGGAGTTTATTTTAGAACTGGCAATTTGTTTTTGAAGGTGTTAGGCTTTGCTCTGTCCTATATAAGAGGTAACCCTCATATATCCAAGCAGTCCATTCTCCCATGGAACGGACTGCTTGGATATATGGGAGTCAACACACACTGTTCTCACAGGGAAACCAGAACTGTGTGTACACAGCTACAAAGGAGAAGATTCCCATCCAGTTTCACCCCAACACAGAGGCACTGTGCCCAAAATATCTGGTCCTACTGAAAAAAAAAAAAAAAAAAAAAAGAAAGCAAAAGTATGGTAGCTATTAGGGACCCTTTAGTCTTGAGGCTAGAAAACAATTTGTATTAAGAGAACTTGAGAGCATACTCAAGTTTTTTTCTAATTTCATTGTTGTATAGAACTGATTTGTTCAACTGAGACTTCTGTCTTTGAGGAAAGAGTCAATGCTACCAGCCCAGCTCTCCCAGGCAGCCTAACAATAGCAAAACACAGAGTGTGTTCATTTAGTAAGAACATGAAAATACCACCAGGTGAGCAAGCAGGTTGCAGTTTCAATAGTGTTTTCATCACAAACATTCTGAATTCTTTTAGTTATTATGAAAAGCTCTTTGACAGTGTAGTTTTAAGTAAATTGTTCTCTACTAAGCTTTTTTATTTATTCTTTAAAATTTCCATCATTGGATATTAGTCTCTTCAAAGGAAGAGCAACTTGTCAGAAAAAAACGCCTTTTTCAGAATTTAATGAGAACATTTCTTCTTTCTTTTCTCTTAAAAGGATTATAATGTGATGGGTGAAATATAAAGAAAAATTAGCCCCATTGGAGAGTAAGTTCCAAACAATATTTTCTTTTTACACAATATGAACTGGAAGAGCAGGATTTTGCTTTAGTTCATCAACCAAGCAAATTATTAATTAACCCTAATGGCAAAATCTTTCTCCTGGTAGATGTCCCAACCTTAAAACACCCAGCCTGGCTTCAGATCCTCCAGTCTCTTCTAAAAAAAAAAATAAAAAATTATCATTGTTATGTGTATCATTGCTATTTTATTCAGGGCTCAATAAACTGTACAGCTGGAGTGGCAGGTTACTCCCTCAGATGGGAACTAACACAGACGATTTTTAAAAAAAAAAAAAAAAAAAAAAAAAAAAAAGTTATCATTGGTATTTTATTCAGGGCTCAATAAACTGTACAGCTGGAGTGGCAGGTTACTCCCTCAGATGGGAACTATCACTTGATTACACTGTAAAAGGTAGCACAATCAAATTCAGATCCTCCCTGGTGTAAACCTGCAAAGCACTGCAGACATGAACTAGCTAAGACTTTTGTCCTGTTAATCTCAGAATCCCTACATTAGGTGTAACATATCCAAGGGTTCACACCAGACCAAGGATGAAAAAAAGATTAAGCTCAATAATTAAAAGGACAGAAGAGAGGCTTCACAAACTGCTTGTCTTAGGTTACAATGTAAGATGTGACCAAAAGTATGTGTTCTATCACCATCTTCATAAGTTGTTAAAAACAGGTGGGGCAGTGTTATTTATCTTTTCCATGGACTCATCCCTGATGAGGGGTCCCCTCCAGTGAGATATCTTCTGCTAATTGGCCATCGAGTCTCACTGCATGGTTCATAAAATTACATCATCCCATTGTGAAATGCTTGGCCCAGGGGGAGAAACAAAGCATTCCTACCTGGATATAATCTGAGATTTGGAACACCACAAGCAGCCTTTCTTACTGGGTTCCCAGAGAACAAGAACTACAAAACCACCACTGGACCTTCAGAGGACTACAGACTCTTCTACAGGATCACCGCTTCAACACAACCACATCTATAATTTCAACAGGACTGCAGCCACCATTGAATCGGACTGCTACCATCATCCTGACCAACAGGGTGTCAGGTTGCATCCTGACTCTGTCAGTTTAAGCCAGTGTTTCTGTATTATTGCCTTTATCTTAATCTTCCTATTAAATTGTGGTTCTGACTTGGGATCTCCCACTGGTTTGCTTTCAAACTAGTACATTGTTTCAACATGTTTTCATTTTTCACAAAGAACAATTCCTTTAAAGTGCTGGGGCGGTGGGTTTTCTCGCCACATTTTGTGGAAATGCTTGGAGCTGTTTGGAAGGGACAGAGAAAAGACCAAAGCTAAGGTGGTCAAGCACCACTGGCACCACAAGCATAAGAGAAATAAGATTGGCTTGATGTTAGCAAAAAGTGTCGCCAGTAGGGACAATTAACCTCTATCAATAAACAGTTCTCACATATAATATTGCTGCATTTACACTTTATTTTGTCTGAGAAACCTATCAAAAAGAATCCTTCCTGGCTCCCCTTTTTATAGCAGGAAGGGACATGAGGGCTGGAAAGCCAGCTGACCAGCTGTGTGAACTGATCTCCATATCAGAGCTCTCAGGTTATCTCAGTTTACAGCCATATTTGGCTGAAGTTTATGCTGATCTGCAAGGCCTCTGGGAAGCCATCTAATGTAACCAAGTGGGATTTCACATACACTCTCCCACTGCTGCACATACTAAAGACTAAAGACTAACGTGACAGGAGCAGCACAAAGTATTTGGCTGAAGTTTATGCTGATCTGCAAGGCCTCTGGGAAGCCATCTAATGTAACCAAGTGGGATTTCACATACACTCTCCCACTGCTGCACATACTAAAGACTAACGTGAAAGGAGCAGCACAAAAGGACAGATACCTGTGACACCATCTAGAGTCCCACCCCATAGGCCTTTGGGAAAGGGCTAGGGAAACTACACAAGAATTTCTGAGTTGTCTTGTCATGATTCACAATCCAGGACTTGGTGCCAGACTTCCAGGCTTGACTGGCTCTCAGAGAAGTCTCAGTATTCTTGGTACATGTTGAAGCAATCTATACGGAAATGCAATAAAATGCAGTAAAATGCAGTAATCTATTTTTTTCAGAATGGGTATTAATGTGGAAAAATCTCTGCATAGGACATTAGTCCCCTGGGAAATCATATTCCGCACATTATATTCCTGAGATGATCCCATTTCATTAGCAGATTTTGTGCCTTTTGCCTTAAGCCTGTGGAGGCTGGTTGCAACATGAGAAAAGATGACACGTGTCATCACCACCACCCCAAAAATCAGACAACAAGCAACTTTCTACACCCAGTTCTAAATGATAGGGGGCTGGGAAACAGAGGGAGTTTCAAGATAGCTGCTCGTTTCCCTCTGTGACTGGAAACTAATTGTTGCATCCACAGAATACAAAATGAAAGGGAAGAAAGACATAAAAATGCAGGCAGTAACAGTCTTGTAACAGCAAAATTAACAGAATTATATTCTCTGTCTGCAAGACCATGCTGAAAACTTGCAGTATTCCAAATCATACTCTTTTTTATGATGGGTTGAGGCAGCATCTTGCTTTAGTATTTTTTATTGGAAACGTCAAAAAAATTATTTGAACCAGACGTATTACATGTGTGCACATTTTAGGGCAACTCTGACTTAGCAGATGCCTTGTATTAATAATATACAGTTGTGACAGGAAATGTGGTTTAGGTTCCTGGAAAAACATAAAAGCTAATTCCATTACTCCATTTCATGGTGCTTTTCCTCAAATGCTAAACTGGTTTTGATTATACTGAAACCTTATAGTGAGGAAACTTTGTCAAGAGTATTATCGCTGCTTATCCTCCTTCTTACACATCTTCCCCTGCTGACCTACATTCTGGACTACCTGTGAACAAGCCTAAAACACACAGACAAAATTGTCCTACAAGACCTGGAAATGTTGCAGAGTCCTTTAATAATTTCAATTATAATTTTTCCTTGGAGGTTCTGTGTTCTGCTTCCCATTCTCTTTTTATTCTGCCTGAATAAAAGCATTCAAGACTCTCACTTTAACAAAACATTTCAACAACAACCACCCAAAACCTCTTATCCATAGTAACTAGACAAATCATGGTAATTGATCTCTGGAGAGAGTTTATTAAAAGCCTAAGCACAAACACTATCCAGAACACTGCTGTAATAAGCATGAACTCAAACAAATGCTCAGTTTACTATCTGCAGTTCATCACTTCAAATATTTCAAGCAACTGACTTGAAGAGAATTTTACTCTAGGAAAAGGGAAGCATGTTCTGGCGGATTAAGAAATAATACTGAAATGAATTTGCTTCAACTAACTTTGTCTTCAGTGCCAGAAGATGCATACAGCTTATGGATCATTGTATGTAAACAAAAGTTACAATAAGAATACATTACTTCCAATGCACCTAAATATATGTCTTTTTCACTAAACCTCAATTAAACCCTGAATTCAAGAACATTAGTCTGATGATTAGCAAGCTATTTTATAGCCAAAGAAGGATAAAAATATTTAATTGATACCTGTCTGTAGAAAAGGATAACCAAACAACAACAATAAAACAACCCATACCACGCAGACAAACATCTACTGCTAATATTGTGTTTGGAGCAAAAGCAAATGTCTGGAGGTGAATTTCAAAGTTAGAAAAAGCTGAGTTTAATAAGAACTTAAGTGAGCTGCCCACAATGGAAAGAAAGTGCTTTGAGGTTTCACAGGGTTCAACCCCTCCCCTGCAGAAAGCTCTCCATCAGGGTATCAAATAACAGTACACTTAACCAATGAAATAACAAATCACTGAGCTTTCATTTTTCCATCACGATACAGAACCCAACACTGAACTAGTTAGTGTGTAACTCCCACCCCGCCCACCAGAGCTATCACATCCATATCTGGATTTGTCCTTACCCCCCCCCCAGCACTACAGTATTTTTCACAGCACAGCTGATTCCTGTCAGTCTAAGTGCTTGTTTTGGTTTGTGGGATCTTGAAAAGTTCTAGTTATCAGCTTTGGGTTTGACCCACACTGTAGAGATGGGTTTGACCCAATGTACGAGATGATACCCTCAACAATATGGCCACGGTAGCCCTCCAAAGGGTAATGTTTGGCAATATCACTGGAATCACACCAGGAATTATGTTTACACACATTTTGATCCAGGCAGATTAGGAAAGGCCACAAATAGATTCCCATTTTGAGCAGGTTGAGAAAACATGAAATGAAGAAATCTGGTTTTAATTCTGGAATGCCTTCTCTCCTGTTACTTTTACTACACACTTTTACTAATCTATAACAATCAGCAATTGGTCTGAGATTAGCTCAGCTGGGTGGAGAATAGTGCTAACAATGCCAAGGTTACAGGGTTTGATCCCTGCATGGACCATTCACTAAAGAGTTGAACTCAATGATCCTTCTGGGTCCCTTCCAAATCAGACTATTCTGTGATTGTGTAAGTGTTTTCAGAAGATTTTTCTCTGCAAACTGCACCTCTTATCTATCTGATAGTTCCTGAAGGAGCAGAAAGCGATTTCATAAGGAAACAAGAATCATGCATTCCTATGAAGAGATTTTTTGTCTAAAAAGGGGATGTCAATAGATGAGGCGCACAATTTAATCTTGCTCAATGTGAGGAATAGAGAGTGAACTACTCTTTTCTCAAAGAATGTACCCTAAAGTCCCTTCTGAGGCTATAGTAAATTAAAATATATGTAGGTAAATACTTGTTCAAGAATTCTGCTTTACTGCTTCATAACACAGCAGTAGACAGAAGCCATGTCCCTTAACTACCCTTCTGCAGACTCACATCAATACAAATCATAACAGAGTTTTGGATCTTGTACCCACCTTAAAGTCATCCAGAAAAAAAAAAAAATCTATAAATTGGAATTAATGGAATTAAATGTACTAAACAATGTCTTAATTTGGATTGTAAACATTGCAGAGAAAGATTTTATCAGCTCCTAGGGAAACCAATGCATAAAAGCTGAAAAATTCTGGTGACAAACTTCAGATTAGCAGCTGTAAGGTTAATTATCTGGTGGGTCAACCTCCACATTACTAGAATATGCACTACCACACACAACTCTCAAAGAAAGACTAAATTTCTTCATTACAGTCCAGACTGCCAGCTGACTACAAGACAGCTTTCAGCAAGAAATCCTGGTAAATCATCTGCAGTCTGTGTAATGCAGATGATTAGACTACATTTTTACTCTGGTCAAGTTTGGTCTTAAACTACATGAAACACCAAAAATTACGGTATATCCATCAAGGGAAAAGCCGAGTAATTTGCACAGAAAAATAGAAAACACAGTGGCAAGAGAGGCAGCATTTCAGTGGAGCCAAGACTTGGCCAAGCCTCAAAAAGTTTCAAGTGAGCAGATTTCAGCACCTCTCTGGGTAACCTATTTCAGAAATACAATACCCTCCTAATGGAGTTTTGTCTAATATCCCTTCTGAAAAGTGATATTCCAAATATCAACAGATTTAATTAATTTACTAATCAAAGCCTCCAAGAAAGAAACTAGGAAAAGCTAAATTAGTGTTTCATTATGTTTACAGAGAATCCAGTGAGGCTGAATGGCTCACAGGGATCTACACTGTATATACAACATTCACACAGCTGACTTGCCACAAATTGTGGTGAGAAACTTCAGAGGATTTTTGAACTTACATCCTAGAACTTTTAAGAGTATGGTATTCTGGGGAGCAAGATGTCAAATTGACTTCTTCATTATCATTCTGAGCATTATATATACACCAGTAAGTATCTTTGTATACATTTATACAGCCTCTCCAACATGGATACATTAAGATTTTCAGTAGAAAAAAAATGTGTGTCAAAGCACTGGAGCTGTGTGCTTTGAACAGATAAAAGAAATAATTGAACAAAAGCATTTTATTTAAAGTTTCAATTTTGATAGCCCATAACACATTATGTTTTTGTATCTCTAGAATTAAATAAACCTCTGTGGAAATATTAATTTGTAGGTATTAGGGTGCGTGGGTGTATGGCTCCAGCCAGTATTTTTACGTACAAGAAGGTATTCTTACAGATTCAGTGTTACTAAGGGAAAAAACATGCTGAAAAAATACCATAAGCAATTTAATAAGTAAGTGCTCATAATAAATACATCAATGCACCAAAGGGTTTGAATACCTCCATTTGGTGTAACATCTGATATTATTCTGTGATTGCAACTCCACACTCCCCTTTACATGGAAAGATAAAAGTTCACCATAAGACTAAAGCTAGCAAGACTTCCTAAATGTTGTAGTCATGTTTCCATAGCTGCACTGCTCTAATAATATAGCTGGAGAAAACTACAACTGCTTGTGGCATAACACTGAAAGCATGGAAGCAAGCAGGCAAGTACACAGGGAAAACTCGTGTTTTCTTTGGTGCAAGGTGCTCCCTCAGTAGGTTGACTGAACGAGCACACAAGCGAAGGACCAGGCACCGCTAAACCGCTGCGCTGCATGTTTGCACTGCAGCTGCAGGGCAGCGTAGGGATGGCTGAGCTGGCTTTATGCGAGCTTGCTCACATGCTGGGCAGGGTCAAGCTGCAGACCAGCCTGCCAAGAAGGCTGGGTAAGCCCTCTGCTCACCTCCACACAGCTACACTTAAACTGATCCCAGTGTCTGAGTGGGCCCAGAGCATTTCCACTGCATGCTGCCGACAGAAGTGAAAACATGTCCTTTACAGAGAACAACCAGTCAAGCCTAAAAGGAGCTGGGAATCTCCTCCACACAAACATGGAAAAGAGCTGACTTGACTAATCTATACACAGTTGTATTAATGAATCTCTAATTAAATCTAGCACTTTGGAAAGGTCAATAACACTGTTCCCGTTGGTGAATTTCCATCCATGACTACTGAGATTTAAGTAGCTTACTTTTTTTTCCAAGAAAGGATTACCAAGGAGAGAATACTGCCTATTTTTTGTGATTTACTAAAATAGTGAGTCTAAATCATTAGATCAGATCATAGCATTACATTTCTTCCAAAAATTCTGCTTTTCCACAAAGGACCAAATTATATTTCAAACCTGAACAGAATTTATAGTAACACACAGGCTGAAGATTTTTACTGGAATCTAATAATGCAATCTGATTTGAAAGAAAATCCCTGGAAACTGGGCAATGGTACAAGCACAATGTGCTCGTGTGCCATAACAATGACAGGGTACAAGTAGTCCCCTTAGAGTCATCTGAAGAGTCAACTGGAAAATACCAATACAGGCGTAGGGTGTTGGAGAGAAAAGGTCTTGGGGGCATTTGTAGGATTATATGATTTTTTTTCTTTCTGGGCACACACATAATTATGTATAACATACAGCCAAAATGAAAGTTTGCATAATTAAGAAGCATAAAATGTTGCTTCTCCTTGTATTTGGCTTGATGGAATTGAGTATTCCACCAAAATTGGTTTAGGAAGGGTAAATGAACTAAGCAAATCTGCTTCTGGTAAGAAGTCTTGTACATGAATATCCAGTACTCTGGTTATTCATATAAAGAGTTGTTTCCTTTGCAGATTTTTGCTTCCATTGAATCCTCGGTCCAAAGGAGAACCTGAAGTACCAGAAGCTGCCATTTAGGTAGTGATGCAAAGTACACTTCATTCTAATTTCATACCAATTACAGACTTCATTGGCAATCTTCAAGAACTTCTAATTTCAAATTAGTTTCTGAGAAAAAAAAATATTGTCAACAGGTGGAGGTTAATAGCTTCTGACTATAAAACCACATATGCTAAATCTAAAAGTTTTGCTGTATCTGCAGGTATTGCCTGTTAAACAATATACTAAAAAGGCCCCGTTTTCTTACATCTGTAGAAAAAATGAGTAACACTGAAGAAATGAGTCCTGAGTAACACCAAGAAAGTTAAATGCATTTCCACAACACAGAGCTGGTAAGTACCAGCTCATAGTGAACTGGTCATGTTGTATTTCTACAGTCTTTCTGTGTCCCTATTCTCAAGAGCAAAGACAGCTCTTTGAATTAAGTGACTCTGAGCCCTGAAAAACTCCATTAAAAATATTCAGCATGGAGATGAGGACACAATGTCTGGCTGAAAAACACCCCAGCTGCATACTGCCAGAAACTGGAAGAGCATATTGAGAGTAATAAGATTGTATGCTTCTCTAGTATTTAAACATTTTACCCTGGGCTCTGGTATTAGCCTATATCACAAATGAGACACTGGAATAGACAAATCTCTGCTCTGAGTCCCAAAGCCATTCTTAGGTTCAAAGGGGAGAGAATGTGGCCTTTTACTCAATCAGATTTGCAGCATGAGTAAATATGCAAAATGTGTTGCCTTTCATTCTGGTTTCATTCACCAGTCCATTCACCCTTCACTTTTCTGCCTGTGTGAAGCCTAATTAATTCTCTTACAGAGGCAAAGTGAATGTGACATCAATGCCATTGACCTCTAGTTCCTTGCTCCCCTGGACACATACCCACTATTTAGCCTCCTAAATCTAAGTTGTTGGACAAAAGTTGCCACAATCTGCCACAGCATGCAACTCTGAAATTAAAGGCACAGCTTAGCAATAATGTCATTTTGTCTTTTGATTTTGTATTGTCCATTTAATTTAACTTTCCAGAATTAAGCAGTAGGATATAAAGGACTATTCTCTCCTGGGAACCAAAGAACAGAAAAGTGCAGGGAGCTCCTTGTGCAGACTTGATGATGAAGACCTCACCATAAATTCTAGTCAGAATGGGTGCTCTGAAGCCCCACTTACCTGTGGATGGTGGTGGATGACTACCTCAGCACTGTGCCACACCAGTATAAACAGCCAGAGCTTTAATATGAGGCCTCATGGTACAGGTACTTCCCCAGACACAACAGTATGAAGCTAGGAGCAGGATCCTGTCTACATGTGCTGTGCCTCCCAGGTCTCTGCTCTTCTAACAGAGCCCCTCCTTACTCCACAGTTTTTGTACTGTCGAGTGCATATGGCCCCTTTCCTTTAGCCCTCGGCCTTGCAGTCACTGAGACTTCACAAGCTTTGGCAAGCAAAGTCCTACACCAACTTCCAACCTCTCATTTGAAACAGAAGAGGCAAATGTCACCCAACCGGCAGACAATGAGGAGAAAAAGCTTTGATACAACAACTTAATAAAACTCCATGTCCTGGTTGTAAATCCACTGTGATCCCATGTTATCAGAAGGAATTCCCACTTGTTTGAGAATGAGAAAGCTTTCTGCTCTACTCTTATCATCCCTAACATCCACACTTCCCCTGCTACTTTGCTTTCCTTGTACAGTACTGCAGCACAGGGAAAATCATGAAGCTGAATTGCTGATAACATCATACCTTTAACAAACTTGCTGACTGATGGATTCCTACCAGAGTCCGTGCTCACTTTTAAATTTAGAAAGGCAGGCATGTAACTTGACTGAAGGGAATATCACCCAATAACTGATTATATTATTAGATAAATGCCTGAAAGGACCAACTGAGCTAAGGAATAAACTCACCATTTTTACTAATGGAGTGTTGCTCTAAGAAAGAAAGGAGGAAAAAAAAAGTGGTTTTACTATTCCAGTCTATTACCAGAACGTGCTATCAAACCACATCATCAGGATGTTCATGAAGAGAGAGGAAAAGCATATGCATGGCAATGTCAACTTAAGATAGAAGGGAAAAATACTTCTAGGGTTTCAAACATCCATTCAGTTCCATCTGATACTTGAATAAAACTCTGCTGGAGTGAAACTGTACAACTGCCATAGATCACAAACCCCAAATTCAGCACAACACAATGGAAACTGTAACCCCACTGGGAAAAACCAAATTAAACAAACACTCAGTACCATCAATGTTTTTAGTGGTTTCTCTCCCTGCAAATACTGCACAGTCTCCTGATCCCCAGAAAAATGGAAACAGCTCTTTATTTACACGAAACTCTTTGGTGCTTGGATCTGCAGAGAAAACAGACCAGATCTCTGAGGATCAAAGATTGCCAGACAAGCCTCTGGTTTGGATTAGTCTCTTTCATCACACCCTTGTCCCAGCTGCTTGTTCAGTAAAAGTGACTCCCTCCTCTCTCATCACAGTACCCATTTTCACAGGAGTTAGTCCCTTTGACTAGATTCTCTCCATTTTGTACAAAATGTCTCTTTTTTCCAAGCAGTCCAATGTGCCCCATTGCACTCTGCCACAACCTGCAAGTGCTGCAAGTGTGAGAAATGCAGACACTCATCTCTGTGAGCCACCCCTTGCATCAAACTGCAATAGTTGTTATCAAAAGGCCACCTCAAAGTCCCACCTTTGTGGCACAGGGGGTGACCCTGCTGTGTGCCACGGGACACGCTCACCCTGGGCCATCCCTTATGGATGGAAGGGTCAAGGGAGGCCAAGTACTGCCCAACTGCACTGCTCTCTCTCTCATGTGGCTTTCAGTTTGTCTGGAAGACAACTGGAAGTGTAGTTGCACTGAGGGAAATTCCTGCTTTGATAAATGGCCCACACAGTTTTATCATGCTTATTCTAAGAGGAATTAACACCAATTTCCCAAGCCCATAGTATTTCACATTGGCTGTGGAGAGAATCCCCAAGCAACCTTATTGGAAGCACTTGTTTTGTCTATTGCTTATTTAACTGCCATTGACAGAGAGAACTCTCCAAGGAAAATTATATTTTGCAGGAACTTGAATTATACTTAAGCCAGCTGTGACAATATCTAAGTGAATTTTAACTTATTGAGAGTTTTGGGTCTCCCTTCCATAAAAAAAAAAGTAAAGTTACTAAAATAAAATAATTGCAAAGCATGGTCACATAACAGTCCATGTATAAAAACTATATAAAAAATCCCAGACATCCTTTAGTTGTGGTGGTTTAATTTCTGGAAAAGTTTTTGGGTTGTTCTTTCAAGGATTTTTGTTTTGGTTGTTTTTTTGGTTTTTTTTTTAGTTTCCAGTTTCAAGCCAAAAATCCACATTTCCACACTCAGAGCACAACAAAGGCCTCTGAAACTGAAACAGTGACAAAAGTGACTTTCTTTTTAAAGATCTGGTGGTTGACAGGGAACTACTATGGGAAACAGATGAGAAACACAGGCTCCAACCAAGCTGTGTGAAACAGGCAGTCTCTGTTTGCTGCCAGACAAAATGGCAGGCACATAGAAGAATTCTCTTTATTTCTGTTATGCTCTATTTTAGGTTTCTGTTAAGAATTGCAAGGAATTTTTCTTTTTGCCCGAGACAATTATCCTGTCCATACCTATCCAAGGTCTGCAGACCCTTAGGAGAGCACAGCTGGTCCCACAGCTGGGCAGAGGTCATGGGCACTGAGTCTGGGCACATGAGAGGGACAAAGCAGCTTGGCTGTAACCTGTCTGCAAAATAGCATAAGGACACAAGGGAGGACAGTTGCAGAACTGTGAAAAGAAAGCTGGCCCATGGATAAATTATAGTCATTGACAAGCAGCTGGGTTGCAAGCTGGGTGGGACCAGTTCCCAAAGAGTTCCTAAACAGTTTTTTTTTAAACAGGAAAGCAAAGCTAATACCTATTTTTGCCAAACAGTTTAATCAAAAAAGGAAGAAACATCAGTTTTACAGATTGTTCATCCAAGTATGTTCTTCCCTGAAAAGCACGAATTATCTGCATGCTTTAAGATGAGTCACCAGTGTCCTGCTATGTCTGCAGAGCAAACAAATTGAAGAGCCAAACCTGGCTCAGAGAGCATCAGGGCATCAGAGAGCAGGCAGTTGCTAAAGGGATGGTTTAGCACTGGCACAGGTTACCAAAACAGTCTGAGCAATTCCCATCCTTATAGGTTTTTAGGCAGACAAACAGCTGCTAGAAATTGTAGGCAGACATAAATCAGGAAGGCCCACCCATATCTCACAATCTCTTCTGGTTCTCTGCAACTATGAAAAGACCTTTCAGGAAGACATTTTACACTTCATTGTCAGCCACAAGTGAAAGGAAAAAAGCTAAAGCCCCACTTTTTATTAATTTACTATCACTCAGAGCACACAGCAATAACTCTGATTTTGGTAATTATTTTTGCTGCTACACAAAAATTAGGTTCATGGAACAAGTGTTCATCCAGGATTTGCCTACATTACACTATGTTGCTACCTGCCTGTGTAGTAACTCACTGTGGTGGAAGAACATCAATCTTGAGTTGAGCATCTGAGGACTGGGAAACTCCAGCAATTCAAATTTAAAAAAAAATAAAATAAAAATCCTTTAGAGCCTCATTGACAAGGGAGCTTTATTAGCAGGTATGACTATGTATGAAGATTTACCTTCTGTACAGAAAAATGCCATTGGTTTTGCTAATTCGGTAAAGATGAGGCAAAGCCATTGGACCTTGATGTATTTATGTAGTAGCTGGACAATTACAACATCAAGGATTTTGATTAAATATTAACAGGATCACTTTACCCTACAGATGCTGGCAATATTCAGGATCTGCTAACTGAAATGGAATCACACTGCCCCCAGTGCATGCAGAATATATGGACATGTATGATTTACAATTACCACAGAGTAGTTCGAGTTATAAACAGCTTAAAGAATTGTTCTTTGAATTTAATCCCAAATTTATTTTTTCTTTGCATTTCTTGGTCAGCTGTTTCTGCCAGCATAAAAATATTGTGGGGGGAAAAAGAGTGATCAGCTGCTAAAAAGGTATTGCTTTGCATAAAGATTTTAGCAATAAAAGACTATTAATATTGCACCCTGGCTTCTGCAGAAATAAACCTGTGGAGTTTTTCATCATGACTTCTGTAATGATTTAAACAAGAGATGCAAGAGATGAAACTAGCAAAAAAGTCACACGTATTATTTGAGTTTTATCTGGTCAGCCTAACCTGAAAGTCTCCATGCTATGTCAATGGCTTCTGACAGAAACCAACACTTTGTCACGAAAAACATAAACCCAAGTGATATTCTGTTATAATTCAGAATTGGGTGGCAGATATGTCTGGACAGCATAGTTGGAGAAACCTTCATATGAGCTTGGCTTGCTCTATTGCCCTATTTACCATCTTACTGTGGACATCTTCAGAATTTGTACAATGCTTACTTCATAAATCCACATTTTGCAATACAGGGAAAGCCCACATGGTGGGATATAGTGTATAAGAAGTAACAAATGAAATTCAGGAAGTCTACAGGAAGACTTGCAAGCTGCATGGGAAGAAATAGAGACATCCACAAATAGAATCAGATTATTGTGATAGCTTAGTGGCACAATAAGTAACTTTAGTTCATTTCTTCCCTCATCTCCCTGAATCTTCACATCTGCTTGGATTTCAGAAATCATAATTCCCAGTCTTTGAACCTGTTCAAAGTACATGGCATATGTTTTTTTAATGCAGAGGTATATAATAATTGCTGTTATGTAATGCTGTAAGTTCCTTGTCACAGGAGGAATAGCAAGCTGGTGATGTGGGGGACCCCACTTCCCCAGGATAAAGAAAAAAGCCAAAAGAACTCATGCACCCTACAACTCCTGCCCTAGGAAATATCATTTAAGGGAGAGTTGTGGAATTGAAATGGTCCAACTGCACAAGAAATGGTATCGTGAGTAAAAGCTGACAGAGTGGGTGTGTTTGCCAGCCATTGCTGAACTAAAGATAGAAAGCTTTACTTACGCATTGACCCAGAAGATCTGAATACATGAAAAGAAGGCATTTTCCACTGCCTGCAAAAGGAGAAATTCTGGAAGAAGGGCTTGATGCCAAATATTTTTCTAAGCTTGGTGTGTCAGAAGGGCTCTGGCAAGTGCCTTTAGAAAAACAGCTCATGTTTGCACATATTCACCAACCTTTTTGGGAGACAGTTTCTTCAGACTGCCAGTTGGGTTGTGCTTGGCACCTGAGACATTTTAATGGAAAATACAACATGTTTTTGTTGCTGTAGAAGGTGGTAAGGTTTACAAAGCTTATGTTTTGGTCTGAGGAAAAACAGTGGAAGTGCATGACTGGGGACTTCAAGTAGAAAGAGCTGACACTTCTGGCTGAAGCTAAGTAAGTAAAAGTATAAGCTCTCTCGAATGAGAATAACATACTTGTGAGAAAAATGAACACAGTAAGGAATACAAGCAGATTATACTACAGCTGAGAGCATCACAAACTTGCCTGGTTCAACTAACAAAGGAATGGAGTAAAGTTTTACTGGCATCATAAACTATATAAGGACATTTGTGCATAATTTAGCTTAAAAATAATGTTTCTGATTCACCTGGGAGTGCATCTCTTGCAGCTTTGATATCAGGAGTTCAGGTAGCTATTCAAGACTGGGCCACAGCCTATCACAAATACAACACTTTTTGAAAAGATAGGGATGTTTGCCTACACCTACATGAATATTTCTATACCAGGCTGCAACTTTGCACTAGGAAAGATGGGATTTTTTTTTTTAATGAGAAGCTGCAAAGCAATACAAACACAAACTTACCTTGACTAGAAGCAATGGTCTCAAGAATATCTTTCAGCAGTATGACAGCCCAAAGGTCCTCACACAACTTCCTTCCTAACACTATCAGAGTGCCCTGTTACCTCACATATCTGAGTGGTGGAACATGCCCTTGAGCTGTGACTTTGTGTCAGCTGTGCCAGCAGACAAGTTTCATGGGTTTACCTGTTGCTGTAATTTTTATGGTGGACTACTCTGATTTAAGGATTACACTCACTGATAAAGCCTTGTAATGAATACAGGGCCTTGTATGAATTGAGGTCTGAGAACTGCTTGGATTTGGATGGTAAAAAGGCTCAGGGCTACTGCAGTAAAAAGACCAGGAGACGTAGGAAAAGGCAATAGAAGGGAAAGTTCTATTAAGATCACTATGTGGATCTACTGTCATATGAAACTGAAATCTAACCAGGTTGCAGATTTTTATGCATAATGCAGCATCTGTCTTCACTGATCTCCTCATTTCCAATTTCACTTTAAAACACATGTCTAATCTGTTTGAATTCTCAGTTGCACAATCGCTGGGATACGTCTGGCAGACTGCTTCTAAGAAAGCCAAAAACCCAAGTATTGCCTCTATGGCGCCGGCAAGTTCCTCACGCAGTGCCCAAGGGCAGTGCCATGGATAACGCCAAAGCAAATAGCTGGAGAAGGGCTTTAACATTCTTTGTATAGATCAGCAACACATCCTTTGGTATCATTTGCTGTGGTCGCAATTGCAACTTCCTTTTTTTATGCAGTTGCAACACAGTTGATCTTTTGAATTTGTGGCTGTTGAGGAGGGATCCCCTCAGAAGTATTGGGGAAGAGAGCTGTGCAAACATTGAATTGCAAAGGAATGAGTCAGGGGTAATTTTACATGCACACTAAGTAATAGTGAAAACTTGAACTGGATATATCCTGATAACTATGTTTTCTAAAATAGGTTCCTTTCCCTAAGGGGAGAAAAACCCTAAATGGGAGGACCAGCTCTTTCACAGACACATGTTTAACAGCAGGAACCTAATTTACATACATAAGTATATTCATTATGCATCAACGATGCTTATAGCCTAATTCTCCAAGTTCAGCACACAAAACAATACCCAGTCATCAGATATCTCAAGACATGAGCTCCTATCCCCAGGCTAGATTACAAGTGTACACTGTTAAATACAACTTACAATACAGGAGGTGTGCAATACAGAGTACAATACAAGTGTACAATATAGGTGTATGTGTCCCATGAACAAAAAGGTCTTATCAATGAAAAATGACCATACACAGGAGAAAGACTATGAAACGGCATAGGCTGGGGATCCAGGTCCAGCAGCAGAAGGCTACAGCTGGCTTCTCTAAGACTTACTCTCCAGTAGTACTCATTCATCTGTAATGACTGAGAAGCACCGGACTTGCTTGCACTTTCAGACTTGCTCCAGAATGTGTTTTTCCTCCATCATAAGTCAATCATCACAGATACTGCATTAACATCAAGTTCTTAAAGAGGAAATCAGAGCAATCAAACCCTAAGTGCTTTTCCTTTCAACCCTCCACATGAGCTGTGAAAAGCCTTGGTTTCGCTTTCCAGCCTGCCTGACCACCGCCATCCCCAGCAGACATGAGCAATTTGTACAGCAGGTACACAAACAGGTCCTCACCATGCAACAGACTGCAAAAAGCCTCACCACCAAAGGTAGGACTTCTGGCCTTCAGCTCACAGCTGAGAATAAAACTGTACTAACAGGATTCTCCTCAAGTTTTCCTTGTCAAAGCTGAGGTCAGCCCACAAGAACTGCCTTGACACCTGCTCCGAGAAGTGCACCCGTGAGACTAGCTAGTACCACAAAAATTAGCTCTTCAGTGGAAGAAATGCCTGTTTGCCCAACACGTGGCAAATACTCCCAGAGCTTTCCTTCCAGCCTTCAAAATGTAACATACCACTTCATACTGAAGTGCTACATTTTCTATTTCCTTGCATTTGGTGAGCCTCATATGTCTTTTTTCAAACATGGCCTTTCTTTGCTGTACCCCAATAGCGAACATTTTGGAAGTGCTGCTAAACCATAACAGCATCCCCAAAATTAGTATGTTTCTTCTTGTTCTCACTTTTTTCCTGTGTCCTGTAAACTTAGTCTTAATCACAGATTATTTTTTTTTTCCTATATAACTATATTTGGACAGTAATAGATACTGCATATTTTATCCATGAGTAATTTTGTAAGGGGGGTTTTGAAAATCTTTGGACAAACTATTTTTAGTTAGCAGATGTTGATATGGCATATTCTTTATAATAGGTACTATGGCATATTTTTTCATAACAGGTACATTTCCACTACCATGTCTTTCATCCTAGGAAGTTGTCAAATTCTGTTTAAGGAAATATTGTGGGGGAATCCTGCATCTTTCTGCTAAAAGTGGTGGGTAATTATATCAACAAAGATAGTAAATGGATAGTCTACTTTTTCATAATATTTTCTCTTATAAGAGTAAAAACTTTACATCATCTAGGTCAGCATTTCCCATATGGCCAAAACACAATCCTGAAAATTCTGTGAATTGCTGAGGATATTAAACAGTCAAGATAAGATTACAGAGAAACAATGCAGCCATTTTGAGCTGAGCTTTCCCACAGTGAAAGGTTCAGTGAGGCCCAGCTGGTTGTTTTGACTTTAGACACTGACTCAGGGATAGGAAAGCTGGACACCAAGGGTGGAGCAGAGAAATTATTTGGCAGGCAAAAGGAAAAAATTAACCTTTTTCAGTCCACATGCTGTGTACTGCAACTACCAGTCACTGCAGGGTCTAAAACCAGTTAGCTTCCGTATAAATCTGGATTTAATAGCATGCAAGGGACTAAGATTCTGCATTTCTTCTCCACCTTTGTTTGCATTCTGTCTTAAACTGGAGGTCTGGAAGCAGCTTATATACAGTATGTATTTTAGGGGGCCCTATCCTGTTGAAATGTCTCAGTACGTTGGTAGAAACTACTGCTATTTTGTTTTCTTCCTTACACGGTATAGAATTTGCTCACTTCTGCTGCTTTCCTGCACAAAACATGCTGGGTTACACAGAGCTGCACTCACAAACAGGCACAAGCAGGCACACTGCTTGCAGATAATTTGACTGTTGCTCCTGGCTGGCTCTGGAGCGAGAGATGGGAGCAGAGGGGGAGAGCCGCCGCCGGGGAGGGAGGGCTGCGCGGGCAGGGCTGGCGCGCAGCCGGGAGCCCCGGCAGCCCTCGGGAGAGCGGGGCAGCTGCTGCGGCCCGGCCGGGGCTGCCGCGGGGAGAGCCGGCCAGCCCCGCCGTGCCCTCTCCGGCTGGAGAGCATCTGGGTGTCACAGCTGCGAGCATGGCTGCCGCTGTACCCCGGGACATGCCAGCGAGCAGGGGGCCAGCAGACACCTTGTCGCTGATTTATAGGCACCGCTTTGTTGTGCATTCCTGGTGCCTGCGGGATTCTGCTGACTTTACGCTTGCTTAACTCCCGCTAAGATCAGCAGCAACTTTGCCTTCATTGAGATCATAATCCCAGAGCCTCCAAGAGGGAATATCAACAGACAGTGCCAAACCACTTGGTATTCTGTGTTTAGAAGGCTGCACAGGCTGGTGTATACAGCAGAGGGGAGTAATTCAGGGTGTATTTATTGCTGTAGCGTGACTCTCACAGAGCCATCTAACCTCCTAGCGCGTTGGCTTGCCCAGCTGGGGAACACAGGCTGTGATGGGGGTCAATTCCCATTTGGAAAGCGTGTTGAGATGCTTCAGAGAGGCAAACAAATGTTTCTACAGAGTTATTGTTCTCTGAAGAGAATTATTACTTTTACAACTGAGAACTATCAGCTTTAAATGGAGATTTCTGTCTTAGCCTCTCTCTTCTTGCAAGTGAAGTATTTTTTTATACTGAGGAAGCCTCAAAGGCATTATTAGTAACATGTTTTCTTTCCTCTTTCTAAAATCCCACTTTTCAGTTTTCTTTCACTATCCCATCTCAGGTTAGTGACTACTGACAAATACTATCAACACATCTTGACAAAGAATAAAGTTCTGTCTAGAGCCATTTCACTCCCTCCAACATGTTGAACTAAGAAAGCTAAAGCAGAAGCGGGGGTGGGGGAAGAAAGAGAGAAATAAGAAACATTTCCAAACATAACATAAAAGGTCTTGCCTTAAGACCATGGATTTCCTTTTTGGTACTTTCAAAGAATGTGTCTTTAGTTCTCTTTGGCTGTGTGACCAACAGTTGTGGGGTGTGTCTGTGGTTTTCTTCTCTTCACAGTAACTCTATTGTTCAGAAACTGCAGCCAATTTATGGAAAGAGGTGGAATGTTTATGTAACTTACTTTGCTTTAGACAAGAAAAAAAAATTTTAAAAAAAAAGACTGGTGGAGGAAGGCCAGTCAAAACAGAATTTTTCTTCCTTTCTGGACACAGATGTTGGGAAGAAAAAAAAGCTTATTCTGTCTTCACATTAAGCTAAACAGCATTTCCATTTTTAGATGCTTTTTTAATTAAGTAGGTCAGAAAAACAAAATTAGGCATTAGATTAGATTAGTGCTATAATTTACTTGTTTCAAAATGTGCCATGTTTGAGAGTTACTCTGTTGACATGCTTACAACACCATAAACTGAGAAATAGATATATTAGGGTCAGATGATACCACTGTTGCCTAGACTGCTGTGTCCTAAACATATAGTTGGCAAGTACTGCTAGACTGCAGATGGCAAGTGTCTCTTCATAACTAGACTGGAGTTTCCTGCCATTTTCAAATTAGCTGAGCTACAAATATGCAAATTGCAAACCAAAACAAGGTAGCCAAAAGAACAAGTCTTCTTATTTATGTGTGCCCACTGCCTGTTCCGCAAAAGTGGACAAGTTAGCATCAGTGTGTTTCTGCCTTATTTAGCCAGTATCCTAATGCCTTGCTTGAACTCTGCTTTAACTGTAGTACCTATCCAAAAACTATAGGTCAAACTCATCTTTTCTAAATGGACAAAACTTCGATTTACTGAAAAGTTTTTCATTAAATATGGAGGATTTGTAAAGCTCATGGTATCCCTCCAGCAGACATTCAGGGGACTTTGTTAGGTTGGGCCTGACCTGAACCAGGCAGGTGCAACTCACCTGAAGACAGCAAATTTACATCAAAAGTATCTCAAGTGGGGTTTTGAATGTAAGAAACAATTTCCAGCCATCACTCAGCACCATCACAAAACATGTCCTCCTCAAATTTTAGTGCCACCAGCATGAAACCAAGTGGGCATGGAGCCAGGCTCTGCAGACACCACTACTGCCAGTACTGGCAGGACTGGGTTGCAGAGTCTAAAATCAAATTTTGGTCTTCATTTCAGACATACACACAGAAGTCTCACAAAAAAAACCAACATGGAAAATATTATAAATAGAAAACAGAATGGAATTAGGTGGCTCAAACGCCTGAGTGAATGCAGTGTTCTCTTAAGCCACAAAAAATACAGAGTTTGAGAGACACTGAGGAAGCTATCCCTGCCAAAATATTTCAGCTCTAACAGGGAGAACAGTTTCTGGAGGAAGACTTTGTTTCTATAATTATCTGGTTCTTTGCCTCACTGAGACCACCAGTTTATTGCACGTGGCCAATAAAGTTTTCTCCTGCGCCAGGAACATCCAAGAATTTCCACCTTTGTCTAGCACTCAGGTGGCACAAAACCCTTAACCTATTCCCAAACCCATAAGCATTTCAATTGCTCTGGAAGGCAGGGCTGCACCAGCACAAGTGAGGGATGGAAATTATTCCAGCAACATTATACAACTTGAAACCCCCACTCAAATATGCAGAGAGTTTATTTGACCCAACGGGCCACATCGAGCTGTGATTGCGTTACCTCCTCGCCAACTGCAACAGAATTGCACAAGCACGAGCAGAGGCTGGTCCAAAAACTAGTAATTTGCCATATGGAAGCTACTGAGCAGACATCTGCAGGACACTGGAAGTGCTTTTTTATATACAGTGCTGAGTGCTACAGTTGTGCATTCCACAGAGACTCAGTTTGCAGAGGGATAGAAATGAAACATTATTTAGGGTTCTGGTTTCTTGGCCTTGAAAACTGAAATCTGAAAACAATTAAAGCCCAGTGCCATACCAAATCAGTTATGCAGTCATTCCTGGATTTTCCCATGGAATTTTTACATAAGAATTGGGGTGAATTTGCTGCACACTTACACAGACACACAAAGAATTGTGCTGGTCAGAGGCAGACCAGCTTACAGATGAGTTTCAGGAGTTTTTGCAATTGCATGCAAAAATCAAAGGCATAAGGAAACACACTACTAAAGATTACTAGACATTTGATGACAGCTCACTCATTAAAAGCTCTATCATGCCTCACAGCTTGTCCCTGAGAGATGGTTTTCCACACCCTCCCATTCAGGCATTGCTTATCTTCTGTGTCACTGCAGATTTCCCTTTCTAGCCCACCTTGAAAACCCTTTCCATCCCAAAAACTAGGGCACTGGCAATAGCCTTTCCAACTCTCTTGGAACACCTTTCAGTCATGGCATTGCTGGGGGATGGAGCAAGCCCTGTCCTTTTTCAAGGAATGAGCAACCTTTGATGGTAGGTTGGCCGCTGTCCAGGAACACACAACGAAGAGGCTCCCTGCAGCTTTCTCAGCTCTTTGTGCCCGTGTAGCAGCTGGGCAAAATCTGGTCTCACAATGGTGTGTCTGTATTGACACCACCAAATCCAGTCCTAGTGGGACTAGGGAAACACCATCCAACTGAAGGTCAAGCTTTGAATTATAATGGTGCCCTCCAGTCTCTAGATATCTGAATCAGCTGCTTGCCCCTTCACTCAGAGCACTGTAGCTAATGTTTCTTTATCCCATTTAAAGTCTAATTGCCTTTAGAGAAGGGGATTTCTGTGATTCTTTCAGAAAAGTGAAACTTTTGCCTACACAAGAATGAAAAAGACAGCATATCCACCTGGCAAAAAAGTCAGGCAATCAAAAGTCACTTCAGTTTACCTTAAGTGCAGGAGACCTGATGAAAACTTCTTGTGAACACAGCTGTGCAAGTGAAGGTCTCTGATTATTTCCTGGTACCGTGTTAACACATTTGATTCTCTTCTCCAGCCCATGCATGAGTACCAAAACCCGTGGTAACACTCACCAGATTTAATGACAGATGTTACAAGTGACCTGTAGAAGAGTGTTGGAGTTACCTGGATGTGAGATGTGGACACAAAGCTGGGAAGCAGAGTCACCATGGTGGTCTTGGGGTGAGGGGGGGAACGGATCTTTTCCATTTTGAACCTTTTATGGTTAACTCAAAGCTTTTCTTTCATTGAACCAAATGTTGTCATAATTTTTACTGCATTAATCTCTAGAGTTCAAATCCCTTTTTTAACATGACACTTTGGATGTGACATGACAAGTGTTAATATTCATTATTCTACAAAGCTATAAATATCCTGAGGTATAGCAGCTCACTGCAAAGGACAAGACCAAAATTATTTCCTCAGCCCTGTGCTTGCATTCAGATCTGCATCACAGATACTGTTTTTCACTTACTGAAATGCTTCTCTTGCACTTATTTGGCACTAAAATTGACTCATGTACTTTGATTTTAATGGATACTTGTAAAGTTAAATTAAAATACTCAGTCAAACTTTCCAGTTCACAGTAGGCAACTTGCACACACACATTGACATTCAGCCTATACATCATTATCCTGTTGCAGTGCATGAAGAAAAACAGTCATTTCAGAAGCTGCTGGAGTTTCCCTACTGAATTTTTCCTACAGATGTTTTTTCTAGCAAGATCTTACTTGCAAAGTGTTTTCCCATCAGAGGCTTGCCAGGTTTTTGGGGCAATGCTGAACAAAGGTCTTACCACCTTTGTAACACAAAACAGTATTTAGTCTCTTTCATAAACTTGATAGCCTGTAAATCTGAGATGGTCCACACCCTCTGCATTCCTATGTCACATACTAACAGCCTCTTCCTTAATTACAAGGTGTGGCATTTCTGGACAAGAGACAGCTAATCCTCCAGACCAGTGTTATTTACATTTACCCTAGAATTTCCCCTTTATGCAAAGCTTTGGCTCTGAAACTGCCAAGGTTAAACCACCCTGACAAAACCTCTCGCTCATGGCCACACTTTGATGCCATTTTTAATTTCTAGTTTACTAATGATAAAGTAGAAGTGTTCTGAACATAAAGGACGCAGATCTAAAAGCTGGGAGGTATTTGGATCCAAGTTTGGTTCATGTTGGTATCTGTTACAAAACGCAACCATCTGCAAAACTTCAACAGCAGCCCAAGTTAAGGTGTTACTTTAAACCACGCTAACTGCAGCTGTCTTGATGAATCGTTAATTAGGAAGCAAAACCAGCAAAGCTCTCCGTTTCTTACGTAAAACACAGCCAGAAGACAGGCTGGTGAACAGCCTATTTGGTGCTTTCTGTCGCTGCAGGCGGGACAGCAGCAGTGCCCAGGTGTGGGCACAGGCTGTGGCAGGAGCCGGGGAGCCCCCGGCCCTGGGGGCTCAAAGAGGCGGGGAGCCCGGGCCCTGCCGTGCGGGGATGGTGGGCCCAGCCCTGCAAGGCCAGCCCGGCTCCCTGCCAGCCTCGCCGGCTCTGGGAGCTGCGACACACCTTGTCCGTGGCTGCTCAGGGCCGGAGAGGGCCCCTTTCCTCAGCAGGGCCGACACTCCTCCTGGGCCGGTGCCTGCCCCGTGCTGGGCCGTTTCCTCACCCCCGTCCAAGTCTGTCACCCACAGCGCTTCCCACATCCCACAGCTTCAGGAAATCCAACACGCCTCAGTCCCTGCCTTCCTCCAGGCACACATGCCTCTTCCCTGCCTTCCCCTGAAATACTCCTGTTCAAGAGCTCCTCTCTTGCTGCCATTTTTTCCACCCTGGGCAAAAAACTACCCTCCCTTCCTTGCCCCCAGATCTGAGAAATCCCCACTGACTGTTGGGGTACCCTGGGGTACAACAGCATGGGCAGCAACTGACCAGGAGAGCCAGAGAGGGACTGACTTGGTGGCAAGTTGTGACCTCTGAAGGACAAGGATTTCTGACCTTGTCCATGCACACAGTTGTCAAATGTCCCCCTCAAACATCCCTCTCCCCAGTGGACCCATCCCAGGGTACAGCTGAACTCCACAGACACGATGGTGACACCTCAAGGAAAGTGTGTGAGGAAAATTATAAGGCACCCTGCAGATACCCAGGTGTGAGAAGGAGGTGGCACAGGTGCCAAAGCAGAGATTCCTCTGTGGAGACACCCATGCAGCACTGCAGGTCATGGAGAGGACCCACACCAGAGCATGGGAATGAGGAAGAATGTGTGTCTGAGAGGAACTGTTCTAGACTAACCACAACTCTCATTTCCTACCCCCTGCACCATGTTATGAAGAAAGAGGCAGAGAAGTTGGGAGTGAAGTTGTGCCTGTGAAAAATGAGGGGGAGAAGGTACTGGTTTGTCTTATTTTTTCCCCTCACTATCCAATATATTGTAATAGATTATCAATTAATTGTCCCCATGTCAAATCTGCTATGCCTGTAAGAGTAACTGGTAGGTGATACTCCTGTTTTTATCTTGCCCCATGAGCTTTTCCTAATCTTATTTGCTCCCACCGACCTGTTGAGAAGGGGAGCAAGGGGATGGGTGGATGGGCATCTGACAGCTGACCATGGCTAGCCCACTGCAACCTGGTCAGCCCACTGCAATCCAAACTGGGCCAACAGCAGGAGAGGCAGAAGAGAGTAAGGACAAGAAGAGAACATTGCAGCCTGGACCTGACAGCCTGGACCTGGTGCTCCTGCTGCTTCCTGATGAATTGGGCCATTATCAGAGGATTGCCCTGGACACAGAGCCCCACTTCAACATGCACTCATCATGAGGTTGAATTTGTGGGTTTGGAAGTTAGTTAGTTGGCAAGAGGAAAGCTATCTCTGCCTCCTACTGTGAGACAACCTTCTTAAATAAGACAGGATATTTCCTGAAGCATTCCAGGAAACATCCACTGAAGAGAAAGATCATTAAAGAAATCAGGAATGGCACAGTACAATTGGTAAAATTGTATAAAGGCATCCCTTCTTGGCCTCAAAACAGTACAAAATATTGTGATGGGTTTTAGCTCACAACTTTTTCTAACCAGTGTATCTGTTGGCAGATGCTGCACTACTGCACCCCTCTGCCCTTTCTACCTAGGACTCCTTTAGCCTGACTTCCAATTCCACTGCTTAAGAATGCTAAGCAAGCACACAAACTGCCTCTTCTCCATGGCTGAACGCAGCAGAAAATGTATTAACAGAAAAAGAAGAAATGCCAGAAGAAGATCATCTCTGGACACAGCCCGTGCAAAATGTAACTTGCCATAACATAGCCCCAAAAGGCACTGTTCACAAAATACCCTGGCATGTTACAGCATCCACCCAGCTTGTGTAAAAGCTCTTTTATTGCTGATCTCAGTTTACTCTATTCCCAAGCATAACTGAATTTTGGGGTATTTTATGGGTCATCTGAACTCCCCACTAAGTGTTCTGGGCTATGATTAAGTCTTGGTAAGGCAAAGCTCTTCCTTTTTTTTTTTTTTTTCTTTTTTTTTCTTTCTTCTGTGTTTGCAGAGTTGCTTTCTAGCCTTTTATCAGATGATCTGCAGAAGCTGCAGAATGATGTGCAATACATGTCCTGAAGCAGTCCATAACCAACTGCTTATTCTTCCTCCTGGAGCCACCAACAATGAGTCAGGGGCTGGGGAACATGGACAGTATGATCAGCATTGCACTGTGTCTCAAAACACAGCTGCCTCAGCTCCCCCTGACCTCCCCTTTGCACCCAAAAAGCAGCATTGGCAAGAAAATGAATCTACATGCAAAACCAACTTGAAAGCTTCAGTTCATGAAGTTTCTGGATGAAAACAAAACCATCTGAACTCAAAATTACAGTCTTTACAAGCAAAATTGCTTCCTTCCTGTTCCTCTAGCTTCTCCTGCTTCCCATGCTTGACACAGTGAAAAACCTCATGAGAAGCTCATCTGTTCATACCCAGGAACAGCTCATGTTACGAATGTGCATAATGTGGATGCAAAATATCATCAAGACATTAGTACATTGTTAAATCACATCCTGTCATATCCACTGTGGAGCACAAAGTATCAACTTTTACGGAAAAACCTGGCTTCTTTATCTGTCCTGCATGGAGTGAACATGGAAAGCTAAGTTTGCAAGGGAAGTCAGAGTTACCCAATTTGTTTGTCAGGACCCTCTGGTAATATTTCAAGGAAAAGGGAGTTACTATTAAAAACATTCAGAAAGTTTTGGTTAAGAGCGGGGCAGGGCTCTTTGCTACTGTGGCTACATAAGGACTAGTGCATGCATATGGAAAAGGACTATCAGAGAGAAGATCAGGTTAAAGAAAACCAAAGGAAGAGTGATGTGAAGCAGGTGGTGAAATAAAGGAGGTAATGAGAAGTTACTTGTCCATGACTGAAGTCAGAGAAGGAAGGCAGCAAATTTCAGAGAAATATGTTTCAATTCATGACCCAATTCTGTGACCCAGTACATTTCTCTTCCCCCTCTATGTCCTTTCAGTCCACTGTTGGCAGCCCTTTTGCCATCACCACATTCTCCAATTTACAGGCAACATCCAGCAATGAGCCTTTGATTAGGAGGAACAGCAGTGCTACTTGCTTTCCCTTGCACCTGCTCCACAGCTGAGGAAGAGCAACAGTGAACAGCTCATCTGACAGTTCATTGCTTGGGAACCCATCAGCCCAAAACACACTCTTATTTCTGGGATATGCTAAAAGTTTACAGCCAGCAGAGTGATGTAAAAAGTAATTCCAGAAGTAATTGTGTGCAAGCCTACATAGTACCATGGGGTTGCTTACATCCATAGATCCATAATCGTCTTTCAGAATGAGAAAACCAAATTACTAGATCACAGCTGCTCCTACCTCCTCAATGCTTTGCAGGTCACAAATCAGAGGTAGCATTTTCTGTAGCTCCAAATGGTCTGAACTCTCTTCTGGCCACCTCTATCTTCATTGCACCCAAAACCCAACCTCTACATTTGAAATGGTGGGGGAAAGATGTAAGGGGAAAAAAGCATAAGGAAAAAACAGCCTCCATTCACACCCTTACATTCAAAAGTCCAAAGCTTTGCAACTGCTGGTTGCTGTCACTCCTCTGAGAAAAGCACCCATCTCTGATTCACTATCTATATTTCTTGGCAGCAGCTACTACAGTGGCACAAGACAGAAACAAAGAAGCTGTGTTTCATATCTGCCCATTGTAGAGACACAAAATTTGGACCTAGATCTAAATTTCTGCCTGCAAAATTATGGCTCCAAGCCCACTGGCTGGTGTAATTTTGGATAAAAACTCCTATATTTGTCCTCTTCTAGAGAGTACAGAATTTTCACTAGTTACATAGAGGCTTAACAAATAGTCAGAGCAGAGATTTCACAATGAATATGTGATGATTAACTGTAGGATCACAGAGATTAAAATGGAAAAGAACTATTAGATCATTGCAGCCCTATGGCAGTTGCAGAATTGTTTGCTGTAGTGCCTCTCTTCCAGCACCTTGTTCAGGCTAGTTGAGTGGCTCAAATAAAGGCTCTTCCAGTTTGTTTTTTTTTCTGGAGGCTGTTCCAACATTGTAGCAGATCTTGCTGATATTTACTTAATTTTATCTTGCTCCATTCTATAGCCAAGAGCCATCTTAAATAGTCCTCTTTCCCACTGTGTCTTTGTGTTGCTGTTTTCCACCCTTATGTCACTTCATAAATTCACATCTGTTTTTCTGTTTTCATTTCCCAAGATCAAGATCAGCAGAGACTAAATAGCACACTTCCATGTATGCTATGCCCTCTCCAACTGTTGTTAAATCAATCCAGTCTTTCTTTGAGAGATGACATTGAATTTCTGCTGTTTGACTGAGCATGATGTTTCCAGCTCAAGAGGACCCACCAATTAATGAAATATAAAGATACAAGAAAGGCCTTCTTGAGCTACTCGTCTTTGACACTTAGTACAGCAGGACGCAGATGCAGACTCAACCTGAGGCTGCATGATGACTTCAGGTCAGTTCCTGCTCTGACTTGGATCCCTGAGTTTTTTGCTCTGCATCCCCAGCTTAGGCGTAAAGCACCTCAGCTGGTGCTGATGAAAGGAAGTTTGATTCAGTCATAATGTACAAAGTAGCACACTGCCTTTAACTCCAACAGACCAAGGCCAGGAAAAATACGTTCCTCTCTTGAAGTCACGTTAATGGAAGATTTTCTGCTGGATCAGGATCAAACACTACAAGGTAGACATTGTCTAATACAGAGAAGGATGTGGCTGAACAAATGCCAGAGTGAACAGTCCTAATGACCCTCGTGTTAAGGAGCCCAGAGACAAGACAGAACAAGGCCAGGGCTCCAGGAAACAGCCCAGCACAGAATGTGTGCACACATGTGCATGTTCTCTGACAAGCTACACCCAGCCTCCCTCCGGCACACCAAACAGAGCCTCCCGCTGCCTGCGGGCAGGCGGCTTCGCAGAGGTTTCAGGTTCCCACTCAGAGCAAATGACGGTGTAGCAGCTACACACACAGCTTTAATTCCGAAAGCCACCACAGATGTGAGTGCCTGGTGTTGATCCCAGCACTTCTAAATTTTCTGAATTCCCTGCTTACTGAAGGGTGAAATTAGACTCACGCTCACAACTTCCAGCTTGTGGAAAGCAGCTCGGAGCAGGTAGCGGAGGGTATGGTGCACAGACAATAAAAGATGATGGTTGTGGGTGCACAGAAATATATTCCAGACTTTGTTGTAGTAAAGTTCAGACTGGGAATTTGCATATGGAAATTCTTTATGAAGGTATTCTCATTAACAACCTCAATTGCACTCTTAAGAGATTACAGCAGTTAGGGAGAGGTAAATGAGCTCTGTCAAAACAGGAACAGCTCTAAGTGATTCCCCCAAAGCAGGATCAGGGCATGCACTGTGGCAGACTTCCTCCATATTTTGGCACTGGCTAAGCAAATTTTGGAGGTGTTTCTCTTCTGCTTCAAAGCAAAAAGTCTGACAGCAGTTCTTGTCCAACGATGTAGAGTCTGAAAGAATTTGAGTCAAAGCAGTGTTGATGGAAAGCAAAAAAAAAAAAAAAAGTGTTAGGCTGTAGTTCAGACACCACAAATCATCTCCATTTCCCAGGTTCCAAGGCACGGTAGATGCCCCTTAACAGCATCTGAGCATCAGAGAGAATTTAGGATGAGCAGAACCAGGGGCAGGAGGGCTGATGCATGGGGTCACCTGCAGCAGAGGGCTTTGCCAAAGATGCAGCTTCCTGACAGAGCAATCAGCTTTGGATGCTGTGTAGCTGCAGTTCTGGGAGCCTTAGCAAGCCTGCAGCTCTTCTTCAGACAACCATATAAGAACTATAAGGCAGCTGTTTCTCCCCCCGTAAGTCTCATTCAAACATAAGCAGATATTTCAAGCAGAATCCTCATGTCTCAGAATCCTCAGGCAAGTCAGATTGCAGGACAAATGGAACAGTCAGAGAAGACCACTTAGGCACACATGAGGCTGGACACAGAGATCCTTCATAATGTACAGACTTGGCAATCACCAAGCAGTTCCAAATATTTACCAAGCCTTGGAGGTGCAAGAAGATGCATATAGATATACCTACCATAAAATCCACACACAAAACTCTCTGGTTTTTCTAATCTCCTGTTTCTCAAGGAAGGTTTTTCATACCTTACAAACCTCTGCAGTACTGGCCTGCAGGAAGTACAGTGGGTCTGGCAAGCATCAAGGGTTTATAGCACTGCAGCCAACTGCTTTCCCTGACCTCAAAAACTTTTCAATCCTGCTCAATTTCTGTTTCTTCAGTTAATCCCTGCAAGGAGGAAATAACTACATGGGTGTCCCGGTGTGGTACGTGGCCCAGCAGATCTCTGACAAGCCTTGCCCAGTCTCCCCCCTGTGCCACATTACTGATATCACTTGAGGTGTACATGCCTTCCTCTGCTCAGTCTGACAATACTCCATGCTTTGCTTAAATTGACCACACTTCTTATGAAAGGGTAAAGTTAGGATAAGAGAAGTCATAGAACCTGTTTCTCCATCTAAGTACTGTGAGCTGCAGGAAATGGGCGCTGTAGATGGATGTGGCTGATGAAGCTACATGGTTGTTGTAGAAAGGAACAACAGAGTTTCTGAAGTGCTAGAAACAGGCTGAGAGGAAACAGACCTGATGGTGCCTCTATAAGACTCAGAGCAACTACCATTGCAGAGCTGAGGAAAGAGATTTTGCACATGTGGGACACACTGTATTTATCATGAACAAAGAAGACTGTACCAGGGTGTGTGGCTGTACACTGTGAGGACAGAACTAAAGCCCTGTGGCTTCCACACCTGCCAGGAGCTTAGTTGAGATTTTTGTTTTTTTCAACTCTTGTTTTTTAACATTTCATCAGTGCTTATGTGTGGTGTTTTATGCTCTCAGGCTGCAAAGAAGCAGTCTTTGCTTTTTAAAAAAAAAAAAAACCAAAAAAAACCACAAAACAAAAAACACAACCATGTCAAAGAACCCAAAACCCCACCCCAAAAACCCAAACCCAACAGTCTGCTGAATTTTTTCCCCCTGAAATGGATGAATGCAAAGTATCACCCAATGACACTCCCTACCTCTGAATCCATCAGCACCCTTTGTGTTTCCATGGACATATTTTCCTTATAAAATCCAGTTCTGTCTTCTCTGCTGCTATGTAAAGGCTCAAACAAATGTCAGAAAACTGACTGACAGACTGTACAGGCAAAGCAGAGAACCTGATTGTATTCAGGGCTGTCAAGTGCACCAAGTAAACAAAAGAATAGATCTGTGTAATTTTTTCTCACCAGTCTCTTTCAAATACAACTCTTGTTTTAGACATTGCTTGTGAAGGAAAGCACAACACAATGTCAGTGTGGTTTAAATGTACAAAGTCTCATTCGTTTTGACAAATTTGTTTCTCTGATAAATTTTGTTATCACAATCACAACCATAAAGCCTGAACAACATTGTGTCCTTAGTAACTGTTTGAAAGTTTTTGCTTCCTAAACTTCCACAACCTTTTAAGAACCATCAAGTGCTATTGCAGTGCTCTGGTCTTGTCCTCTAAGCCTACCTCTAGCTCTTCCCTCAAGTTACCTCAGGCAGAGGCACAGCAGCCTCTCTATCTCATGTACAAACAGGACAGAACACTAGGATCTTCCAGGGTCTTTGCTCAATTTGCAGCTCCTTGCTTGATGAGTCATTGCAAATACACATATCTGGGTAAAGTACATCCAGGTTTTACAGAAATCACTACCACTACGGCTGGAGCTTTCAGCTCCCTGCTGCAATACAGGCTGTCTGCAGGGCTGACAGAGCCGCCCTCCTAGGATGAGATTTACTCTCCTGCCCTACCAGGGATCCTCAATCCAAAGGAGCAAGAGAAAGAGTTGCATATGCGGGTTAGATTTTAAATCCCTCTTGCTGACAGCATGATGCAGCTGCGCGCTGCAAGCACGTCTGACAGATATTGGACCCAGGGGAGGATCAGCTCTGAAAAACCTTCCCTGGGAAATTTTTGCTCCTTTTACTTCATTCTCTGCATTTCTTCTAACTCCCAGGATGGGTAATTTTCCTCAGCAAAAGAAACAGTCAAAATGGGGGGGAAAAGGGAGGAGAAAAATATGCTGCAGTGAGTGGGCAGCTGGGCAGGCACGGTGGGTGTAAGTTTACTTCCCAATGGGCCAGGGAAGGAACCACGGGCTTTGCAAATGCCACAGCCCGTTGTAGGCGCCATCCAGCCTCTGCCGTGGGGCAGTAATAGACACGTGGGACAGATTTGCTGTGAGCAAGACAGGAGGACAGGGCACAACACCTGGGAGCTCCCAGGGGAGGCACCTGGACAGGTAAAGGAGCTTTCTGCAGCGCTCATAACCTCTTGTGCAACTAAACCCGTACAGATCGCCAACGCCCCCGCAGCACAGCTTTGCTGTTTGCCAACAATGAAAACAGCAAAACACCAAGTACTTGCACCCCCAGCCTTCTCCTTGGTAACCCAGCACCTCTGGGCTGGGAGGGGCAGAAAGCGGCTGCTGGGCTGCCTGGTCATCGCCACCTCAGTCCATCAGCTCCTGTGTGCCGGGAAGAACTCGCCCTGCATCCCCCTCAGAACCTGCCACCCCCACCAGGCGGGGAGAGCGGCTCTCCCTGGCCACGCATTCCCAACAGCCGCAAGGACAGCCACTGGCACTCGCAGTACGGCTGTGCCTAGAACGCTGAGGGGGCTCTACATTTGCAGTCAGAGTATTCAAATTATTTTCACGTTAAAGGCTGAGTTCTTTTTCAGTTTGTATTTTTCCATTTCTACCCGGAATTCAGATTTATGTAGCATGTAACCGAAGGAGTGAAGGTATGTGAAGGCTCCAAATGCACAATGCAATACTATAATATAGCTCTTTGTTATGCTAATTATTTCTTCCCAGCTGCTCCTGCAATGAGAGCCAGCCCGACCTATCAAAGGGGAACAAAACCTCCAGGCAAGCTTTCAGTTGCAAGGTCCCCTTACCTCTGTGCTCGAGGGGCTGCAGCTATTCTGGCACCAGTAAACCAAGCCGAGAAGTGAAACAAAACAATTTAATATTGCAGCTCCACTGTTGCTGGGAACATGAGCTAGGAAATAAAAAGTGATACCCTCTTGACAGTCAGGTTGCTATGATTTACATTTTTCTCTCAGGTACCATCCCCCTCCACATGCATCTTCTCAGCACTTCTGTGCAAAGGGGAAAAATGAGGCAGTGTAGGAAAACATCCAGTCAAAGCTCAGAGGCTCTGCCGAGGTTCTGATTTTGGCACCCACCAGGGTAGGGCTGTGTGATCATGAAGGATTTTTAGTGCATGGGTGTCAGATTCATGATAGCCAGAAAATTCTGGGGTTGCATTATATAAATTGAAGTTCCCAAATAATAGTAGTTTTTTCAAAAAGGTTTCCTCTATTCACAATTAAAAGAATAAAATTATCAGCCTGGTTGCCTTTCCATTATTTATGATGATAGTCAGTTAAAAGACAGTTTGTCATGTCCCTGTGTTTCTAGACCCTAGAAATATGGATACTGATAGCATATAGAAATATTCAAAGGGGAAAAAGGAGCTTTGGCAGCTGGAAGGTTACTACTGGGGTCCACCAGCAGCTTGAGAGGCTCAGAGGATCACTGGGAAGGGAGGGCAAGCTTGATAGCTGAGTGCCTTATTTATAATGGTCACCGGTGAAATACCTCAAAGGCTGACATTACACTGTCATCTTTAAGCCTCAGTATTAGCAAACAGGCGCTTCCAATGGGTGGATAAATTCATACAATGAAAATCCTTGTCTCAGCCTGCATGCAGAGTAAGGAAAGTGATCTGACAGTAGCTTATGCCCTACTTGTATTTTAAGATTTTCTTCATGCCTGTGATGCTTATACAGGTTATTTTAAACTTTCTGTATTGGAGCAATCTTTCAATGGATATACAGGATTGCATTAACACTGTGTGCCTTACTTCTTCCTGAAAAGACAAAATGAGATTTGTCATCATGCCAGTTAGTCTGCTGGTAAGCCAGAAACCAATCTGTTACACAGAGGAAGGGGTCAAAGAAGGAATAATACATATTCAGCCTCCACAGGTAAAACATAGGCTGCTCAAGATTTACACAATTAGTCAAATTTTATTTTCAGGCTAATGCTAATTACAATACTAACAGTAATTGGGAAATGCTTTAGCAATACTTGTTGAGACTCACAGAAGATAAGTTTGAAGAAAACGATGCTGAAAGAACATTATACTTAGAATGTAGCAACACTTAGATTTATGTTCACTGTCTGATGGTTTGTAAGAACGATAAAGGACAACTGCATTTCGAGCCAAACCCACACTACTGTACTCAAAGAAGTAATTGGCCCCATGGCAGCCGTATCACTAAAGAGGATGAGGAGTCTGGTTAGTGGGACCTGCTCATAGACCAAAGTACAGAGGATTTTGCCCTGAAAAAGCAATGGATGGAGTGTGAAAAAATAATTACAAGGGCTTTTAGCATTTATGAAGGAATAGAGCACAGATTTTACACATACACTGAGAGACAAACCATTTTGGAGTTTGAGAATAAAACTGGATTTGAAAACAATCTGCTGCACAACGTCAACTCCCACTGGCAGAGATTTTTCCTTACTAAAAGAAGTAAATACAGACTAGCCAGTCCCACAAAATGTGGGGTGGAAGAGGTGGAAGAGAGGGATTGTCTTTCAAAACTTACTCTGATTAAGAAAATGAGGAAAAGACAAAACCAATAATAACCAAAGGTGTGGGTGGTTAGCTTAGAAATTTTTGGCACAATTTCTCGAAAAATCAATAGCACATCATCATCTCATGCCAGCTAAGGGTCTCATGACCCATCACCCAGCTGCAAAAATCTCTGAAATACCAGCCAGCAAACTGCTAGAGACCATTGACACCAGTCATAGTTCACGAGGGAAAATACTGTATTTGAAATAGAAGGCAGTGAGGGGATGGTAGAAGGATGTTGTGGGATCCCTCTGAGCTTGCTGAGCACAGCTGTGGCAGCTACAGGCCACAGTATCATGGAGGAGAGAAGACCACCAGCTACTGACAGTCCATCATCCTCCTCTGCAAGGACCTGAGCGGTTTCAGGAGGCAGACACAGACCCCCCCACACAGAATGATGAGCCTAGTGGGGTATTCCACAGGGAAAGCACCACTGCAGGAGGTAGCTGTAAATGGACTGACCTTGAGCAGACAGACCATTTATTGTCTTGCTGCAATCCCAATATGACAGAATAAATGCCCTCCACACTACACTGGAGAGTGATGCTGGATTAATTCATAAGAATTACTAGCTATAGAAGATGAGTTACTTTTCAAATTCAGTATCTCTCTGCTTTGGGGTCTTTCATTGGTGTTTGGGGTTGGTGTTTTCTGCTTGTGCATACTTCTGAGTGTACACACACCACCCATCTATGGCTCCTCCTCACACAACCTGCATTCCTCAGCAAGGGGAACTTGAGCAATAAAAGAAGTTAAAACATTTACCTTCCCGGCCTTTCAGCTGGAGCTGGTGAAAAAGCTTTGCATACTCTGCACCACTTCTGCAAAGCCAAGGAACTGAAACTCCACTTTCCCCCAGGTGCACTCCCTTCCTGGCAGTGATTTAAAGACTAGGAAGAACAACAATAGGCCAACTACAGCTCCAAAGGCAATTGCTTTCACATGATTATTACCCTG
The DNA here is from genome assembly GCF_014805655.1 of Passer montanus. Lineage (NCBI taxonomy): Eukaryota > Metazoa > Chordata > Aves > Passeriformes > Passeridae > Passer > Passer montanus. Next base: position 11,583,770 of record NW_024358722.1, on the reverse strand, counting down.
GAGTTTTATCTAACCTTCCACACCTGACCCAAGGCCCCTTGGAAGGCCTCTGACCCAGCATAGTAAACTTAGTCTGGTCTTAGAGCCACAGCTGCTTTGCTTCATGTTGTTTGGAGTCCAGAAAATGAAGGTCTCCTCCTAACACACCTCAGCCCCAGGGCTGGTTCATGTTCAGCCCCCAGAGTGGACTGGTTGGCTGGGTACTCCTCGTTTGTGCAGCCTTAAGCTGAGCAGGATTAGCTGCTGCAAAGGCACTCGGCACCCAGCCACGGCTGTGTTTACATTAGAGAAAATGGACCTCACAGAGACAGTTTGCAAACACCACAAGACGAACTTTTGTAAACTCCCTTGGTTTAGTCATCTTTCCCCATCTGTCAGAGAAGTTTAAGTGAGATTGAAAAAACACAGGAAATTACTGTGTATTCCAAGTAGTTGTGACTGAGCGGCTTGGCTGTTATATGGGATGTGGAAGATTCGCATCTCCTAACATTTCCAGCAGGATCCTTTGAAACACTTTCCTGGCTATGGTATTTTAACAGGCTCTGCGCACCCTGCCAGGAAAAACCTCTGGGGTGCTTCGTGCAGCTGTAGAAAAGCTCATACCAGTACTGAGGAGCCCAAATGGTGACCTCCAGAAAGCAAGGGCAGCCCCTGTCTTAGAGGTTGCGAAGCAAGGGATGGACAATGTAAAAGGTCAGGTCCCTTTGGGAGGCCTGCCTGTGAGAGTTGCATTCATTGAGTACAACACCAGATGAAATCCTTTACCTCACAGCAGTTTAAACCTTTCCCTGATGTGACTGACTCATTTGGTTTTGGGGTTTTTTTGTGATAAAACTTAAGAAAATAATGAGGTTCCTGGCATGAGTAAGCAGCCATTGCACTTGCTACACCTCTCGCTACACCTTTAGCTCAAGAAGGCAATGAAAGGACACAAGTCAAATGCAGGCTAGACATCACATTCACCTCTTTCTATGCTTCAGCCATAACTCTCTTATCACCAGATCACTCCGTAGTGGCAATCTGAGCTACAGGCAGCTGGAAAAGTCATTTAGGTGAGGGGGGGGTCACAACTGGCACAAGGCTCCAGAGGGACCACAGAGCAGCCACCTGGTTCCTTTGTTTAAATAGCACCTTAGCTCATGCTGTGGCTCTGGATCAGCTCCCTGCTTCCCCTGCACAAACCCGAAGGGTGGTGGCACACACCGTAGCACCCTGGCAGTGTGTCATGGTCATCATGATGGTAAGACACAAAAGGACAGATGGTAGATGAGGGGTGTAAAAGGAGGATGGAGGGCATGCAGGAAGGTGAAATGTGAAAAAAGTCTCTGCCACAATTTTGCTCAGGGGCGTAACACATTCAGGACTGAAAGAAGCACTTCATTTCTGTGGCTCAGGCTGTGGCTGTTTTCCCTGCAGAACCAGCTGCTCTGCTGGCACTGCACATCACTGCCAGCTGAGGCTGTCTGAGTGCTGAGGATGCTTCAGTACCCATGTTAAGCTGTTTCAACAGATTAGCTAATACAGTAAAAATAGTAAAATTTTACCAAAAGTAGTGAGTATACATGAAGCACAATGATATTATGCCACGTGCTTTGAAAAAGAAACATGACTTTTTAAACCCAAATGAACTTTGCATTTCCAAGTGAAATGTATTACCTAGATCCTGAAGATAAAATGACACTTCTGTTCCTAGCGACAACAAAATTGATGTGACAACAGAAACATTTTTTTCTGTTGCTGTTTGGCATGTGCTGAAAGGCACAGTACTTTATAGTCATACATTCTAGGAGCAAAGTGTCTTATGATAGAGAGAAAAACAATCTTCCTAGAGAGAAGCGCTTCTGTCCAGCTCTATCTGGCAGGTAGGCCAGGATCAAGTTCAGGAGCATTCATTTAACAATTATGTGGGGAACATATGGATGAAAAGCATTGAAATAATCTTGTAAAAGAACTATTTCTTGAAAATTTTTGATACTAGCAAAATGTCCTTAACACTGGAGTGTGCAGTGGGGAAAAGGCCTATAAGACTTACAGACTTCACATGCCATAAATCAAATTGAATTTGAGTCCATTCAGTCTAGCCCAGGATGGAGATCCTATCAAGGTCTATTGCTTTTCTGGGGATGGGACAAGGGTGTTTCCACCTCTCTTTTCTAATGTGGAATACCTCTGTCTCTTGTAAGGCCAGCAGTGGACTCCTGACTCCAACACATCTAGTTTCGGTATTTGCTATTATTTTGTGAGGCAAGGTCCAGAGAAAGGCATAAAGCCCCACTCATCTGTGAGCCAACTTTCATTAGATGGCATTTCCTCCCTTATAGACCCTGATGACAATAAGACTGTCTAGAGCTGTAACAGGTTAATTTCCAGATTAACCTATTAATCTTTAGTCTCTGGAACTAAAGAAGCCATTATAGAGGCCAGAGTAGACAAAGATCTGCTGATCCATCACTTCAGCTTGTGCAAATTGAACTGAGAAGCCTCTGCAATAGGTTATGTGTGCAGGCTTGTTCTGGAAGACCAAGGAGCCCTTTAGGGTCAAAAAGCTTTCAGCTCCCCAAAAGTGTTAGCTGATTTGTGGTTTGGGCAGCATTTGGCCAGGTGTTTTCCTTGGCTGTATGTGCAAGTGTACAGAGAATCAGTTGCTTCTCAGTGCACCTTCAGACTGTCCTAAATGCTCCTGAAACCCTGGCAAGGCTGAGCTGCCTCACAGACCCAGCCTGAAGTGCACAGTCAACTGCTGTGCAATCTCTAGAGCAGGGAGCAGTTTGATTAAGCGGCGCTTTCTTTGGTGAGGGAGGGGAACATAGGGGAAAGGACCCAGTAGCCATTGGAGATGTAAAATTAAAATGAATTTTGGTCATTTTAATAAATATATATCAAGGAAATTTCACTTTACTACAACAACACGTTAGTATACAAGCACCTAATATTTAAGCTTAAAACATCAAGCGTTTATCAAATATTGGAAAAGAGCAGACATTACTAGACTATCTGGATATAACACAAGAAAAATCAGTTTTTTAAAAAAATTGGTCCTTGTGGACAAATGTCTAAATGATGATCCTACTCATACACTGTATGAATGAGATCTATATTTAATATTATTATTATTAATAAAAAAGCTTTTGTCTTGGAGAAATCAGGTGGGACTTGTACTTTCTTTATTTGTCATTTTTCCCAATGATAACCCTTACAAACTTATCGGTTTACACTCACTTGACTTCATAAAGGTTATCATTGATTTATATCCTGCTGTGTTTGTGGTCACCTTGGCTGGGTAGATTTTTCCTGCGACCACCGGGCTTTCTGAAAAAGACCATACAGTCTGCAAATGAATTTTGCTACCCAAAATAACCACAGCTCAGGACTCCTCCAGCTGAACCCATGAAACCCAAAGCAGAAGGTCTCAGTCCCAGAGACCTGTCTGACTCCAGTGCCAAGCATGGGGCTGTTTCCCCTTGGGGACACTCATGCCCTGCACTGAGTGGCTGCTCCCCCAGCACAGAGGTGATTTTCACCCTTTGGGCAAGAAGAAAGCGGAGACGTCACTTGAGTGCAAGATGCTGTGGGAACAGGCAGCTATTTATGAGTCAGCTGTGGCCTGGATGTGGCTATTTTGCTGAGCACATTCTGCCAGTTGTTATGGGGAGTGTGGGAACTAATTAATTTGGTGAATCTAAGACTCACTCTTGGTCCAACCCCAGCTCATGTCTTCTGGGCATTTTACACAGCACACATTTGCAATCAATCTACCTAGGGATAACTAAATGTTGTTCTCAGCCACTGAAATCTCCAAAATGTTCTTTTTTAAAATTAAACCCCTTACATTCATTCAGATAAAACTGCATTTATCGCCACATTATTAATTAACATTGTGCTTTTTGCCTTCTTGTCTTTTTTAAATCAATGGCAAAAGTCATAGAAAACTCCCGCATGCTTTTGCAATCTAAAATATAGAAATTATGTGAAACAGAATAAAGTATAAAACATGCCACTGGGTCATGAACTTCATTATACGAAGAAGAAAAAAAAGAGCCCCAGCAACAGACAGTTGCCATAGAAACACTCAAGCATCGAATGCTTGTTTACAAGAGACATCTCTCTATTGTTTCTTAAATCCCTTCCTAAGGATGGCAAATCAAAAAGCAATTGAGCATCAAAAAGGAAGAACAGAGATGTTTGAATAGGAAGTTGAACTCAGTACTTCAAAGGTTAAAGGTTTCTAATAATATTGATCCACCCTGTGGGTTTCTTTTTAATCTCTGTTTAGGTTAAATCCCTGCTGTATCAGATTCATACTTAATTTTCACACTGGCAAAAATTAAGACAAAAAGTAAGGCACCAAAAAAAAACCTGTCTTGTGTAACAACAAACCTCATTAGTTATTACAGCCGAGGTGAAAACATGCAAGTACTTGAGCTGCATGTTTGATTCTGATTAAGATTCCATAAACAGGTTATTTCTTTATGCTATGTCCTATTTTGTCAGTTGAACAAGATGCTGAATACAGGAATTCAAGAGTATCACTACAAAACGTAAGGATGGTTTATTCCCAATCCATGAAGACAGTCCTTTGTCAGAATGAATACTGAGTTACAAGGAGCATATCATCCTTGCTGGTAGCATCAATTTGTTTACCAGACTTCTCATTCCTTGGTAAACATAATGGAGGTTCTTCTTAATTAATGGCAGACTTCTTGGGGGTGGGGATATGTAAAACGATATGTTTTCCCCATCTGGCTGATTGGCATTTTCAGCAACGAAAGCTCCACCATAACTGCATAGACTACAGTGCTCAGCAGTAATGCAACTGTGTTCTTTCTGAAGTCTCCACATTTATAAATAGCTCCTGATGCGGATGGCAGAGACACTTTACACAATCTGCTCTCCACTCTACACGTCACGTTTGTGGCATGATTGTACCATTAGTAGAAAACTATAAAAAATCCATTCAAAATAAAAATTTGGTAGAGAAGGAACATGCTGTGCATGCTTCAATAGAGCAAGAAAGATGCCTCATATTTTACTTCCTTTGTTGCAGCAGATTTTATTACTTGGTAAAGATTCCTTTTTCCTTAAGGATTTTTTCCAAGATTCACTTATGTTGCTCTTGTCATTACATCCAGTCTCAAAACAGTCATAAAATTTGCCTTTACATTCAAGAGCATGGGTGCCTCTTACAGGTTCACAGTTTAGGGTGATGCTTTCTCTCTCAGGTTCATTACCTCCATTCTTGTCATTAAATTTTGCCTTTTCCTGATTACTGTGAGACCTGCCATTAGTGAAAAATATTTCATTAGCAGGTAGCTGGTCATCATTTCTGTAAGAAGGTGCGCTGCCAACTTCATAATCCACCTGCTGGGAACAGCTTGGCAAAGAGATGGGAGGGGAGGAGGAGGAGGAGGAAGAGGAGGAAGAAGAGGAATTACTTTCTGTACTAGCATTAACAGAGTAGGGTAGATTTAAATAGTGACTGCCACATTCTTGATAGAAGCAGCACATGTGGAGCTTCTCATACTCCTCCTTTGCCATCCGAAGGCGTTTTCTGTATGGACAGTCCTGAGGCACAAACCACTCTTGTGGGGAGGTGCCACTGAAGGAGCAGGTGGAGAAGCACCAGTTGTTCTGCATGATGATCTCTCCATGGATTCTCTTCATGAGATTGTTGATGAGGACGGATCTGCGCAGGTAGACTTCAGGATCATCAATGAATTTCAGCTTTTCCAAAGACATGTAGAGAATATGGGCCCGCTCCTCAAACACAGAGATTGTCTAAAAATGCAAAAAACACATGATATGGAACTGAAGGCAACCAGTTTTGTTCCAGACAAGGAGAAAGGAAATTAAGCAAAGTATTCCCTCTGTGTCACTACTTTTCTGGTTTTTTTTCTGAGGCATCTAAATCTCTTTTTATTTTGAACATCCTTTGCCAGGGTCCTTTTTCTTGGCTTTTTCTTGGCCACAGCATTCCCCCATGTTTAGGGGGTAAGCAGCTGATCTTAGGAGGTAAGTAGCTGAGCATTACACCACAGAGGCAATTGCAGGGCAGAAATCCAAGGGGGGAGAGGTGAAATCCAGATGCACACATCTGGCTCTTTAATTACATTTGGGATTAGAACATAAACTTGTTGTGCAGTTTTGCTCCAGTGATGGCTAGGGGGGCCTTTTGTTGCAAATGGACCCAATTCCATCATCCCCCGTGGGGCTTCTGCAAAGCTCTGAAGCCAAGCAAGGGTCTTTCCTGCAGTGCCAAGGTTTGCAAGAGGCAGCCAGCAGCCATCGCCTCACACAGCAAGTGTTGGAGCATTTAATCTGCTGCCAGTGGAAGAGGCCCTCCAGCGAGGAGGTCTCCATTTGCCAGGCTCTTACACTGCTCTTGTGCACAGAAGTGCATGCAGGGAGGGAGGCAGGGAGAAAGCCATCTCAAAGCATCCCAGCATCTGGAGAGCAGCTGTTGGCCTGCATACTACGCCCTGTGCTCTACAGGACCGGTGGGAATGCAGATAGGCAGGGATAAGGTCAGGAAAAGAAGAGAGGATAGGGATTTGCAGAAATCCTGGCTCCACGCCCACAGATTCCATGGTCCTTCCAGGACTCCCTTTCTCAGCACTGGCAGCGTGAGCAGGTTACTGCCCCTGGGAGGCCCCGAATTCTGCACTGTAATCACTACCCTGGGAATCAAAATAAGAGAGGGGGCAATGCATGCTACTGTAAGCACTAGTAACTAATTTTCATTTTTAGTAAGAATTTCGTTGGCGTAGGAGGAGAGCAGCACAGCACAAAGAGAGACTGCTCTAAATCCCCCCATCTGTGGCTTGATCATTCTTCCCTTTTCCACATGGTTACAGCATTTTTGCAGAGTGGAAGTCGTAGCTATGAGGACTGAAAGAGCTTAAAGCACAGCTGCTTTTCACATCCATTCAGCTCTCCTCAGCCCTCTAGCTCTTTCCACAGCCTGGTCATGTCTGCGAGGCTTAGAACCAGCACAGTGCCTCATAAAAACAAAAATTGGCCATAATTTCATATGAGTTCACAGCTGAAGCTCGTTGTTAGAGAGAGTAATTTTCTATAATAAATGACTCATTTTAAATTATATTAAGCCTATAGGTTCATTTGCATCCTTTGTACCTGATGCAGCAACAGTCAGTGAAGCCATTAAAGCCTGGAGCAAACCAGTAAGCCTTGAACTGGGATTCTCCTGGAGATATGTACTGGAGGGACACCAGTAAGAACAAGTAGTCAAAGGCTTTCTTCTCCATGTTTGCCAACAGCCCTCTGGAGAGAGGCTCCAGGCCCTACCATCATACCCTCTATGAGACAAGTAATCTCAGAACATAACTCTTTAATGGGTGGCAGAGGTATAAACACGTAAGAAATTCAAGGAAACCTGGTGGGCATCCTCCCTCTGCCAGAACTCAGTGCTGCAAAGAAGAAAATGTATTTGGGCTCAACGGAAGAAATTGGTGACCCAGAGTTTCTGACGTGTTACACCTCTGCAAACAACAGCACAAAACAGTGGCTAGGTCTAGCTTACCAATGCCTCTACAACTGCTTTTTATTGTTATTAGAAAAGACTAAATAACTATTCCTCCTCTCCCTCTTTGTAAGGAAATTAATCGCTGATACAAAAATCCAACAATCTTGTAAAAAAAAAAGCCTGGCTAAAAACTGGGAGAGTGATGTGACATGTGTGAGACACTCACTAACCAGAGCACTTTTTTCAACACCCTTGGTGCTGTTTATTCACTGTTCTGGCAGTAGACCAGACATCTTCTGAAATTAACAATGGGACAATTTTTCATCTTTCTGGTCCAGGTACTTATTTCCAGACAACTCTACTTCTGGCTGAAAATTCTTTCACCTACTCTAAGGTCTTTGGGAACTGAGCTCAGCATTAATGCTTGCTTCTCCTCTACAGAAATCCCTCCCCTGTTGCCAAGAGAACATGGGTAGCACTGGACTTTCATGGGCCAGGTAGGAATCAACAAGATAAGGATGCTATCCTTAAGGATGAGCTATCCTTAAGTACTTCACCCCTTCATCCCGGGCATTCAGTTCCACACAGAACTGAGCCCTTAATGAAGAGGAGCATAAAATCTCACAAAAAAGGTCAGATTTCAATTTATGTATTCACTGGCCTGGGAAATATTTGCTCTAATCTCTCCCCTGGTAACTTTCACCAAAAAAAAAAAAATTCTTTCATTTATTAATCTGTTCTTTGTGAGTTATTGGCTTTTTAATAAACATGATTAAATACTGAGGGAACTTGTATTTGCTTTCCAAGTCATTCTGTTTTTTTAGAGGATCTGTAACCAGTGTGGGGTATATGGAACCTCTTACTATTTTCCCCTCTGGAAAGAAAGTTTTATATGAGTGGGAAATCTTTCACTTATGTTCTTCCATTTTTGTTGTTTAAATGCTGTTACAGATCTGTTTTTGTAAGCATGGCATGAACTAGCTAACAAAAAAATCTGAAAAGAAAAGTTATTCTCAGCATCTCCATTTGCAGCGGTTGTTAATGCAGAAACGCCTTTGCTTCTTTTGCAATTGATGACAATACAACAATAAATGTGAAGAAGTGACAACTGTTTGTTTCTGAGCAAACAGCTGGATCATTCTCCTAATTTCAGCAGAGTATTTCAGCCTTCTGGAAATGGGTCAATCGAGTGTTACTAAGCATCTGAAACTCAGGGTAAAAATAATGACTATTAGAAAACATACTTTATGTGTACAGCTGCTGAGTGGCGGATGAAAATCCTCTTCTTCCACATATTTCCTTTTAAAGTATGTGATCTTGGATGTTGTTACAGGATTTGAAATTCCCCTGTAATGTGATCCTGTGGGTAATAAATCAGATATGACAAATGACATGCGGTTTGCCGGAGGTTCTCCAAACAAAATACTTTTCATTTCCCTTCGCGCTACAGGAGAACGCCGCCGCATATTTTCGCATCTATTCGCGGCGATCAGAAATAAACCCTCTCCTGACGAGCGCCCGACCCGGGGCCGGTGTCAGCGGCGGCGGGGGAGCCGGGGCCGCCGCAGGGCGCTCGGCTCCGGACAACTTTGCCCCTCGGCCGCTCCGCCGATGCCGAGCGCCGCGGCACCGCGCACCTGCGGCCCCGCTCGCCCGCGGGGCGGCCGCAGCAGGGCGGCTCCCAGAGGGCGCGGTAGGCGGCGAGGTCGGCGGCTCCCTCGGCGGCGATGGGGCGGCCCAGCCGCTGCATGGGCAGCACCAGGGTCATCGCGGGCGCCGGCACCTGGAAGCGAAGCAGCGCGGTGAGCGCCCGCCGCCCGCACCTGCCCCCCGCCCCGCCGCGTTCCGCCCCCGCGGCCCCCAGCAGCCAGACCTCTGCGCACACGTATATTAAAAACATACGCATATCGATCTCACATAGACACGCGTTTGGGGTTTTTCCCCCCACTCCTTACGGCAGGAGAAAGAGCGGAGCCCTCTCCCACAAAGGGCGCGGGGTCCCCGGCACCGGGAGTTGCTGCGCGCTGCCCCCGGGTCGCCCCCGGCCCCGCTCCCGCCGCCCCCGGCCGCGCTCCCGCTCCTCCCGCCGCCCCTTCCCGGCCCCTGCGGCGCTCACACACCGGCACGGATCCGCTCACTGGCTTCCCATTTCCTCCCGGCGGCGGTGGCACGGCGCGCTCGGCACCGGCGGGGTGCGAGTCTGCCTGCCTGGGTGCGTGTGTCTGCCGTGCGTGTGTGTGTGTGTGAGAGAGAGAGCGCGCCCAGCAGTCCGGGATCGCGTTCCTTTCTTCTTTCTTCCCTCCCAAACGATACAGACAGCGGAGACTTAGGTAGTTGTTTCCACTAGCCCCGATCGGACTGAACTGGATCTGCCTCCAGTCAAAACACTGCGAGACTAAGACAGAAAATTGGCTCCGGTTTCACGCCGTGAGTTGCGGTCCCACCGGAGCCAAGCACAACATCGGCGGAGCGGGCGGAATATTAAGCAGGAGCGGGGACTCCGGGGCCAGCGCCGGGCTGCGAGCTGCCTCCTGCCGCGCCAGCGGGCGGGAGGGGAGGGGAGCAGGGGGGGAAGGCGGCAAACTTTCTGCGAGGAGCGAGGGATGAGTTCATAGTCACCTACTTCTTGGCAGAGGAGCGCGGAACAATGCGCCCAGACACGGCCCGGCCCCTCCCTCTCCTTCCTCCTCCTCTCTCCAAGAAAGCGGGATGTAGTTTCCCCTCGGCGCAGCCCTCCCGGAGGAAGGCGACGGCCCGAGCAGGCGGCAGGAAGGAGGGGCTGCAGGTGGGCAGGTGGAATTTCAGCAATTGTTTGTGTTAGCAGCTGAGCGCTCTCGAACAAGAGGAAAAAATAAACCGCAGCAGAAGAGGGAGGAAAAATAAATCGTTCACATCTGCCAGTTGTTTTCTTAAATCCTAGCACAAGGCTGCTACTTTATTAAGAAACGGCTTCCAGCGTGCGCTGTTTGTGTCTTGGATGCCTGCGTGCATGGATCTGCCTTGCCTCCGCACCGGGGCAAAAACGGGAGCTGAAGGCACAGGCAGCTGAGGTCCCCAAGCAGTTTGCCTCAGTAAAGGCCACCAGCCTCGCTGCAGCCAGACTGACAGGTGCCTAAACCCCTTCCTCAGAGCCAATTTACTGCTAATGCACTGCATTTAGCCCTCGGTCATTTTTCTTGCCACCTTGCTTTTCTTGGACCAAGAAACTGCACAGGGAATGGCAAGGCACTGGACTGGCTCATTGAAAGTTATCCCTGACATGGACAATATATATGATTTATTTCCCACACCTTTTCTTACCAGCTGAGTAGCAACACATGGAAGGAGTGGTCAAAACAAGTGAGTCAGTCTGCTGATGTGACAGCAGGGCTAAGAAGTGACCCAAGAACTAGCTAAAAAGTAAGATATTTTGTATCTGAAAAGATTACACCGTCATTAGAAAGCAGCAATGGACTCTTCTCATGAATCCAGATGGAGGAATCATTCACAGGGGCACATCAATCTTCTCACATTGGCAAGACGTCAACACTCAGTGTTTGTCCTGAGAGAATAAAGGTTGGAAGGAGCTCACTGCTACTTCTGGAAGTCAGGATTCCTTTGCCCGTAATGAATTCAACACCTCTTTGTGAATTTACTTTTTAAAATGAGAATCGGAGATTTCAAGTCTGACAGTGCTCATCTCACTGTATTTCCTCACAAATAGGTCTTTCTAAGCTCAAACAGAAGCATGCAGGAAGGAAGGAAGGAAGGAAGCGTTGGGATGCCTTCTGCACAGTGCTGCTAATTTATATTGAAAAACTCAGTTTTCTGGACAGCTACAAAAGTAAATGAACTGTTTCTGCTATTTACAACATGCAAAATTAATAGAGGCAGGCCAGTTCACTTCCATAAACAGCTACAGTCCGTGTACATTCTCCATGCTTCCAAACTGTATAAAAACAAGGCATAAATAATATCGCTTCCCTGGGAGAAAAAACCCAATCACCAGAAAACCAAAGCCCCAAACAAAGCTTGTAGGTCTCAGTATGTGTTATAAAGATTTAGAGGTGGTTCTCAGCTGCAAAATAAGTCCTATTTTGTGGCAGAGGAATTGTTTCAGCATACAGAAGCTGAGAATCAGTAATTTTAAAAGGCCTCGTGGCTCTGGGTGTGCTATTTGTTCCCTTTGGATGTTCAGAAGCACGGATTTCCAGCTGCTGAAAATGAGTGGGAAGAGAGCTGCAAGCACCCAGAACATGGGAAAAGTCAGCCTCCTCGAAGGTAGAGCAGGACACAGCAGAACTGTGAGCCAGTGTTTGCTGAGGAAGAGCTACCTCTCTGCAAACAGGACCTCTGGCACAGCTCCCCAAGAGCCAGCCTACTGCTTTTCCCCATCAAGGGTGGCAAAATCCATTCCTGAGCATCTTGCCAGAAGTCACACAGCAAATCAGTGTCAGCGCCAGAAATAGAACCAGATCTCATCATCCTCCAGCTGTAAGCCCAACCCATTTCTATTACATTATCTTATGCAATGGAGGGATTTCATCCAAAATCCAGTTGGTTTCAATGAGACTTTGCAGAACAGCACACACATTGTTACATTTCCATTAGCGCCTCTGGAAATAAAGGATGAAAGATGTACATTTGAACATACAATATATTTACTATATAAAATTACAGCAAAAGGTTGACACTTAGGGCTGGATTCAATTTTGAAAAATCCATTTGGGAGCCTTGTGTGGGCTTTAGTGGCATGGAAGCCAGGCACAGTTTTTTATTGAACCCAGTCCTCCATCCTTAGGCTACCAGAATTTTTCCATTTTGTCAGCCAAATGCATTCAGTGTGAGGACACCCCGAGGCATCTGCAGCAGCCTGAAGGTTAAAATGTCAAACTTTTTCCGTGTTCAGTTTCACACAGTAAGACGACTATACATTGCCACGCTACTCCATTTGCTGGGGTTTTCACTCCCTATTCCTCCAGAGCCATTATGATGTTAATGAGAGAACTGTAATGATGCCATTCACATTACAAAAAGCCTGATGCGATGTCAGAGAAAGGGGCTTTTTATACAGTTCCAGAATGCCTCTAAAAACCCAAACTTAAATATAAAATGCCCATGAGTATGAAGCTGCAAGTCTCACTGAGACCAATAAAAACAAGGGAATAGACTTAAGACGGCTATCCCTTGTTTAGCCCTGGGTTTGTACCCAAGTACTGCAGCAGGTTCAGTTTTTATCACATTGTGTGGAGCTTTCCACTGCATAACAACATGGCTTGAGGAGAGAATAGCATTTCAGAGCTGTGCTATATATTGTTAACATCTGGATTGCAGTGCTTAGGAAACAAAATTGCCATAGTTTTGGTAGCTGTTTTACCTTTCTGGCATTTCAGAAAATTTTCAATGCAGAAGCAATAAGGAGGCTGTGCAGACCCACTGTCTCAGGAAGCAATGACAGCTGGCAAAAGGAAGGGGAAAGGCACAAACACATACCCAGACTGATGTACCTCCCCTAAAAAAGACCCCGACTGTATCACCTGTAAACTAGTCCAGGCTAACCTCATTGTAAACTACCTGATCTTTATGGTTGATGCAACAAACTTTGGTGTGGCCAACGTAGCTGAGGGAGGCAGGACATCCTGTGGACAAGAGCGTCATGGAAAAGGGCATAAAGGCTCCCCTGGGAGAGCAGATAAAGGCATCGGGACGCCAGCATCACTGGCAAAGAGAGCAGAGCCATGCTGTAGAGACAATGGTGGAGTGATGACAGCTATGGCAGAACTGTGACAATCTCACATGGGAAAATAAAAGACTAGATGGAGGCAAATAAGGCAGACTGGCAGGAGGTGGCTTGGCTCTGACCACAGCAGCGGACAGGGAAGAGGATGTTGGGAGCTTGTGTTTGAATAGATCAAACTGGCTGATATGTCACAGGTTCAAGGAGGAGGAAGTTACAAACAGAGATAGGAGATAATGAGGGCCTTGACTAAAATGTTTATTGTTTGGACAGATATGTATGTAGCTATAGTAATGTTATGAATGAAGCAGTGGAAATGCAAGGGACACCTAATCACAGCACTCTGGGGCAGCCCAGTCACAGGAAATGAAAGCAAAGAATCAAAGACAATCCCTGCACTCAGGGCTTTGGAGGCAAGCTGAGTAGCAAGACTGCAAGAAGTGGAAAAGCCTCTGGAGTTGTCCATGATGGGTTTAAATTGAAAACTGAACTTCCCAAGAGACAGCCCATGGTTGGGAGATTTCTTCCTTCTCTTACTGGCATAAGATAGCGGAGGAGAACTGCATGCCAGTGCAGAGCAGTCCCTGGTCTGTGGAGAGGGAGAGTCCTCAAAGAGGCAGCAGGGTGAAGAGGGGAATGAGGACAGGTGCAACAAGACGGTCTGGGCCTGAGAACATGACGATTTTCTGTTTCTTCAGCTGTACCTCTACCAGAAATGTGTACAACACCATCTGGAAGCAGGATCCAAGGGCAAAACGAAAGGGTTAAGGCTGGCTGCAATAGCTAGACTGGTAGAACAACAGGTCTGTGTGCCAACAGGGTCAAATCAGCTTTTCATCCTTTGGAGGTACAGATAAACTATAGACCTGCCAAGTCTAGTGTTTTTCCCTGTATTTCTTGGCCCTTACTTCAGGGAATTTCAAGGAATCCACTGGGCTTTTTTCTTTTGCTTTCTTTTTCTAGAGCAGGGCTTACTCTTTGGTGGAAAAGGAATTAACTTGAAATCAGAAATTGATTTCAGTGTCAAGATACAGCCCTTTCATGGAACTTTTTCAAAGGTAGCTTCACTTAATTTCTACCCTAAGTTAGATTATGTAGCTCCAGGTGCTTAAGTGTGTCTTTCTCCAAACAACATTTAAAGCAAATATTTCTCTAATTTTTCCAACTCCCATATTCTAATTTTTTTTTCTTTACATACTTTTCAGTTGAATTGTTCCCAGAAAGACTTTATGGAGCTACTCTGTCAGAGTTCCCTGGGTTTCAGTGAAAAAAAAAAAAAAAGATTTAAAAGAAAATGTCCTTTTGGATTCTTAACACTTGTACTTTCTCCTGCTTTTGGTTTCTGTGAGGCAGAACAAGAGAAAGTTTCTGTTCTGACAGCAAAGATGTTTCCTCTCTTATTTCTTTGTAGGTGTATGTCACCTATCAGAACTCTTGGTAGCCAGTATGCAATGATCTCTTAAATGCTGGTTCTAACAGTTAAAGTTTTCCCCAGAATTTATGCAAATATATGAAAATGCAAGCAAAATTGCAATTTATTTTGCCACAGGGCTCTGGCAGATATGAGAAAAGGTGCCATCACATTTACTGCAGCCATCTCCCCGAGGCTGCTTTGCCTGCCTGGTCTGGGAGAACAATAAAGCCCCATGGTATTCATTTCAGTAAGCATAAATATTTTTTCCAGTGTTCTTAGCCAAAAAGTCTCATATGCTCTCTGCCTCCACCCCGCTGGTGGCTGCGTGGCCTTTCTCGACATAAAAAACTCTGTCCAGGATCCACTTAGCTCGGTGGGGGTTTAGTTTTCAAAACGCTCCAGTATCCTGAGGGCAAAAGGTGCAAACTGTAAGCGACAGCATCTCAGATTTGTTAACCTTTGTGAGGGGTTTAACACTGAATAGGTGCTCCCAGTGTTATTATTGGGACTGAAGTCGGAGAGAAAAAGGAGTCCCGGTAGTCAGGCGGGGCTGAGAAAAAGCAAAGCCCTGCTGTTACATCAGGAGACTTCCCAAATCACCCGGCAGTTCTCATCACTTGTTCTGGAAGAGAGGTACCAATTAAAACCGCTTCCCCACTTAACTTTCACTCCGGTGCACAGCACATGCATGTCACTGGCACCGTAAGTGAGATGGTTTATGGAGTTAATTATATTGCATTCCTCACTTTTTGTCTGCTCAAGAAAGTAAACAAAACAAACACAAAAGTGTTTTGGAACAAAGAGCGAGTTGTCTCCCACTTTGCTCTGTGCTACTTTCCACGAAGAATGAGAGCTATTGTTATTCTTTTACAAGTTTCCTTCTAAGGGAAATAAACACCAAAGGTAGGATTCCAAGGAAATGACTCACAAATATTGGCAACAGGCTCTGAAAATTGGATCCAGTCTTTGCAAAAGCCTTTAGCAGAATACTAAACCCTCTTATTGCAAAATAAACTTTTCCCAGATGAGCTCCACATCAGCTCTGCGAGTGTGTGAGAGTGTGTGTGTGTGTGAGTGTGTGTTTGTTTGTGTGTGTGTGTGTGTGTGTGTGTGTGTGTTAGCACTCGCAGACAGGAACAGAACCCATTTCTCACGTCTCCCCTTCTTTCTTCCCTCTGGGGCACCGCTGCTGATGCCATTTTTAGCTGGAAGCTGGAAATCTTTAATAAGCGACTGAGTCATGCTCGGGAGAGGGAGGGGAAGGGATGTGCCTCACCTTGCCGAGCTGCAGGCTGCCCGCCAGCCGTCCCCACCCAGAGACCCCCGGCAGAGAGGGCCGGGCAGACGATCTCCTACAAGAACTGGCAGGAACATTTATCCTACAGCTGTAAAAACGAAGGGCAGAGCAGAGAAGGGATTTTTTTTTTCAATCCCCTGATGCTGAATCAAATTCAGCAGGGCAAGATCAGCCTCTAATAATCTGTTTTCAGTCACTGAGTTAGCCTTTCAGATGCGCAGAAGGTAACCATGCACCATGACTCATATTTTATTTCTTAATCAGGAATCCCAGGAACCAGGAATGCAGACACTGAAAAATCAGACAGCTGAGCAAAATCAGTGCGGCAGGATTACCATCTGCAAACAGAACAATCTACTTTGCATATTTATTTCTCAGCTGTTTAAAATTTTGAATCATAAATGCATATTCTGTATCACTTGTAATGCATACAGTCTAAATCGCTCGCACTTGCTCATGTTGGTTTGGGGGGGTTGTTTGTTTGTTTTGTTTTTGACGATTTAAATCTGGTTAGACAAGAGCAACAGAAATTGCAAACCTTACACAGAATTCCTTTGTTGCTGGGTTCTACTTAGACAAGCCTATTAAATGAAAGAAGCTGGTCTCCTCATTCATTTCCTTTGCAAATTCCTATTTAACCACTCCAAATCGAGATGAAACAAACTGTGATGCTGGTCCAGAGTCAGATTTTTTTCCTTTTTTTTCAGAAAGTCCCTTTACAGTGTGCCTGAAAGCAACTGGCAGCCAAGTACCTACTTAAGACTCTAAAGGTTGCATTAGTGGAAGTTTTGCGTCTGGTTCAAGGCATTGCCAGGTAGTTTCTAAAGCCTGTAATTCACTAAGTGTCCAACAGAAACAGCTTCCAACAGGACCTCTAAGTAAGGAACGATGTTTATATAGACTGTCTGAGACATTTGAATTGTGCTGAACTCCAGCCATCGCTCAACCAGTTATAACCAGCTGTCAGGGCTGGGAAGGAAACCAGGATAAACCAGTGTGGTGTTGCCTTCCCGAATCTGCTGGCAGGGTGGCACAGCAGGCTGGGAGGTAGGAGCTGCTCAGACCCCACCTCATTGCAGTGTTAGTGGGTGAATTTTAATATTCATCATTGCAAGGCTGCTCATTTTAGTGACAGAAAGGAGGGATCAGCTGGGAAGTGGCGGCCGCTGCAGGGAAGGCAATGCAGAAGGATAAAGCATGATGGAAAACATTTAGAGACCCACAAGTCAAAAATCACTGTAATCACTTTGGCTGCCCCCTTTCTCAGCCTTTTGTTGTGCTCAGCTTTTTCCACTTTCCGGAATCCTCCTGAAGCAGCCAGAGCAGCCACAGCCACAAGAGGCCAGCCAGGATCCAATCCTGCTCAGGCACCACTGCTTCTACCCCTCTATGTTCTGTTTTTATCTGGACTACAGAAAATATCCCTGATCATCTGCCTGGCTTGAGGCACCTTCCAGGAATGACTCCCACATGTTTTGTAAAGATTAGGCACAAAAAGTTTAGTCACAGGATAAAAATCTCCCAGCCACAACAATGTGGCACAACTGCAGTGAGGAGCTGGAAAGAGAATGGAGAGAGCCCACCTTGCTATGGGACAAGGGGGCTTGATTTAAAAGCATATTTTAAAATGCTTTCATTCCATAGTAAGTACTTGCAATGCCCAAGAAACATCTTAGAAAAAGAGAAATGTTTAAGTAATGACAAGATTATAAAATTATAATACCTGTGCTGTTGAGTATCCATTTCTTATGCACAAAGTAGCTCATGAGGCAACCAGGCAGCACGTGTGACCTGCAATCAGCAGGAGATGCTTTTGGCAGGGATGGATTAGTCATTCACCCCTGTGCTCTGGTGACATCTCCTCTGGGAAAGGTTTTCTGGGGTAGCCTCAGAAGCTGCAGTGCTAAGAGAACATACACAGTTTTGATGCAGAATTTCATATTTGACTGAATCAATTTTGATGCAGAATTTCAGCATTTGGGTAGATTCTTACTTACATGACTTTGCCTATTCACTTCTCAGTCTCCTTGCCAGTCTTCCTGTTCTCAGACTTCAACTTTTACAACCCATAAGAGCAAGCAAAAAAAAAAAAAAAAGATCAATTTAATCAAAATATAACAGGCTTTTTTAAAAATTTTCAATTTACACTGCAGACCCAAAAATATTAGGTTTTTTAAAAAATCAAGCATTTTAAATTCAGTTTTGACTTTAAGTTTAATCTATTAATTTAATTGCTAAGGGAAAAGTAATCTCTAAATATTTATATCATATGAAATAATTATGCAACCACTGTCCTTGGACAGATAATATTCTGCTAAGATCTGCATTCAATTATTTAACTGGTACTACAGATGATTCCTTTTAGTTGAGCAGTAGCTTAAAAAAACTTGAAGTTGTTGAGAATTAATTTTCAACTAGAGAACTGTTTTGAGACGTGTGTCTGCGTGGAGGCTGGGAATTGTAGCTCTCTGATCCACACCAGTGGTTCTTTCTCCAGCACTCACAGTTGGTTTTATTTACCACTTCATTTTTTAGGAGCTCTTTTACTGCCATGAGCAGGGTCTGTTTCTAAGGACAGTGCAGTCCAGTGTGGATGACACTCCCAGGGACCAGGAAGGACCAGGTGTCCTGGCAGAGTGTCCAGTGCATGCTCTGGGCAGGAAGCGCAGATCCAGGTGTGTGTGGAGAAGGGGAACACATGGGTGTGCTCCAGCTGGAGCAACCCAGCTCCCTGCAGGATATTCCCCCTGCTCTACACAAGTGAAAGGGGTGGAGGAAACCAAGTGCTGGGCCCCTCACTGATGATGAGAATTTATTTTCCTCTGTCCCAGGCCAGGGCAGTCTCCAGTGTCCAGAAAGGAAGACAGCATTATGCGTGGGAGGGACAGCATTTTCAGAGCAGGATCTGGTGCAATGGCAATTACCCAAAGCTGTTCTGCTTGTCTGCTCCAAAACCTCCTCACAGCTCCTGCACAGCTGTGTCAACCCTCTTGTTTATCCACATGGTGTGTCCTGGACTATATCTAAGCTCCAGGGACTGGGAGATGCCTAAGCTAAGTCCTGTGAAGTTTTCTTACTGCTATGAGTAATGGTTGGGGACAGGCAATTGCTTTGGTTTAAACAAACCTGCGCAGCAATACTCACAGTTTCAATGAAATGCACTACTCTCCAAATTTAAGAAAAAAACAAAATAAATGAAAAACCAAACAAAAAACCCCACAGAACAAAACAAAAAATAAACAAATAAACCAAACCAAAAACAGAAAAAAGAAGATATGGAGAAGCAGTTGTGTATTCCTTTATATTTTCAAGGTTTTACAGTATATTGATACTCACTCCAGTGTCCATATCCACATTCACCTACATCTGCAGCAGGAAAGACACTATATCCAGTCCTTCTCAAGCATGCACTCTGGAGCAGAAGAGTGACTCTTTTTTTTTTTTGCTAAAAGGAGAGAAATTTTTAAACTTCAATATCAGTTCATCCATCAAACCACCAAGAACAACCAAACAATTATCAGCTTCAGTTCAATTATTCAGTTGAATCATTTTTGCCATTGCAATGAAATTGCAGCATGAACTCTAAAATAAAATGTAGGTCTCATGTTAAATCTCTCAAGTATTTTTTGGCTCCAGCTTAGCTGCTGTTCCATGATAATGAATCAAAGATTCATTTCCCTCCCCTGTCTACTTGTTCTTGACACATTCCTGCTCACCATCCCTCTCAGTTACACATGCTCTCTGCTTTTCACAAAAGGAGGAAAAGACTTTCCTCTCTCTGCTTCCAAGGGCCAGACGGTGCCATTCCAGCTCCCACTGAGCAGCTCCTCAAGCTCACCTCTCTCCATGGATGGTTTCACTGAGCCCCGTGGGGCCGCTCAGCCCCAAGGGAGCTGGCACAGCCTGGCCTCCAGAAGGAAGGTCCAATCAGCCCAAAGACAAAAACAAGCTCGCAGCAACGGTGCAGGGCACGGCTCCCAGAGGCACCAGCCCAGCCTGGGGACAGCCAGAAGAAGGTGCCAAGTTTCTGTTACATCCCAGGAGAAGTTTGCACAAGGTTACTGGAGGATTACAAAAACTCTAAGGGAGATTCTTTGGCAGTTCTGTGCTCAGGCAACTTATTATTATGAGCTTGGGAAATATATCCTAGCTGTCTTCTAATAGGAATGCATGGCAACCTCTGAAGGATTTATCATCTTAAAAGAGAAATTACAACAGCTAAAAATCTGGATGCTGAGAGATGTACCATTCAATTACAAAGCAAATTATATGGGTCTCCTGTGTGTGGTTCTGCTCTCAAAAATCATCAGCAGCTTCCTACTACTTTACAGCCATGTAATTCCTTTACTTAGAGAAGCACACAGTAAATCAGAAATAAGAGGTCCTCAAGAATATCTCAGCACCAATTCCAGATCTGAGGGGCACAAAAGGAGTTTAAACCCAGCAGAGCATAGCCAACAGTTGAGAAATAAGTCGGTAGAAGTTATTCTGGGAGCCAGAGGGTTGCAGTAAGTTAAACTGTGTACTATGTTTGTTGTCTGAAATTATTCCAAAAGCAAAATTATTCCAAGAGAGAAGGATAAATATCCTAGAATAATCCAAACCAAAAATCAAATATAAAAGGAAGAATAATATTTCACTGGATTCCAAGTCCATGTCATCTTGAAGGAATTAATTTCTCCTCCTTTTGCAATTTCTGTGAGGTTAGTTTCGGCATATTTTGGCCCTTTGCACTGCACCTCATTGCCCAGGTTTTGCTCTCTATTTGTTTCTAAGGACTGAGACTGGAGGGGAAGGCATTAGGGGAATGCAGGGAATCTCAGACAGGGCACTAAAATTGAGTTACTCAGTTTACAAACTGTGTATGTTTTGAAATACAGTTGATTTCACCTTCCAAAATCTAATCCCAGTAATACAGAGCACATACTGTGTTTCAAAGTATTCTTGGACAAAGGAAGTACTCTCTTTAATAGAAGCCCAGAGTTAAATATATAAATTTTAATGCAGATTTTGGAAAGGAGGTTCACTCTCAGGCCCACTATACTCTGTAGCAGGGCACTTGTTGGCCTAAGTATGATTCACCCAGTACCACTTGAGCCATTACACACACAGAGGTGTAAATGCTACAGCTTGTAATAATTTCAGAGTTTCTGGAGATTCTTGGTATGTCAGGTCCTTGTCTGTCAGTGTGCTGAGAACTACACACCCACTGTGAGCCTTAAATGAAGAGTAAGTGCATAGTTAAAGAAGGTACAAATAAACCATTAGCTCTCTCAGTTTAGCAAGAATTTAGCTTCAACAGGTAGCATTACAAAATCACTGCTGCTCTGGAGGGCTGTCCTGATGCAAGGCAGCACAATGTATCTGGAATTTTAAGTCCAATATTGAAAAATTTAAGCACCCATATAAAGCTTGACTTGCATATTTTTTTTAATCTCTGAAGTAAATACATTCATAGGCATTTTAAAATTTGCTTATTTTAAAGGGCCTTCTCTGATTCAGCTGATAAAGTATCCCACGCTAAATGTGGTTTAAAACAACAAAATGCAACCCCTCTGAGCACACAGTAACTTATATTTGGGCTTCAGCTGGCTGACACAATGCTTTTTACTTGGAGAAATTCAAAGGCAAACAATTCTAGTATCTGTAAGGCATCAATCTTCCCTCATATTTAGGCTGCCAAGGACTTTCCCAGTCATGTCCCTTTTCCCAACCTTTAGCTATATTTAGAAATAAATAATCAGAAGAACTTACAGATATGGATATACCTATCTATGGAAAACAGCAAGTCTGGAAACCTTCTTTTCATCCAGCCTAACTGAAGGGCTTAATAAATTTGTTTGGAATTATTCTGCAAACCAGCAGATTTTTTGAATTTTTTGAGGCAAGAAATCCCCAACTTAATCTAATGTAAGTCAATGCAAGTTAGTTAAGGATTTCTTTTCTTGCTTAGTGGTTATTTCCCTGTACTGATGTGAGGGTTACTACTAAAATACATGGGCCAGCTACTCCTCCTACAGGTCAACACGCTGAGATCTCCAGTGGTGAGAAAATGGTTCTGGTGTTTCAGAAGGTGGCATATTTTTTTATAATGCCCCAGCCCAATTACAGGCACCAAATTATTTCTGGAGGCAAAGCAGCATTTTCTGCTACCCCTTGCAGAAGAGAAGAAACCACGATTTCAACTGTTTGTATTCATTAAAGATCCTCTCACACACTTCATAACAGTAGGTTCTTTAACCCCAAGGCTTTGGCCAAATTCCAACTCAATTACTGTCTACCTGAAAATTCTCCCATTAAAGTAGGATTGATGGATTTGTCTCCTCCCTTAAACTGGCGAACTGCAAAGAGCTTTCTAGGCTTCATCTTCAAACTGGCTGATTTCAGGGTTAGGTTAGGAACATCAGCACACTCACATGACCCAGGACTATACACCAAAATTAGTACTTGTTAACATTTCAAAAGGACATTATTAATTAATTA
Organism: Passer montanus; assembly: GCF_014805655.1. Classification (NCBI taxonomy): domain Eukaryota; kingdom Metazoa; phylum Chordata; class Aves; order Passeriformes; family Passeridae; genus Passer; species Passer montanus. Next base: position 11,561,380 of record NW_024358722.1, on the reverse strand, counting down.
ATTGATATGAAAAGCACAACTCCACACTGTATCAAGAAAAAAAACCAGAAAAGATCACATGCAATAAACTTGCTGAGAAATCCACTGGCAAATGGAGTTAGTGGATACAAGTGAAGACTGAAGATCTAACTGCAGACCAACATGATGTGTTAATATTGTTTCAGATCCACCCCTGGGATAAACAACAACATTCCTAGTTTTAGTAGAAGGCAGAAATGCTTGTCATCCAGTGGCTACATGGGCTATAAATTAATTGAATCACTTTACAGCTTTTGTTCTTTGATGGCAGCATATGCTGGGGATGCTTGATTTGGTTTGTCCAGAATGACAATGAACAGTTGAAGACATGTCTGCCTACTGAGAAAGCTTTCAGTGAAATGTTCTGCATAATTAGAGAGGGTAGGATATGCCCTTGGAGAATAATTCCTTGAAATACTTCTGGCAGTGAAAGGTTTGCCTAAGGGTGGATCACCCCATTCCATGGAAAAACCAAGAAGGGAGCAGTGCAGCAGGTCTGTGAGATGTGCAGTGGTTCGGATACCAGCATCCTTGGAGCTTTACAGGTTGTCTGGAAATGCCTGCTTCTGATTTACCTTCAGTAATTGCTCTCTCTCAGCTTCCTAGTGGTGCTGATGCTCCCACGTGGTTGCACACAGCCACCCTTCCTCCCAAAGGGCTCCCCGGGGTCCAAGCACCAGCAGCAGCAATCCTTCTGCTCTTGTGTCAGATGGCAAGGGCAACTGAGGATGTTGAAGGGGGTCCTGCTGTGGGACAAGTATTCTGGGAGTGGAAGATGGGGAAAAAAAAAAAAGAGGGAATGTTGTTGGAGGCTTAGGAAAATCCCAAAAATAACATCAACTGTATTTAAAGGACAGAATTTTAAAATATGACATTGCTATACATTTTCTAATTGATTTTTTTAAAGGATGAATTATTATACTAGAAAAAAGTAGCCCATCAAAATGGCTCTCTGGTGTTCCAAAAGTATGTAATCCCGCTTCTGCCTGCACCTATGGATTTAACTTTTACCAACTTTTACAAGATTTTTTAAAAAAATATGACGAGAAGTGCTTGGTTACATTCCAATAGGCAACAGTCAGCAGTGTAAAATGCCTCCATGCTCAGAACAGCTTCCTCAGGTAGTGATTTCCATGTCACATTTAGCTGAGATCAGCACGGATTGCGGGGAAGGACAGCTCAGCTCCAGCTGTGCACTCCCACCCCCCTCCCTGCGCTGGCACTCATTTAGCTTCCAATTCACTCACACTGGGGAACTGATCTCACTGAAAACTAAAGAAGTCTTTTTAGGTTTTATCCTGATCCTTCAGTGACTCTTGCTGATAGTAAGCATAACTGAAAGACTGCAGAACTAAGGTATTCAGCAAATGTATTTGGCATGTTTAAGCATAAGCAGAAAAGCATTCTTCTGGATATAATACCATGGGCTGCAATTTCCATATAGTAATGCTTTACAAAGTACTTCATGCTATCTTTCAAAGATGTGCACCAGTTTCACTGATTAATTTATTAGTATGACAGGTCATTTACTGCCTGGATATATCAATGACATGGAAGACAACAGGAATTTTAGCGATGAGAATAAGAATGGCAGTGCTGTGGGTGACAGTACTTTGTATTCGCTGGCAAGCCCCATGTGAAGAGGTTCAGTTAAAAACCCAGATGAGGAGACACAGAACGACTCCATCAGAGGTGTCTGCTTGGCTGCACGGTGACAGATGGCAAAGGCTGAATGGTTAATGCCATTTCTCAGCCTGCTGGCCTGGCTTGTGCTCCCAAGTGCTTTATACGGTCTCAGGAAACTGCAGCAAGCGTGTGTGATGATTTGCCACTGAGGCTTAGTAAGATCTAGCTACATATTCATGACCTTTAGCCTAGCTGACTGATTTGGAGCTTTATCAAACAGCTGATTATGTGGCTTTTCCTTTTCCTGCCTATTTTTTAAAAATATAAATATGAATGAATTCTGCATTCTGTATCTCCCTGATTTCCTAAGAATGCCAGACATTTTGTGGTGAAGGCATTAATTAGCAAAGGCTTGTGTGACTGATGTTTTAGTCTATCAGTACTTTAGGTCTCTGCAGATGAAAATGCTGTGGTATCATGGGAAATGTGTACTTAACTCTAACAGCAAATGGAGGTACAACACTGGTCTCCTTTGGCATGTTTAGGCCTGTTCCTTTTCTGAACTGCTGAACCACTGCAACAAGAACTGATATCACAGGATATAACTTTAGATTTGATTACTATTATCTCTTATACCCACACTCACTACATGTGTAAAGCTCAGTCGGCCTGGCATTCTGAATTTCTGTTTGCAATTAAACCTTAATTGCAAACAGTGGGTCACAGTGGTTGGACTGCCTTCATCACAGTTCTTGAAACCAGGACTTTCTTAGACAGGAATGGAAGACGAAGTTTTCTTACTTCACACTAACAAAATTAAAAGCAGAATATAATTTCTGCATAATGCAATGAAATAATATGAAGGGCTATGAGGGGAAATTTTATTCTGCCTCTAAAATATACATATTAGTTCAACATGATCTTACACAATTTGACAAGAGGATTTTCATTATTAATAAGATGAAATGTAAGGCTTCTAATTAAGTGGAAAACAAACCAGTGTAAACTACAGACAGAACACACAAACCTATTAGGTTTTAAATTTAATAATAAATCATTTATCTGAAAGCCAGCTGACTTGTTGCATGATGTTACTTGATGAGGTTTTATTTAATTTCTGCAATTTTTCTTTCATCTATCCTTACTATTCTTATACCAAAACAACAGTAAGTTTGGTTTTTTGAATCCCTATGCTGAAATGCTACTCAATACAATTATCAGGTAACAAAATGCCTTAGCAAGAGTCTCATTCATTTGGGAGGGCTAATTTACAAGTAAAATGAAATGTCTAATATGAATAGAACACTAAATTAGAACTGCACTGTTGGACTGTAAAAACAAAAATACTAGATTAAAAAAATTACAAATTTCATCTGGAAAAATGCTAAATAGCCCTTGCCCACAGGAACCTTCAGAACCAAGTAATTAATGACTTCCAAAGGATTTAAAATACTATCGAATGTGGAATATGCCACATGAAGACAATTGCTCAGAGAAATCCTTCAACAGGTAAAGTATTATCTGCCTAAAAATGATGTAACTTGGCTCTGTCTGAAGCAATTAGTGTTTCATAACAAACTAATTACCAACTATGAGCATTACACATAATTCTGAGCATTACAAGTAATTCTCAGTTACTTGTATGAAGCATGAGTACATGCAAGGTACCACACATGCAGCTGAGGCTGTGTAGTGACTCTTTTCTGTGATCTTTGTGTAGAAAGTGGCCGTCCATAATTGGTGACCAACTATCGATCAACAGATTCTATTTCACTTATTCTGCCATGTTCTCACTGCTTCACAAATCCTCATTTGAAAGTGAATATTTTTCATATTATCACCTGTTAACAGATCTCATAATCTAGAGGCAGACACTCCTGGGTTGCTATTTTTTTCTGACAAGGATAGACAAGAATACTGAAGTTCTTGTGACACCTGCTAGAGAATATGGTCATAAGTGCTCCATTCAAAGTTTCTCAAACACCAAATATGTATTGTCTGCACATGGAATGCCATGTTATTTTTAGCTGTACAGCCTTTTGAAAATGCTAGCCTTAACAGCAGCAAGTACCATTTTATCTTATTAGCAGGAGTTCTATGATTTGCACGGATGGTGAGGGTCCAGAGAGTCAGGATTATACAGCAAAGAAATGTACCCCTCTCTCAATTTTCATCTGATAAAAGTCACTGGGCTATGCTCCTTTCATCTGCAGAAATGGGAAGAAACAATAAAAGCATTTTATACTGTGTTCCCATGTTTAGGATAGGAAAAAATGCTTTAATGGTTCTAACAATTATTTTTTCATGTATGCTGTATATTCAGACAATTCCTAAAGCTGATCTGCCATGAAAGTCCAGAAAGATTTTTCCTATTAGGTATCACAAAAATCATCAGAGGACAGTACAGAAGATCTAAGTTGGGTCACAGTAAAATTATCATTTTTACTTGTGGCAAGTGTTCTTTCTTGCTTAAATCAAACCTCAATTATTTCATCCTACTTATTCTTTAGAAAGCAGAAGTTTAGTATAAATATGTCAGATGAAATCTTTTCTGAGAAATGCATGTGGGACAAAGAAGCAAAGAACCACAGATGACCCCAGAAGGAAACTGTATAAAGTCAAACAGGATGATCACCTGAGTGTGTCTTTATTTGCCAGTATACACATCATATTTGTTAGAACATTGTCACACTGGTTAATTTAAAATTCTCTAAGCAGAAGGTTCATGACATCAACAAAGACTGTGGGGACAGAAAGGGAACCGGGAAAACTTAGGGAATTTGTAAACAGAGCCAAAATGTGTGTGAGGGCTAGGATTACCTTGCCAAAATTAAAAAATATTTTTTCTTTAATGCAGACAGTGGTTCCAAAGGTTGACCAAACATTGCTATCTTCTGAACAGTGAAGTCTGTTTTTGTTTACGAGGTAATGAAATCCAAAGGAAAGTGACAACAAAAGGTTTTAAAAGTGATTTTTCCTTTTTTTCAAATACTTTCCAGCAATTAAATTCACATGCAAAAAGCTGATTTCACATACAGAAAATACTTTGAAATATCCAAAGTCCTCAAACTGACAAAAATACATTTCACAGAGATAAACAAAATACAAATCTACAGCTGCAAAGTTTCAGATATGCAAAATGACTATTTTAACGTTGTGACAGATCCAAGGTTTGAAAATATACTACAGCATGTTTCAATCAAACTAACATGGGACTGAAGCTACCTGTGCTGTACAGGTAAATACAACTAAAACCAGCTGGTGGCATTCTGGCTCTCCCCAGAATAGCAATGGGATGTGTGAGCTGAAAGTCCAAGGCTTTTTACAGAAAGAGAACTGACAACATTAAACTGATCTTGCACACTGGAAACCCTCAAGATTAATATACAGTAGCACAAAAATGATAAAAGTAGTTTTTTGCTAGGTAATAAGAAATAAACCAAAACAACAAGTATCTGACAACACTCAACTGGAGATACTGTAGATACAACGTGACACTTAATTATAAATCCCTCTGGGGACTGAGAGTCTGACACGCCATGTGCAGATCTGCACATTCATCGCCAGAGCTCCTGCTTTCACCTGATGTGGACTGAAATGCCATGAAACGTATGTCTTCATCTGGATTATAATGACAGTTTCAAACAAAGTTCTCAGGCTTCAATAAGCTGCATAAACAGCTGCAAACAGTCATTTGCTCTAATTATGTTACTGTCAAAATGTAAAAAAAAAAAAAAAAAAAAAAAAAGGATTTTTTAGAGGAATTTTAATTACTGCTTATTCAATTTAAAAAAGAAACAAAAAAGAAAAGCAGCTCAAGGAATACTGAAAATCTGTGTGAATTCAGTCACAGGCTTTAGTTAAGGGCACCAAGGTTCTGTACAGAAATGAAAGTATGAAAACAAATACAAATTCAAGAAAGGAAATAAGCACTGATACTTCACCTCTAAAACATTTAGCAAAAATGCCTTTTGTTGTGCATATAATTAGGATCATGGTTGATAACACAACTGCAATGTACCTACTTTCTACAATCTTTGAGTGATATATAAAAATAATTCTATGACTTCTGAGACAAACAGGACTTGCAAATATAACTTATTCCCATTAAAACTGTGCTTGGTGTCTTAGATGTTTAAGGCTAGACATGCATTGAAATTTAAGGAATTTCAGGTTGAAACAGTAGTTGAAAACCGTGTTATATTACAGAAGTTGTACAATGAAGGGACACTGGTAGGAAAGGTACATATGATGCAGCATCAGTCCGTTCCTGTGAGACCAGCATACGCCAGATAATTATTGTACAACATCAGGACTTCAGACACAGGAAAGCCAAATCTATTCCTAAAGCAGCACACTTCAGATATAGGTAGAACATGGTAAACCAAGCTAATCTGACAGCACTTACTGACTGATATTTTTGTTTGTGATAGGATTTTGATTAAAATGCACCAAGAAACACAATCCAAACACTTTGCTACTGATATAACAATGCACATCCAGTCAGAAAAGAGGTATTTGGAATTGCCAGCTGGGAGTCACATTTACAGAAGCCTATTTTATATTTGTTAACAGACCAGATATCATTTTTGTCTTTAACTAATAGCAAGTTCAAACATTATTTGTCCAAAAATTAGAAACAGGCTTGGTTCTTTGGTTAACACCACGTTACATCAGACACAGGAATCAATTAAGAATAAACAGCCATATGACAAAGTTTTTTGGATGGGGGGTGGGGTGAGGGAGAGGAAGGAAAGGGGAAAACTTCAAATTCAAAGAAATGCATTGTGTTAAACCGAACTGCCCTTTGAAACCTCCTGGACTAGGAATAATCAGTTTAAGACATCTCTTCGGTTGCAGTGACATTGCTTACACACCATAACTTCAGTTTGTCTACATATTAAGTTTCATACAAAAGAAGGAAGGCACCGAGTGCATCGGTGGCATACAGGCAGTATAAAAGTATGCAAGAAAATGCTACATACTGTATATTTCATACCTTTTAGAAATGTGGTGAATGTGTGCTATCTCTATGCAATATAATGCTTCACAAATCCAACTCCTTATATCCAAATGAAAGAATGAATTAAAATGTGAAACACATTTTAATAATCTTGCTGGTAACAGCACAATTCAATATTTGTATTCACTAAGATCAGTTATTAGCTTATAGTCACCAGAAAGACAAGTTCAAAATCACTGAAGATCAAGGGAACTATAATCTAAAACTATATTTTGGGACAGAGCCAGCAGCCTTTACTCATGGCAGATGTTCCACTAAGAATGGAGAGGAGGCTCAGTTTTACCACTGTTATTCATGTTAATAGTGCCTTTCTCTGAGACATCCCCAGGAATGGATGGAAGTGCTTACAGGGAAAAGTCCTACACAGCATGAAAGACATCTGGTTAAACCAGGACCTGAGTAAAAGGCAGAAGGTTCAGGCCCTTAGTCATGATATTAGCACTTTTGATTGCGTTAACAGTGATATAGCTTGCTCATAGAGCATTTAATTTTACATTGTTAAATCATCTTATATAAAAATAGGTAAGAAAGCTCTGTAAGAAAGTATATATACTATATAAGGAGAAATGTCTCCTTAAAAAAAGCAAATAAAGGGAAAAATTGAATAAAAGGTTTCACTAATTACACTTTGTCATGAAAATCACATTAAAAACATTTATCATAAACGAAACAGTACTGAGCACTAATGAACCTTGTGGTTTACTGGAAAGAACAGCAAACTAGCTGTATAGTAAAAAAAGATCATTGCTCTATCTCCTTTTTTGTAAATATTCCCTAATACATTCAACTGCTTAGAAATTTTCTTAAAATGTCATAATAAGCCATTTACAAAATTGACAATCAAAACTGGTTCAAAGCCCTGCTCCTTGCTTGTACTATGGCCTAGAGATTACATCTCAAAGCTATGATAATGCTTCTAGCTAATTCTGCAAATTCATTCAAATTCACGCTTTGGAAATAAACCAAAAGTTAAAAAGCAATCCTCAGCATGCAGTCAGTGTCCACAGGGTTTGCAAAACACAGAAAAAAAATTATATCGATACAATGGGCAAGACTCTTGTTCTGAATACAAGAGAGAAAAGGATGACATTAATTACATCCCTGAATGTCCATGAGGTATTCCTTCAGTGGTATGGTATTACTGTTTCTTCTCTCCTGAGTAGGGCCTTTATGCCAGCTCGACCAGTAGATGCTTCCAAGGAAATGAATTAATCCTTCTTGCTATAAGCCAGCTTTGCCCTTGTCTGGGCAGAGCTGTCTCCTGATCATTCCTACAGGAACAGTACCACCCACTTTGCTGACTCCTGGCCCACTCCTCAGCATTAGGACCATGTATCTAGATCAACCCAGCATAAGCCTGAACAGCAAAACTTGATCCAGCAAAACCTGATGCAGCATGTACCAGGCCCATCCATTACTTCAGTCACACCACATAGGAACTAAGCTTGCCAGCACTAATAATTGTGCCATATTCAGGTAGACATAATATAAGCAGATACTCGTGCATAAGATTTCTGCATAGTCTGCAGAAAGGAAGAAAGCCTGCTTGAATTTAAGGAGGGGCAGTGATAAATTCTTAAGGCTAAACTAATCCATGTCACTGTAGGACAGTTGGCACTTGCCCTACTCACCCAAGGCAAATAAAAACCCATCTACCCGCTGTACAATACACTGGTTTAGAAGCCACACAATGTCCACAGAGACCAGCACTGCTCTGGATGCATGAACTCCACAACTCACATGTCACAGTTTGTCTGAGCAGGGCCCTCCAAGGGCCACAGGGTTCCAGAGAGGAATATGAGTCACTGTTGCTGCTACTGTAAAAAGCCATCTCTTATTTCAATGCTCTTGCTCTCAGATGACATCTCTTCAATGGGTGTTGGTGATTCACTGACAAGGAAATGCTCCTGTGACTCTTCTCTCAAGGACTACCATCAGAACAAAGTAGTCTGAAATCCAGTTGTGATGTACTACAAAATCTAGCAGTTGAGTTAGAGACAAAAAACCCAGAACATTCTTGGTGGCTCCTTCTAACAATAAACATTGCTGAATGTTCCAGTTAAAGTGATCAACATGTTTAGGGACTGCTTTAACATTTTTAATAATAAGTTTTAAAAATATTTCAAAAGCCAAGGAAAAGAAGAAACAAAAATAAGTGATAATGATTAAATAACAAGTTTGTGACAGTATCTGGATGTTTGTTTTTTTGCCTCCATTCATATTGAAATCATATTTGTCTGTGTTGCAGGTGCCAGGCCGTTCCACCCCTCTAACCTACCAATCCCATTGCTCTTCACACCTTCAGGGTCAGGTCTGCTCTCCTCTTGAAGCCTGTGGGCTCCTCTCACTAACATTAATGGCAGGCAGGCATGCACATCAGTGGGAAAATTAAAAGAATGTTTACCTTTTATTGAGAATTCAGCTTCAGAAAGAAGTCAGTCTGCCTTACAAGCAAGTGACAAACCAGGATTTGAAGGACTGCTATTAACAGGACAGCTTTTTTTCCTCCAGAAGTGTAGAGGACTCACTAGAACTCTAAATTCAATGAAAGGGCATTCTGTTGTTACTTTCAAGCTGGAACAGCTCAGGCCAAAAGGCCTGCCCTCAAACCTCATTCCCTGATCTTACCCCACTCTTTTTGTTAGAATTGGGATGTGTAAGAGTGATCTGTACTCAATTCCTACCTGAAAATGTCTCCCTTGAAGAAAGTTTCTTTTTCTATTTCGCTATATTAAAACTGATGGTTTGCATTTCAGAAATCACTGTGAGTTAGAAAGGTGACAAAAATTTTGCACCAGTACCGTAAAGTACAGAGTGTCCCTGATCTCTAAGGCCCTGTGACTGCCACAGGCAGCTTTTCATGGCCATGGGGAGTTTGCAGGAGTGAGCCATTGGGGAGAAAAGAGAATAAATCAAGAACACAAACACAAATTTTAGACAAAAAAAGAACTTCTCCAAAGGTGTGAAAATGGGAAGGTGATGCTGACACTGCATCTGCCATCAAAATTCATTGCAGAAATTTACAGGTAAAAATATTTCCAACAGTAAATGCCATAAAATCTTGTTTTCAGCTCAAGTATTTTCTAAATTGATAACAATGTTTAGCTCCCAGAAAAGCACACATGTTCATTCCAAGGGCTCCCCAAATTTCCAGATCTAACTATTAATGAGTTTAGTGGACTTCCATTTCATTTAGAACTTGTATCATATTTGTCCTGTAGTAGAGCTTACACCTTGCCTTGCTTCTGCCTTTGCAGTCAGACCTCACCATGCAGCTGCAGCGTGGACATCTCACATCCTGAGCGTGAGGCAGCAGCACAGGGACCAAGCTTTGCATCCTTCCAGTGCTCCCCTGGTTCCCTGTGCCCCCTGGCTGAACAGGAGCAGCAGGATGGCTCTGCTGCCTTCCTGCTCCACAGGATGTGAGACAGCGATGTCCTGCAGGCGCTGCACAGCCTCTCTCCTTCGGTGCAGTGGTTCCACGCTTGCCTGTCCTGCCCTTCACAGCCTTGCCCTTAACAGAAAGGAACTGACCAACTCTTTCACATTTATAATACTTTAGGATGACCTATGTGAAATGTTCTAAGCACTAAACCAAACAGGTTATGTACAGAAAGGATACAATACTTCCAAGAAGAGAATCTGTACAAACGTCACTGTTCTACAATTATTTAAGGCTACACTGACAGGAAACAGATTCAGTTCAAGATCTGCAATTTCTACATGGTTTGCTGACACACAGAAAAGTAAAACTTGATACATTTTTTTCAAGTACTTACTGTACTTTTGAACAAAGGCAAACAACAAAAAGCTATGAAGAAAACACAGCCAACTCTGGGGAAAATATAAGTGCCTCTCATTTGTTACTGATACTTTTGCTCTTCAGCAATTCTGTTCCATGCTTAAGACCTAACTGAATGCACAAAACCACACTGTGTGAGCAAGCCCTTATGTAGGGTTTAAAAAACCCACAACAGATGAAGGCAGATTTCAAATACAAAGGTGTAGGTTTGCATAAGCAATGAAAAACAAAATTACAAACAAATCACATCATAAGAATAGGTTCTAGGAAGAAAAAACTAACATGACAGCTATTGGAACTACAATTAACTCACAAAATCCCAAGGTGAATCCAATTACTGGTGTGACTGGTTTTGCACAGCAAATCCATGTTCTACGGTGTCAAAATTAAACATTAATTTCCATTCTTTAAACATTCAGTTTCTAGCCTCTGTACAGTATAAATCCAAATAAACCAATCCTTCTTCTCTGAAGCACAGACTGGTCCCGAATACTTTAGGAAAAGTCCTAGAGGGAGATTCCTCTTCCCAAATGAGCCCAACACAGAGTATCATATATCTCTGTTGTGTCTAAATTAAGATTTCAGTGCCTTGGAAATCTAAATGGTGAAATGCAAAGCTGAAGCAACGCAACCTACAAACAGAAACCCACATCGTGACACTGTTTCGTTTAGTTTGGTTCTGTAGGAGGTTATTTGCTGCACCTTCCAAACTGACTTCTTCATTTGTTCAGTGATGATGTTAACTATGTTCTCCACTGGAATTACCTGACTCAGTTCTTGCTGTTCAATATTGTACATTTTAAATAACAAACCTGTACAAAGAGACAACCATCAAGAGACAATTTTCAGTTTTAGGAAAGAGCATCTAAATATCCACAAACAGAATAGATAAAACCACTTCCACATCCAACAAAAAACTGCTTCACAACAGCTTCTATGTCATTGCTTCTATTATACGGAAAGCTGCAAAGATTGTGAAAATTGGAGCATTTTCCTTATGCATATTAAATTAATGCTGATTTTGTATTAAATTCTACACTCAACATTACATTTCTTAAACTGGACTAACAAAAGTGAAGGAGAGAGACAACCTGCATTGTATTACTGCAAGACCATTCCTGTTTAAAGAAAGTTTTTGCATTATTTGTATTTAGTAAAAAAGCTTCTGTAAATGAAGCAGCAGTGCAATATCAGGTGGAAAAAACCCAAAAACCAAAGATCTGTAATAATGTTTAAGTCTTTAAATCAACAAAAACTGAAAGCCTGGCTCTGCAAATAAATCATTCTAATGACACCAAATAAACCAAGATGTAGAATTACAAAATCCTTTAAAAAGGACTTAATGAAATTGTTAAATAGTGTGAGAATTTGAAAACCATGTGAAATGTCTTTATTATAGCATACACACTATCCCCAGTCTCACTGTACTTGACTCTCTGTATACCCCAAAGCCAGGACTGTTCAAAGGTATTATAAAGGAATTCAAGGGGAACACATCTGTCCTAATGAGAACACTTGAGACTAACACTAATTGTCTCAACATAATCCAACACTTTACTCTTCTACTTACCAAGTGCTACAACAGTCAGTGAGGTCTCATATTAGTAAGACATTACCATCATTTATAAGAAAAAAAAAATTGCTTGTTTTCTTTACAGGAACAATTAAAATTAAACAAAACTTGTAATTACAAACAAATTCAGCAGTCAATAAATTAGTGTGAGTCCACCTAAAGGCTTTGGGACAAATAGGAACCTCAGAAGCACTTATTTCCCCAATTTTGGTGGATGCCAGGAGTGTTTATCTGGTGATACTGCAGCTTCTCAACTGCATGATTAGAAAGCTGTATCCCAACCTGAACATAAGCAAAGCAAACTTCTATTTTGTGTGTGAACATTCGTGCAATTGCTGGCAAATCTCTAGAAAAATAACTTACTGATGTTCTCTTCTTCAAGAAGAAAGGTAAAAACCCCTGGTCTGCTCTCTACTTCCAACAAACAGCATATGGTAATGCCTAAAACAGCTCACTAGAGACTTGATTGGATACCTGTTTCAAGCAAAGCCATAGTATTTTGCATTCATTCAGAGTAGTTCAACTGCTGCTACTTCCTTCACAGTCTTTCAACCTAACTTCCAACTGCTGACATTTTAAATAAACCGGTATCAATTTGTTTAATGAAAATACATTTTAGTAAAGTCGTGCTCTATGAGCTTCCTACATTGGAATACATGAATAGAGGAAGTGCTTTCAACAGAAAGTTACATAGTTTTACAGTACAACCTGTCTAAGGAGTTTTGGAAGGGACCAAACGAATGGTCTGGTCTCTTTGGATTAGGCAGAAGTACAGGCAAGAGGGAAAAACCCAATTTTTTGCCATATATAGAGCTTGTTCCTGTCACAGATTGAAGAAACATTAGTTTGATGTCAGAGTTCACCTGATGCCCAAATGCCAGTATTTTTCAAACCAACTGCATATCAAAAAATGAAAACTTACTTTACCAAGCTCCTGGAAAGAAACTCAGTGCAAAACAACAGTATATTTCTATTTGCTATATTATGAAGTGTTCTTTCACCAGTGGTTTTCCTTTTTTTTTTTTGCTTTTGCTTTACAGACCATTAACTTTTTCTGAAAGTGCAAACTATTGACCTTTAATCTGAATGCAGGCAGGTCAGAAGCTACAGTATTAAAGCAATACAAAAGGTACACAAGGAGGAGCTTACATTAATTTGAAGAACCTCGCACAAAATGTTTCTGAATTGAAAATCACAAAACAAACCCAAACAAATACAGCATCAGGTGGATGGGGAAGGGACCGCTATCGTATCTGTGTACAGCAAGGATCCTCTGACACCAAGGAAGTTCATGACACCAAGTGAAGATTCTGTATTAAATCCCACCATTTTGCAGGTTGTGCATCCTGTACGATGGAATGTTGACCGCAGTTTCCATTTTTCACTCCCACGACGAATCTGCTGATTGCGACCAGGGATGATCATCCTCCTGGGAGAACAAGCTCCCTTAGAACCACAGCTGCACTTTCTGCTACCCATTAGGATTCCAGTAAAGTATGCCATCTACAGACTTGCTGTCCTTTAGACTCCTTCATTTCAGTCCAGTGGTTGAGTTCGTCTTCTCCTGAGCTGTTGAGACCTAAGGAAATCCAGCCTATCATCTCTTTCCGCTTCATGCTGCGCTTGTTGTACACGGACAGTATGAGCGTCACGTCCGAGAGCTGGAACAGCGCCACCTGGAAAACGAAGGTTTCCTTGTACACAGGGTTCGGCTGCCCTCGGCGGATCGAAGTCTTGCATTTGGACATCTCCTGCCCCATCGAGTTCAGCAGTGTTAACTTAACATATGTATCTACAAAAGAAGTCACATCGTGGAACGTCAGATACCTTGGAACCAAAGACTTGCAGAATGAGGTATTTACAGAGAACAAGGATATGGTGTATACCAGGATGGTTGAACACAGCTTAGGTTAGACACATGGAGAGATGGCAAGTAAACAAAATATTACAAACACACTAACAAATGAACTAGCTCCAGCACTACATACATGGGTTAAGTTAAAGGTATACCTCATAATCCTCTTCCCATTGAACCCCCCAACCCCTGTTTAATCTAAAAAAAACTTAAATTGCAATAACACTTAGCAAGCTCCAGCTAGCCACAACACTGTAAGCATACCATTGAAATTTCAAAGAATATGGATAAATGAAGTGGAATAAAAGCAATTAATGAAGTGGGAGAAAAAAAATATGTCAAAATGCAGCGATGATATCAAAACAGCCAGGATAAAATGCTTAAGAATAATCTCTGCATGGATGTGGTTCTCATTTGGGCTTTTCAGTTTTATTTATTTTGAAAACCAAAATGTAGCAAAGTGCATTCAAAGATGGCAGTTTACAGGATACAAAAACCCCTATTATTTCCTAGATTCATGAAGGAATACATTTACCGCATGTTTAAAGAAAAGCAAGTTTTTGCATAATTCAAGATGATTGTTCAAAAAGTAGCTTGTATGGTGCTTTTAAGCATACATTTAAGAAGCTGATGCAAGTAATGTAGTAAGCGCACATTATGTGTTAGCATTTGGGTATAAACCCTTATTTTTAAATATCTATTTTCATTGGACCAAAAGCACCAAACAATACTCCTGCAGAAGGATGCACATTTCATGAAGTTAACTAATTATAGGAAATATAAAATTGTATAAAACAATTTCATATTTAATTTTTTTTCCTATCTTTTTATATTAATGGATAATATCAACTAAAGGTTGGAGTTTATGTTTAAAAAACACATGGAATATTTTTACTTTGCAGGTACACTGAAACCCCAACATCCATAATCAGAGATAAATGCAACTTTTGCATTAGAGAGTGCCACAAAAAATAAACATGTACTTTTATAAACTGGCATGGTAGGCAGCTGTGGATATTTTATTGCTGGCAGGTTTCTTTTGCATGAAAAAGACAACATCCAATTAGTTTCTACAGGAACTCACCTCGGATTATATAAACCTGTCCACCTATCAAGTGTTTTAGACAACAGAACAGTCCGTCTGACAACAGGGGGTGGAAAGCAGTAAAAGAAATAATGACCAGATGTCAATAGTTGGGTGAGAGAGGATCAAAGGTTAAAGTTTAAGAGGAAACACTATTCACTGGAGCAGAAGAACATGAAACCTTAGCAGCAGAGATCAGAAAAAGGACTGAACAAAAGGATTGTTAGGTAAAATTTAATGAAATGGAAATTTTGTGCAGTTTTTGTGTAATCTTTAACAAAAATTATGTTGCTTACATAATGGGTTATCTTAGGACTAATAGACACTGGATTCAAAGCCACACTTACCATAGCAAGAATCCTCCAAATTACTAAGTTATAGCAGATTGGGTAAAAATCACTGTATCCTTTTCAAACCTTATGCTTTTTCATGCAAACTCCAGCATATTTAGAAAAACTGCACATTAAAGTAATTAAACTTCATATATTAAAAGCAATAAAATGAAAAATAATTGAACCAAAATCCCAGCTGGTTTTGCTCTTAACTTTTCTATTTTACTGATATTTGATTATAATACTTCAGTTCTTGAGTAGTGATGAACTTGGGCACAAGAATGACTCTGATGTAGTCTCTAAAAAGAGCTGAGGGACACATACCTGAAATTCAGCAATGGGTCTCTATTTAGGATGATAGACCTTGCTTTTTAAAATCCACATATTTATGCATTTAATGTGTGTGTGTGCATGCATACACACATGCATTTAATATGCAAAAGCTCATACCCTGTTTCAAGTAAACTGAGAAGCATCTTTTTCTTGGGCAAAATATTAACTGTCACACAGAGAAACAAAGAAAACACACCCACTGTTACTGCCTGCAGGATTTGGCCCATTTGCCTGTACTCAATTGCTAAATGAGTTACTATGCAATATAAATATGCAGTAGAGGAGCATGTACTAGCAAGAAGTAGAAATTTAGTATTCAGTTCATATTTGCTGCAGAAGCACTTCACAAAAATTCACAAGTTCCCAAGCCCTACACTACAGAAACGTGGGAAAGAGTAATTGCTTCCATTTCTATCACAGCTCCTCAATACGTGAATGAAAACTGAACTGTTAGTATACTTTGCAGCACTTCTCAGTATTCTGGACTGATAGTCCAAACAACAAATGTGAGCAGGATATTTCTTCTTCATCATCATCATCGTCATCATCATCATCATCATCATCATCATCATCATCATCATCATCATCCTCACCATCCCTACAGGCCTTAGTTTTAATTTTGTGGAAATGATGGCACAGATTGAGACTGGCAGATGTCCATGATGTACTCAACAGGGAGTTGGGATATGACAGTGGCACGGACCTGGGTCCAGGAATTGAAAAGGTGCCACCAGTGCTGGGGGCAGGGGAAGGGGATGGCATGAAACAGCCCAAAGGGGAAATCTGGATTCCACAATATTCTGTGCATGGTTTTACCAGACCCAGAAAGTTCATTAGTTTCCAGCTTTCTAGAAACAACAGAACTCTGAACCCACATTTGCCAAAACAGAACTGGACTATTGTTATTATAAATATCAAATCTTCCCCCTATCCTTCACAGGGACAAAAGGTAGCATGGAAACTCTTCCCTCTGAAAAGGTTAGACAGAACATGGTTTTACAGGGCTATGTGCCATGTTCTTTCTATGGTCCTTTCTTGCAATCTGAAACAAATTTTTTACCCCAGTGACACTCACAACTGTTAGCTACACAGCATGGGCCCACTGAGCACATTTTGGGAATTAACATACTGGGGAATGAGCATCTCTGTTTTCAAAACAAGTACTGAACCCCTCCTACCTTGCATGTTTTAAATATTAAATAAAAAACAGCCATCTCTGAGATTTCAGAAAGATAAGCATCTGGTTTTGCTTTTAAGGGAACACATGACCTCTTCTCTCCCTTTAATTTCTTCCCACACCCCAGTGTCCTTGGACCTCTTTGGCTTTCCCCATCTGTTTCTACACTTTGCCTCCAAACAGGTGACTCTGGGGCAGCTACCCAATTATACAAAAGTATTAGAGATTCATCTATTGCCTTCCTTCTCTGGCCATGTTAACAAAGTCTGGCTCTGTCAATGTGAAAAGTATAGAGAAAGCAAAGCAGAGTAAGGTAAGCCAACTATGAACAGAATAAACATGGGTCAAGAAAATGAGAAAGAGGAGAGCGCATCAGTATCAACTCTGGCTGACCTCCTAAACTGAAGACAAAGTGAGATGTGTAAACCACTTACAAAATGTTGGCAGCCTAACACATAATCCAGTATCAGATAATCTGCTAGTGCCATACTAATCTGGGGCTTAAAACCAGAAAGAGTAGCTGAAACCTAAGCCTCCTGATAAAATCAAAAGGAACTGGTAGGTATTTCTTATTAGCACTTAAGTAAATCAGACACACCATCTTAAAAACAATAAAAATAGTAAAAAAAAAAAAGTCTGTTACTGAACTTTCTGAAGCTATATGAAAGAGCTAGAGATACTAATAACATTCCCTCCCTGTGACATTCCAGCTGGCTCCACTTAAGAAGTGTATGAAGTTCACAGATATTTCAGACGTATATTTTTGAACAAATGCTTGAAGACACAATTCAAGTCCTTTTTGATGGTGAACATTCCTCCTGTACAGTAAATATGCCAAAGGCCTCAAGCGGTTGCTCCTTGTCTTTACTGACAATCCCAAATTACATATATTACCACATATATACAGGCACATAGGCAATTAAAGACTGCAGCATCAACCCCTCCAGGAACAGCAATAACTGTTCAGAATGTTTATATTAATATTAACTGGCATGTACTTTCTCTTTAAACACTGACTTTTTTATTCTTGGCCTGTGATGTGAGGCATTAGTAATTTAGCAATTAATCATTATGATAAAGGTAATTTATTAGTCAGTCATCATGAAAAATTAAAAAAGGCTTGTCAACTTACAATTAATATTTTGAATTTTAGATTTTTGCTATTTCCCAACTGACTAGAAATATAAAACATGAAACAGATTAGTTGATGATTGCTCTACTTCATTTTGATTGGGTAAGACTAAGTGATAAGACTGAAGTCCTTGCTACCAAGAGCCCCACCAGTACAGAAGCATTAGGATGAAAAAAGATTTTCACTCACTGGGTGGTCTGTTCGCTGCCAAGTTTTTGAAGTGGCTGCCTTTTATCACTTCTGCTGATAATCTTCCAGTTGTAGCATTATAAAGGAGGCCAACGAGGATTTCTGGAGCTGAGCCATGTACCAGAGACTGACAAGAGGAGGTACTTTCACTGCAGGACACTTCTGACATGCTCATTTGAGAGTCACAACCCTATAAAACAGATTAAAAGTTCTGTGTGTCTTATGGAATGATGTTACTGGGAAGTCAATTTTCAGAATAATGCACAGAAAATTCTAAAAGCAACATAGTCACAATAACAAGTTCCATTAAATCACCCAATATGAAATGTACATTCTTAATATATGCTTAATTTGCACATGTTAGAGGTAACAATAAAGTGGTCTGAAATTAAAACAATTATTAGGTGCTTCATGATTAAGGAGAAATAACAGCAGAAGATGAAGAACAGCCTTTATGATCCCTATTTACTTCAATTTCTAAGGTAAGACCTGTAACATAATTCGTCAGCATCCTGGAAAACATTAAACATTGGACCTTTTACTTTCCAAAAAATGGACAACAACAGTGGAACCTTGAAGATAATAAAATGCAGAAAATTCTTATTCATCCTTTGCAAAGGTTATTCTCTAGCCTGAGAATTTATGAGTAGCAAAATAACAGAACACATGCAATTAGAAAAATGCACTCCTTCTAGCATAAGTTAGCTTACAAGGAATTTAACTGGATCCAGGGACACAGAACTGCAATAGTACCGTTGTTTTGGGTGGGAAAGGAAGAATGCCATCCAAAGCTCAGGAAGCAATGCTTTAATTTCAACCCTGAAAGCTTCCAAAAAATCTTTCACGCATTCTGAATACATCACATCTTTAACGGGAGTTTCTATTACTAATTTTTATCATTTTAACTCCTCATTATTAACATTAAAAAAGGAAAAAAAATGAACTTTTTTTACGCTGCCATGCTAACCACACCATAGCTGTTCCTATTCTCATTTGCACTAGCACATAAGAGTGGTACTACAGAAAACAGAAAACTGGATGGCAAGAAGCCAATGGAATGACAATGTACTTGGTAACTGAGGAGAGACTTTTGAATTATCAGCACATCCCTTTATGATTCTCTCAGAAAAAGTGTAAATTGGGTCCACAGATTTTTCAAATATGGTTTGACTCATTTGGGAACCTGGCATCACTCTTCCAAGGAGTCATGATGATATTGTGAAGCTGATTCTTCCAGATTCCAAATGTCTCTATCATTTCCAACAACAGCTGACATGGGCATAAGATCAGACCTAAAACCCATATAGCACAAATCCTCATCAAGATAAATGTTAACTTTATAAGCAAGTAACTTCAGCTGACATATAAAGCCCACATGCATTATAGAATCTCAAATTATAGAAGACAGGATACCTACAATAATATCCCTTTTATTGACATTTTAACTAGTTCTTTTCAACAGAACATTTCCCAAAAGTCTAGAAGAAGTTTCAAATAGCAATCCAGTTCCTCATTAATAAACATTAACTGTTGTTAGCAAATGTATTCTTACTACTGAAGAAGGACCTCAACAAATTTCTCTGATTTTCCTCTCCCAAGCTGCAAATTCAGAATTTTAAGTCTTTGGTTGTTTCTCCAAAAGCTCTTTATTCAGTGGCAAGAATAAATTTCAAACTGCTTGGAAATTGTTAATTGCTGAAAATTAATTACAAGTATACATTCATTCTCTGATTCTTGTCATTCATAGAACAGGAAATTTTTGATTCCTAACTTCAACAGAAGGAACAAAATGGAAAGTTTAAAAGAAAGATGACTTGATTCAGCAGAAACACTGCACACTTGAAAACCTCAGTTTCATGGTTTGACCCTGGCACAATGCCAGGGCCCCCATGAAAGGTCCAAAATGGTTACTGTGAGATGTGACCCGGAAACAGAACAAAGCAGGCTCCAACTTGGGAATGGAGGGAAAAACACAACACTTTATTAATTACAATATCTAAAAAGGAACAAACACAAAACTAAGAATGAAAACCCTCCAATACATTCCTCCTCCTCCCCTCCATTTTCTCCACAGAATGAAATAACACCATAGATTTCCACCCTGTCACCATCTCTCACACAATCAACTTTCAGTCCATCATCACCCCTCAAATAATCAACCCTCAAATCCAAATCAATCCTCAAATCCAAACCTCTCCAGGGAGAGAGGAGTCCCCCCTTGCACCACAGGCTTCCCCCGGAAGCACAATTGAAACCTCTTGTGCTTCCGTGTCACTCGTGGCACTGCCCAGAGAACATCGGCCCTCGTGACTTCTTCCCCCCACTTTGCCCAGTGCTCTCACCACTGGACATGGGCCAGGACTGCTTTTAGGGTTCCCTGTTTAAGGATGATCCACCCACTTCCAGAAGCAGCAGTCTCTCAACTTTGGGACACCAGTCCCCCCCAAATTTCACCCCCTGGGGCCGAGGGGCCTCATGAACAGAGATCTTCCCCTCCACGGAGACAGAGGGCATCCCACGCCCTCCTCAGCCGTCTCTGTTCATCCCACTGCTTCACTCTTGACTCCAAGGTGTTGCCTCCCCCTAAATACAGTCTCCGGCCATCAAGAAAGAGTCCAGCCCAAGGCCACTCCATCATCTCTTCCCACCTAGGATTCTTCCCTCTTCCAGCTTTCTTCACGCCCATTTCATCTCTCATTTCTCTCTCCTCATTCTGATTTAGGAGAATGAGTATTTGTAAGGTTTCCATTATTCTACAAAGGGGTTAAAATCTTCACCTCTGTCTGCCCAGGACTCCCACAGCTGCCGGGCACCTTCTCTCCCCGCATCCCTCGCTTCTGGCCGGCTGTGCTGCCAGCACAGTCTCTATCACTCTCTCTGGGGGGGCTGCCCAGACATCCCAGGTCTCCTCCACCCCTGCACCTCACAGGGCTCCGGCCTCCCTCCCCACAGGCCGCATGGCCTTCCCCTCCCCACCCAGACGCAGCTGGGCAGGCGAGAGGTCAGACTCCACTCACTGCCGGACTCCAAAAGAGGAAGTTCTCTGGGAATCCTCTGCTTTTAACCCCTGTGTGTTCGCAGAGGCGTATCCAGATTCCCAGTGGCCACAACAGGTGCCAATTTCAAATCTGGCCACTGGTTGGTTTGACCACAACCTTCCCAGAAACTCACTTCCTGGTCAAACCACAACACTCAGCCTGTCACAACTGCAGCTATTACTTCAGTTTTCTGGTCTTTTACAATTGTAACACGCTATCCCCATGGTGCTTATTCACCTTATTATTTTTTGAGCCAGGAATTTTAGCACAGTCCACCTGACACTGTTCCAAGCTTAGGTGTCAAATTTGATTGAAATCATGCTGCAAGTGCACAAAAAAAAAAAAAAGATATAACACAAAGAAGGCAGCTGAGTAACATTGTCCCCAAATCCTCCAAGGGCTTTGATATGCTGAGGGAAGGTGATGACAGTGCCTTTTCCTAACTGGGATTTATTTGTACAATTTACTGATGTCCTAAGAGGGACTTAGAAACCAGTTTATGACAGAGTCAAACTCACTACAATGGGTATCACAGTAAGGTTTAGCCTGTTAGAAACAGTGAATATTAAATGAGTAACTGCTGAGTGGAAATGAGTCCTGAAGTACCAAGAAAGAGAAGACAAGTAGCTTCCGTGTGGTATAATAGAGAAGTAGGAAAACAACTGAAAAATTCAATGTGTGGTATTCCAAAGCTACATAAGCATGAACTAGAAATACCATTCCTTTTCAGCAGAATCCTGAGTAGACAGGAGAAGGACAAGACTGCCTTTTTCAAGGCCAAGCAAAAGGATCTCACCAGCTGAATGGTGGGGTGAGAAGACCAAGGTGATGCTTCAGAACTCTAAGTGGATGGAAATACTTAAAAGTGTTGCACAGAAAGAACTGGTAGATGTAAACTAGATGAAAATCTGGAGAGAGCATCTAACTTAAATATTCTGCTACAATAGCTTCTAAACTAAAATATTTTTTGCAGGTTTGAGAAAAACAAATGAATGTTGTTTAATCCCTATTTTATAATAAACTTATGGATCTCCTTCCTACAAAACTGTGGGGACATAGACATGACATTAAAATAAAGCAATTAAATTCACTAAAGGAAAAATCTAAACAGCACTTTGTTTTCCCTCTCGCTCTACAAGAACCTCAATTTCAATTAATTTTGTTTCATGCTGACCCAAATGGATTTAAAAAAAATACTCTGCTTTTTAGTTATGAACTGCAAAATCCTAATACAAGAGAAAGTGAAATGTTAAGAAGGAAAACAAAGCAGATTAGAAGACAGAATGATGTTACCGGGTTAAAAAAAATAAACAACATTAACCAAAATATACTTTCTGTGGCTATAACAAGGAAGAAAACAGAGGATTTAGGGACAAGTATGTAAAAGACCTGAGGAAAAGGGGAGAGCAAGACTGCATTCTGTCAGTTTTCTTTTAAAAGAAACCAAAAATTTTATGAGGAAGAGAAGAAACCAGAATCAGGAATCATAAGAGACAGCTGAGATCAACTGGGCTCAGACCAACAACTAAAGAATGACTTTCCCTTGCAGGGCAAAGTTAAAAGCAGAGATACTGAGTACTATTAGATGTCTTCTGTAAAGTATTTTCTCCAGCACAAAGTTTATTGTTCACATTGTGGAAATCCAGTCATTATTTTAAGGAAGATATTCCACGATAACGACATCTGAGGGTAAGTAACCTGACTTTGAGCTAAATCATATGCTGCATTAGAACTGGAAAGAACAGCTTTATTAAAGTTTCTGTTTTTCTGTTTACACAACTCAGAATTCTAGAAGAGCACTAACAAACTCATCAAGAAAAAAGCCAGACAAGAAGTTACACTTTTACCTGCTCAAAATACAACCTTCAAAATCAAGTGCCAAATTGTAAAATATCAACACTGAAATTGCTCATTGGTACAACATGAATGTAGATGGAGCTCCAATGTCAACATTACAGTGCAACTAGATGCTTTTCACCTCCATGCAGGTCTGCATTCAATCTGTCTGTAAAGCTCTCTCCCACTTTGGTACTGCTGCTTCTCTGTGGGAAACTTAAGATTCAGACCAAAAGTTACTATTTGTTAGAAATAATGTCTGTGTAAGTTTATTTTCATAAAGCTTCCCACTCATCCTTTATATATACTGTGTGTAATTTAACAAGCAAGGAAAAGAAGGACTAAGGTTCCATAAGAGCAAAGGCTTTTCAAGGTCACTGAAACACCAGAAGAGCCTAGTGAGAACTGTCACAAAACCTTGTATGTCAATTTTTAGGAACTTAGATGAACAAAGTGTTACTGATCTGCCTACAGTGCAAGAAACTGTCTCTTGAGGTTGTCTCCTCAATACTAAATCCTGAACCCTTTTTGTCAATTTAGCTATAAATACATTATTAACAGTAAACACTGCAAAAAAAATGGTGAAGTCTATTACAAATATTTGGTTCATAGATCTGTCTTACTGCAGTATATAAAAAATGTTCAGCTTTTGAATTGTCTAACACAAAGCTATGTGCAAAGGACCTAAACTTTCCCATATAAACCACAGGATAGTACTTTGTAATAAAGTTAGTCTGATTTTATTTGATCAACACAAGAATTGCCACTTTCTATGGATTGAAAATGTAGTGTGTGTCATATTCTACAAAAACTTAATTATTAATTCTCCAAACTATTGTCCTTGATGACTTCTTTGCATATATTATCTGGGGAAGAGACATTACTTCCTAATAAATATATAATAAAACCATTCCCATTGAGCAGGCTTTGTATTTCATATGTATTTGCCATTGTACAAAAGCTGGCAATCAAAAAAAGAACACTCTTTTTTCCCCCTCATCCCACATGAGGGAACATGAACACATAGAATGCATGATGTCAGACTCCAGCCCCTGAGAAGTATTTTCAATAGTATTTTCAATTTTCAATAGTTCTCTTACAACATAGAGAATTATCTATTTGCATCCACGGGAAAATATGTAAAATGTATTTATTTGTCTTCCTTCCCCACAATTCCATGGAAACACCATATTTGTTACTTACATATTCATTTCCTACTGTTATTTTTCTATACCCTGAATTTCTGCTTATAATTTCTGCTCTTAAGCCAACTGGAGTTAATGACAGGGAATAATGTGGCCATGCTCTCAAAGCAGTTAAAAGTTCATTTTCCTCAATGCACAGGTTACAATTCTATCTCTGTGGGCTTACGAAATAAGCATCTGACTCTTTTTGGCTTTTCAAAATACACACAGAAGAGATGAAACCTTGCTGACAATCCTTCAGCAACAAAAATCTGATTCACAGCATGTTACTTGTCAAAATGTCTCTCTCCAATTTTAAATGTTAATGTTATACCACTAATCTCTTAAAGAACTTTTTTGCACATTCCTTTTTCTACTTCTAGATCAAAACAACTGAGAGGTTAGGGAAAAAAATATGAATCCTAGCGGGCAAAGGGGGCCCCCCAATCCAGGTCTCCAACAGTTTTTAGATGAAAGCATTCATCTCTCTCAATCACCACCCTAGGGTTGAACCCTGAAGCTCCCATTCCCTTCTGAGCTTGCTGAGGTGAGGAGAGCACCCAAGCCCTATAGGGGCTCCAGACCAGCTCTCAGGAGGAGAAAACCAAACCTAGGGGCTCCACGTCCTTCATTAGTGGCCTCAGCACCAGATACTTTACACGTTTCAAAGCTAAAATGCTGTTGAAAAAAATATCGAGATCATTCCTGGGAAAGAGAACTTAAACCACCTGAGTAACTCAGCCCTGAAAATGAAGAGATGTAAAATAATTAGGAATCTCAAAATTTAAAGCCAGCTGTGAAATCAGGAGAACTGTGAAATTAGGAGAACACACAGTTATCAGTATTTTGCTTTAAATTTATAGCCTGAACTTGCAAACATTGAAACATATAGTTTTAAGCATCTCACAAAGATTCAAGTTTAGGAAAGTATCATTATCTATGACAGGTAATTATTTGGGTTTTTGCTTAATAGCTTCCTTGAAGCATGTTCCAATTAAGCATAATGTGCATTTTTATTCATGTACTTAACACTTTACAGCATTACTAAGTCAACTTAAATCACAAACATGAAACTAAATAGTCTAATAATCTTTCCATTATGCAACTTGATCTTAGGGGGAAAAAAACCCATTTATTTTGGGTAAAATGGCATGCTTTAAATATTACCAGGACTTCCTAGTCAAAAATTCCAATTTTAGCAAATAAAACCATTCAACATCAATGGTATTCACATAAAATATGGATTGTTTTGATTATTAAATACTATTAATGCAGTTGAAAATCAAATTATCTGAAATGATAATATTCCCATTTCTCATCAAAAGCTTCTGCTTTACCCCATTTTTTACTCTCAAGAGAGAAAAACTTCTGGATGCAGAATTCTAAAAACCACATCATTTTCACACAGATGGAACACTGAAAAACTGAGATCAAATTAAAATTCTTTGATTCACTACATTCAAAGTACTAAAACCTTAAAAATTCTATACACAGCTTTAATTTATCATAGACACTACAACAAACTTCCTAAGATACATTATAATAATACAGAAATTTTAATTTCAAAATAATTTAAAATAATTAGTTTTAAAAAAATGAAAATCTTTGTGGGATTTCTAGTAAGAATACTGTATTGATAAAGAAAAGCTTGGATTCAAATTTAAGATACTATAATTTAGCAGTAATATTAAAATAACAAAATTAAATATACATATTCTTAACAATCACAAATCAACACTCTACTTTTCTGAAAGATTTTGAACAAGGTGGAGAGGTTTCTGTGTTGTTTTTCCTCTCTCATGAGAATTTTCTGTTAGTACTTTGTGCCTAAATTTTTTTAAATTACCAGCTCTGCAGAACAAAACCTTAATTTTCTACTAAAAGGAAAACATTTTAAGTTTTCTGTAACTTCTATTAGTCCGTAGTGAAATAACACCCTTGGCAGATGACAAAAGGTCACCTGGTTGTTCCACAGACCTAATGGGCTTGAAACTTGCAGAGGAGACCCAAGCAGCAGCTGGAGGTGGCAATTGGAAATGAACCTACAATGGAATTTATAGCATTTGCAAAAGCACTGTTTTTAAACTGCAGAAGTCTAGCAGCTTTTTATACAGCCATGGGCCAGGGGAGGAAAAGAGGCAAGAGGCCTTTTGTTATCAAATTCTGTTTTCTGTGATAAGACAGGTACATAAAGAAACATTCAAGCACTAAAAGCTGTTAGGTATTTGTGTTAGCAATTTAGGTAACAACATCTGACACAAAATGCAGACATTTTACCTGCATTCCTGCTAACAGCTCCCACCCACATCCACTCACACATCCCCCTCTCTTTACTCCCAGTCAAATATATAAGAGCATGGAGATGTTATTGTACTACAGCTTCCAACACAAGACTTCTTTAAATGACAATGCTCTGTCCAGCTGGATTGAGTCTATGCTCACTGGGGAGATCAATGGCAAATAATTTCATTTTTCTCTTGATTATATCCTTTCCAGTCTGGGAAAAGAGAACGATTCAGCAATCAAACAGTAAGCACAATTTATGAGTAGTCAATCTATGGATTAGTATTTGATTGCATAAAAATATATGTAATTATTTTTCACAATGAACAAACCTGTCTCATTAACTGTATGTTTAGAATGCATTTGTCAGGTAAACTCTTTGTGATTAACAATTGCTAGTAGTGCCCTTTTGAAGTGCTCAGGTCACATTTAATCTCATGATCAGAGGGCCACCAGGTGTTTCCAGTCAGAAGGGATCTGCTTCAGTTCTTAGAGCTATCTGACACAAAAAGAAAAGAAAGCAAAAAGATAAACTGGATTCTCCTGGGGCCAGCTGACAGCTGATTAAGCCCAACAGAAAGACAGGAGTTGTGAAAGATTCAGCTCAAGGTCAAATGATATAAAGGGCAAACCTGACAAGAGGCTGACACACTATGACTAAAAGGATCCCTTGCTAAAGGCACCCTCTGAACAGAAATGCTTATCTGATACCAAGTACATGCTGCTTGAATATACAAAAGAAGTGATTACCTGAAGATCCTCAAGTCTGAAATGAAGAATGATAATGAAGATGAGTTATGTTATAACGTAAAGCCCACCAGAGTAATACAAACAATCATCCCGCAAATAAATCAAAAACTAATTCAAAAGTTACACAACAACATGCATTATGAATCTGCAGACTAGGTGACTTTACCTGTTTGTGCAAAATGTCTATTTAGGACTTCCCTCAATGGAAATAAATTTAAGAAAGTAGCGCACATGCTTTTGCTGAAGGGTGGTCAAAACTGCAAACAGAACTAATTCTGTGTTTTGACCTTTCCTAGTTTTCTTGGTAGACAGTAACAAATGTGAGAAGATATTTGTGTGTATATATATATGCAAACAAGAAGAGTCAAAATCATAAGAAAACAAAATATTTGGGAAAGTCAGCATCTCTAAGGGAACCAGAAATTTCACTTGAGTTGATAAGTTAAAGAATGTACCTCCACTGAAAGAGCTGCTTGAGAAAGGTTTAAGCAGCAGCTCATAGTCTTCAAGAGTGGAAATTTCATACAAGGGACAATCTTGTTAATCTTTACTTTTAACTCTAAACTTTCACTTCTGGGAAATGTACAGTATAATTATTTTGCTTACCACTCTTAGAAATCACAATCCAGGTTGGGAGACCATACTTTTACAACAGAGACTGATAGAATCTCACTTTTTTAGTATTGATAAGTTTTCTTTATTTTATTTTTTTAAAGATGATCAAAACAAGACATAAAATCCTAGACAATCTGTTTGCCACTGACAGACTGGCTTTTCTGACTAAGAGTATTGCTCAAGAGGATCACTGTGAGTTAATCTAGAACAGTCATTCACAGCCTGCCATTCGACTGGAGGCACTTTGGAAGCTGAAAAGCATCATCGTACATTCAAAATAGTAATACCACACCTGAAACATAGCTTCCATCATTTGCAAATATCAAAGACTGTAGGGACCAAATTGAGTAAGAAACTTATTCGAAGCAACTCATTAATGGAAGGCAAAGCATGTCTGTTTTCAAATTATTGTTTTACAACAATTTGAAATTGTTGTAAAGTGATGATAAAGTGATGACCAAGAGATGATTTTGATGTCTAGATGAAATTCTTTACATTGCTGACTTCAAAAAATTCTCTCAGTATCCTACATTCAGGGTTATGGTAATAGATCTGGCTACCCATGGAGGAACTTAATTCCCATCTGTATTAGCAAGGAAGTTGGAAGTCAATGTTTTTTACTCCCAGCCACAACACTGGGGGTAACAGTGAGAAGACAACAACTGCTGCTTGCAGTACTGCCATGCAATGTTACATGAGCAGCCAAACACAGGGAGAATGCTTTGTTTGCCAAGCACTGCCAAGTTCTCCTGCAGCCTCACTAACATTATCACCATCTTCCAATCACCGGATAACTTTCTTCAGAGAAATCAGCAGGATTTCTTATTGTATCAAAGGATCAATTCTGATTTTCTGTGTATTACTACCACTAACTCAGATGAATTGAGTAAGTTATTCCTGAGATAAAATGTGCTCAGGGTTTAAATATAATTGTCCCACACTTTGATGGACATACTTTATACAAGCTAACCAAGAGCATTTATATTTAATCACATAGGAAGTCTTCATTTTAGGTAGAAATCCAGTTAAAATACTAAAACCAAAATATTTTGTCGTTTTGTTTCCTCCCTAGACAAGTCTTAGTCATTTTTCTTATTAGCAGCCTAAAGTACCATACTGGTATCCAATAAAGCCCTATTTATACATATGAATTTTAGTATTTAGCCTGCCAAAAACAATCCTGGATAGATCATGCCATAAGAACACAGCAGTAAGGTCACTAGTAGTGACTCTTATACTTTGTTTGCACAAAATCAGACAGCTTGACTCTATAATGGACAAGAATACCCCCAAAAGAAATGTCACTCTGAAAGCCTTTACTCCTGCAAAGTTTATGAGCTGATAAACATAACAAGGAATACTCAAGACATGGCCACACATAAAGGCCAATATGAAATAAAGGCCTTGAGCACAGTGCATAAACCAGTGCACACTAAATGATGAACCACTCTCCTCACAGTGGAGAGTGCATGTGTGTGTGTGCAAGAATGAGCATTTTTATACACTACATGCATAATTGCCATCACTCAAAAATATTAATTAAAATAATTATCCAGACACTCGGGACCTTTATAGTAAAGATGTACAAAATAGTATTTTAAACACCTATGACTGCCTACACTGTTGATTCGTTGTTATGGGGATCACACTGGGAGTTCAAGATGTTAGAAATGGAAAATGCTACAGAAAGAAAGAAAAATAAATGTAATTCTTCCCAGTAAACACCTTGTAATTTGATGATACATAATGAATGATTACTAGATTTGCTTAGCAGCAAGAGGTATGTTTTGGTCACCCAAATAGTACTTCCCAAATCTATCACAAAATAAAAACCATGATTGATTGTTGTTATTCTACACCAAAAAGCAACCTATGGGATGGTGAATGGGATTACCCATGTTTCTTTGATCTTTTCCAAACAGATTTCACTCAATAAACTGCTTATATGTTTTTATAATCGCATCATACTAGAGGCTGTTTTTCACTGTCAGGAAAATTTCTCTGAGTGAGAACGAAGAGTAACTAAAAACAGGTCCACAGAGATTTCCTGAAGAGCAGTAAACAGCTTTTCTAGACTCCAAAATGGGTGAAGAAAAATTTGTCTTCTGCTGTACTAAAAGGAAAAATTTATCTGAAAGCATCGACAAATATCTTCCTACATAAACTATACTCTGACAAAGCCACAATGTACATACACCTCTGCTATTAAACATTTGATGCAATGGACAATTTCTATTAAATCTTAAAGGGAAACAGTCTCAGATAACAGTTGCATTCTGCCCAACTCATATTGGTTTCACTGCTTCATCCTCATTCTCCCTGAACTTGGGAGAAAATGTGTGATAAATAAGGGGGCTGAGGAGGAATTCCCTGTTACGTGGGAGAACTGCAGCAACACAGGGCTGTTAAAGACAAATGGCAACGGGACTGGGGATAATAGCTGCTAATGCAAGACATTACACACAATGTGGGAAGGAGAGAAGCAGGGTGAAATCTTGGGTGAAAACAATATTTTGTGAATATATTTGCAAATTTGAAGCCATGTATAGCTTTGAAACCTATTTAAGGAACATACTAGTATCATGTCTTCACCATGACATTCATTTGTTGACATTTTAACAATAACCAGAGACTTGCAAGCCTCATTCATGTCAACCTGTCACTATGTTTGAAAGACACTGGACTTGCTGATCTACCTTTAGCCAGATTCCTTTGTGTACAGCTTTAAGGTATCACTGAAAAAATACAGAACTTCACAGGATATAAACTGTTCTTATACAATGAGAAGGCATAGGATTAGCTAATAAAATACATTAATATAATATCAGACACAGACAGAAGGAAATAAAATACATTTCTGCAGAAGACATTAGCATAGATATTCAATGGATTAGGAAGTTTCAGTGACAGAAGGTATATTTAATATATAAAATCTACATAATGAGAAGCAGTTGAAAAAATAGGACACCTGTCATGTGTCCAAGAAATATCTTCATAAAAAAGCTGTCACATATAAACACTCCTCAGCAACAAAACCCTCTGCAACTGAACAAGGCAAATTTAATCCTGAATGTAGAATGTGCCTCAACATGGATCTTATAATTACTAATATCCTTGAGCAAGTGGATATCTCCAAATTCAAATAGCACTTACCTTTTCCTGTTAAATGACTCCTGTCTGACATTTATGATTAGTTGTACATACAGACTGTCAGTTTATTCTAGCAAAAGGACAGTTAAAAAGGAATACAATCAATGTGTATAAATATACCCAGAGGCAAACACCTGAGAAGGGTAGGAACTAATTAAGCTCAAGGCCAATGCTGGCAGAAGAACAAATGCTAATAACTTGGCCATGAAGAAATTCAGGTTGCAAACAAAACAACCTGATGTTTTCAGATGAAAATGCACAATTTTGTGATCAAGATGACCTGGCTGTTTTGAGTAACCAGGGCTTGAGCTCAAGAGCCAAGGATGCCCCTCACTTCCAGTCATACATCCTAAAAACACAATGAATTTTAACACTCTTGCAAAACAAATAGATGTTAAATCCTGCAATAAACCTGCTCACTGAAAAAAAATATTATATTGGCTATAAATGATAAGATAAAAATACCTATAAACTCAGAAACTAATGAATTCCCAAAGGTTTAAAAATTGTTTTGCATAGTTCCGGAAGACTATTGACTCTCATTTAAACTATCACGACTCTGAAGGATCCTGTCCAGCAACAGGTAGAGCTGCTTAAATCCTGTTACAATAACAAACTCTGAAAGGTCCCTTCACTTTCTACCAATATTCCTTATTCTTGTTCCAGCCCCAAAAACTGAGAAGCGAAAAATGCTGACACGCCATGTCTTACCACAATAGAAAATAAGGAATAACTTTATCATCTTTCATGCCTCATGGGACTTGTTTTTATTCTGCCTATCACAAAACTTCAAGAAGACAATACTGAAGAATAACCAGTGCACATGTGGGATACGCCAATCAATTACACACAAAGCCCATTCACTGTCCTTTTCCACTGATTTTAGTAAATTTTATACACAAACCTATGGAAAACACACACATTAAGCAAGTGCTTTAGAATATTCAATGTTTTAGGTTATGGGGTGCTTTTTTCCAAGCTGTGAAACTAGCAAACTTTTCACTAAGAAAATTTACTCTAGAGAGGTGAACCATTTAATCCTTACACTAGAGCAATGTGCGCTTCTTAAGGAACCAGGAGGAATCTGCTCTATTGTCAGTTGAGCCTCCACCAGGATCCATGATTTAACCCCAGCTTTTACTAATAAGTATATTTTCAGTCATTAAATACAACAGCCTTTTATTTTGTGTCTTTAGCAATACTCATGTTCACCAGAAATGCCATTTTGATCAATCCGAACTTATTTTTCAAAGCGCAGAACAAATTAATTGCTTTGCTTCACCTAAAAAAATAGTTTCCTTTCTTTCTCTTCTCCCTGCCTTTTTCTTTTTTCAACTGTTAAAAAAAAACAAACCACAAAATGCATACAACGACCAAATATCGATGTCCTTGTTAATCATTTTTTCCTCCCACAATATATCTGTAATATAGCACACATGCAACTCTCAAGCAAGGAACACTCAAGCAATCCTAATCTAGGATGCCCAGACCACAACATGACAAACATTCTCTTTCTGGACAAAAGCATACTTAAATTCTTACAAAAACAAAAAAGAAGATGATGATCACTGCCAGTTTAGTGATCTTCTGTGTTAATTGATAACGATACCTATGTTTATCCTTAATTACTGTTGCTTTGTTTTATTAGAAATATTATTTGGGGTACAAAAATAATTTTGTTCATCAGATAGGTAGGATTTTTTTTCCAAAAAAATCCGTTTCAGTTTCAACTACTTTTCACTTCAGACTGAACCAGAAATTAATTATTTACAACCAGAAATTAATTAAATTTACAAGGTTCTAACGTGAAGTTATTAAAAATTGCTTTATACTCTCAAAATTCTTCTTTCTTATCTTACTTTCTTTCTTTCAAGGAAAATACCTATTTTCAACCAAGACTTAATTGCAACAGATGGAGGACATTTGCTAGTATAGCTTCTATTTTTTCCCCACTATAGTGTGTTGGTTTGTTTTTTTTTTAAATAGAAGTGTTGCAGGTGGTAAAGATAATACTGTTATATACATATATATATCTATATGCAAGGAAACATACATTCACCACTGGAAATTTCTAAGTAATTAAAAGGAAAAATAGGGCCAGCTTTTGCAGGTAGAAAGTGAACATACTTATAGAAGCTCTAAGGAAATTTTCATTGTGCTAATGCAGTGCTATGATTGTTCAAAAAACTGAGTGGATGTGATGACTCTATAAATACACACACTATTCTTATTCAGAATTCAGGACACTGTATCTCACTGCATTCTTATTCTGCCTCATTTAATACTTACAGGCAGACTGTAAGAAGGTTCCAGTATCACTGGCACTGACATCTTCCCTTGAAGATTCAATTTTGTCAAGTAAAAAATCTTTTCTCCCACAATCCTCTCCTTTTTCATACGCCGTACGCTGTACAGTCGAAAGCGAACTGCATAATTCCCAATCATCTCAGACTCGACGTGATTAAATTTGAATGTCTCTGTGAAGACAGGGCACGGTCCCCGCTGGATGCTGGTTTTTGCTCTCTGCTTCTTTATAGGGAGAAGAACTAGGTGTACTTGCCACGAGCTTCCACCTGTCCTGCTGTATGTTGGAATGTCTGTGACAGCTGTCACTGTCACCAAAAGCTTCTGTTCCTGTGAGTCATAGTCAAAAGTCACATCCAGTGTGCCATATTTAGCTACTGGCTCAGGATCAAAAGGTTTAGGAAGCTGTGAAGATGATCCTCGAGCTGACATATCCTGAAGAAGAAGAGAAAAAAATCCAATTATTTATTTATTTATTGTATTCTATTTTTAAATCTGGCATGGAAATTATGGTTTACTCCAGACAAAACGAAGGCACTATGATCTTTCTGTTCATTTCCTAAACAAGGGTATTAAGCACTGAAAGCTCAAGGAGATGGTTGGCTGGCAGTCAAGATGAAATCAAGACTTCACCTGGCCAATAGCCACCAAAAGCCAGGAGCCAACCAGTCTGAACTCATATTGAATTAAGCTGCAATTATCTCTTCTTCTGTGCCTCACATGTTAAAAAGTATATACATTTGTTACAAGATAAAACCACCTTATTTAACGTATTTTACACATGTACTTTAAAGTTCACCTATTAAATTGTTTGAAGAGACAGCTAATGATTGAGAGCACAGTGAGATGCCAACAAAGAATACAGGAATTACAAACCTTGCACACACAGCTCCTGATGCAGTCCACAAGAGTTGTATGAATATGCCAAAAATTATCGCAGAAACATAGAAACAGAAAATTTTGGGACCTTAAGGATCTTTTAGTTCCAACTCCTCTGGTATGGCCAAAGATGTTGCTATCATGGCTTTATTAATTAAATGTTACTGGAACTGTAGAAGATGCACCTGTTTTGAATTCATCTTCCAAACTCTCTGTAAATCATATCAGTCCTAAAATTGTATTTTAAACTTAAAATTCAGACGGTTTATTGTCACTTCAAATTTTGAATAAACTACTGATCCCCTATAAAGTTACAACAGCCAGTTGGATAGGGATACTGAAACAGAAAATATTTACAAGTACAGGTCAACTCACTGCTCATCCAAGTATGAAAAACAAAGGTATTTCAAGTGTGTCTTTACATTATCAAAGATAAGCTTGTTTACATGAACAAAGAGATGCCAAGACAAAGCCTTCTGGCTAAGAAATGTTCTTATTTTAACCTGGCTGCCAGATAGCTGTGGGAATACATTCTTCTAAAGGCTTCACTCCCAAAGCTTTGAGTGGCTATAAAAAAACATTGGCAGCATTCTCAGTTCTTACTGAGTATGCTTACATTAACAACTGCAGTGACACAAAATGGGAAGGCCTTGCAGCTGGACCTTCCAGACCTTGCACCAATACCCAGGTACACATCATCCACTTACCAACAGTGCTGCTTAGACACAAACATCAGGGCTGAGCTCTAACACACACTTCAAAACTTCTGGTGGCAACAAAAGACAAATTTGTACCAAAAGAGCTTCTTCTGCACATGGCATCACTAATTAGACTTCACCCATAGATGTCAGTGCAGTAACTGGTTGTTAAAGGCATTTCAATGAAATACATGTCAAAAAGATGGTTTCTTCACAGAAAAAAATACATATATATCATTACAATTTATAGGAGAAAAATAGGAACATTAAGTGGTCCAAATCACTATACAACATCAACAATTGAAAAGAAAACCTTTGTAATTTTTTTTATAAAACTTATTTTACATTATGGGATGTTCAGTTTGAAAAAGCATTAACTAACTTTTATTTGAGTTGTCTGAAAAATCATGTGGAAGAATTTTGACTACATTCCTTACAGTTTGATGCAATTTTCTGACTAGTTTAAAATGGTTCAAAAATATTTCACTCTTACTGGGAGCTGGTTTGAAAGCTAAGGTGCCACAAAGATAACTACAGCAATCTGAACAATCTGAAATCCTACTGTCCTATTTTCTGACAAACTACTTTTTTTTTAAATGAAATGAGCAGGAGTATTAGTGCCTGTATAACTGGCATTGATCTTTAGATTCAAGAAGTGCTTCACCATGCTCAACTATTTTAATTTACCTCTGGACTCAGAACTGCTGTGCTATCGCTTGGAACATCCTCTTCATATCCTTTGTTATGAAAGCTTTCTATTTCATGTCCTGTGCTTCCCTCACTTGGGCACTTATATGAACATCTTGGGCTGTTGCTACACTGGGAATATTCACATTTGCTGTCTCCGACTTCGGAAGGCGTACAGGAAAGATGAGGAGAGCCACTGTCATCCTGGTACGGAGGCGGCTGTAGTTCATCCAGCGGAGGTGTTCTTCTCATCCTCTGAATGCAGTTTGCTGAGAATAAGTGAAAATGCTTTGCTTACTTTCTGATTATTCATTGTTCAAACAGTTCTGTGGAAAATGTAAATCTAAATGCCTGGACAGAGAATTTAAAAATCTATGTATGTCTTTTTTTTTTAACTTTACATTTAAAAAAAAATTGTTGAAAACGGAAATGAATGATCTCTCAGATGAAAGAAATTTAGATAAAAGCAAAGTTTTAAGTGTTTAGTCAGAATAGATTGTGCAAACCACATGTAAATAAATATAGCACGGATATGACATGACAAAAATTCAAGGCTTGAATTTCAGGGATGCTTACCTTGCAAAAGCCATTGGATATCTTAATTCAGATTCTGTGCAGATGGAATGGAGACCAATTATGGAAACAAAATGCACTCCCTAAAGCCATGATATCAAGCTGATTACCTCCCATGCAGCTGCCCACTAGGGAGATACTAAATTAAACTCTGAAGACAAGTAAGGTACTAAAAAAGACAACCTTTCACACAAACGAACTCTGCTCACCAGTGAATTTAAAAAGTGAAGCAGTGTCTCAGATTCCTTATTACTTGTTAAGGGCAACTAAAGGGTATGTATCCAATGTCTGGAAGTGACACACTACCTCTAGTCACTAAAGACAGTGGAAAAAGGATCATGAGCAATCTTGTGCTTGGGATGAACACTTGATGCTGACCATCTTTGCTTTTCACACTAGATAGATAGATACAAATGTGGTTATACATCTCAGAAATTAAACCTGATGCATGGCTACAGACACAGAAAGTTAACTCAAAATAATTACATTTCAATTTTTTATCTTATATTTTACTATGCAGCATTACACAGTTGAACAGAATTGGGAAAAGACAGCAAGGTGTGCAGCAGCTGAAATGAAAGGAATATCAAGGACAGGTAAAGAACTGCCTCATATTTTGTTTACATTTTCTGTAGCAGTTTCAATGAAGATTTCAATGCCACTGACATAAAGAATTATCTTATACATAAAAATTTCAAAACAAAAATGTTTTCTGGTGTCAAACATACCATTTCACTCACAGAAAAACCTACCAAACAAGAAAGTTAAAGAAAGTATTAACTGGGGAATGCAGGGCTCTTCTCTAATTCAACAGCTTTTAAAAGAACCATGACAAAAAAGTAATTAAAACACTGCTACAAGATTAAACCACTGTCAGGAACTCATCAGAACACTCATCTCTGAAAAACCCATCAGCGTCAGCCTGCCATTTAGAGTGATACCAAAATACTGTTTCAGCACTCCTGCAAAAGGTCTTCTGCTGTTAGTGAGCCAGTGCTACTAACTCTTGAAAATCCAGTCCCATAGGGCTGGAAAACAAAACAGACAGCAGGGAATACTATACTTGAATTGTAGTCATCTGTCTAGCAGATAAACATAAAACCTCACCTATGAATATTAGACAACTCATACCCATGAAACTAGATAGACATAGGATCTAAACTGATATTTTAATAATAATAAAATAAAGAAGTGTATCATTTGACTGCCTATACCATGAAAACTTCCTTGTCATAATCTATATAGTAAAATATTCTAGAAAATTCAGAAAAATAGCATTTCTTCTCATTGTTGCCAAAAGGCAACAAACAGCATTAAATGATTAACCACCTAGTAGCCCCGAGTTTCTTTCTGTTCACTTGTCATCAAGTGTGATAAGAATTTTTAACACTCAGTTTTTCCATAGTCTAATGAAATGAAAGTGTGTCCAGGTAGTTATCAACACCATTATTGTCTTACATGAGTAAATAAATGACTGTATGACTCACTTTTTTCACTTGGATGAACTCTATTATATGTCCCTATGGGAAAACTGTACAGGCTGTGTGACAGAAAAGATGCTTTTAATGTAGGCATGGAAGAAGTGAAGACAAAATTCTTATTAACCAGCTATGATTCAAAAATCTCTGAAAAAGCTAAAACACTGGGGCAGATTTTAACTACATGTTTTTCAAATTTCAGTTTAACAAACTTAAATAGCATGTAAATTCTTAAAACAAGTATCTGGGATTAAAAATCTGGAGACACCTCTGTCTAGAGAGTTATAAATTGGTTTTGAACAACAGCTTTCTCTACAAAAAAAGATATCAAAGTTTTCAAATTAATTCTCAAGATGAAACTGTCTCATTTTAATTTCCCCCGCCCCACAGTAAATGATGCAATAAAATGAAATTTTTTTGTTACGGTTCTTTGAAAACCATGAAGATTTGAATTCCATCGAGACATTGTAATGACTGATGATATCAAAGCCAAATGATAGCACAGACAGTAGTGAATACAGCAATACTAAATATCTGATCCTGGGTATTTTCCTTAAAAATTACTTAGAGGTAGTGACAATCTGTCTAAAAAAATTTTGCATATGTATCAAAGTTTAAAGTACAAAACCACTGCTAGTGCTTGCTGGCTTATCACTAATTGTATTGGAGAAAAACATTTGGAGCTGAAAGGCAAAATGATCTGAAGTGTGTGCATATTTGCACATGAAACCCCTGTGTGTTACATACCTTGTACATTTTATTTAAGGTGTAAGTTTCAGACACAGCTATGCATACTTCTGTACTGTGACAAAGCCAAAGAATACCTCCCAAAGACCGCTGAATGTGGCTAATAACATCTGCTAAAGAGTTACAAGCAAATGGGTACACTGAAAATCTAAAATCAATCATTGCATTGCTTCTATGCAAGTTTCAAATCACATAGAAAATACATTTTGTAAATTCATTTGTAAATTAAACTAATCATATTATATAACCACATCACCTTGGACTAGATAGGGTAAAAAAAACAAGCCAGCATATGTCCCAAAAGTGGAAGTAAGATACAATCACGGAGAAATCGAATCACGTTTAGTCTGAGGCTCCTACCAGCCAGAAAATGGCATAACAGAGAAAAGACAAATAGAAAGAAAGAATAGAAAGACAGAATAACCTTACATTCAGTTCTCCACCCAAAGTATGTGAAAATACTTGGCATTCCCATGATATGAGTAAAACTAAATTTGTTTACACGCCTCTATAGGACAGATTGCAAATCAAAGGGGGATGATACATACCTTGCCATCAACCTCAAGAGACTCACAAGTTAGATCTGACACAGCAACCTAGGCCAAACTGAGCATTCCTGGAACATACAATTGGTAACTATGAGAAAATCCAAAAATTTTTCAGTCATTTTGCTGGGAGGGAATCAAAGTTTAAAGATGCAGAAGTTCACCAGAAGAAATGCTTTCAGTTTTGAGTTACCACTTGAAATTGCTTCTTCCAAAGCTGCTCATTTCTCCTCTCTGTTCTGGTCTCTCATGGACCATGCCAGGCTGCACATCTCGCCATGCAGCCGGTGATGTCCTTTTCCCATGTTTACAGCATTTAGACTTTCCCATCGTAATAATTTTTCCCAGAGGTCCACAGCAGTAGCACCAACCCAGTTTCCCTCAGTCCATACTTCCTGACTCATTCCAAGAACACCCATCTCTTAACATGGGAAAAGAAACTACCCTTGTGTCTTTAATTCTCCTATCTCATAAGCCATCACTAACTACACTTCTGCAGCTTCGAGTTTCACTACTTCTTTAAAAATTCACACTGTTGTAGGAGACAACAGCATCACAACACCCCTATTGGAATCTGGCTTCCAGTTCCTTTAAAATAAATAATCACTTCATAAACCAGTAATTTTTGCAAGTCATATTTTGTAATTGTCAGAATATCTTCATACTTCAATGGTACCTTTCCTTTCTCTAATATATCTCTGCTTATACTCTGCTACATAATTATTTATTTTTTAATAAAACGTAAATTTCAAGTTTTCAAGCCTTCAAGGGGTTCTATGTAAATGTTAAGACAATTTAAATAAAACATAAAATGAAATACATGTTTAAAAATTAAAGAAACCTTTCTTATTCTGAATGATTAAATACCCTTAGAGATTTCTGATAGGCAGCACAGACAGTCCAAATGGAATTTTTATGTTTGAACTTTTCTACCATCCAAAAATATTATGTTGACTGAATTACCCCACATTACAGGGAGTATAAATACAAACACTGAATATTGAATGAAATCTCAGGCCTCTGCTTCCTTTAAAATTAAAAGCTTACATGCATTTTTGTGAGGACAAAACTCAAATTATTTCACAGAACAACAAATTACTTAGGCATTATTCTATTTCTTTTCCAAAAGAGTTAAGGCATGAGTCATGCTTAATGAAAAAAGGGGAATATAGGAGAGGTGTGATCATTGTGGACAACAGAAAACAAATTCATTGTTTTTGCATTTGCTTTCCTCTTGCATTTGCCACATTTTAGACTTCTATTCACAGCTGAACTATCTTCTACATTAGACAATTCACCATAAACAAGAAAAAGTATAGTATTTGTTTGACTGGGGTTTTTTCCCAGTAATAGATAACTCTGTTTCCTAGTATTTAGAAAATTCCATACACTATGAGCTTACTCCCAGACCTATGGAAATCAAAACAGCATTGCTGTCATTTACACCTGATGTCATGTGAAGCTTTTAGCACTGCATTTTCCTCACTCTCTCAAGCTAATGTACTGGTCATTCATGCAATAAAAAGGTTCACTTTTGCTTTTTAAATAAAATTAATTTAAAATGATAGAATTATCTTTATGTCCAGTCCTTAAAACTTCAATTTTCTCCCACAAGAAAGGTCTAAGACCAACTGAAACACACATAGTATTTTTCTTTATTGTGTCTGTTTACATCTCGAGCCTGTAGAATTACAGCTGCGTTTTGTTTCCTTGAAAAAGAAATTTATTCCTTGCTCTCTGTACTTACTAAAGCACTTCTTATTTGTAAGAATTTATGGTCTGTTTTACAGAGAAACACAGAAAAGCCCAGCACTAGTGAAAAAAAAATCTCTTTCCAAAATTAGCGCCATTTATTACATTTTAACTACAAATACATTATTAAAAGCATTATTGTGAACTAGCTGTCAAAGACATTCTTTTGTTTCCTTCCCAAATATTTTGGTCGTCTTTCAATGAAAATTATACATTGCCATCTATTGAATTAATTTGTTTTCAATTTAAGTATCATTCTCTGGTTCCTTATACAGCATTGATATTAATTGGAATAGGAAGGAGTTCTGCTACCTAGTTCTATATTTCTACTTTTCAGTTGTCCAGAATACATATAAATAATGCTTAAATAGAATACATCTAAATAATGCTAAAATCTAATGGGTCAACATTTTAAATCTTTTATTGACATGAATGTCAACATATCAAGCCCCAGAACACTTCTTTTTTTTTTTAACTTTTAAAACCTCTTGTTTTCTGAGACCCCTTCCAGCTCTAAAGCTTTTTGAAAGCTGTGATCTTTAAGAAGTGAAATAGTTTGCTTTCCCTTCCATAATTATATTTCTTTAGGTAAAGCATATGTATGAAGTATGCCCATTCAGGTAGAAAAATGTATTTTCCTTTCCATTTAGATGCTGGCTACACTTTTACTATTTTTATAAGCAGCCAACTTTCCTTTACTTTTCAGATTACTATGTTTGCTAACTTAATAAACGAACAGGTATTCCTATGCACCTCTGCTCGCTGTTTTTTCCAAGTTATCAAAATTGTTAGAGAAAGATCACTTCCAAAAAGGTAATAAGCTAAATTAATTCACAGAATCTTCCTTTTATTTATTCTTCCCTCTTTTAAAATATGCTAGAAGTCCTGCTTGCTGAGGGTGATTGACAACCAGCTTTGAAATCTTAGGAGTATCTTGGTGACAAGGAAATGCCTTTTATCATCTCTGTGAAAATTCTCCCAAATTCGGCTCTCTCACCAGCATTTATGCATGCTTTAGGGAAGTCTAGAGCTTAACAGCTAAAAGCTTTGAAACTCCCTCCACTATAAAGCATCCCAGGCTCCGGAGAACCCCAATTTCTCACCAGTATGTGCAGAGCAGCACCTCCCTCATACTTCTAAACAGTAGCAGCAGGATGTGGGCTTAGGAAATATTTTCCTGTCATTCCTATACTTCTTTTGAGTACAGTTATCACCTTAAATTAAAGCTCAAATTCCAGTCCAGTTTAATTCTACTACAGCTGTGGTATTAAGCACAGAAGTTGAGCAGCAATGAAGTGCTGAAAAGGTGAAAAAGATCCCACAGAGGTCTAAAATCAATTCCCAGTGAAGTATTGTAACACACAGCTAATATTCCTGTAATGTTCCTGCTCTCACTCTGTTCAGCCTCAAATGAGGAAACAAAGCATGATTAGAAAGCAAAATTAATATGCTGCATGGATAATTTTCTTGAGCATTTTAATGTTTTTGCATCTAATTTCAGGCACACTTGGTTTTATATTTGACAAAAATAAAAAAATACAAAGTTTTCTAAGTGACACAAAATTCCCCTTTCAAGATCTTAATTTACTGATATACACAATATGCATCCAGCAGTATATACAATACTTATAGAACTTAACCATCAGAATTCCAGCACTCTTTTCCCCACACTTTTATTTGACGTCAAATAAAACTACTCTCTTATTGAAAACTCCTTCTGCAACTTAAAATGCAGTAACTTCATGGTTTCTTAAAAAAACCTTTACCCAGGTAGCTGTATTTTGCAATGAAAAAAAAAAAGAGAGCGTAAAATTCCCTACCATTGAAGCTTTCTATTTATTACTAAAAAATAGAAACAGGTGAAAATTAACCATAAAAGATACTTTGCATCAAGAATTGCTTACAGAATAGGAATGCAAAGTTTGATTCCTCTGCCTTGTTTTCACAGCATTTTTGACTGCAAAGGATTCTCTGTTGGAGTGAGTTGCTAACAAAGCAGCACTACAAGGAGTAGGCATGAACCATTTCAGTAGGGCACGAGTTAAATTTTCTGCCCATCTACTTCAGCTAGATATACGATCACAATTTGGCTATCTCATAGCTGTTAACACAGATATAAATGAAATATATATTACGGTGGATTATGGTAGTATTATAATAGTACAAGTTAAAAGGTTTGGCATTTTACAGATGGAGAACTGAAGTACAGGGTGAAAACAAAATAATAAAGATTGCTGTGAATCTAGCTCACAAGTGCTCCTCATCACAGAAAGCTTTCAGAGAAGTGTGGAACAGAAAAACAGAAACCAAGTATTTTACAACTAGTACTCTAACCACTTGTGCTGGGTTTTGAACGTTTGGTTTTGTTTGTTTTTTAATTTTTTATTTATTTATACTTCAGGCTTTAAAATTATTATTAATCTAAAATTCACTTGAAATGGATACCACCACCAAAATGAAAAATTCCCATAAATATAACACCATCAACACGAAAACCTCCCATATATATACCCCCACATAATTTTCCATATCATCAGCTTTGCAATAGAAGAGAAAGAATAGAAAATAAAAAATAAATCATGTGGGTGGGAAAAAAGGTACAGGGAATAAGGAAAAAAAAAGGCAAAAGGAGAAAGTAGTGCAGTGATTCAGAAAAAAAAAAAAGTGATTTGTTGTCAAATAACCAAAGAAAAGAAATAAAGGGAGAGAAGTTTAGTAGAAGTGCATAGAAAATGAGAAAGTGGAAAGAGAGAAATAAAGAAC
Source organism: Passer montanus (assembly GCF_014805655.1). Classification (NCBI taxonomy): domain Eukaryota; kingdom Metazoa; phylum Chordata; class Aves; order Passeriformes; family Passeridae; genus Passer; species Passer montanus. Next base: position 11,517,954 of record NW_024358722.1, on the reverse strand, counting down.
AGACAAGATGCAAGCAGGAATGAAAAATTACAAACAGGTAAAATAACAAAGCCAAAATGACAGAGGAAGAAAGGTGGAGGAATGGGAAAATAAAACAACATATGACATGCAAAAAAGTAGTTCAGATCTGAGAAAAAAGCAATGTCAACAGAGCAAAGAGATAAAAGAGAAAACAGTGCTGTCTGATGGGTGGAAATATCCATATTTGCAGGTGAAAATCTGCACGACCTAGAGAACACAGCTAGTTACATTCCAGGAGAGGCAAGACACTTCCCACAATTAGCATTTATTTTTTGCATTCATATTTTATATTTATTGTTATTTTTCCTTTAGGTGGGAAGACAGAGGTAATTATTTATTCAGATCCTAGAATTCCAAAGGACGTGTATTTCTCTTATCTATTCAGGCACTTTCCCTCCTTCTCTCCCTGACACACTGGCTCAGTGACTTGCTCTAGTAAAATGGACCACCTTCCCTGCAGTATATTAAAGTATTTCATTCTAGAAAAATCAGATTTTTTGTTTTGTTTTGAAACAGCTCTCATAACTTTACCAAATAAAAAAGCAGCTAGAACCCAGAAAAAAATCTACTATGATCTCAGTTTGCAGGAGTGCCTAACAGGGCAACAACAAAAGAAAATTGTCTGTGTAGGGTCAAGAACTCCCCTAAAACCTTTCGGATATTAGTGTCTTTAGAAAGTTTGCTTAGGAATGGTTCTGGTATCATTTACAGAGCCAACTCTAAAAAAAAAAAAGGAAAAATAGACACTGTGAAATCAGAGGAAATGGATATGCTTCGAGACCAAGGTATCCTTCCTTCACACACCCAGTAAGAGGGCTAAGAATTCACAGAAAAGGCACAGATTAACCAGCAGGGAGCATGTCAGTCTGTTCTGCTCACTCCAGCAAGGCTTCAAACAAGTTTCTCCAGGCATAAAGAAACACAATTATTCAAAACTAAATTTCTTGCACTTCTTTGCGGCACTTCTGAGACCTCCCACTGTCACAGACGGGCTGTTTTCTAGGCTCACGTGTAATGTATGATGTAGGTGTTGCTATGTTTCCATAGTTGTCATACAATCCACAAAATAGGTAACTTTCTGCATTTTGACAAGACTAAATGAGTATTAGTCTGGCTGGTAAAGATATTTTCATTCAGCCACAGCGCCAGCCATAAGAGCTAAGCAAGAGCTTACGAGGATGAGAAAACAGTGGCCAAGCTGCATAAGGGCTCCTAAGACATGGAGCACGATGCTTCAGCCCACAGCAAACAGCAGGAGTGGAACTGCTCTTCCAAGTCATCCACCCAAACAAACAGCCCTGAACAATCCAGGAACAATCATTCTCAACACACTGAGCTTCCCAAAACACTATCTGGAAAATCATGTTGTCATGGTCTTATACTCACAATAATAAAGCTACTAGCCATTGGCACAGAGTGAAAATATGCCTATCCATCACAATTTTTTTTTCTGATAGACCTTTCTTATACTAGAAAAAAATTATATATCTAATTTTAAATTACTGTTTGGTGCTGCTTGCCAAGTAAGAGACTTAAAGGTGGTGCAGAGCAGTTAATTAGCAATCAAAGTCTGACAGCTACAGCTGCAAAATGTTTGTATGATAATTTCAAATTTGAAAATTATTTATTTCACTCTACATGAAATTAGTGCACGCTCATTAGAAAGTCAGTGATTATCCTGAAACTACAAGAACATTTTGGTAACTGTGCTACAGCAGCAGAAATATACAACACATGTCTCCAAGCCAATTACCATCACACCCTTCCTCGTAATTTGGTGTCAGTGAAGTTTTTAGATCTTAGCCTTACAGTTGAAAATGTATTCAGTGGAACAATGTTTAACATGGTTCACAATTAGAATGTTGCTGCATCCTGCATTAAATACACATGACCTTCCAGCGTAGCACTTCCATTGTTACAAACAAACACACAAACAAAACCACCAACCAGCCAAAAAAAATTTTAAAAAAACAAAAAACCACCAAAAAAAACCACCCACAAAGAAACCCGCAAAACCAAACAGTACCAGCATGAAAAAAACCTCAAACCCAATTCCAAATAAACAAATAATACAAGGAGCAAAAGTGATCCAGAACACTTTGCTAACTGGTGCCATTCTACTATAGTATCATTGAAAAATTTATTTCAGCAAAATGAAAATGTGAAGACATGTATTTTTTCATTAGAAGCATATTAAAAATATACACACATAAATGTAAACACACACATATATGTAAACACACATATATACATATACACACACACCCCCACATGGCCATGTACCAGTAACTGGAACCATTTAAGGGTTATGAAATATTAAATATAATTAAGATTACAGTGAGGAAGTAATGTGCATGATGTTAGACATGCTGATGTTAGACAGCAAATATTGACCGTTGAAATTTAACCACTGAAAAGAGCCTTAATTTTCTTGTTATTCCAACTTTAATAATAAGTATGATAGCTTAGACAGCAAAAAGAAAAAAATACCCAAACCACAACCCCACAGCATTTGCCATCACTTTGCATTAACATTTTGACCAGTCAACAATTCAGCAGTGATGAAATGTGCAGTTTGATTCAAAGTAAGACAAGGCTATTTAAATAACTCAAAATAAGAAATGGTTATTGAAACATTAGAATTTTGATAAGCGATCACAGCTGCACTAGAATTAGTTTCTATAGCAACAGAGGAAATAATGTGGAGAATTGCACTGCAATACAAGATGGATTCCTTACAAACAATGATGTTCAAATAGAAAACTTCAAAATTATTCACCGTGTTAAAATATTTTTATTTAAATGATTTTTCATAGAGCCTATGTCTTGTACTTCATATATTGCATATTTTTGTTCTCTGGTATTCCATTCTAGTCTATCCATTCAAGTTTTCACACTTTTTCCCAATGCCTACCTTCCTATTTTAAAATTAGTTAAAGTGACTTATTCTAAAAAATACTGGATCTTTAAGTTCAAATTAATCTTCATTTTCAATTACTTGTTATCCCTACACAGAAGCACGTATTACATTTATTTTTCAAGCAGAGCCCTTGTGAGACAACAGAGAATGCCTTGCACATACTATTCATAAAATGTATCACAGCCATGAGAATTAACATCACTATGGAACTTCAGAAACTTACAGTCATGTGAGACTTGCAGGAGCTTTTATCAGTGTGCAACTCTCATGTCCTAAGCATGATTAAGAAACCATTGCAAACCTATTAGTATTCATGGACTGAATACCCATAAGATGCTAAGATAAAGCCTTTCATCTGAGCCCATCTTTTAGATTTCAAGTGTTGCTCATTTCTAACACCAAGAGTTATTGTTTCATTGCATCATCCCCGATTCCAGCTATTTTTGGCAACTAATTAAAAGCATATGCCTGAACCTTTTATGTATTTTGCCCTTATAATGAGACCTATTACTCTGGCTTATTCCATCCTTTTGAGTTCCAAAGTATCTTTCGAGTTACCATGGATACAAGTGATATGCTTTCTCCCACAACTGCTTTGTGTGCCTTATCGAACACCAGAAAACTGGCACAGTAGGACTCTAAGCCATCTATACAGGATGAATATCTAACCTCTTCAAGTGTTTGCCTTCCTCTTCCCACCCGCCCCCCCCCAAAAAAAGCCATATACTACCATTTGTAATGACATAAACAAGCAGGGGGGGGTTTTCTGTCTGAAATCCAGGACTTTTCCTCAAAGAAAACAAAAGGAAAAAAAAGGTACAGACATAAATTAATTTAATCTGACCAACACTGAAACAGGTGGAAATGAAAATGGGAATACATGATCATTCAGAGTTTGCTGCTTATTTTGAGTTGGCAGAGTTAAGTGTTTCTACATCAATACATCCATAGAAGATGTAAAACACGGCAAATCTCGATGAGCATTTCTAAAAGGAGTTGCAGAAACATTGCATGCAACTCTGAGATTATGCATAAACTAGAGTAAATAGAATTCCCCTAAACTCAATCTTTATACCAATTTCTTATGGTCATTTTCAAATGCAGATTGCTTTCCAACAAGCTGGGAATAATATGTACTTATTCAGTGTAGAAGAGAGCAGTTAAACAGATTTTTCCCATTATGCTTTTTGTATTCTGACCTCTTCTTAAAAACAAAAGACTCTCACTGAGACAGCAAAATTTACACAGTATTCAAAAACCAAGTGCTGATAGCATAATCTGAATTTGTGTGAAAAGTAAAGGGGAATAACCAGAAGGAAAAACAAATTATTGTAATACAAACTTGACTCAGACTCAGAACTGTCTCCCAGATTTCAATGCATTAAATCATTGGAAAGACATCAACTGCATAAATGAGTGTCATGGTGGCAACTAAGAGCAAGAAAGACAGTGACGACTGAGTAGACAAATGCTTCTCTTGCCTCTTTTCCTCAGTTAGCTAAACTTCTCTAAGTATTACAACAAAACACTCAAAAAAAAAAACACCAAAAAAACCCCAAAAAACCAAACATACTTGGCTTCTGCACATCCACAGGTTCAACCCTGCTTTAAAATGCAGAGAATTTGAAGTATAATATCTGAGCCAGAGACACTGATGCATAAACCCCAGACTCTTACCCTTGTTCGTATTATTAAACAACTGTATAATTTTGCAAGTTTTCCATAAAGTTCTTTACTTTATGAAGCAAAAAAATATTAAATATTTTCATTTTTCTAACAGTGTCAATGTAGGCTAGACTTACATTTCCCTGCATTTCCTTCAACCTTTAAATTTAACATCTAACTGTCTCAAACTTCCTTTTGGGGACAAAAAAATCCACGTAATGTTCTTACTCTGAACTTTTTTTTTTTTTTTTGGTCCCCTGAAAATTTCTATTAAAAGCCGATAATGTTTTTTTTGTGCATTTTTTTTTTTTTTTTTTTTTTTTTTTTTTTTTTTTTTTTTTTTGTCCCCTGAAAATTTCTTTAAAAAGAAAAAAGCTAGAAAAGCTAGAGAACAAGGAGAAGGAACTCAAAACTGACTGCTACATTGTGGCATTTATGCTAAAAAGCATCTGGAACAGTGGAGATATTTACAGAATGGCTCAGTACTCAAGCTATTAAATTCACTGTTACACATGCTATTATTTCTCCTCTGTATAATATTCTCCTGGATTATCTTCACTGGGCACAAAAACACACAAGAGATTCCCTCAGTCCTCTCTGAGAAGAGTTAAAGCACAAAGTAGTCTTTTTTTGAGAAATAACCACTATTGTTACTATCCCTCTAAAGTTTTCCCTTTTCAAAATATTGAAGTTCTCTGGAAATTGCCACAGTAGTTCCCTAAACTTCTGTGGCCAACAGATTGCCTTTAATATTTATGGCAACTACTGTTGCTATTTCAAAAGATTTTCTTCTTCTAAAGTGCCTTCTCTTGAGAGGAAAGAAATGGCACCAGGACAAGGAGATGATTTGGAACAGTGATTCTTATAGCCAGTGAAGAGAATTTTGCTCTGAAAACAGTCAAGAGAGCAGCTATTCTCCAACAGCAGGATGATGAGTTTCTCTGAAGGAGAGCATTAGATGCCCGTCTCTTAACAGATTAACTATTCCTCAGTTAAGAGGGAAAATGATCATCAACACCAAGCATCTTTTCAAACTTTACCAGTGTTACCTAAGAATTAGTTATCTGCTGGCCACATTTTTGTGTGGGTATAAAATTCATGAACCAAGAGTTGAGAAGAAAAGAAAAAATACATCAGAGCAATATAATCAACGTCATTAACAAGAACAGCTTTTAAGTCATACATACACTTGCAAACTTTCATGGGATTATTGCTACATTAAGATCTAAGTAAATGAAAATTGTAAAGTCTGAGGAAAAGACATCATTATTCTCTCTCATTCTTATAACCTAAAAATAGTTCCATTCTGGCATTATATATAGCATTTAACAAAGCCAAATACAAAGGATTCCAAGAAAAATAGTTTTGAGAAGGTAGGTAAAAATTAATGTAAAATTATACCAGTTTTCTGGTTTGTATCAATCAGATGTTGTATCGATCAGATCAGAAAATAAGTGCAGTAGGATTTTTTAAATTTTTCATTTAATTTATCAAATTGCCACAAATGCTACAGATGCAACAGAGACACTTGGAAATAAATCTTTAGAAAACGTAACATAGATGACATTGTACTTTTCACTCCGGAGTAGTGGGTTTTTTCTATTAAAATGCACAGGAAGAACTTGGCAAAATTCTAAGATACTATTTTTAAATCTTACTAGCACAGTGCTGAGGATTTAAGAGCAAAGTTCAGAAGTCATTATTTCTGCTACCAAACTACCGACTGAGCAGAACACAGGGATAATCAAACAACTGATCAGATATAACCATGAAGAGAAAGCCACAGAAAGTTTGAGCAAAATCAAACACCATTACAAATCATATCTTCCTAGAAGATGTGAAGAAATTAGCCTGATCCCTAGAGTACATCTTGACTCATTTAAACCAGAACAGACACAACCCCTCTTTTTTGGCCAAAAGCCACAGGGCTGGGCCTGGCCTTTTGGTTGTGAGTGTGTTTTCTGGTACAGATGTGAATGCTTTGCAGCAGCCAACAGCAATCGTGTCACCTGTTCAAATCACACACATCAGCTGTATTTGTTCGGGCTGAGCAGTTTCAAAGGAAAGAAATTCACACCTGAAGTCAGCCTCTTGAAGACATGATCCTTTTGTAGTTTCATTCTCCAAGATTTGGATTTTTCAGATACACATGCTCTTATCAGCTCTATTTTTAACCTGCTGCTCATATAGGATACTTAAAATTCTGAACATGTTTACATTATCCATCCAGCAGGCTAATGGAACTGCATACCAGACAGTCATGCATAATTCAAATCAATATCCTCAGGCTTGCAACTCTTAAGTCAAAGCTGCCTTTAAATAAGCTGGGTGTGACTTTAACATGAATAAAATGTATCTAATTTTTAACCTTTATCTGGCAAACTGATATATTTGCAAAGGAATGTGATAAAACTTCTTTAAAAATTAAAACAATTAGGAAATCACAATAATTGAAAATATTTTACAAAATACTTTTAAGGACAAAAATTAAGAATGGTTCAACAAGACTGAAACCAAAGGTCAAAATGGAGAGCTGGGTCATTAGTATTTTTTTTCAAGCAAATTGTACAGACATATACAAAAAAGCACATGCTGTTGAACTACTAAGTGGTGAGAAGGTGAATGCAGCAAGATTTCCTATTTACAGATTTAAAGATCAGCTTTAATTGAATTGGGCATAGGTGAACACACAGAAAATCTTATACCCAGTTAACCATGTCTGCTAGCTTCTCTCAAAGGACCAGAATCAAAATTTCCATAATAATTTTCCCTTAAGGGTTTCCTGTGAGCTTTCATGAGACCATGATTCCTTCATAGCAGATAATCTTCAGCTTCACTGAAATGACCAGAAGCATGGCAACGACATTAGCTAAGGATCTATTTCCAGATAAATACAGTGGAGGAAAGGTAATTGCAAAAAACCAACCCCACCCCCCAAAAAACCAAAAGCTTGACCCAAACTAAGAGGACACAAAGCAATAAAGTTACTTCAAGTTGTATAACATATCATGCTTACCCTTTCCCCAAGGAAAATATTCTAACAAATCCAAAAATTTAGGCTAACTTCATAAGACATGTGTTCCAAATAGCAAATAAGAACTCATTTTGCAAGAAAACAAATTACAGATCTTTGCCTCCACAGAAGCTACAGACACAATTTTATATTGTTTACTCAGATACAATATAGTCTCCAATAATATACTCAAAGTAGCTATGAAAATAGTTATCCTAACAATAAAATACATGTTATCAGATTAAAATGGTAATACTGTTCAACTTGCATAAGGACAAAATATTCATTAAACCATTCCAAGAGAATACTTACAAGATAGTTACAGCATGTCTATGAAACTTATACATATGCATAAGGAAAATAATCTACATTAGGTAACAAAACAGAAAAATAGTTCAGTTACAAAAAAACCCTAATGTATTTTTACTAAAGGGAAGGTTAAAATGTAATGTGCTCAGAATATAAACAAACAGTCCTAATGGTAACCTCTCCTTAACCTACAGAGAAAGTGTACAACTGGGAGATAAACTTTAGTTTCAGACTAGAGTTAAAAATCCCCTGGTTTTAACCTGTAAAGGTAAGAAAAATGCTCCATTTATCCACAGCTGCTATGGAGGAAGAACTGGTCAGCCATTCTTTTGTAATATTCTTATGTAAAGTTCAAGATCAGGCTGGATGGGGCTTTGGACAACCTGATCTAGTGGTTGGAATCCCTGCCATGGCAGGGCTTTGGAGCTAGATGATCTTTACGGTTGCTTCCAACCCAAAACATTCTCTTATTCCATGCTATGAAAGCTGTTCTAGTTTTTACTTCTCATATTTGCCTAAACCGCTCCATTGTGCTAGTCAAGCAGCATGACTATTCTCAGGAGGTAAGCAGAGTACTGAGTAAAATCCCTTTTCCCAATGTACCTAATAATGTCTACACAGAGATTTCCAGTCTACTATTCAATCTTGTTTCTTAGTCATTCCTTCCATGACAGAGCCATGAGCCCTCAGAATCAGCAAAAACACTTGGTTCATCAAGAAAATGGTCTTTACAGCTGATATAGTACTATCTGTTGTGCTTATACCACAGAACAGTTCTACATTTTACGAATGTAGAGCATCTATTTTAAATATAAACTATTTCAGTCACTTTTTCAGGCTGTGAGCTTTTCCAAGATAACGATCTTATAAATTCCAGATTCAAATAGATAACAGAGGTATTAAAAGAGTAAGTTTACAATAAAATGAAAACTTTCCTGTTATCATTAATGCATGATTTACATCACCTCGGAGATATCACATTGCTAAGGGTGACTTTCTTCAAAGCCTTCACATCAATGCAAGGGTATTTCTTCAAAGAATTCAAGATGCTGGCAGGAGGAACCTAATTTGAGAGAATTCTTTGCTTACTTGTACACATCATGAGAAAAGGCCTTTTCCCATTGGAAGACAGTTTTTCCTTCTCTTTGAAGCTGGTCAGAATTTTTTTCTGTGGAAAATCTTGTCATCATCCCTAACTCTGAGTTTTGTTACTAGGTTTTTTCTCTCAGCAGTAGATGATATGCATACTTAAATACCATCTTTTTCTCCCCAGCATCTCTGCTGCTCATCACAGGGTAAACCCATGATTTCAGAATTACCCAAATTCATGCTATCAAGCACTTTCATGATACTTAAATACCATCTTTTTCTCCCCAGCATCTCTGCTGCTCATCACAGGGTAAACCCATGATTTCAGAATGAATTTGGGTAAATTCATGCTATCAAGCACTTTCATATGCTTCCTTTGGTTGAAAAGACTGTGTACAACTTTGATACTACCTATGTGGCTTTTAAACTCACAAGTCCTCAATATAAATCCATCCTATTCCAAACCGTCTTTCAACTCAGACTCAGATCTCCTTTGCATTTCAATCCCTGTTTATGTCTTGCCTCCTCCATAAGATTCCTCAAGAAAATTTAATGAGTAATACTAAATTGCACACATACTTTCTACCTGCATCTGTGAATTCAGCCTATTCCAGGACTCAAAAATTTGTGAGCATTATGCATGTCTGCTATTCATACACGTAAAGAAGCTAACCTCAACATGATCATAGCCCAATTGCTTACAAGAAAAGGTCCTTCTATCAGAAACTTCTCCCAAGACAAGGGTTATACTTTCTTGGGAAGGAAAAAAAATATATGAATTCTGTAAAACTGAATAAAAGACAGAGCAAGAGTTAATCTTTAAATCACCTTAGTCTCTGCAACACTCAGTTGAGTATATTTTGTGGAAACACGCATAGTAATTTCAAGCACTTAAGAGAACTGCCTTCCACTATTACAGAAGAACAATAGAGATCTGTCATAATGCACTAGGAAGCTACTCAGAAAAATCCCACTAAATCCCAAGCAAAAACCTGGCTAAAGAAAAAACACAAGAAAACCCAAACCCACAGCATCACAAACACTAAGTAGGAAGCACTGCAAATCAGGTTAGACACTATTCTGCATGTCCTTGAATTTAAAATGTATCTTTTTTACAAAACTATTCTTTAATATTCCTTTGATATATAGCAATGGATTCAACAGCCACACTCCCCAGAAGCTTCAAAATCATAAGATGCCATCATTCTCCAATTTCTAAGGGCTGGGAGCCAATGAAGATTTGTGTCAATTAACCAGTCTCCACTGGTTCACATGATCAGGAATCAGAACTTTGTATAATTAGTACTGCATCACTGCACTCTCCTGTACACTACAGGAAGATTCTTAATTACTCCTAGAATAAAAATTGTGAGGGGTAGATGCCCATATAATAGAAAAACAAGAATAAGGAAACTGGAGCAATTAAAGAAATACTGTAACTAAAAAATCCTCCAGAATCTCCAAAAAGTATATCAATAACATGAATTGCTGGTACACAATTACTATCAGATAAGATACATGAGTATGAATATCAGGAGTATTCACAGCTGCAGCATGATTCAGCCTTCAAAATACACTCTGAAGCATTTAGAAATGCTGCGCTGAAGGTGTCTTAAGACTTGTCTTACATCTCTTCACTAAAGACCTTTTCAAAGTACCTTGGATGTACTATTTGAAGCCCTAAGCCTATCCAAAGTTGCAGGACAAAAAGAGTATTTACTTCCAACAGGCGTTACACCAGAGAAATCTCACAGGTAATCTCATAAAGACACCTAAGAAAAAAGTGGGTGGCCATCTTTTTCCTAAATACTCTTTTCACAGAACTTTATTTAAGGCCCATTAGAGCAAAAAGAAGAGAAATAACTATTTTATGACTGAGTATTCAACTGAGCTTTCAGGTCTCCAGTGTGAATACCAGCACACAATTCTTTTCCATGACAAACATATTTTTTGCCTGTAATTCTTAGTGTCTGAAGTTTACATGGGGACCAATTTTGAGAGAACTTTGTGGCCTTATTTTGCTGAAGACAATACAGCCATAAAGAGGTCCTCACTATATAATTTCAAACAGTAAGTTTTCATTCACACTTGGCTTGAAAAGAGATCTACTTACATGCAATGATAGAAACTAAACTGCAAAACATGGTTATCATGGAATTCACTGAGTGATCCATTGCTCCTCTCTCACCCTGTTCAAAGGCTTTCACCTCAGCTTGGTAAGTCTGAAGTAGGATCCTGCTTCTCAGAATGTATTTACTAATGAAAACTGGCCAGGCTGCTTAAACAGACTGGGGAGATTCACCTCTATACCACTTCTGAGATGCTTGTGAAAGAGCTTTTAGTGTTTACACTGGTAAGATACTATGAGGAAATCTCTATATATACTTTAAGTAATTCAGTGAAGAGACTTTTCCTGAGACATGAAAAACTAACAAGAGAGAAAAAAAAAGGCAAAAAGCTGCATAAAGAATTAGATCCAAGAGATTCCAGAAGAACAGTCGCCTTCACGTGCAAAGATTGACACTGAGGAACAAGGCAAACATATGTCCACAGACACATCAACATAAAGTGCCGAAAGCCTAGAGAAGAATAGAAGGGGAGAAGATAAACTACAAAAATAACCATATTCTACCTTCACAATATGGAAAAGATGGATAAAATCCAGTAGCATATGCCTGCTAGAGCAGCAGATTCTCATTTAAGAGAACTTATGTTTTCTCGCTGCCGTCTTTTAGTGCTCCCATATGTTTCAAAAAAACCTTGTGAAATGTAAGGCACTTGGGCCAATCTCAGAAATAACATGTCTTCAGCCAGAGGGCTTTATCAATTGAGAAGTTAGAAAAAGATTTTAAAACAGGCTGGAGATGGAATCCGTGGTTGTACTGAAGTGGTAAACTACAGCTAAATAAAGTATATCTAAGTATGCTAAATAAGCAAGTGAGCTTACTGCTTTTTCCTTCACAATGTGACTTATTTTGCCTCAAAATGGGATCAATTCTCCTTGCTAGCTCCTAATCAGGAATTTTGCACAGTTGTTAAAGAGGTAATGCTTTAAGTACATGACAAATTAAGTATGAAAAAAACCCAAACTGTTTTCTTCTCCTCTTCTACCCTTCTCAGGGGATTCAGAGAATCTTGATTTCAGAAACAAAGAACCATCAATAGTTTTTGACATCTGCCTGCAAAACTCTGATTTCAACATATTTCAAAATATAATCAATAGGATATAATGAAATGTAATTTAAATTTTAAAAGTTTTTAAAACTTCAATTTTTAGGAATTTAGGCGACACTTTCCTTAGAGAAAATATATTGCTATGATACTTATGGTGATACTAAAAACAGAACAACTTGTCAGTATAATGCTTGACTTTTCAAAGTTGAGGAAGCAGCCACTACTGGAGACAAAGAGGCCAATTCAATATAATACAGTATGACTTTTTGAAATTCAAGTTATTAAGAAGGTATGGTCCATTTAAAATCTCAATACAGATACTAAAAAATGTTTCTTTCATGAAATACAAAGATTGCCAATTTTAATGCCAATTTTAAAAATAAAATTTTTACACTTCCTTATCCCTTAGTTTCCTATTTCAACTCATAAACTGTTTGTTAGCAGAAATATCTTATGGTTTACACTTCCTTATCCCTTAGTTTCCTATTTCAACTCATAAACTGTTAGCAGAAATATCATATGGCATTGTTTTTCCTTGCTCCCCCCCCTTATTTTTTATTCTTTATTTTCTGAAATAAATGTGCAAATATTACATGTTAATAAGTCTATATTAATCCCCTCTCCCAAAATATTACAAATAGTTGGAGCACATAAAGACAACACTACATATTCAACACTGAAATGGTAAGAAATAATATAAGAAGTAGGACACACATTATAAAAACTTAAAAGGAAGTTTTGTCAGGAAAACAGGAAAAAGAGGTCACTCCAGCAAGTACCCATACTTTACTGGATAATATTAGAAAATAGAAAAATAACATTATTGGCAAAATTAAGATTTCAAATTTCAAGCTGACCCTAGAATTTTGGACCTAAGCACACAGATTGAGCCACACATCCTGTAGTCACACAGGTTTCTCTTTTCTTAGATTAAAAACTTTTGGTCTTTTGTGCAAGAGCTGAAAATTTCAGATGTGAACATCTGTACCATTTTGCTTTTAACGTTGACATTTCTCATCAACTTGATTTTGTATTGAATTAGGTTTTCCTTTAGTGATACTCTGGAATTAAGCCTGTCCATGAGGGGTTCACTGCAAAAGTTTTATATTTACAATGGCTTACAGTCTATAGCAATACTTGCATCCAAGCACAGTAGTAATTTATTTTTCATTTTGTGTATCTATATGTAAAACATGTAAAAATCTAAATGCATCGAATGTGCAATACAAATATATAAATTATGTCAGACACTGGCCAAAAGCAGGTATTTGTGATTGAAAATTTAAACCCCTGAATTGCAGAGAATTACCGAAAGTGCTACTAGAACATTCCATCATGAAAATACACAACAAAGCCTGCAGAGCATATATCTTTCTTCATTTCAGTATTAAAAACATGATACAAAATGCCATGTGAGTTCGATACAAATGTGCTGAAAAGAAAGATTAATATGGCCATCTAGAGGAGAAAAGAATGCTATGAAAACATACAACACAATTTTTCAGGCTTCAGAATATGATGCTTTTAGAGGCATGCAGCCAGAAAAAGGACATAATAGTCTGTAATAAACTAATTACAGAATTTATAACAAGCAAACCTTAAAATAATACATTCAGACATTTTGGTGGTCTGAATGATGCAACATATTAACATTAAACACGTTTTTAACATGACAAGCAAAACATACAGGGTGTATTAATAAAGACAAGGTTATGTTCTTGTCTCTTTGTTAAATTTTGTGTATGCAGAGTCAAGTACACATACATCTCAATAAACGAATTTAAAAAGACAAGTTCAGAGTAAACAGTTATCGGTAAAACTGTTTATTGACTCCTTTAAAAACACACAGCTCACTACTGTGAAATGGAACATGTGAGAGAGATTAGCTGCTGAAGAGAAAATTCAGCAGAGAAATCCAAAATTTCCTGAAAACAAAGTATCATTTTCATTACTCATCCTACTCTATCTATGATGGAATTCATAGAGTCATGGAATCATGGAATGGTTTGTCTTGGAAGGGGCCTTACAGACTACCTCATTCCAACCTCTCTGCCATGGACAGGGACATTTTCCACTAGTCCAGGTTGCTCAGAAATCCATCCAACCTGGCCTGGAACACTGCTAGAGATGCAGCATCCACAGCTTCTCTGTGCAATCTGTTCCAGTGCCTTGCTACCCTCACAGAAAAGAAATTGTTTCTTAATATCTAATCTAAATCTGCTCTCTCTGAGCAGATCTTCCAGATCTCCTTAAAACCACTCCCCCTTGTCCTTATTCTTAATGATCAGGGGCTGCTTTACTGGCAACGAGCAGGAGGAAAGCAGAGGTGAGACAAAAATTAATTCTGTCCTCTCATCACTTCACTTTAACACTATCAAGTGTTATATGCTCAACATATGGACTGATCAGTGCCTTACAATGGAAGCACAGCCAAAATGTTAAAGACTTAGAAGTAGAAATGATAAAGCACATATGAGAAAAAAGAAGCACACAAAGTCAAATGCACTGACAATTTTTTCTCATATTAACCAAAGTACATAGAAACACACTGCTTGGCCCACAGAAGAGTCAAGAAAGGTTTGATCATCTGTCTTTACACTTCTTATAAAAATAATTCAATACCCATAAAAGCCAAGTATTTTTAAAAAAATCAGCATTCCTATGGCATCAAGTCTTCTACAGATTTTTTTGCAAGTTTAAAGAACGGTAAAGCTTTTTCAGTGTGATTTTTAAAAATCACACTGAAACATCTGGAATGCTGATGCTTCCCTCTTGGAATCAGATTTTTAACGTCTTCTGTTAAGTTAACTGTTCTCTGAACACAAATGAACAGCTTGGTAGTAATAATCTCTCCTTTATTTCTGATTGCAGGCCTTCTTCATGAAGTTTTCACCTCTCTTCATCAAAGTTCTATGTTGGGCAGCTTTCCCTCTGTAATGATCATCACATAAGGCATACACTGTCTCTTCCTCTACTCTAAAACATTTTTATCATTGTGCAAAGATTCTTTGAAGTAATTTAGGAAGAACATAAAAAGTACTAACACTAATTATTCCAGCATGCCACCTTCAGGTCACTGAGAAGTGAAAAATGTTAAGTAGTTAATCTGCTATAATGTCCAAAACTTTTTTTTAGTAGGATTGAACACAATTTTGTTGAGAATAATGGATTAATAAAATGAGACAAACTCCTCACTTTCATTTGCAAGCATTTTGCCAAACATACGGTGTAGAATGATTGCAGGCTGTCAAAAAAATAACACTGTTTATTCTCCATTCCTTGTAAAATGTGGGAAGAGAATGCTCTCATAAGTAGCAGCAAAAGCAAAATACTGACAATATTAAAGTTTTTGTGCAAGTAGAAGTATGTGGTTATAAAAATCTAAGTTTTTAAAGTAAGAATGTTGTGATAGCTTTTGTTTTAGAAGTTTTTTGCTTCCAAACACTGAATGTTCTTTCATTATAATAAATTTTAAAATGGCATTTATATCCAGCCTGTTTTCAGAATGGAGAGAGCATTGAAAAGGAATAGCACCTGGTGACAGATATATTTAGCAATAGAAGAATAGTAAAAAATGAGGAGGAGGAGGTAAGAACTGTAACTTTCTGGATGCAATATTTGGACTTCCCAAAAAGGTTCTTTTGTCTTATATTGTAATCCTGATACAGATTTCCAGATTCCATTTTGTATCAGTAAATACAAATTCTGATGAATTAAAAGGATTACAGGGAACACGATCATAAAAATTTTTTTAAAAATTTATAAAGGCTAGCACAACACCTTTGAAGCTTAACTCCTATAGGACCAAAGTAAAAAGCTCAGATGAACTCAGGACTTTTCACTGAGAAGAAGAACTAGATTGGATAAAAAATCAGAGCAATTACAAAATAAAAAGAGGAATGTCATATAACTATGGCTATTTCAACAATAGCCTCAGTGGTCTGAAGAAAGAGAAATACCTTATTCTAGATATCTGAAAGAAGTCTTCCTGTGTAATTCTTGTATAATTCATATCTGGTATTATTTGCTAATCATTTTTCCATCTCCTGTTAATATACATCATCATTCTTTCCCAACAGGGACAAAAGCCACAAAAAAAGCCTTTCATATTCTCTCCACCAACACTGTTGAGAGATCTCAGTAGATTTCAAAACCAAACATACTTTTACTATCCCTATTCCTTCTCCATCACAGTGCTCAAGGATCAGTTTTTACCACCTGACCTCACCTCTGCATCTCCTTCAGTATTTGCTGGAACTCAGACTACCTGCCTTCCTACAATTTAACAAGCAAAAGAAAGAAAAGAATTTCCTGATGATCAACAGAGAATTCTTTTACTATGCAACTTACTTGAAATATGGCATTCATGTCCTTCAGGTCTTAGCTCGGAATCATGAATGACTGTATACTAATTTCAAATTTCAATAGCCAACAGACTTTTACATAATTTAATTATATCAAATTGTAGAAACTGTAAACTTTTTCAAGCCCTTCTGGACTGTATAGAATATTTAAGCTGAAATACCTTTTAATTACATATATCCACTTTTTATTAGAAAAACATCAAACACTAAAAAACTTTTACATTTTACCGTACTAAAGGAAGACAAAAATTACCTTAATATAATATAGTACCTGTATCAGAATGTGACTTTTACCTAACTCCAAGAAAAGTTCACTTTTCATGCTTGAAACTGGCTATGGACACAGTTCTCACACAACTATTTTCAAATACAAAAAGCATATTGACAAAATATTGACAGCAGAATTCTCAGCCTCTACATCAAGCTGTCATCCCAACTTAAAATCAAGAAATATATAGCATGTAATAAAACATCCACTGTTTAAATCCAACTTTTAGCACCATGGAAAAATACATTAATCTAATCTTTCTAGTAATTTCCTTGTGTCATTTCAAGAGAAGAAAAGATACAGAACATTCCAGCAATGCACACTGCAATGACCATATGCACTGTAGCTAATAACCAACTGCATTTACTTTGCTGTTAGAACAGCTTATCAATACAGAAATAACATGTCTTCTTTGTATTTATAATACCACAAATTCAACAAAAGTTGCCATGTTTCCTTCCTAAATCAAAACAGCTTAAATTGCCCCAAAAATGAAATGAATAATGAAAAAATTAAATGAAACTTAATGTAGCAAGATATTGTATAATTTGTAGCATCTCTGGAAGAATGTATACAAGTGTGTGCTTTTCTTTTTTTTTTTTTTTTGTTTGAGCATGCACTAATATAAGAGGTGTCTGGATATTTCTTGCAGACATTGACTATTTGCTAGTCAAGCTGCTCTCATCTTGGACTTACTTATCCAGAACACAATTCTGAAATTTGGAATAAAAGGAAGGCTTTTAAATCGCTCTTACCTTCATCTATTGAGGCTTCACTACTGTATCCATCATATTCTGCAGACAGGGGACTATATTTTTGTCTGGTTTCCCATATATAGTTTTTTTGCTGTCTGCCATCCACCACTGGCAGCCTGGAACTCTGGGTTCTAGACAAGGCCTCATGATATTTACCAAGTGCTTCATCTTCACTCTCAGATGATGAACCATGCTGGTCTTTACTCATATAAGAATTGTCTGTTTGAATAAAATAAAGCAAATCGACTACAGCTCAAAATAGAATACAAGAAAATAACCATAAGAGGTTATCATTGAAGATATTTAAGCTATTTCAATTAAAATTTCTGTAATATTTTAAAAATACCTTGTTGAAATTACAAGCATTGTGATGTCGCAATTGCTGAGAACTGTTCTCACTTTCTAGAAGACCTGAAAGATCATTAAGCCCCAAAAAACCACACTAATACTTATTCAACAGAAAACAGATCAATTCATGTAAGGTGGCACATAGACATTCTTGAAGTAAAGTAAAAGTAAATCCAACACTCCTGCAATATTACATTTGGATACCCTACGTATCAAGCAAGCAGCTCCCGATCCTACATTCCCAGCTGATTTTTGCTGTGAGCATGTAGCATAGCATAGAAATGAAACTGATTTACAAAAAGAAGCCTACAACAAAATCACCTTTAGGATAGTTATGCCAGTAGTGTTTAAACTCACAAAAACAAATGGGAAAATGCTAGTGAAAGATGTTTGCATGCACAATTTTATTTAACTTACAATAAACAGCTCCTTGTTCAATAACTGAAATTAATGCAGATTTTTACTGCAGACATCTGGCAACAGCAAAAATTACATGGGAAAAAAATCTATCTAGTTAATTCTTTTATAGCAGTTCTGTAGTGCCTACTCCTGTGGCCAACGTTTTCCAACTACATCTCAAGCATGACTTCCTCCCACAAATCAAAGATTAGCGGTATTTTTATTTCTGTAATGGGAAGATTTCCTCCTCCCTTCTTCCAAAGTTCAAATTTAACATGCCTTGCAGAGGTTCTGTAGATCTCAGACTCTAATAGGCATTAAGAGTTCATGTAAGCTCAGAAGTCAGCATTACCTCTGCTCTGAGAGCAACTATGGTATATGATTTGCCAGTGCATTTCCATTACCAGCAGAGCTTTGAGATGCCCATAATGCTGTTTCTCAGCTCCTGAATCTGGGGGAATGTTGTCTAACATGCTATCCAGCCACACTCAACTGCTCTCCCCTCCCTGTTTTTATGCACTCAGCTCCAGATCTGCATTTCCACTCCCTTTAGTGTCTGTCTTCATGCCCAGCCAATCTCACTCCTCTGGCTGGGTATTCCTGCTAAAAGAAAGATTCAGCTTATTCAAAAGTCAGACAGTTAAAATTAAATTAACTCAATGTATGCCACATCTAGATCTCTTTTAGAGTCAAGTGTTTGACTCTTAGTATTACAGAGGTCTATCCTTCCTACTTTTAGGAATCACTTCCCATAGAGGTCTTTTTGTCCCTGGTACTCATACAGAAAAACCTCTGCTGCAAGTTTAGGTATGAAATCTTTTGGAAAGTTAAATTCAAGTAGAGTTTTATGCCAAGTTCCTGTCTCCCAGCCCCATACTCCAAGTTCTTGCTCCAAGCTCCCATTTTTGGTTTCTTATGGTGATTTCCTCTATTCTCTTTGGCTGTTCAATCCCAATGTCTTTACTTGCACCTAACCAACTACTCATGTAACCTTGGTCTTTCACCTTTAGTCTCTGCACCTTCATATGAAGTTATCAGTTCTCTCCATAGCTGTCACCCTTCCTAGTTTAAATCCCAATCTACCATGTGCATTGGGTCCTATTTGTTCAGGAAGTTTCTGTCCTCACATAGAATATATTTGTTCTCAAATCTTCTGTTCCAACTCCCAGAGCCCATCAAGTATCAAAGGCAGGGTAAGACCTGCTCTGCTCTTCAATCCCTACAATGAAGCATATGAGTGCAAATGGGATGGTCAGTGAATTTAACAAGCAAAGTATAAGAAGTGTTTACCATGTCTTTTCAAAAAGCAAACTTTCCAAAAATTTACAACTTTGTCAAACTTGGATGTTTTTTCATAGAAGACCATGGGCATCTCTGACATGGGAGAAGTGTTCTCCCACATCTCAAGCACATATTCTAATACACAAAGGTGTCACAGCATCTTTGTAAAGCTGAGCTGAAATCTACTTTTTTTTTTTTTTTTTCAAAAATGTCCAGCATGTTTTTTCACATAACCTATTTCTTTGAAACAGTTAAAGATTTTAAATTGTAATTTAGGAAGAAACCAAAACAATAGGATCTCAGACAGAAAGAATGCCTAATTTCCTCAAAATTCTTCCAAATTTGGCACACAATTTATAAAATTCATTATAAGATCTTGAAATGGAAATTGTCAGAAAACCTTATCTGGACGTAGGGCTACCAGCTCTACGCATAATATGTACAACAACTTATTTTACTAATTATAGGATATATGGTGCCTTAAAAGACTTCTAAGGAGTAAATTGGATC
The DNA here is from genome assembly GCF_014805655.1 of Passer montanus. Lineage (NCBI taxonomy): Eukaryota > Metazoa > Chordata > Aves > Passeriformes > Passeridae > Passer > Passer montanus. Next base: position 11,497,838 of record NW_024358722.1, on the reverse strand, counting down.
TTTCAACTCTAGCAGATACGGTACTTCCCATTTATGGATGGCTATAAAGCAAGTTCAATTTCAGTGATCATTTACTGAAAATATCACACCAAGCAGGATCTATTCCGGCTAACACCTTCACTGTAAGAGGCTACCCAGAAAAAGGAATCTCAAAGTGTTTTGCCGTAACACAGAGTAAAATTTTGTATTTCATATAGCCCTCCAGGGGTTGAAACCTGCCATATTAAAGCTTCTACAGATTCCCACAACTGTAATTAAAGCAGAGCATACCAGGCCTAAAGTACAGTGCCAGACATCAGTATTAGGTGCCTCCTTTAACATTACAAGAAATGTATTCGCAAATACAAAATCAGGTTCGTTAATCAGCCTGCATAAAGAATGGAATAGTATAAAACATGGCAGCAACATGTTTGAAAGAACAGTTGAAAGTTCTGTCTCTAATAATACACTGACTTTTGTAAGCACCAAGAAGTTCTCAGTGATAGCAGTTCTTTATTTTTTCCCCAGTTCCTATCATAAAAGAATGAGAATGCATACTATTATTAGAAGTCATGAAGCAAGACCTCTTCAGAGGACATAAAAACCTCCTCAAAGTTTAAACATAAGCTATCCATGCAAATCCTTTTTTTTTTAATTACAAAGCAGATCAGTTTCAGTTTCTCAGAAAAAAGTAACTTCCGGTACCTTAAGAAAAAAAAAATCTCACAGTTTAATGCCTTTTCTTGCCACTTCTCATTCGATTTTTATACCTTATCTGGAAACCTGGCTAAGAGAATTTATGTTCTTAGCAAAACCTTTCCTTTATTTGGCTGACATGGGTCATGAGCAATTATTAACCTATTGAAAGCTACTAATTTGCTTGTTATGGACCCTAAATGCCATTTTTGAGAGAATATACTTTACAAATCTATTATTATATAAAGAAATAGATAAGATCATAGTTTATCATACAAACATGGAAAACACTCCTAATTCAAACTAAAAAAAAAACAACAAACAAACAAAACCAAACCAAAACTCAACAAAGCAGGTAACTGAAATTTTCAGATAAGGAAAACATACACAACTGAAGGAAAAAAATGGGTTTCTATCAGGAAATCATTCATTTCTTTACAAAATGAGCACCTCTGGAAAAGCATGTGTTGCTTTCTAAAATTTTACTATGCAGCCTGCAAACGTATGTAAAATTGCAAGGTTTTACTTTTTCCTTACAAACTGTAATTGCAATTCCCTTATCACACTAAGATTGGATATTGAAGACGGCACACAAAGTATCCATAACAACAACACACAGTTTGTAGTTTTCTTTTAAGACTACAACTTTAAGACAAGCCTCATTCACTTCTTTCTATACTTAAAATTACTTAATTGCCATGTCTTATTGAGTTTCTCATTGTGTCTTGAAATCACTATCTTACATATCCCAGAAATATTCTGAAGATCTACTGTAATGTAAATGCAAAAGAAGTTATTCCTTTTATTGTCATAGCACATTTTATGCAATGCTTTCTAAAGAAACAAAATAAAAATAACTTTCACAGAACAAGTATTAACTTCCAGTATTAATTAATTCATAGTTTTCAGCAGAAGCCACACAAGGCAGAGAAGGCAAGAAAAACTGCATAGAGAAAGAGTAAAGTTAGAACATAGAAAAGGCATTTATTAATCAGTTCCTTTAAGTAATACTTTGGAAATTAATTAACTTCCAAGAAATATCAGCATAATTAGAAAAAGAAGCACTGAAACAAACCTGGCACTTTCACTGACAGGAAACACTATTATTAAATGTTTAAATTAGGAGAAAAAATCAGGAAATATCATAAGTTTCAGGAAAGGCTGAAGAATGCAGTTTGCTGACAGACTCCTCACCTTTTCCTGCTGTCTTCTTATTACATAGCTCTCTTTCTAATTTCTTTGAGTTTTTCCTTTTACCCTCATTCACAATTGTAGTTGACACATTGCCTTCATCCTTTGAGATGGGCTTTCTTTTCCTGTCAAAGAAGGCTTCAGATTTCTCTTCTTTGATTTCATTAAGGCAACTATGGTCATTGTCCATCTTCTTCAAGCTGGAATCTGATAATTTCTCCTTCTGTACTTCAACAAACTTTGTTTCTAAATCTTGGGGAACATTCATACTGTGCACTTTATCAGAATCTTCAAAATCAGCTCCAGGTGACTGTGGTTTGATTTTTTTATGCTTGCGATTCTTAGAATTATCTGATACTGCATATAAACAATTATCTTGCTCCTCAATAGATTGCTCCACTGTAAGTTTTTTACTTTTCAGGTTACTATCCTTCAAGAATTTATCATTTACAAAACACTCATTTCCCCCTACTACTTCCCTTTTAAAAGGTCCTCCTACAGTCTTCAAATCCTGAGGTACTTCTGTATCACTGAGAGGATTATTATGATCTGTGCCTCTTAAGTGACACTGATTTTTGTTCAAGACATGGTCAGATACTCCAACTTGACTTGTACCTTTCTTTACAAAATCTAACGAATTAGAATTATGAGTCTCTTTGTATTCTGCAGCACCTCTCTTCGTTTTCGTATTAATTTCCTGAGAATGAGTTAATGAGGGTGTGTGCTCCTCTCTGCCTTCCACAGGTTTATCACTCTGCGTTTTGGAGCTCTCATCTTCTGCCCGCAGGCCATGGATCATGCTGGTTACTTGCTCTGTCACTGAGTCAGCTACAGAGTAGCCAACCTCACCAACAACACTGGCCAGGTCATCCACAGCACTGCTGAGCGTGTCCACCAGGGAAGACACAGAGGGAAGGCTCAGATTTTGCTGAAGGTTTCTAAAAAACGCCATTTGTCCAGCCTATTCAGCAGCAGCTCTTAATACTGCCAGGTCCTCTGTTTCACAAACTGATCATCTCTGTTTCTCCAGCTTCAATTTCAGAGCTATTTGCCTTTTCTATCTCAAAAATCAATACATTTACCAGGAGAAGTTGCAGCTTTTCTTTTTTCATTCAATAATTATTGCAAATAATAAGAAAACAGCTAAATAAATATCTTGAAGCCACAATTAACCAGCAAAACCATAGTCTTTCATCAACTGCAGCATCAACTAGCCATAATAAAATTCATTATTTTCAAAAACAAGGCAACTGTGTGAGATGGATTTTTTTTCCTATTCTAACCTGCGAAGAAGAAGTTGTGAGACATTTAAATGTTCATCAGTGTCACATTAAACAAGTTTTTAACATAACACAACACACATCGTAGAGACTTCTTCACCCCAAAATATTTGTTGTCTTTTACATAAGGTAAGATACTTTGGAATATTAAGACTTGTTTTGTAGCAAAAAAGAAAGTTAATATGAGAGAAAATTTCTTTTTATTTTGCTTCCTAGAAAATTGAAAATAAAAATTTAGCTCCATCTTTAAGAGAGGTAGAGGGGAAGAAGGCCTCTTCGATTTCATATTCTGTTTTCTGGTGCCTGATTCTCTCAAGTCAGCTAACAAAGCCTGTTCAATTTTCACAGCACAAAAGTAGAAAGAGCTGTTTTACCAACACTCAATATCTTTTTCAAGATCTAATTTCTTTCATTACACATGATCATTAAAGACCTTGTTGTATTAAAAAATATTCAATAATGTGTTAGTCAGATATAAGATATCACTAAAATTCATCTTTAAAATTATTTTCCAGGTGAATAAAAGCAAGACCTTTTCCAAAAGTGTGGTGAAGGATTTTAACAGGCTGAGTGAAAATCCAATAATCCCATTCACAAATTTACCTAAAAAGATTTAATTATACAAAATTATGGAATGTTTAAAATAAGCTCAAGAGTATTCTCGGAGTGCAAGAGAAGCATGTCCCCATAAGTAAATGCAAACTCTTTGGTTATATAGCTGCTGAATTTCTGTGGCTTGTAGATACAAAGATTTGCTCCTTTCAAGTACTGCAGTCACAGGAAAGGCTAATGTTGTTGTGTTGCTACATCCTGGTAAAAATGTGCATTCTTATAATTAAGTTTAGTACACTGCATGTCAGATACTTACAAAGTTTATCTTGTGAATTCTTTCTTGTAGTGTATCCTGAATCGAGATCTGGGAAACCACTAACATTTTCAATACACATCTTCTTATTAATATATAGGAAAAGTAGCAGCATGAGAATAATGAACACCCCGACTGCAGACAGGAATCCAATTGCTTCTGGAGATACTAAAAGAAACAGAAATAAACACATTTAAAAAAACTTTGTAAAGGCTTGCAAATTGTAACATTATCAGAATTGATCATTAATATATAACTCAAAGGATGCAAATATATATGCCAGATATATTTAAAAGTCCACCATTTAAACCTGAGTTAATGCTTAATCACCTTTTCAAAGAACAGAAAAGCATTTGGTCCTAATCTGAGAGGAACTGAGGCTGTGAGCAAGAAGTTCTGATGGAGGACTGGACAGTCTCTGCAGAAGAATGGGGAGATTACCAGAAGCTGCCAAAACCAATGATTTCTGATGGAACACCTGAGAGACAGCCCTGGAAAGGAGCTAAGAGCTCCCCATCTCCTGGAGGTTTGGCTGCCTCTGCTCAGGGCCAGCTTTGAGACAGCACTGTTGAGCCTTTGCCCTGTCCACCTTGTCATGTTCAGCACCTGGCTCCTCTTCCCTCAGGGACCAGCTGGCCCACCCGGCCCTCTGGCAAGCAGGATATTTAATGTGCAAAAAACAGAGTGAGGAAAATCATGTATGGTCACTTGCATATGAACCAAGAAAGAGTTAACAGAAAGTGAAATCGAGATAAAGCACACTTAAAACCAGGTGGGGAGGGAAAAAAGGCCAAAGTAGACTGACACGCCTTAGAGAATATGTAAAATAAAGAATATGTAATTGCTATTAAGCAGATAACTGCAAGGCAGTTATCTGGGGATCTTGAAAGGTGTAGAATCTTCGACACCCACCAGCATCTAACAACATCAATTACACAATTTAAGACTAAGATTGTCAAGGAGCCGGTTTTAGAAATATGAAATCTGCAAATAGATGTCTGCTTCAATTTGCAGATTTGCAAATCTGCAAATTGAAGCAATGGGAAAGACTATTTAAATTGTAGCTTGTTTATTTGAAAGGGAAGTGGGCAGGGAAAGGGATATAGAAGAGCAGCAACCCGAGAAGCTAGAAATGTGAGAAATAAGTAAAATTTATAAATGCAGTTCAAGACCAAGAGAGGGCAGATCTTTTGAAAGGAATGCAGGCATCCACAGACTATAATGAAGCTGAGCTACTTCATTAATAAAGGCTGTCAGGGTCTCAGAGGGAAGGCCCTTAGGAAACCCAGTGGCAGCTCCACAAGCTCTATATCCAAACAACTTGAAGCAAAAAGTTAAAATAGTGACAGGATTGCAAATTTGTTATGAAGTAGGGTAGGAGGTTAAAGTGAAGGGTTATAAAACTGCAATTCAATAAATAATATTTGTATGCAATTTATAGGCAAAAATGTGATAGAACTCAGAAACTACATGAATTAACAACCAAGTAAAGCATTACAGAATTGTGATTTCTAGTGATACGTAACAGATTAATTAATCTGGTAACTGGTTTATTACTAGTGTACTGATAATTGAGAAACATTATGTCTCAAACCTGCATTCTAAACAGGAAGAGTAACATCTAAGAGTGGATTTTATGGCCACAACACAAAGACAACACATATTTCAGAGCTGAACACAACTGCATTAATCTGGATAAAAACTGGGATTTCACATATCACTTTTCTTCCTCCTGCCTTTGCAAGACTACACTCAACTCCATAAATCCTGTTCTTGGGGGTTGATTTTTTTTTTCTATTTAGTAAAGATTTATGAAGCTTTATCAGATTTACAAATTCTGTTTGCTAAGATCTTGGCACTTCATTTTAGAACTATAGTGCTGCATGGTAACATCTTTCACTATTTAAAAAGGAGTGGAATTAAAGAACAGTTGGCAACAGACTCAGCATTCAGAGAATGCAGAGAACAAAAGGACAAGACACAGGAGTCTGAAATAACTACAAGAAGAGTTCCAATTGGAGATGAGGTGGGAAAAACCCAGAATGAGAGGAGTTTATCACTGGAACAGATTGCCTAGATCAGTTATAGAATCCAACTTCAATGTTATCCCTGCTTTGAGCAGGGGACTGAACTGTAAATTACTTTCCCAGGAGCCTTCCAAATGAAATCATTCTCTGATTCGACATATGCCCTTTGTAAATCTGGGCTCCTACATCTATGTAAAAGTACTGACTGAGAAACACATGCAGTTCCACAACCTCCTCAGTTCGTTTTGCAGGATGACAGGGAACATTTGTGACTACGGTGCTGTTCTTAAATTATTATACAGGTGTCTTTTAAATCTGACAAAGAAAGAAAGATACAAATAAATGTGCCTTCCACCATGAAAAATAAATTGGACAGATTTGCACTTCTGTTTTGAGCTAGACATACAGACCTATCTAAAACTGGCATGCTTCACTTCTTACATCTGACCAGATGAGATCAAGTAACATTTTGCCTAAACTGGCCCTGAAAATTTTCCCATGAAAAGGAACTTGCCAACAACTTCAACTGAGAAATCCTGCTGCATCAAGAGGGGTAACAAGGTGAGAAAAGTGGATGTCTATTCTGGAACAGAGGGGAAAGTCAGCTAATTTTTTTTAATTAATATTTTAATTATCATTAACTTTGGCACGTGTCAGGCATTCCTTTATTGTTTGTCAGGTGTCTATTTACCATTTTTCATGGAATCTTCCCACACACAGGAATACCCTGAGATTTGACAAAAGCCTCAGTTCATACATATTAATTTTTTACCTTAACAGATGAAATCTCCCCAAGTTCTGCTGGCAGTAGGCATGCTCCCACCCCTTCCAAGACTGCATATGGATAACTGAGAATATCTGAGGCTATTGAAACAACAGTTTTCTCTGAATTATTGATCCTGACCCAAATGAGACCAGGGACTGGGCCCAGAACAGAAAACCTTCATTTTCAATACGTTGCAGCTATAACATTTATCAAACACAGAGGCACTGGCAGAAAAGGCAGCAAGAGGGGACTGTAATTCACCAGAACACAGGGACCAGCAAAAGTGAAAGAGCAGCAGAAGGTGGCACAGGTTAATGATGTTCAGGCAGGAAATCAGTGTGAGAAGGTGTGACACCAATTTGGGGTACCTGGAACAAGTCAGAAAGCAAAAAGAAGGCAAAAAAGAAGACAGATCAGAAGGCAGATAAAGATCATGGGACCTTTGAATGAACTATGAGAATGATTGCTTTGTCATTGGAGCAGGCTGTCCTAAGCAACTTCACCTGAATTCCGTGTCCACGCTGCTTTGAGCAGGAAATTTAACTGAATTCCCTGTCATGGAATGATTCTCAACAAAGGGCAGTGACAGTCTCCTTTTAAAAGGATATATTAACTGTACAGCATCTTCAGGGAAAAACCGTCACATATGTCACACTTGATCTTTTCAAACAGTAGGTTTAAATTGCAAGTTTTAAATTTTTAAACATTTTTACTTATGCTTATGTTGCTCAGCAATCATCTGCCTTGATCCAACAAAATACGTTCTTAAGGAAGTTAACCACAACCTAAAAGGAACTGAAATACTGGATACTTTGGGGTTTTTTTTCTCCAGTACTTCCTGGATACTAAGTAGTTAAAAAAGGCACTGTCTGAAAGCCTTATAGTTCTCTATGGAAACACAGTATCTGATGACATTTTTCTGGATGAAAAAAGAAACATTGGCTGATACCTTACAAAAAGAATGAAACTTTAGCCGCAGCAAAACTAATTAATTATTTATGTAATTCAGTGTGAACATAGGACTTGAAAATTATATTTCTGTATCAATTTGCACTCATGTAAGGAGTCTTAGAATACTTGTTCACAGATTAGGTAAATTATCAAGCTGAAATCCTGTAAAGTATTTCCATTATAAAGCCAGGGGGCAAAAAAATGTACTTCAATTTTCCACATGAAATGTGCACAGATTTCCATCTTTGAATACAGGTTTTATACATCACATTAATCCTTCAGTTAGTTTCTCACAGGTTAAGTGTCAAGCAGGTATACCTTACAGACAGAAAAACAATTAAAACCCTTTTTTACATAAAAAATACATCTATGCCACATTCACCACCAGAATTATTTTGATTTCAAAACATATTGTAATAAATTCTGAGTTGTCTGGGAATTAATTGTACCATGAAAAGCATTTAAAAAACTCTCAGAGGTACCCAGTGGTTTCTTCTACTATCAGACATCACTAGGAAAGCAATATTTTCTCAGTCATCCTTTAAATTCAAAAATACTACTTCTATAAACTTCATGATTATTTTTGGTTCTTAAGAAAAACACCAATAAAATTCTAAATTTATGTTTGAAGTTCATTATAATATAAGGCAGTTTTAGAAATACTACAAGAACAAACGTCTTTCTACAAAGTTACCAAGACTAATTGAATTGCTGGCTATGGAAGTGGCACAGAAAGTCATAGTCATTACAGAAGTATTACCTCAACATCACTTTAATTCTATTTTGTTGTTAGCATCACTAGAATCAGAAGTATTAGAACACAGAAACTTACCATCTCTTCATCTTAAATATTGAATTAGCACCTCTTTGTTCAAACAATAACTTGTTATGATATTTTTCATTTCAAAAAGTTGTTTCAAACTCTTCAGAAAATGACATCTTCAAATATATATCACCAAAACAACAAAAATCCTCAGACATTTTAAAAAGATGAAACATTTTTAATATGACATTTAAAAGCATTTATTTTTTTATTATGTATCTAGTCCCAAACTTGATTTACTATTAAGTCAATTATTTTTGGGGCTTTCACACTCTACACCATACCACTGACTTAGTAAGTACAAAGCCACACAGTCATCTTAGTGACATTTCAATTATTCATTTACAAATGCAATACTATCTCTTCTGTATACAAATTAAGTAACTAGGGGGTATGACCTGAAAAATGTCAATTACCTTTAGGATCCTAGCACAAAAAAAAACCTTGAAATTTAATATGTAAGCTTGTTTTTATTTATAACTTGTGTTTTGGGGGTTTTTTTTACAACTTTAGCCTTTTAAATTATTTTAAATATACAGGACTGTTGTTTTGTATTTAGTCCTCAAGAAGAATGATTTACTATTATTTTATTCTTTACACCATTATATCTTAATATTCCATTAAAATAATCTGCGCTGTCCAGCTCAAAATATTTTCATCCAAATGCCATTCACTGCTGCTTGTCACTTCTTTCCAACTTTACCACTAGCACAAGAAATTAACATCTTTTTAGAAAGCTGAGCAGGTTACTGAACAAAACAACAAGACTTGTGCCTTGGTTGCCTTTTCTGCACACTTGAATAACTCATCTCCAAACAGGATGTATTTATTTCTCACAGACAACTCATGTCATAACAGAAAAAAGCCAAACAAATCCCTCTACACCTGAGTCTGCTCACAAGTGAAATACTTTGGTCTGATTACTCAACAGGAGTAGGGACTATACTTTCATACGTGTCAATTGGCATGTAAATTTATTTTGCTAATTACATAGGATCATCTCTTCTTTACAAGTAAGTAACTTAACTTGAAGGCCACCTCAGATTTCATGCTCTTTCTAAACAGCTTTTCTTTAACAATGGAAACTCAAAACACACGTTTCACAGCAATTTGTGACCCTGTACATAATTAGTATCTTTCTGTTTGCAGGTTGCTAGTTGAAGAAGCAACAAGTGAATAAAACCTTTTGTACCTAAACAAAATGCTACACATACAAGGGGTAATAGTTTATCCACTGTTGCCTTTGCATTCTGACTAAAAACATTAAATTCTTGACTAACTGCACTGTTTCAAAAACACGAACTATATACGGCAGCATCACTATTAGAATGCTTTCCCTTATAAAGAACAAAAGCAACTGTACCACAAAAATTGACTGGCTGATGTTGCTGCAAAAAAATCAGTGATAGCCAATGAACTCTCAACATTTTATGGAACACATCAAAAGACAAAATTCCAAACATATATCCTGTAATTCTTGTTTTGTTCTTTCCTCTATCTCCCACAGAAAACACTGGACTATGAAATTCTCTTCTTAAAACCTACCTATTTCTTCTATGTTTTGCCAAAACAAACATCAGGAAGTCTTTCAGCTCAACTTAAAACACACAATTACATCTCATATATCAATGTTTTTAATTTTTTAGTTATGTTTAGGAAGCATTAAAACTGAAGCTTTTCTGTATAAAGAGGCTGCCCCCTCCAATTCCAAACTGCTTTTTGCCTTTCCTGATGCATCACAGACTTCTTACCTTGGCCCACTACTAACGGCTACAGCTCTCAGCATACTTTGCTAAATACATTTTATTCTGCCAGTCTTATGATGTTCCCTCCTCTGCATTTGTTGCTCCTGCCTCTTGCACTCTGTTGGGACAGCAAGTTTACATGCCCTCCAGTACAAACTACAAGCCCCTGCAACATGAGCTACCTGTACTTCAACACTTCAGGTATCGACGTCCAGGACACAACCCTGAGTGACAGCAATTTCAAATGAGGATAAACTTGAAATGACGACTCCATTCCATTTCAAGGCAAAACTGAAAAGAGTGCTGCAGTTCCTAAATAAGAAAATTATAAACGATTCCAGCAACATGAGCCTCTCCAAAGTTTTTTAAGACTGAAAGAATGAAACGGGGATGAAAGTGGTTCTATTTGGAATAACAATGCCCTTTAAATTGACCTTTCAAAGAAATACTGAGGAACACAAAAAATTTATATCATCTGAAGTGATGCACGATGCCACTTTTTGGTTAATTTAAAAAAAAAAGTCACAATAAGCAAAAAATAAATGTCTTTATTTACACAAAAAGTCTACTGGAATTAGTGTATCATGAAAGCAACGCTGGTCTAACTCCACTGTCACTCCTACTCCAGTGGAAATTTATCAGAAATAATAACAATAAATTTAACATTCTGCTTCTGTAACTTCACCCTGGCTGTGGGACATTATGCACTGCTGCAGAGACAAAGCAGAACTCCTTTTTCCCTTTGTTTCCTTAATATCTAATTACGAGGACTAACAAGAAAAACACATTTTAACATCTAGATTCCAGGAATTCTTACACACAGGAAGAAATTCTAGAATGTATTTTAATTAACAAAATCAGTTTATTTGATTTTATTACAACCAATTAAATTACTTGACTAAATAATTACATCAAATAGAGTTAACTTACTTCATAAAATACAATTCTAGAATGAATACCCTGAGTTGGAAGGGGCACACAAGGATCAAAGTCCAATTCTCAGCACTGCACACACCATCCCAAAGAAGTTCATTGTCCAAATGCTCTTTGAGCTGTGCCAGGCTGGTGCTGTCACCACTGCCCTGGGGAACCTGAGCCAGTGCCCAGCCATCCTCTGGGTGAAAAACCTTGTCCTGATATCCAACCTAAGCCTGCCCTGGCACAGCTTCAGGCCGTTCCCTCGGGTCCTGTCACTGGCACCACAGAGCAGAGATCAGTGCCTGCCCCTCCTCTTCCCTCACCAAGAAGTGGTAGCTGCAGTGAGATCTCCCCTCAGTCTCCTCCAGACCAAGTGACCTCAGACACTTCTAACTCACAGTTTATAATAAAACCAGCTTGGTTCATTACAATAACTAATTACATCCATAACTGCACAAAACTGCTTGTGGCAGCTCTGCCTCTACAGATTGTCTTTTCCAGGATTCTTCTCCCTTTCTTTTAAAATGCCATGCTGAAACTGTCTTTTGCTGATAAATTTAATTACAGGGAAAAGAGGACCCTTGGCTCCAAAATACCACTGATCTAAGAAAGAATGAAGGAGTAACTGAAGTCATAATCTGAGATGGAGATTTAAACTTTTGACAGAAATCTTTTAATTCTTAAATCCTTATGTGCTGGCAGAGTTGTCAGCCTGCCATCCCTGCTGATCTACCAGTCCCTCAATGCCTTTTCTCTCTTACATAGAATTCATCTCTGATTAAATAGTATCTCCCAACAGAAATCTCTGAAAAGCAACAGCAAAGGAAGCATCACATTTGCCACTTAGAATAGACACTGATCATGGAATCATCTTGATTACCTCCAAATCCCAATAATCTGTTGCAATTACATAGCATATTACATGACTATTATCCACGCAGTCGGTAAGAGAACAGCAGTGATTATAATTTTTAATGGTATTCTCAAATAATCTTCCCAAAGCAAAAGTATTAAAGGCCCACAGGGGTCTAGAGACTTGCAGTTTGAAAGTTCATACTCATCACAAAGGAGCTCTCCACTATGGGGAAAGAAAAATAATCTATGCAATAAAAATATTTTAAAAACTCATTTTTCCCTATCAGACACTACAATTAACAACAAAGCATGAGACAATCCATGTAATCCAAAAGTAATTAACCAGGATATACAGCAAAGTAAAAACGATTATATGAACATGAGAACTTGAGTGAAGACATGCCATGGTTTTGATATAGCAAAATTCTTATACACAAAACTTGCCATGGAAAAAAAGATATTGCCATAGCTGGAATTAAGTGACCCCAGTAGCTGCTGCTTTCCAGAAGACTCCAAACACAGGAAAAAAAAAACCACAAAATAATATTCTGCTTCCTTTGTGGACATCAGTAAGATCAAAGAAAAGTATTTACTCTGTATTGAATTTTCTCTAATCCAAAACATGTACATACAGATTACTTTTCCAACAGAGTTCAAATTCAGAATATATATTTTGTTGGTGTTAATTTTAACATTGTTACCTTTTTTTTTTAACATGTACCAATATGTCTAAATATCTCTCAAGCATATGAGGTTTAGTATCCATGGAATAAAAAAAAAAAAAAATTCAAGCCTTGAAAAAAGAAGTAATTAGTATTAATTAATTAATTAGTATTTTCTTCAAACATTATAAAAGTAGCTTTAATTGTTTACAGTTTCTAAATGATGAGATTTTATTCTTCTTTGTAAAAAGAGAAAGTGCACTTTATTTTGTACTATCCAAATCTGAACCTCTAAATGAGTATAGAAATAAAATATATTTACATTTTACATTAATACAAGGATATCTAATAGAAAGAAATTTGCTACCATCTGTGACATCACCCTTCTCTTGATGAAGAACAAGTAGTTCTACCAACTGGATGACAGCAGCAAGAAAGGGGAAAATTATTTTGTTTCTTTTTCAGAGCCAGCTACTTAGCATAGACTAAGTACACAAATTACTTAATAATTACTTAGTATTACTTAGTCCTGAGTACTGAGTGTAGACTTACACAAATAGTGTAAGATAACTTGAGTATCAGATGCAGTTGACTTTCAACTTAATGTTTTTACTGTAAAATGAAACTAATGAATAAATGTTACTTTTTGCCATTTGGAGTAAGTGCAGTTGGCAGCTTAACATTCAGACACATGCAAAAGGATAAGGGTAGTTGACCAGAACATTAAAGAGGAATAGTTCTACTTAAAACATACTTCTGACAAAGCAAAAATTCACACCTTCTTATCTTTTCAAAATTATTATTACAAGTGACATTTTTCATTGTCAGATGAAGACATTGTCTTTTTGCAACTTCTCTTTTGCATATTAAAGAGAGTACTTCTGTTCCATTCTTAGTCACAAAGTCAGTTTGCTGAATAATTTCCTTTGTTTGCAAGATTGCCACAACAATAGAAAGGAAAGAACATTTTGCAAAAGAAAAAAAGGGCTTAAAAATAATTTTTAAACTTCTGTGCAACTCAGCCCTTACTTGGATACTCAATCTACGTTTCCATGAATTAAATACAAAACACACTGCTGAGTTAGAAATATCACTTTGCACTATTTCAAAAATAAACAAGTGAAAAATGTTGGGTGAAAGAAACCTAAAAATAATACAGCCAGATATTTTCTCCTTTAATGTCACTTCCATGTCACACAATGAGTACACAGCAGAATATATTAAAGACAGGTTTCTTCAGTTACAGCTCAATATCGTAAACACTCATCACAAATCTCTCTTGTTTGTAGAAGGAGAACCTTAAACAGCCTTAATTAAAATATTACTAATCTCACAACAGCTAATTCAAAGTTAGACTTGCAGTTGCACTATACAGGTAAAAAAGATATATTGTTCTCCAGCCTAATCTCAAGTTCCCTGAATTCTTCTATGTCCACAGCAAATAACCAAAGGAACAGTTTATAAAAATATCCTGACTCCCTCAAAAACAGCCAGCTGGATACTAGGACAATATCCAGCAAAACTACAAACTGTTAACTGAGTCGTTTCAGAGAAACTGTGTCACGTTCTGATGTCAAAAACTAAGCAGGAGGACTCTTCTTTCCATAGCCAAGTCTTCAATTTGTATTGTCAGACATTAAAATGTGTGAACACAAACTTGCATTAAATAATAGAAGTAAACAAGATGTTAATTTATAATAAAAGCAAGAATCTACTTTTCCATTTTTCTAATTTCCAGATTTCTGTAATATGTAAATATAAAACCACACGAACACTTTAACTACTTAACTATGTTAAACATAGGAGACACATATTTCAGTGATTCCCTAATAGCTGATCATACATCTTTAAAGTTCTTTTTACAAGCTGGGAAGTGACTTGTTCAGTATTTTGTAGCTATTAGATGTTACATAACAGCCACAAAATACTCCCGGTTTTCAGGACACACATTCCCTATATTTATGCATTTAGAGGAAGCCTCTTTAAAAATACATAAGAATTAGTTTTTAAGGCTTTCCAGAACAGCCTATTAGTCTCCTTACTCCTGATCAGCTCTTTGCAGATTCTTCTCAAACATGTATGAATCTGCTAAAAAGAAATCAAGTAAAAAAAACCTGTAAAAGTACTGCAATCCTTCTTGTGCAGCCTAGAGGGGGACCCACCACAGTCTCTCTTGGGCACCTACAAAACTATAATAACATTAATGTGACACAGGAGAAGGCCTGTGCCAGACAATTGCTACATCTTTGGGTAGCAAATCTGAGTCCTGTATCACTACCATACTAGGATCATATTTACACTAGAACTGACATAACCTCAGATATTCAATGAACATTACAACTGGTACTTGCAAACCTCTATAATTTAAACTGATATAATCTGAGAAATACAAAACCTAAAAAACAGGAAAATTAAGGTTTCAAGTTATTTTCATTTTTACTGCAGAATAATCTTAGAGCAGACATTTCCTTTTTTAAGGCTTAGATTTTGCTTTTACAGCTATGCCTTCAACTACAGCTAAGAAGTTTTCATTATGTTATTTGAGTTAAAAGGTGTAGTCACAGCTTTGAAGACCTTTCTGGTTCCTCTATGTATTTCATCATCTGATACGCCAAGGTTCCTATTTTCCTAGAAAAAAATGAAAGGGCAGGCAAGAAAAATAGAATTTAGGAATGCGTTACTTGGCTGACTAGAAAGAAAAATTAACCACCAGCAATATGTGTTCTTCAAGTCATATAATCCCCATACAAATTGTAATTACATTCCATCACTTGAAACCGGAAAGTTTTCCCATGTATTATTCATAGAAGACACATGCTTGCTTGCATGCTTACTTTTCCCTATTCAGTGCAGGAAAAAAAAGATGGAACATCACTGTTTTTCCTCTTAGTTGCTTCTCAAAAGCCATGTACTTGGAAACACTGAAGAAAGATAGACAAGCAAAGCACAAATGTACACTGCAAAACTCCAGCTACTTATTGCAGGCTATTTACTACTAATGTTTCTTTCAGAGGTTCCACACAGGCATTCCAACTCCAGTCACAGGCCAGTCACAGTTCCCCACCATCCGCTGGCAGAAAGCACAAGAGGCTTTCAGGCAAATAGCAAATGGAGAACCATTTTGTCAAACACCACCATCTCTCAAGGCCTCACAGAGAGTAGTCGATGAAAATGAGGCAGTGGATGAATGCCAGGAGTGCTGGAATGTACTCTCCTGGTGCCACAGACACCAGAGAAAAAAGAGAAGGGCACACTGCAACCTTACCCAGCACCAGACAAGACTGCAGGGAATTACCCATGTGTCAGTATGAACACTTAATCTGTCCATTCAACTTCTACTGTGAGCTCACAGACCAAAAAACAGCTTAGCTTTCAGGGCACAGCCAAGAGATGGGAAACTCCATCCTGTATAAGCTTGACATGAGCACTCAGTGACATTAAGGACAAAGCTGGAAGGTCTGATTTGACCAGCTCGAGACGGCTGATAGCCAGGAACTCTCAGCTTGGAAATGCCTTCCTATTCTGAGGATGTCAGCAGAAATCTTGAGTCTGCAATCTCAACCTGGCAAGCAAGCAGAGCAGGACAACTGGCAAATAAAGTAATCCTTAGGAGCCTGGCCTTGGTCAGACAACAAACACATCTTGAATTTCTGATTGTGCATCAGAAGATGTACAAAAAGTAACCAAAAGTCCACATGACAAAGATTTGCAGTACAATGGCAAGCACCTTCTGCTTTAAAGGTACACATCCAGGAGGGAGCAAAGACAGACAAGAATGCACCAAATCATGCACCACCAGGAGAAATTTGTCAGTAACATAGGGACACACAAGGTTAGAATATACATGGAAACTCATATGACCTAAAAAGGAACCCAACATAATGCAAGTATAAATGGCACTAAAAGGATGCTTCTCTTTTAATCACACTTACCCCTAGGCTAATTTATAACCACCAATGCTAAAACACAAGTTCCATGCTATTTTTATTTAATGTATTGTACCAATGGCTAACAGAGCTTAGAACTCAATGCTCAAACATAACACAGAATCTTAAAAAAACAAACAACACATCTTTTCAACTTAACTTCCCAGCAACTAACATTAAAACCATACAGCACTGTCCCCAAGAACACAGAAAATTTGTTTTTATTAAAATCAGTACAGCATCCTAAAATAAACAAGGATTAGCAAGATTAACAGCTCTTGAAAGTTTATCAGAAGGCTTTCTGAAATTCCAATGAGTTTCCCAATTCAAAAAGATAAACAGGAGCTATTACAGAAGGAATACAGGGCACTGTGTGTACCACCTTATCTGTCAACAGAAAAAGTGAGACAGCAATAAAAGAAAAAATTCTGCTCCCCTCCAAAATGAGAAAGAATTTTATAAAAGCAAGATCTAAATGATTCACAGTTTAGAGAAGTGAAGAAATGTTCGTAATTACAGTACTGTAACACATACACACTCAAACATTCTTTCAACAGATATTTGGAAAAGATTACTTGTGACCATAAAGCTAATCTGACCTTAACTGGTAAGCTTAATTTTGATTAATTTAAGAATTGTCAAATAAATGTTTCAATAAACCAAACAATTTTACCAAAATGTCTCAGTGAATGCAATGGAAATTGAGAGGACAAACAAAACTTCTTCCCAAAGAGTACAATGTGGTTTGACAATACTGTTGAGGCAGTCTAACACTCAAAAGAGTTGTCAAAAGAGTCTTGCAACTTTACTCCTCTCCCACCACGTTTTCTTACTCCTTCCCTTTGAAAGCACTGAGACTCTTCTGACCTAACCGAGACTCAATTCAAGGAACTAATCCTTGAAGAAACCTTTTTTTTTTCTTGGATTAGCTTTCAGATGAGAAGACATAAATTCAACAGCAATGCTGCAGGAAGGACCACAGGGCTGCCAAAAGGGACAGAAAACAGATCTGTATCTAGCCTTTACATCAGCTGAGCTGTTCTGTTGAGCTCCAACTTCAGTCACTGCAGCTCAACTTTAAGCTGTAACATCCCTCCCTGGAGCACAGCTCTGCTCTGTGCTCTCTCAGTTGCTGCTCTCACTATTGCTGCAGCTGTTTGCAAAGAAGTTTGAGTCATTAGGATCTTACCTGAAATAAGAGGCAGAGATTACCAGTTCATTACATCAGTTTTTTAAAACATCCTCACAACTTTCTATTAGTAAGGAAAATCACATAATCCTACAAATATCTGAATAAAGTGAAGATCAAAGTTTTCATGGTTACCCATCACAGCTAAACAACATTAACAAATTCCACATAACACAGTGAATTTTGGAAAAGCACATTTTTCCCTCTTGTGAAAAATCAAATTTTATTTTATAATTTCACTATTTTTTCCTGTTGACATTGTCAGCATCAAAAGATTCTGCAACTCAAAGATGCAGCACTAAGATCCACAAAAAGTCAGGGCATAACACCGGGCAGCAGATTTCTCACCAGGAATATTCACAAGCTAAGGAGTTCACTTTCACAAATGGTTGCTCACCTTTTCTGATGCAGATCAGTTCATGTACACCACAAGTTCGTTCTCCACCTGTGTGGAAATACACCATTAGAAAACAGTAACAAATAACATGTATTTCATTTCTTTATAAGGCTTATAAACAGTGAAAAAGAAAGCTCCAAAAATCCATCAATTAATAAAAATGCAGAAGATTGGCTTAACAAATTTTGAAATTATATATTAAATACTTTGGAAAAAACAATAAATGTACCTTTGGCTTAATATCACTAACGGTGGTACAGTTTGAAGAGTTTTATGCAGAAGATTGGCTTAACAAATTTTGAAATTATATATTAAATACTTTGGAAAAAAACAATAAATGTACATTTGGCTTAATATCACTAATGGTGGTACAGTTTGAAGAGTTTTACACTGAATTTATACAGATAAAATTACAAAAGCAAGCACCTTAACTGAAGCCACACTAATGTTTCCCAAGTATAGACATAATTTCCTGTTTGGAGAAAACTACCCTACAAAAGAATTGTGAAAAAATCAAAAAAATTTCCAATACAATAGAATGCCAAAATAACATTATGATTACCTTCTACAGTAATAAAAAACCAAATTTTAAATCCCCAAAAACCAACCCTATTAACAAATACTTGGAATACAGAACTTCTCCTTTAGATATTTTTTAAGTTAAAAATCTAGCTGTATAGACTTTGACATATTTATTCAAGAATAATAAAATTGTTGATAGAAATACTACACTTTTATTTACCTTTTAATAAAGACCATTTTAATTGGAATTACAGTTCATAAACAAAACACCAACACATAATATCTAAACCAAAAATATTTTGGAGTGATATGCCCCATGATCAAACCTTAAAATTCCAAACTACATCAAGCTATGGCTTCTCTTAATGACACCCCAACCCACTCAGCCTTTTTCCACTGACAACAAAAGAGTACATGGATATGAATATGAATACAGACCTGAGGGGAACTGCCTGAGATTTAATACCCAGTTCTCTGCAATCTCATGAAAATACAAAACAGAGTTTCAAAACCTCACAAAACATCTATTTCATATCCATTAATCACTCCTTGGCTCCAGACACTTCAGAATGCAGTAAAACAATCTTTAGGTAACAACATTCTCCCCCTCTCAAAAATATGGAAATACATTATATAGCACTTATTACTCTTCTCCATTCCATAATAAATTAATTATGACATACAATACAGCATGTAATGATATCAACCAATACTTCAAACTCTTAATTGGTAACAGTAACAGATAGTATTGTAAAGCTTTAAGAAAATACCCGTATTTCTACTTAAATCTACACTTTAAAGAAATAACTGTAGGAAATCCATATATTGGAATGAGAAAGGAAAAAAGGGATCAAATAAATTGAATAAAATGTAACTCTTCTAAAATAAAATTAAATGTCTGTGAAAGTAAAAAGAATCCTCATTTTATGTCAACATACTCAGAAATATAAAATACAAGCTTCAAATATACTCTTGAATGGGAAACTAAGTGTCAGTGAGTCTGAGGATCCCAGGCGTTTTGTAGAGTCATCACCCTTTCAAAATCCCATTGTGATAGCAATATAATTCCCTCATTTCAGTGCATTCTAGAAGCTAGGCATCACCCTTTTCATTCAGAAAGGATTTTGAAAGGAAAACATAAGAAAAACTAAATTAAAAATATAATCCGCTTTTATAATAACAAGGCATTAAAGAACAAACAAATAAAACCCAAAACCAGACAGAGGGAGGAGATTACAATCTTCTTTAAAGTCACTGCAATCATCTTTAGGGAACAAAAGATAAACCAGAAGAGTGACTGCAAGTCTTCTCCCTATAATTTTTCCCCTGTTAGTTTTAAATTCAGCAGCGAAGAAAAAAATAAAAATTATGGCAAAAACTAAAAGGATTTTTAATTACACACATGCCAGACAGTTAAAAATAAGGATTCACCTTAAACACACTGAGGGAAGAGAGCAGCAACAGATTTTGATTATATTCACTGCTCTCAGTGAAATCAACCAGTTTGAAATTGTATCACAAAATACTAATTCTAGATTCAGATTCTGTATTGCTACCTATAGTTTTATAAAGCAAGAGATCTTTACTCAAACATTCAACTTCTAATTCAAGATGGTGTTCCACCAAATAAAGCCTTTACATTAATCAACATGCTGTTTTTTATTGAGCACAAGGTTATAAAATAAATTCATACAATTTAACAGGCATGCAGTCGGGATTTTATTCCCTTTCATTTTCCTAGAAAATTCTAGAAAGTTATTTCTTTTTTTAATAGGTGATTCATTTATTACTTTTTTTTCAAACTGCTTTTGGATGGAAATCAACCATTGAATAAAAATACATCAAATGATATAAAGTTTAAAGAAAGTATATTTTATATTTTAAATTAACGTATTAAAGACATGGAATTTTATCCTCAATTGACTTGGGCTGATTCTTCTTTTCTCCTGTGGTCCTCAAAATTGTGGAACTAATACATAATTCACACCTTGCTTTTATTCATGGATTAACAAATAAACCCAAGTTTTTCCGTCTTTACAACTCCCAAGAATTCTCTCAGCTTTCAATAAACCAGTTACTGAAAGAAACCAAACTGAAAATATGGAAACATTTTGCATGACAGCAAGATGTCAAGCATTAATTTAGCATTTCAGTCTGAAAATGCTGGGTTTGTTTGGGTTAGGCCACAAATCCCAAAGGTTCAGTGGCATGACACACTTAAATTTTATTCTTTAAATATTCTTTTTAGGTAATTTATCATAGTATAGTGTTAGTTCGCCATAATGCTATGGTTAATTAAAATTGCTTGATTTAGACACAAATTATTATTAGTTCAATTCCATCTTGACTAGGAATATAACCTCCTATTTAAGATTTTAAGGTTTAGAGTGAGTTTGCATATAAAACTACATAATTCTATGTCCAAAATGTAATCTGAGAAGAGAAACAAAGCCACTTGGGTACACAGAGCTTTTCATAATGTCAGACAATGGAAGTAAAATGAAAAATAATGAAAGATCAAATAATTTTAGAACTGCACATTCAACAAAACATTTTCATTTTCTTGAGCAAGAAGAATCACCTAGTGGTCCTAAAAATCTAAATCATTCAAACAGTTAAAACAAAAAGAATGGCCAGATATTTTCCAGAGGCAGCTGAAACACCCAATGAAGTTTAATTTTCTCGATTAAAGACAAAGGTTTTGTAAGCCAAGTCTCTATTTGCTAAGATGATTATGGCAGCAACAAGATGAAAATATGTAGATCAAAGATACTGAATTTTGTATTAACTTAAAATTTTATGTCTTTCTAAATTAGCACAATTCAAGATTCAAAGTTCTACTGTGCTCAGAGTTTAGCTGGAACTTCACCACTAGATGCTGATAATAATTGTCAAGAAAATTTAGGCCAGGCATTACCACAAAGTGATGTAGGTTGGGAATGAATGACGCCTCAAAGATTTCAGACCAGGACCAGCATTAGAGAAAGTTCCTCTGAGCCTCAACCAGGCACGTTCTGCAATGACCACAATTCCAAAACCTCTGGAAGCCAGTGGTTCTCGGGGGGAAGGTGTCACCCCTGTCACTGCGAGCACTTCTCCCTTACAGCCAGCCAGGACTCCCCTTGACACAGCTCACAGCCACTGCCCACACTGGGCAGCTTAGAACCCATCTCCATCTCTCAGATCCCCTTGCACAATGAAAGGCTGCAAGAGTGCCTGTCAGATTTCCCCAGGCTACACAAATGGATTTCCTAAGCCCCTCCTCATGCGCCAGGTACTCCATGTTCCCTCCCAGCTTAGTGGCACTCTAGGTCTGAGGTCTCCCAGTTTGCCAGCCTCTCATGCTGGATTAACACAGCTGGATACGTGGCTGGTCCGTGTTCAGTTTGCTGCTCACCCGGATCCTCAGGGTCTCTTCTTCAGAGGTGCTCCCAGCCAGCCTGCCTGCAGGTGGTAATGCAAGGCTTGGACTTCACCTGTCCTTGTGGAAGTTTCTGAGGATCCCTCAGCCCACTCTGAGCTTGCTGAGCACTTGCCAGCCCTGCCCTCCAGCCTATTAACTACTCCTTCCCAGGCATCACCCATAAACTCAGCAAGGGTACACGCCATCCCACCAACAAACACGGTGCACAGTCCCAGTACCAAAACTGTGATGCAACTTAGGCTGCTGCATATAAAACTCATTATTCTTCAGTTCAGCGAAAAAAAATCATGTTGGTAGCTGCAGCAGAACATTACATTGTATCACAAAAGCCTTTTGTCAGCAGGTGTAATTTTTCGGATGCACTTTTTACATGATAAATTACTTTCCTGCTGAGAATTGTTTTTTAATTAGCATTTTCATAAGTTTGGATCACATTCAACAAACGTTTACTTAACATTTTATTCAACAATAGACAACTATTTTTCCCCTTGGCAAACCCAAGACATTCCAGCGCAGAACGACAACATTGAGCAGGTTGAGTAGCAGGAACAGGGTGCTACAGTGTAGAAACATAAAACAGGATATAAGTTAAAAAGCCCAAAACAATGTTAATGTTACCATGTCTAAGCATGTGGAAATGCTAATGTTTCTGCTAGGAATTCAAGAGACCGAGGAAAAGCATTTTTATGTTAAGAGTTTCATACAACATGCTACAAATTTATTAAAATGACAACTCTAATGAAAGACTTCTGGATTCCATATACCAACAAATCTACTTGAAAAATTGCCTCATGCCATGAGCTGAATTCAAGGAAGAGTCTGGGCTTGGATGAACAGACAGCCAACTGTAATGGCAAATAAACAAAGCTGAAGACTTTTGCACATGAGCAACCCTACAGCTGCCATCAGTGTTTTTCCTGAAAAGGTTTCATACAATCATTAGCCCATCCTCACTCATGGCGTAAAATCACCTGTGCATTCCTTTAGCATCCTTTTTCACAAGTTTAGTCTGCAATAATACTGCATACATAAAAATAGAAATGTTTAAAGTTCAATGCTGAGAACGAGTCAAAAAGCAAACTAAAAAGCAAACAACATCTGAATTCATAAGGAGAGAGACAGCAAGGTAAAAAAAAATGGTATTATATATACTTATTTATATGTTTACATCTTTTACATTTTGTGCAGTTTTGTTTTGCTCCTGGTTCCAAAACCTTAAAGAATAAAATAGAGCCACAGAAGACACAGAGAAAGACCAAAAAAAAAAAAAGTCAATAAAAATAGTTTAAAAACAAATGGTTTCCATACAAGGAATGACTTAGTACACTAAGACTCTTGGACCTGAAAAAAACCCACAACAGATGGTGGACACAAACAGGTGAATATAGAACAATTACTCTCTGTCTAATCCACTAATAAGAGAAATAACTATCAGACTAAATTAGCAGCAGACATGTTCAAGACCAGAAGAGTAAAACTCAGATATCTATGTTCTGATTTTATGATACAAACTCCTACTATAATGAATATTGTTGGCACCATTTTAAAAGATCCCTATCTAATAATTTCTTAGCCTAAGGACAGGTTATCTACCTGTCCTAAGAATATTTTGGATTTTGTTTTCCAACTATAAAAGTAATAGCAAACATCAAAACATTTTTTTTCATGAGAAATACTTTCTTTTTAAATTATATTTGTAATCAACAGAACCAATGACACTGACCAATGAATTAGCAATCAGTGACAATTGATCAAGAACAGCATAGCCATTTCTGTTTCTCAAACAAATTTTGCATCCAATCCTACCCACACTGAAACAAATGGAAGCATCTGTATGGACTGAAAGGAGCTAAAAAGAGATGGATTTTCTAAACTAAGTCATAAAGTAGAGAGGTTATTTGGGACCTTCTCCCCTCATCATGAAAATACTATTATCTCTGCTTCCTTTCTATCCAAAATGACTCTTCTGACAACTGAAATATAATTGGCACTATACAAATATTAGTAAGTTCTTTATTTCACTTTGTTCTCAGTCAAGCACTTCTTCAGGTAAGTCTTTCTGGTGGAAATGAAGAAATACAGTAAATAAAGCTAGCAATAGAAACACCCAGTATAAATGGTTCAAATCTGACCTAAAACCTATAATTTCTTTTTACTAAAAATAGAAAGAAAACAACTTCACTGAAAATGGCAAAAAGATTAAACATGCATTGACAAGCAATGTAAAACGCTATCAAATTCAGGAAATAAAGAAGACATCAGCAACAAAAGCTGAAAACAAAACAAAACAAAAAAAACCATGAAAAATTAGTATGACTTCTAGCAAATTCCTACAGTTTTTAATTAACACCACTAATCACTACTCTAGAGCAAAGTTTCACAGAAGAAAGTAAACTGAGAAACATTTCTTCTTTTAGAATGACTCTATGATCTATCCAGAAAAATATACTCATAGAAATAGTTTCAAATATTTCAGATAATGCAATAAGTTTGTGATACTAAAGGAAATTACCAAGAAGAATTTGTATTGCAAAAGATTCCACTTGATAGGAAAACTGCTTATTTTAGCCTACGGAACAAAAGTACCCATAAGATGTGTCAGTCATCCTGAATTTATCCCTCTTCACATCAAAGATTATTCTCCTCTGCAGAATCGTACCTATTAGTTCACAAACTCAACCCTCATTTGCTGTCTTAGAATCAACTTTCAAAATCCTGGCAAAATTTCCCCTTCTTATTCTACAAACTGGTTTACACAGAAATCAGGAAACATCTGCCATCTCCAAGAGTGAAACACACAAAAATTAGGAGGTTCAGTGATTAATTGCTGACTTGAAATCCACTCTAACCTTTACATGCAACATGGACCTTATGCAGTTCAAAAGCTGACAATATGCAGGAAAAAGTTTGGGAGTATCAGCTGAGAATCCCTTCCATCAGTCACTACAAAAGCTGGAAGAGGTATAACTGAATTAGGCTGAAGAGAAAATAAGACCTAATTGTTAAAACAGTTGAAAGTTCTCTGGAAGACAGCAAAACTCTCTCCTTTCTAAGAGGTTCCTTGTATTTGGATGGCTACATAGGCAAACATTTTTAATCAGGTAGTGACTCTGTGTTTACTTTCCTGCGTGACCATCTTGAAAGCCAAGAATTCCAATTTGCAGGAGTGCTAGGCATTAAAAATTAAGATAATTCCAGAAAAATTTCACTCTGAACACATCAACTGTTCTTATATTAAGTATGATAGCTTCATCTCAGCCCACGGGGAACTTGTCAAAAAGAAGTCTGTAAAACATTAGAAATTAGGTGGGGTTTTTTAAAAACGGTTGCCCCCTTTGTTATCTAAAAGATAAGAGACCTGCCAGCTTTCTTTATTTCAATAGATTCAATACTACAGAGATTATGGTGTAAGACAATCCAACCAGGAAACTGGTGATTTTGCCTGTGTCAAAGGTTTCACTGTCATCAGCAAATAATGCAAGCAATCATCCTTACAATGACAATACCAGGCAACACTCACTGAATAGTTTCCACCGCAGTCACTGGATAAGCATAAGGCAGCATGAATCCAATTCTGTGTGGCTGATCCAATATGATACCTTGACATGTGATCCACCACACAGCTGACAAATGTGTTTAAAAGTGGGCCTAAGTATAAAATATGTCTTCTTATATTTAGGCTTCATTAAACACTGATGATGCTGCCCAACCTCTGCCCTGGCCACATCAGCTTGGGTTCAGAAGCACTGCTGTCATTTCAGGACAGCACTAACTTGAGGATCTCCGTGTCACCTTACACCTTGCTAGTGCACCCTGCAGGGACACCTGCACAACCCAGGTAACTGGGAAGTCAAGATAAAACTGTTCCCCAGGCCGGATTCAACCTACAAGCTACACATGATACTCCTACTTAAGCTCTGTAAGCAGCTCATTGCTCTGTTGTTTCCTTTTCTAGATTCTGGAAGTTTGCAACTAGGCATAGTTTTCATGTGACCTATATGAAGCAGTGTTCTAAATACTCTCTCTTTTTGTATCCATAAACAAAAAGTAGGTTCATTCCACAATTTCTTTGTTTCCCAAGGAAATGAGGGTTATATAATTAAACAGTTCACTTCCTGCCTCATTCTTATATTGTTTACAAATTCTCTGGCTAATTTAAGACAAAATAGTAAGAAAGTTTTAAGAACCTAATGTAATGTTTCATACAAATCAGCAAACACAACAGAAACACAACCCCCACCACACCCAAGGACAACCCACCAGCTAACAAACCCCTGCACAGCACAAACAGGTGCAGCTGCCTGCTCCAAACCAAGCAGCTGGAAGGTGGGGGGAAAAGAAGGAGACAATCTTCTCAGAAACCTCAGAGAGATCAGGGCACTTCACAGATACTCAGGAACAAAATTATCAAAAAGGTACATACTTGGAAAGACCTTGAGCTCTGCATCAGCAAGGAGAAGTGTTAAACTGATAGGAGCACAGGGGGAAAACAGGGGAAGCCCTGGTCATTAGTCTCATTATTCTATCAGTAACTTACTAGATGACAACACCCACACCACGCTGTAATTCTTTCTCCTCTTTCTTCCTTTTATCTGTACAGCTCATTATTGTCTTTATTGCTACTTCTCATTTGTTAGCACTAAACTCCTCACAATGGAAACCATATGAAAAGAGTTTAAATCCAAAAGGTTTAGCTCAGTCTGAGAAAGTTCATCTACAGGTATTTTTCCCTCCTTGAAAATGTAAACTTGTATAGCCGGAGCCAGATTACAGCATGTTCAAGTGTGGCCCAAAAATCTGGTAAAAGTAAATTCATGAGGATATACAAGACACACAATTCTGCCTTAGGTTAGAAAACATTCCACCTGTGACCTCTAACATTTCTTTGCCCCACCCTCACTCCATGCAATGTGGTTTCCATTGCTGGTTCCTCACCCAGACCTCAATTCAACAGATTTCTCTTAAGGCAGGCACCAAAGCTTTGCTATTTCTCAAAAGAGGAGAAGCAGCATAGAGCAATCAAATTAATGCTGCCATGAGGAACATTATCACAGTGGTGCTGGAGGATTCTCAGAAGTCACTGCTCAACTTTCTTCCCCACTCCAAGCAAACTGGCACAAGACCCCAGGCTTGGGCAGCAGTAGATGGGAGGATTTTACTCTCAGACTGACCACCAGTCTGGTTTTACTACTCCTTTCCGTTTGGCCTTACTCTCTTCCATACTTAACAGCTCCCCATTCTGATCTTCATCTTAATCCTGCCCTATGAAGAAATGGAAATATTAAGCAATAAATAACCCTGCATCATAAAACAGAGCTCCTAGTAAATACTAAGTGTGTTTTGGAGGATAACTATACAGAAACTAAGAACTGCAAATACAATTCTTTAAACTCATTTGAGCCAGAATTTTTCCAACAGAGTTGCTGTCTGTTGTTTCCTCACAAATCTGACATATGCAAACTCTAACTGGATGTAATTATAAAGATATACAAATGGAACATGTTTTAACATTACATGAACTTTCTAAAGAATAAGATGTAACAGTTCCTGCAATCACTAGATTGGGCTGTGAACTTGATCACATGAAGAATACTTGAATTTTAATTGTCTTTCAGTGACCATAACAAACCACTGGCACTGACCAAACGGGTCCCTGTCCATGGCACCCTGATTCTCTGTAACACCTCATACAAAATGCCTCACTTCTATGAAAACTTTGGGGTTTAGTGTTAGAACCACTGGAAGCTGGTATGCTGAAAAAGTGACACTGGAAATGGTACTTTAAAAGATTTTTAACAACAGACAAAAGCAGTTAACAAATTCTATATTAATTTGAGCTCTTTTAATTTTGTGCACTCTTCACATCTATGTCCTGCTTTGAAGGAGTTTTGAACTATTTTATATTTATTCTTCAAAGAGAAGTTTTCAATCTTGCTTATTTTCTTTGCCTCTACCAAAAACAAAGAAAAAAATTTAAAAATCCGGCCAAATGCAGTGTCCTTAAAACTGAGCAAAGTATTTTCTCTGTTTACTTAAATTCATTTACAAATTTACTTTGACACAAGGTAAATTCTGTATTTTGACAGTTTAGACTAGAAATTCCATGGTTTGATGCCGTCTTCAAGAGCTAACATTCAACCCAAAGTCATTACAGTCAAGGCAAGGCACTGTTGAGCTACAGGAGGGAGAGATCATCAAGGTATGCAATAAAAATTGTAACACCTACCAACAACCCTACAGCAATCAGACAGTCAGCTGAAAACAAAGAGGAGGAGGCAGGCTTGCTACAGGCTACAGCAGAAAAACACTTGGTATTTGCTGTCTTCAGGAACAGCCCTAAATCAAAACCTAGCAGACCCCTTTCATGACTGGAATATTTTTTAATCCCATCTCACATTTAAATGTAAACTATGCACCAAATTTTCTCAAGAGCTTAAGTCCCATTTTGGATATTTCAAATAAGCATCTCCAGGACAGTGGAGCTATTTCTGAAGTCTGGCCATAATAAGAAGTGCTGCATTCTTTTCAAAGGCTAGATTGCTTTATTCATCCATGGCTATTTGCTTTAAAGAAATAATACCCTAAATCCTCTGAAAATATTACACATGAATTTCACATATTGTGAATATTTTCAGATCTAACAGATCCTCACAGATTTCTGGGATAATGCTGCCTGAAATGAAAACAGAGACAGATTTTGAAGGATTTTTTTTTTTTTTGAGCTCAAGTTATGTAAAACGTACAGACCCAGCAGAATTTTTTTGCTATCTTCTTGATAATATTAAGAGGACTTTTCAGCAGAACCCAGCCAACACAAAGCTGGCCAGCTCAGACTCCTGGTGTGCACAGCTTCCAAGACAGGGTGAACATGCAGCTTTGCTTGATCAGTGCAACTTCTCCTTACAGAGGCCTGAATCCAGGGAAACTGACAGCAGAGAAGCATCCCACATGCGAAACAAACCAGAACAGTTTGTTTCCCCCACATACCCACTGTTTTCCTAAATGCTTTAAGCTATAACAACAGATGCTTTCAGAAAGAAACACCTCGGCCAAGGAAGTTGTATACTTTAGGTCCTTGTCTGGCTAGAAATAAAGTTCTGTTTGGTTTTTGGGGTTTTTTAAAGGATTTTTAACGAAGTGCAAAATTACTCTCAGAGTCGAGAGGAGAGGTTTCAAAGCAACGCTCAGAAGCCCTGCCTTTGGAGATGAGCATCTCCAAACAAACCCAACAAGTGTCGAGTACATCTCGCTCCTTTGTTGTTGTTTCTAAGTGATGACTAGAAAGATCTGCGGACAGCAGCTCCAGTGCAGCCTGTTAGCGCCCAGCAGCCGGCGGAGAGCAGGGAGCATCCCTCGCCTGGGCACTCAGCTGTCAGAGACTCCGGGGCCCGGAGAGAGTGACAACGAGTTTCAGAGCAGTTGGCAAAGTCCCTGCGGGGAGGGTTGCGCACCTCCGGCACCGACCTTCCCAGCCCGGGCGCGGGGCCCGGGCAGTCCGGGAGCCGGCGGCGGGCAGGGGCGGCAGAGCCCGGCCCGGGGGGCTGCGCCGCCCGCCCCCGCCCGCGCAAGGGCGGCTCACGGCACGGAGGGACGGACGCCTCCGTCCTCCTCGGGTCCCCTCCGCGACGCCCACGGGCGCACGCCCGGCATCCCCAGGGCAGGCGGCGGCGGAGGTGGAGGAGGAGAAGGAAGGATGCCGGCCACGGTGCCAGGGATTTATTTACCCCGCCCGGCTCCTGGGCACGGAGACGGGAGGAGGGAGCACCACACTCACCTCTCCCCCATCGCCAAAGAGCCCTTGACCCGCAGCCCCTGCAGCCGGGCCGGGGGGCACGGGGAGCAGAGGAGGCGGCCCCCCGCCGCCCTCCTCGGCTGGGGTCCCGCTCGGCTTCGGTGCGCCCCCACCTCCCGCCGCGGTGGGAGCCCTGCCTCCCCCCGGAGCCGCCCCTCTCCCCGTGCCCGGGGGAGGAGAGGGAGAGGAGGGGGCTGGGGGAGGGGAGCGGTTCGGGGCGAGAGAGAGGAGCCCGTTATTGGCCTACTTACCATCAATCGCCATGATCCCCGGCGGGGTGGGCCGTACCAAGCGGAGGGAGCGCACGCAGGAGAGGCGCTGCCGGGCGCCGCGGCTGCCAGGCGGGAGCGGCGGGAGGGGCGGCGCGGGAGGTGAGCGGGGCGGGGCCGCGGCGCGTCACTCCCCCGCCCGGCCCCGCCCGGCCCGCCCGCCCCGGCCGCCCTCAGCCCCTCAGCAAAACCTGCTCCGCCGCTTTCCGCGGTGCTGTTCCTGGGTTTCCTTCTCCAAGCGAGCAGCTGAAATTAAACCCAAAGCTCTGAGGGCACTAAGTGTCAGAAAAGCCGTGCCTCACGCTTCTGCTTCACAGAATCTCAGAATACCCTGAGTTGGAAGTGACCCAAAAGGGTCATCTAGTCCAAGTCCTGGCCCTGCACAAGACACACCAAGAGTCACCATGTGCCTGAGAGCATTGTCCAAAAGCTTTCTGAGTTCTGCCAGGCTGGTGCTGTCACCACTGACCTGGGGAACCTGAGCCAGTGCCCAGCCATCCTCTGGGTGAAGAACCTTGTCCTGATATCCAGCCTAAGCCTGCCCTGACACAGCTTCATGTCCTGTCACTGGCACCACAGAGCAGGGATCAGTGCCTGCCCCTCCTCTTCCCTCACCAAGAAGTTGTAGCTGCAGTGAGATCTCCCCTCATTCTCCTCCAGACCAAGTGACCTCAGACACTTCTAACTCACAGTTTATAATAAAACCAGCTTGGTTCATTACATTGACTAATTACATCCATAACTGCACAAAACTGCTTGTGGCAGCTCTAGTACTGCCTCTACAGATTGTCTTTTCCAGGATTCTTCTCCCTTTCTTTTAAAATACCATGCTGAAACTGTCTTTTGGAGGCAAGTTTGAAGTAATTCTCCCCCTTTAGTCCGCTCTCGTGAGAACACACCTAGAATACCACATTCATCTCTGGGGCCACCAATATAAGAAGGCTGTGGTCCTGTTGGAGTAGGTCAAGAGGTGCTGGGGCCTCTGTTGCTACTCCTTCCTCTGTCCCACCCGCCACAGGTTTTTCCTCTCGCTTCCATGCCTTTTCCTCAGCTCTCTTGCACTTGAACCAGCCTCTCTTTCCCTGGAGTTCTGCAGTTGTTTTCCCAGCCAGGAAATTCTTCTTCTACACTCTCCTCCTCGCCTCCCAGAAGTGGCAAAAGGATCATCAGAGCGAGCAAAGAGAACAGGGTTTTGCAAGGCCCTGCAGCATTTACCACAAGGATCCAGAAGGATATCTGGGACAAATCATGCATGGCTCCTGCAACTAAGCTAGAAAACACCCGAACAGAAAGCTTGTATTATGGATTTTATACTGTAATCTTGTACAGGATATAGGATGTTCGTAAAATTCTGTTACTGTGACAGAAAGTCCTGGTAGCATTTGAAGCTGTAAAGAAACACATTGCTACATGCAAACAGGTTTTTAATACATAAGTAGGCTGGCCAAACATAAGAAAATTTTCACAAGATGGTAAGGAGGAATACCTTTTGTACCAGTATCATCTTTCTGCCAAATGTTTAGTCACTGTTCAAATCCTGGAAGCATTAATCCCCTTCAGTCTCACAGCCTTCAGAAATCTTTTGTCATGTAGAAAAATCA
Organism: Passer montanus; assembly: GCF_014805655.1. Classification (NCBI taxonomy): domain Eukaryota; kingdom Metazoa; phylum Chordata; class Aves; order Passeriformes; family Passeridae; genus Passer; species Passer montanus. The sequence goes on along the minus strand of NW_024358722.1, from coordinate 11,465,960 downwards.
ATGTGTTTTCTCAAATTTGTTCTCCACCTCAGGAGAAAAACAGAAAACAAAAAACTTTAAAGTGAGGCATTTAAAAGCACAGTCAGCCTGAGCAAAATGACTGTCTTGAAAAACACAAGTCCCAAATGACAGACATATGTCCAGACCAGAACCAACAGAAAAAAGATCTTCAAAGAGAAAATGTCAGCAGAGCTTAATGGCAAATCTATTTCTCTGTACCAGCACTGACATTTACCTCAAATACCCTAATGATTTGCTGTTCTTCCTCTTCCTTCCATGCCTTTTCCTCAGCTCTCCTGGTTCTAGAAAGAGTTCCAGCCCCCCTTTCCTTACAGTTTGTGTTGATGGCCATCATACTGATGATATTACTGTATTGATTACAGGGATGAAGCTTCCCATGGGATCAAGTACATGGAGTTATTATTCTTCTCTGCTCTGTTTTTTTATTTCTCCCCCTGCTTTTGGCAGCATCCCCAGTATGAAGGAACTACCAATCAGATGTCATCAAATCTTTCCAGGGCACAGACATCCACCCATACAGAATCCAGCATAGAATTTTTGAGATGTTTAAAAAGTCATCCAAAATTTTTGGAGAGCCTCATATGTCATGACGATTCCATGATTCATGTATGCAATTACCATAATGGGATGCAGAAGTTCATGTCATTGGACAGACTCTTTTTGAGTGTGATATATGAACCTATGTTTGTGAATTAATGACACTATTATTGTAACTTTTGGTCCAGGGGTTTGGTTTTCAAAACATAAAAGAAACACATAACTTACCCAAAAGTAATGAAAGCTCAGTTTGGAAAAAACAGTTTCAGGATAAACATTATTCCACATCAACAAAGAGATGGTGTGAAATGTATGTGTAAGGAACCAAAACACGACTTTTCAGAGCTATGCTGAATCAAATCTGTTCTATTTGTGCTTAAGTTTCACAAGTACATGTTTAAAATTTCTTGCTTTATTGAAACAGCAGATACTCCTGCCCACCACCATAGCAGTCTCATTTTTTTAATGTCACCAGGAGGGACAAATCTTGAACATACTTCCAAAATTCGACTATTTAATTTTGTTCCTATGGTGTAGTTGAGACTGTGTAAGCCATAGCTTCATCCATTCCCTGCACAAAAGGAGCACAGCTGGTCAGTTTGGACGTGTCAGAAATTGTCTACTGAATCCAGTGGGCAATTCATTCTGCTGGGAGCATTTACATGTGATCCCACAAGTATGCCCTTTGCAGAATAGCACAGCTGCACACAAACATGACTACAGCTCAACTCCAGACCTTAAGTAAAGTTGATAAATCCTTAATGTACAAACAATTTACAGGTTATCAAGAGTTCCCTGTCAAATGGAAGAACCTAGTGACAAGAGATTTGCTGACAGCAATGCAGCTATCTGGCAGATACAGGATAAATTTAATCCCATAAACCCTAAACTTTTCAACAAGCTACCTACACAGGAGAAACTTCTCCCACTGCACTGATGTGAAGCCACTTTGGCAATTAAAACCAAAAGCTGCTGGAAACTTTGGCATGAGTGCCCCAGGAAGAAAAATACATTAAAGATCCATTTAAGGCCTGATCTTTGCCAGACCTTTTTGGATTTTCTCTTCCATCTTAGCCTTAATAATCTTAGTATTAAACCAGATATAATTTAAGAGTATGTGCTTCATGAAAACTTAGAATACATGTAAACCATGGCATGTGTGAATGAAAAGACTAACTGAAGTGTCAGAAAACACAGACTATCAGTAACCAGAAAGGTCGGAGCCCTAGATTTGTAATCTGCTAACTAAGATGCCAGACAGATAAGGTATCTATAATTGTCGTGATGTGAACAAAGTGAGTTCATGATTGAACAAACAGTGGAAGAAAATTTCCATGTAAATTTTTCAGTGGAATGTTGCCTTTTCGTTCAGCTGTAGGTACTCTGCAGTAACACAGTGGTTTCACTGAAATGCCATTGGGGAAGGAAGTGAAATATCCAAGGTCTTGCATTTCAGACAAAAACTTTCAATCTCAAGACTTTTTACTTCATATTATATTTTAAAATAATAATTACATTAAAATGAAGCACCTTGATCTTATCTATATAAAATCTTTCTGTAAGAAAACTCAGTCTTTTGCCGAAAGTTCACTTAATGGAGCTTTCCAAAACTGTGTGCATACAGCTTGCACACAGCTTCCCTGTGTATTTCTCTCTGGCTGTATTTCAATCTGTAAAGAAAACAGATTTTTAAAGAAGGGATCAAAACTCCCACAAAACTGAAATTCTGATTTTTTGACCAGGAACCTTAAAAAAGTCCCAGCAGGAAGCACAATGATATGCAGCTCCAGGGTGTTCTCTCCTGCAGATTATTTATAGGAATGCAAAAAACCTGGTGCAGCAACGTTGAAGTGAAGAGACGAATAGATAAAATCTCTAACCCATAATGTTAGAAGTGAAAACACGACCTCTGAAACATCTTCAAGAAAGGTCTCCAAAGATATTATTACTCCAGCAGATGAGAAGATGGCTAAGAATTATAATACAGTACTGTGTCCTAATTGATTTGGAATATCAGTTTACAACTTCCCGTAAGGATTTTTGGCAGCAATTTTGTGAGCACTGCCAATCAGATTTGCAATCAGATTAGGTTTGCATGCACAGTGTTCTTTATTAGGACATTAAATACCTGACCTTTCAATATTAAGATTGGCATTATCAAGTTTTTTGGCACTAATTAAATAACCTGTGACTCTTATTTAGCTTCTCATAGTTTTTGAAAGCTATGAAAGACAACTGGAACCCTCTGCCCTCTGGAACTGCAGAGCTACATGTGGTAAGAGTGATACACCAGATACACTTGAGTCTCCACTCCTCGGAAAAGAAACATAAACCTGACTCTTGAAGCAAATTATTTGGCCAAATAATACTCAATGTGTAACTTCATATACAAGAATAAATTATTGAGAAACTGGAAAACAGTGTTTCCAGCAGCATCTTTGTTCTGCCAAATTTGGGACTTCACAAGGTTGGATTTCCAACTGGGATACAGTTGGAAAAGGTCCAACTGTAAATTGGTCCAAACTGCTAAATCAAAATGGAAATATTTTTGTTCAGATTCATATTGTTAATCCATGGGTGATGTGTCTGCTACAGAAATAAAAATTGAAATAAACAAAAATGTGATTTTTCATGCCTATGCATTCTAGTGGATGTTCAGTTAGCCATAAGCCACATGCAAACTTCAGAGCTGAATGAATAAAATAATGATTCTTACTGTGCACTGATAAAAATCTTAGCTGGCTCAAGCAACCAAAGTTAATATTATTCAACTGTGTTGTCTTGCACTGCCCCAAAACAAAAACCTCATGAAGATACAGCTAGTACTATTAAATGCAATTCCAAAGAAATGTGGCAATCATTGAGCACATTTGCTCACACAAACTGAGAAATGGTAAACCAAAAGTATGTAAGAAAAAGTCATACGCCAAATTTATGCACAATCTGTTCAGACATGCCAGCTTTTCCATGAGAAGCTGAACTAATGAAGTGGGTGTCCTGGAGGTGTAGCTCTGTACCTCTTATCTCCACCCCTCCCCAGTGGGACATCTCTTGGTTATTCCTATGTTATCCTCTGCTACATTCCCAGTGTTAACAGGCTATGCTGCAATTATTCCAGAGCTTTGCACAGGCTGTTTGAAAGGTTGAGAAGCTGTCAAATTAAAGGTACAAATGATGAATTGTCATAATTGCTCAGTTCTTCTGACCTTTTCTTCAATGAGGGTACTAATTTCACTCTTTCCTCTACACAGAAGTTAGTTTCCCTGAAACTGGAAGGAACCTAAACAGTTTTAGGATCTTGATGAACTTGACCAACTGTTCCTAAGCTGAGGCTTCCCTCAGCTTTCCTAGGTAGAAGCATTTGAGAAAGAGAACATATTCACATAAACCTAATCTGCTTGGGAAATAACATTAGGAATCTCAAAGCCCAGCAAGTATCCTTCACAACTCCAGCAAAATATGAAAAATGAACCATTCAACTACACTTTAAAAACAAAGCTGCATTTTAAAGCAAATTTCCAACAAAAAAAATCCCTGTGTTCTTTCAAAACAGGTATAGCATACGAATATGCCGACACACAAATGGATGGGGATTACTGTGCTTTCTCACAGAAGAGCTATGTGAACATCTAATTAGAGAAGCCATAGTATAAAATAGTGATATGAAAACAGACATACATACACAGTATGAACAGCTGGCCGTTCTGAAGCCACACCTAATTTTTTGATGGAAAAAAGCGTCTTCATCAAAAAGCCATCAAAGGTAATACCGTGGAACAAAATCAAATTCAATCTCCGTTATTCATACTTAAAATATTAAAAGGGGATTGAAAGATGTGATCCAGTTCTCCTGAAGGACTATTTTTAGAAAGAACAAGGTCCTGGATGCTAACAGCCTATTGGCCTGGTTCATGCCAGCATAAAATGAATGACCTTGCTGTCACAACCTCATCTGATAGAGAGGAGAGGCTGCAAATGGTGTGAAAAGAGACTGAGCTGCCACAAGCTGTAAAACCACACCGTACATAGAGGCAGAGTTAAAGCTGTCACAGTGTTGGTTATTAAAACATTTAAATCTCAGATTGCTCGAACAGTACAGGAGTTTTCCTGTCAGAGTGTTCTTAAAGCTGGTTGCTCACCAACTGGCACTGTGAATCCAAGAGTGGGAGAGATTCTCTTCCCTGTGGCCCAGGCAGCTCATAAAAGTGGTGTATGCATAGGTGGTGGTGTCAGCACAGGGAGTTAATCACACTCCCAAGGCAGGGGAAGTGATAAGAGATTCACAAGGTGGTTTACAGCATTAGTTACCCACAGCATGTATGCCAGTCCTGGTTTATCGACTAGCCCTGGCCAAACCTACCCACAGTTGCTGTTCTTGGCTAACCTTGACAAAGTCACTCCTGTTGCCATGAAACAGCTTCCTTCGCTCTCACTCTTCATCTCCCTCTAATTGCCTTTAGTGCATTCTCTGCTTCCGTGCTTTGCTTCTGTGCCCTCCCACCTGTACCCTGGTTCGCTCAAGCCGCCACTCCTGGATCGCACTGAGTACTTTTGTGTTGCTGCTCTGCGTGTAAAGGAGGCGAAACTGATCTCTGTAGAGGAGGGCGACAGCTAGCAACAAAAGAAAGTGCTTGACAAACACTGTCCCCTTAGCAACGATAAGGCTGTAGCTGCAGCCAGACCTCTTAGGGTCTCTCTGGAACGAATGGTACCCTTAACCATTCCTGCTGGGAGGCTTGTGCTAAGTATATAATCTGCATTTAATTTCCCTCTAAATGCAGCAACTTGTTTTGTACATGTTCCTGCACAGCTGAGAGCTCAAGCCTGTGAAGTACTTGTTACATCCTTTCCCACTGAACTTAGTCCCCAGGAACAGTATTGTAAAAATATTTTGAAAAGAAATAAGGGTTCAAAAGGCTGCATCCATCTAATTTCATGTTTCTTTTTACTGATAAAAGCTTTAGTCTGCCTTTTAATTATTTAAAATATTTCCAAGTCATACAGCGACATATGATCTACTCTGATTTTTGGACTTAGCAGAGCTGTTCTTAATGCTGTTTCTGAACATACATTCTGTTCTTACGTTTAAAATAACTACCAGAATATGTCATTCATTCTGATGGCACCACAAATATTCTATTGATGCATTAATGACATTTCTGAATCAAAAGAAAAATTTTTACTTAAAGTGCATGAAACCTGCAGAATTGTTAAAGTCACTGTTAAATGCAAGAACCTATTTAAATGCGTATTTTTATTTACATTTCTATTGCCCTATTAAAAGGCTTCCTTCCATGAAAAAAATCAAATTATACATAAACTGGATGTATAATGATGACTTTTTTTAAAGGTTGCTCTTTTATTCAACTACATCAAGATTGAGAATTCTACAGAAGAGCTGTAGAATCACAGAATTAAAGTATTATATATATGAATTACTCAGGCTTAATCTACATTTTTAAGGTAATTAATAAAAAGCTACTGAATTAGTTCATTAAAAGCATTTTATATTTGCTAGCTTAAGCATGTGCTTTCAAAAATTGCCCAACTTCCAGTCTGGAATTTAGCAGAAATTTTCACAAAGATTTCTGAAATACAAATACTTATAAATGGAGAGCTCCACAGAGGCAGAAATTATTTAAGAAAAAAGAAGAAAACTTGGTAACAAGCTAAACTGAAGTTAGTTTGCCACTCAAGTATGTAAAACAAACTGTTTTAAAGCTGATCAACCTGCTTTCTCCTTCTCTAAGATCCAGCTTCTTCCATTAGAAGAAATAAAGTGATACATATTCCAGTCTGACCTCCTTAATTCCCTTAATTATCTTACTGATACTCCATGGTAATAAAGGATTTGAAAAGTGAAAACTTACATTTAAATGAGGAGATTGTCCTTGGAGAAACATCTTCTATCCTAGAAGAGTAGATAAGTAAACATGATTCCTCCAGGGCATGAAGGCACTAGAGCAGGATTGGTTTGGTAGGGGAAGGATGGGTTGTGTTTGTAGAGCAGGGAACCATATGAAGGGTCAGTAAGGTATTAGTCATATGGCTTTAAAACCTCTATTTCTGTTTGGTGTGAGTTTGACTTAGTCATAAACTTGCTTCAGCTATCTAAATGTTTTTCCCAAAAAGATGTATCTTAATTTTTCTGCTTTTCAAAAAAGCTTGATGCAGACATATTAAAATAAAACTGTTTCATTTCAGATGTGTTAAATTATCATCTAACATTCATGTCTTTTCTAAGAGATGTAGATACAAAAGTATCTTTGGGAAAAAATGTAATGTTATAGGAAAAATATTCACAAACCCACCACGAAACTTCAAAAATATTTATCCTAAATCCCAAGTTACTGAGCTGGATTTATCATTATAATATTTTTAAAACTGTGAGGCAACAGCTGTCTAGAATTGTGCTTTCTAACTTTCTGCCTTCTTTGTCCCTTTCCAATATTAAACTTATTTTTCATTATTTCCAGCTACATGTTACCCGTGTCTGGAACCCCTCCCCTGCTGATCCCAATCTATACAATTACTTCGCCTTGGCAGTTCTTGTTGGCTCCCAAAAATGTTTTCAGTCCAAGTGAAAGCTGTACTCTCTACCACCATTTTCTTTGCCAGTTTTCCCAAAGTCATTGGTCCTAGTTGCTGGCTATCATCTGTGTGCTCCTTTCCCTCTCCTCTACATGCATTTTTGCCCTTGGTAGGTCATTTTTTGGCTCTGTGTTTCATTTGAACCTGCTCCCAATATTCTTTCAACTGCAGCCTATGTGACTCTCCAAAAGAGAAAAGTACTCCACTGGAATTATATCACTATATTTTAGAACAGGATCTGGCCCTCCTTGAAGTCATTTAATGAGATTAATCTCTTGTTGCATAATAGAACATTTTAGTCAAAGAGAAGTCAATTTCCTTTGGTTACATCTTCATTGTATCAATCTACACAATACTATTGCAAAGTAAGGAAACAAAGTTTCCCTTATTTGAAAGAGAAATGTCAGTGAAATGGAAGCTGTAAGGCTTAATAAAATAATCCTGCTCAATAAAACAGGACCAGAGACCATCCCATGTCTCTGGGGTCAGCTGGCACCGCCTGGATGCACGGTTCTGGGTTCTTTCTTTTGTCTTATGAACTGCTTCTGTGGTCCTATGACATCATCACTGCACCCATGATTTTTTTTTCCTTCTCAGATGTCTCAAACAATGCAAGAGCTACATACAGTCCACCAGAGCGTGCATTCATGGCATTTATTGAAATATGGGTAGATGTTGCATGCCATTGGGCAGGTTATGATGGTACAAGAGGAAGTTAAGGGTGATGGTATGACGGTACAAGTTACGATGGTACAAGAGGAAGTTAATTTGTTGGAGAACTGTACAGGTTACAGGAAAAAGGTGCAGGTTTTTCTGTACCACCCGGTGGCAATTTTGGTGTAACAAAAGTCTTGCAAGCATTTTATGAGGCTAAGAATCAGTATTTCTTGAAGCAGGGCCCTGTGCCTATTGGGTGGGCTAGGTATACTATGGTCACTTTGCCCAGCCATGAATATCCAGTGGAGTAGATATTTCTTATACTAGCTAAATGTTTTAAAGTCACACATTAAAAGTTGTATTTCAGGGTATAGGTAACATAATGATACTGATACCAGGCAGTTCAGAACATGGAAGATGGCACCATTGTAAAACAATTTGCTTTTGTTCATTCTCTTTGTGGAAAAGTTGCTTCCATAATCCATTAGGGAATTTATTTTCAATCAGATGTCACATTCAGCAATGTTTTTTTCTGGTGGCTGAGTTCTCTTGGGTTAGTATTTTTTTAATAAAAAGTGTGCTGGTATTTCTGTTACATGTCTCTAGCCTAAAGTATGGTTTGAAGCAAGTACTTATTCATTTTGCTGTTAAAGTTGATAAGATTCACAATTCATGAACTGTGAATTAATAAACAAACTGAATTAATGAACTTACACAAATTCACAGACTTACATTAAATGAACTACTGTGCAGACTGTAAGAGGCAATGGCATATGGGGCATGACACTGAGTGGAAGCACCGTGCCACTAACTCTAACTTAACACTGCTATCAGGCACTGACAAACAGAAATCCAGCAAATTCCATCTAGCACACCAGTGCCATCATTTAATCCATCCAGATGGCTGCTCCCACTGGACCTTTTTCTTGGCAAAGACCATGGTTCTCTCAGGTGAGGAAAATGTGCTCAAGGCTAGACAGACAGCATTCACATGGAAGTTTTTTGCTGCCATGACAGCACAGCCAACAGAGTTTGGATTTTACATTCTGACAACATGGTAAGCTACAAACCACAAATTATTCTTGGTTGATGAAAAGAATAGTATGTAGCTAGGGTGCCTGATGACTATTGAACTATAAAAGCAGTGAGGGATTTTTGTCTTCTCATCCTCCCTCACTTATAAAACATGCCCATTAGGATTTTTTCCTCCCATTGCCACCAGCTTTGTAAACTTACCCTGCTTCATTTTGTCAGCATACTACAACTTCAGCTCTCTGGAGGCAATGCTGTTGCACCAAATGAGAATTAGGAACCTAATTGTCTTCTGCAATAGTGACACAATAGAGGACAAACTGCCACAACTTAATCACGACATAGCCTCCTGCCACTCATAATTAATTTTTCCTTGGAATGAGAGGAACATGCTGTCCTGTTTCAAAAATAACAGTGTGCTTGGTTGTGAGCCAGTGTCAGTGATAAATACATTTCTGATTACAGTCAGCAACTTAATTTACAAGCATCTGATTAGAAGAAATAAGAAAAACAAAACCACAAAAAAACATCCTTTCAGAAAATATGGTGATAAAAACAAGACGACTGTGATCTAGTGCACTGAGCAAAAGGTTGGAGTCATAAGACTTGGTGTTCCCACTGCTGCTACTAATCTGCTGTCTGGCCATGAGCAAGATATTGGATGTCTCCATCTCAGTTTCTTTGAGCTGGTAATTAGCTATCTGTGGGCACACCTTAGAGATCAAGGCTTCAACAATGATCATGAATAAAACATCCTGTTTAGATAGAAAAAGGGTCCAAAATTTTGGGGATAGATTTCTACTTTCAACTAAGTTGAAAGTCCTTAACTGCATTATACCCTGTCTGCAGGTATTTATACTGGGGAATTTCAGCAGAATTATATGCCCACATGATATGACTGAGGGCACAGGAGTAGAGATAAAGCAGCTTTATGCAGAATAAGATCCATGCTGTACATGTCCCACTCACAGGCTTTGCCACAAACTATACCGGTCTTCTAAAATTCTGCATTTCTTCCCAGTCAGCATATTACAGCTGTACAAGATGAACCAGATCAGAAAAATGGATATAATTTATCTTCCAAGTTAATGATTAGACATTTATATTTAAAGACAATATACTGCTCTGTGTCCCAAATGAGCAGCAATATGTGATTGCTGAACAGACAGTATGCAATTACATGCTGATGTTCAGTAGGCACAGAATAGTCCTGAGTGACTCCAGTGATAAATGACCCTTTGTATTAAAAAATACAGTGAGCTGTAACATCAAACCTAACTGCTAATCCTCTAAAACTTTGTGCTTCTGGGAAGGAAATAAACATTTGCCATTGCTGCCTGTGAATGACCATACAGCCATTTTACCAATAACTCTAATGGGGTGAGCCTTTCAGCATGGCATTATTTTAGTTGCTGCATTTTATCATCTAGTTTTCAATTGACTATACAGTTGTCAATTTTAAAACCTTTGCCCAACATTTTCCATTTTTAGCCTCAGCTTGGAAAGTTTAGACAAAACTTTTGCTGTTTGTGAGAGCATGCTTAGGGTAAAAGACAATTTCAATTAAGTTTACTTATTGATGCTCACATTTCTGATATCCATTGGCTGTATTACTTCCTTGAGTAACAAATCAAAGTCTAAATCCAACACACTTTTGTGGTCCCCTGGAAGTCACAGCAAAACACTTTTCTTTGGTGTTCCTTATGCAGCTGATAAGGGAAAATTAAAAATAAAGCTCATGGTTTGTTTTACAATTGTTTGCTGGAACAGTTTTTCATGAGGTATCTTTCCAAATTTTCTTGATTCTAAAACAAATTTTTTAAATGTTATTGGAAAATATTTTTTTTAGTGTTTTGGGTACTAAAGAGACAAGGAGAAAGAGAGAGAAAAAGCCACACTTCACTTTCATATGTGCATAAATTAAGATCATAAAGCAAAATAATTCAAAGGATCTGACTTTCAAGCTTTCAGATGCATTATCCCATCTGGCTTACATTTTGCCCAGAGAAAGAGATTCTGCTCTCTGGGGACAGGGAGAGAACAGCACTCAGGAAGCATGTTCAGCAGAGTCTAACCAGGCTGTGACCTGTGAAGCTGTGCTTCTACACTGATCCATGGTGACAGTACAAAAGAGTGCGTGGGAAGCAAGAGGAGGCGTATGGTTTGTGAATCCATGCCAGGGCCATTCCACTGGCAAAATCCCCTCCTGGAGAAGGGAAGCTGTTGCAGGAGCTCCTGCAAGCTGGAGGCTGCAGCTGTGTGCATGGAGTACTTATGCTAATTTTGCCCAACCTGGGAAAAGATCGGGGGTGGCTTCATCACTGGCACAGAATAACTCTGCTGAACACTCTCATTTGTGCTCAGGGCAGTGATCAGAATTAAACTCTGAGAACTGAATCTATTAATATGAGTGGGGAAATAATCCGTTTCTTTTCTACCACATGATTTGGAGATATCTGAGTTTTTCCACTGTGTTTTAAGGTCCTGTTGCCATAGTAGGCATAGAAGTTCTGAACAATGAGCTGCTGCTCAAGGAAGGGACTGAGGAGTTGCAGAACAGCAGTTCAGAAAAGGACACAAAGGCAATTACAGAAGCTGCAGGGAAATGAAAAAATTTTTCTTTTATCACAATGCTTGCCATTTCTGTTTTCTCACTGATGGCACAAGAATAAATGCCAAGAAAAGAAATTTAATCTACATTCAAAGAATTATTTTTAAAAAGACAGATCAAACCATATTCTCAATACATGGTGACAGTGTTCTCAAAACCAAGGACTGCTTCATATAAAAATAGTCATGGATTAGACCTACCTCTCTCCTGAACTTTATCTTAAGAGCAATATTCTTTAGAACTACTACAACAACTTACATTATTTTCATCTAAAAAAGAAAAAAATATATTCTGGTTTTTATTTACCTGATACTCAGTTCTTTTGGAGGTAAATAATGCACATAACAGGACAATGCATCTTTAGATACTGTTTTCTTTTAAATCTTCTGTTACATAGTTTTCTAGAGTTAATTTCTGTGCCTGGCAAGCCAAGAGAAATTGCTATTATGGGACCCTTTTGCAGCTTGGGAAGACAAAGTTAACAAACTTGTAACTTCCAAGTCCTTTCACAGGAAGCCCATTTGCCAAAGAATTACATAATGCTTTGTTTGACTGCAGTGGCTCTTAACAACACATATTTTATAGACTGTAGTGCACTTCTAGGGCCCAGGCCAAAAGATCTTGTTCATCCATTGCTCATTAAAATGTTGAATCTCTAATAGAAACAGGATGGATCATTGCTATAAAACAATGTCAAAATGTACAGAGGTTTGATTCTGGACATATTCCATTTTGCATCACTGAAGGTAAATCTGTTTTGCAAATGCAGGAGGATGAAAATGCCTTTATATTTCTGCCTACTCCCACCTCAGCTTGCTGCTGCTGATAGAGAGGCTATTGCAAACGCTGAGGTTTGTCATATAATAACAAAAACCTCCCGGATCTCTGGTGTGGGAACTACAGTAACAATTATCAGCTTCCAATCTGTGTTCTCGTGAATTGATGTGGTGACACGTATTTGCATTTCTCTTATAGCAAATAATAGGGCATGCTAATAGCTATTTCAATAACTTAACAATTATTTAAATTAAGGTTAACCTTAATTACATTTCCTATTAAATCCAGGCAGCGATTTCCCCACCTCCAGTGGAAAGAACTACATGGTGAGGCTTACATGCAAAGAAGGGTCTCTCAAGTTTTCTCACGCCAGTTCCTGGTGGGGAAGACCTGGGTAAGGAAGCTCTGGCTCTTGAGTTCTTGCCTATTTCCCTTGAAAGAAAGAAAGCTGAAGAATCAGAAAGCATCAGGATAGGAAGTGTCCTGAAACAATAATATTTATCTTTGCTGACTCTCTTTGGCCTGAGAACCCACTGGATGTATCCACCTGACACATCTGATAAAAACAACCCAGGGTCCAAACTCTGCCAAAGAAACTGGATGCAGGCAATTGGCAAGGCTGCAGGAGAGGACACGCCACTATCTCTTTTGTCTGGAAAAAAGCAGAGCGCACCACCACATCCACATGTGCAGAAGACACCTCAAAGGACATTATCTTCTAAATGGCATGAGGAGACAAACAAACCCAGAGAATCTCTCTTGCTGAGTGCAGGTCAGAGGGATTTGCTCTTCGGACTCCCTTGCTTATTTTTTTCAGCAAAAAAGAAACAAAAGCATATGAGTAACCCCAAATTCTCCTTTCATCCCCCCAAAAGATCAAGTGATTCCCTCACATTTTCTGGAATGTCAGCCCTTGTTCTTCTTTACCCTCTAATTAGTTTATTGCTATGGGATGGCTATGGAAACACAGACATAGCCTATCTCTATGTAAGCAAAGGTTTTATTTCAGAAACCTTGAGACACTGAAATCAGAAGCACAGCCATTGTTCTTTCTCACTGTTGACTGATTCAATTTAGCTTTAAATGTGTAATTAATTTTACTACTATGGGAAATTAATTATGTTTTTGTTATAATGATCAGTATTAACCTAATTAGTGCCCATGAAAATTCCCAAGCAAAACACTTAATTATATTAGAATTAGGAGGGTAAATATTTTCCTAATGGAAAACACCCAGTAAAACACTAATGTGCTCAAAGGTTACAAGCCCAAGAAAAATGAAGCATTTGTAAAATGCCATCCATAATGAGATTCTGATTGTTAACGCTGCTACACAAGGTAATAGTGTTTGTAATATGATGTTAGAAACATACCCATACATCATGAGTAAGCTATGCAACACTTAAATGGATGCTTTTAAGATTCGGTTCACCAGATATAGCAGAAAGAATTTTCAATAATCTCTTTCTCTATGTCCCAGACAGAAGTGGTGCCCTGTCCCTATCACTATGACCACAGAAAACTGTTTTGGGGACAGGAGAAAAATCCTTCCCTCAACTTCTTGTCCTTCATCTGCAATCTTTTTTCTGCTTATAACCCCTGGGTATCCACTTCCAGCCCTGCTCCTGCTCATTTCTCTGTTTTCCACTGTTTCCACATTTTCTGTAACATTTTTATGCACAGTATTTTCATAACTCAGAAAGGAGCTCCTGAAGCCTGGAAAACACAGGCAAGAGATGCAGCTTGGGTGGGGAAGAATGCCACCACCAAACCACGAGGCAACTGTTCTTTCAATTAAAGGACAGTCTCTGAGGAAACAGCATTATCTTCTGTCCTCCAAAAGGAGACAGAAGATAACACAGGCAAGAGATGCAGCTTGGGTGGGGAAGAATGCCACCACCAAATCATGAGGCAAGTGTTTTTTCAATTAAAGGACAGTCTCTGTCCTCCAAAAGGAGACAGAAGCCAAAGCAGACATATGGCCCTCCTAACTTAAGCTTGTAAAGGATTTGCATTACAGTGTCCACAGAACACACCTGAACTCCATCTTTTTTTATTTAAAAAAGTAATACCCGGCTATGTTACCTCACGCAGTCTTTCTTGTAATTAAGGGACAGCAAGTAACCAAAAGAATAATTTCAGTTCCCCTGGTATCATATAGTTATTCATAACTCAATCTGACCCTCCTTTCATTTACTTTATTACAAAAAGCTTTCTTGTACATACTTAACTTGTTGCAAGCACTGCCCCAGATTTAAGCCGCTTTGTAACACAGGGAACATATTTGTCAATGTGATCCCCACAGGCCACCTAACGTTACAATTAAAGTATTTATTTAAGATAAAAGCTTTGTATTGAATTAGAAATCGATCTTCCACTTGACCTGATAGTAATGTTTTATGTATTCATGTACAGGTCTCTTCAGAAACCTCTTCCATTAGTGTGCTGGCCAGAGTGAACCACTGAATCATTCCTATACATGCAGAAATAATACTTGGAAATATAATTCCCTGCATTTGTGGGACTCAGAGTGACTGGAGCAGGCACCAATTCTCTTGTCACCTCCAAGCTCTTGGTTAAACAATTCATCTCACCTACCAACTATACATGAACAGTGCCAGGAATTTATCAGATTGGTATCATACCCTGTCAATTATGCATTGCTTACAAGCATAATACAGTTCATGAAGTCTAAAACACAAACCAGAAAAATAGAGACAGTGTTCCTCCAGAGCTGCATCATACCATTTATGCACAAGACACAAGATATTCAGGCAAATTCCTCTCTTTCCTTGCAACTTTTTCCCTTTTGATCTTATCCTATATGTTTGAAGCCAAATTATGTGCTAAAACCACAGGAACAATGAATACACTAAAGAACCAGCAGAGGTGAGATCCTACAGAGATGTTAGCTCCAGTAAACGGATGGATTATCTTATGAAATAATTTCTGAGAGAGATTTTTAGTTTCATATTTCTTTACATCTATGTTATCTGTGTTACATATGCATTTGTGCCTGAGCTGCTGTAACAGCTGCTTCTCCCAGTGTTACTGAAGGTATGCACACATATGTAAATATATATATGTGTGTATTCATTAATGGATGGCTGTTTTCCAGCATAAGCCATGGGCTCTGTGCTGTTTTGTCTTTTGCTCATCAGTACATTGTGACAGCTTATCATGGATGGTAATATTAATGACAGAACTGTCCCAGGCTTACCAGATCTACAGTAAACGCTTTACAGAGAGAAGGAAATTAGTCTTAAAATAATATTCCAGTATGGATTTTGGGGGATGTCTTAAAAATCTGTAATAGTTTTCAATACCCCAATTTGCCCTGCAAAAGATACCTTTTTCTGGAGACTGGTATTGTGCTAATCTCTACATACATGGAGTATGTTTCAGCCATCTTTAGGTACTAATGGCTGAAATACATGCTCTGGAAATCAATTTACCCTGACACAGAAAGTCTGCCTTGATTTGTTTCAAACATGCAGAACACAAAAAGCTGCAGGCAATTCATTCACACAATAAATACGTTTGCTATCCTGGTGGCTTTTTAAAAATCAGCAGATTAGGTCTTCAATAGTTTTAAAACTGATTATGATAAGAATTACAACAAAACCAACTTTTTTTATTGATGGAGTTTTATTCATGGAAAGCTCTTATTGTTATATGTTTATTTTGAAGCTACTGACATGAAATGGTATAAGTACTCTGTATGACTGAAGTAAAATTTCATTTTAGATAGTGCCAGTCCCCAAAACCTCAGCCTGTCTGCTTCAATCACAGTCTACACGTTCAACCATCCATTTGGCACTGGCGCAGCATTTATATCAGGTCTCATATACAGATGTAAAAAAATCCTCTGAACTCACATAAGAAAATGGTTTTATGTCTGTGGCACAACTTATACAATTGATTGAGACTGCAATGAAGATATTCACAGTAAACTCATAATTACACCTTGAAAAAGTAACTATATATTATCAATTTTGGTATTATTTATCATTATGAAACATTCCTCACTTCATTTTCCACAGCCACAAAAACCCTTAACGTCTAGCCTTTAATTATTTTGATTAAATGTGTATGTCCAAAAAAAGGATGAGCACCACAGGAATACTTAAAGCACAACAGAAAATGGGAGGGCTAAAGGCAGTACTGAGCAAAACAAACACAAGGCATAACTATAATGATGACCTACCACCTTTCGTCAAGCAAGTTTTCCAGAAAAAAACAGGATTTATACAATGAATGTAGCATTCAGTGTCTAAACCCTGTTTTTTAAACCCTCAAAAGGGTCTGAACATCAGTGTGTCCACTCTGATGTTAAAATAGACCTCTGCTTGCTACTGAACACAAGATGAGCATGAATATGCAAAGGGAGCCTTCTGTCACCCTGCTAGCAGGGAGGGAATGAATGGAGACATGTAAAGTACACTGGCAGGATATTTTTGGACCCTACCAGATCACTACTTGTTTTCTTTTTCAAGGCCATTTGTAATGAGAGTAACTTAAAGCATCTCTAAATTATTCAGAGAGACTAGGCCTTCATGCAGCTGACAAACAACTAGGGAGCATTAAGTTTACCTTTGGAGGCTTCCCATAGCTCTCCAGTGAGGTGTCTGGAAGGGCTGGATCACCAGGACCTGCTTCTCTTCTTGTGCAGTTCCTGGGCAAATTCAGAGAGGAAGCTGGATGCTTCTTTCCTGCATAGAGATAGTCTGAAAACTAGTTTTGTACAGCACAAATTAAACTACAATGAAGATTTCTATTTCTAACTGTAAAAAAAGGAGTACTTGCCAATGCCAAAGAAAGGCAACAAGTTGAAGATGGTTTTGAATGTTTTTGTTCTTTCCTCCAGATAGGAAGAGCAGCTTTTAAAATCCATTCCAATGTTATTTGGAACAAACCCAAAGAAATATAATGGTATATATAAATTCACCTTTGAGTCAGCATCTTGTGTTTCAGCACTTCTAGTCACAGCATCTTTCAGAACAGTACATCATCCATATGCTTCATGCACATCATTTACCTTCTCAGTAAATCAGAAGATGGATGCTAAAATCCACAAAGCAACTTTAAAAATTCCCCTGTTTTTTTAGCAGGTTTTATTGATATTGATGACTGAGCATCTTTTGTAATGGCAGATGGCAACTTCTCTCCTATATTCCAGACAAACAAGCAGCTGGAAATCAGAAAGAGGTTATCACACAAGGAACTTTTGCAGCAGCTAACAGCAATATTCCAAACTAATGTTGAAAAAAAGATATGCAGATACAATAAAGGAGAAAAAACTCCTTTTCACTATAATTTGAAGAAGTATGGGATAGATATAAAAGCATCACATGGGTCCCAATCTCATAAGAACCTCAAAATTATGCCCTTGTTTTAAGGCAAATGGGTGGGGTTGGGTAGATTTTTTTTTGTTTGGTTGGAGATTTTTGCCACTGAGATATAATCTCAGCATCAAGCTTCCAATAAAACAGATTTACTTAGCTAAAGGAAAACAGCCAGGAATCATTATGAGTGTACACAGTAACTGGTGACGTGGTGAGCTCTTTTATCGACCTCATCCTTTGAACTTTTCTTTAGATAAATTCTTCAGATTAAGGAAGCATAACTGACACAGCTTGCTAAATGTCATGTGGTGCATTATCATGCTTCTTTACTTCTGTACACTCAAGTAGCAAATTTTTATGGGGTTTAGGTCTGCTGCTGCCATTTTACCTGTTTGGACTATGATCCACACATATCAATAATGTTTAATAACAGTTGTTCCTTGTCTTTGGGACAAGGTATTCAGTCATAAACCACCTTCACATCCCACTAGTATGATGATCCCTCTCTCTTATTATAACAGCATGGTTAACAGACAGAGCAAAATTAAGAGAGCACAGAGATATTTACACCTAGATCTTGATAAGAATGTTTTGCTATGTAATTCTGTCTGGTGGGGTTTTTTTACAAAATTGAGGTGAGCATCACCAGCCAACTTTGAGTGTGTTAATCCTGTCACCACTCCCTCTGACTTTCAACTAGATTTGCATATCCACTGCCCTCCCAGACCTTCAGAATCACAGCTTTAATATCATAAACATATTTTTCCAAAAGTATTATTACTAAAAAATCATCTGCTTCATATTCACAGCCTGTCCTTTTCACTGTCTGTATCTAAGCACCCTGGTATAAACCTGACCATTTCTGTTCATATTTTATGGACAGCCAATTTTCAAACCTTCTAGAGGTCAAAAAGGAAAGAGAATTTGCTCTGTGTCTAAACAATCCCTCTGACGAGGGCTGTAAATATTAATAACTAGGTGAAGAGCTATACCTGTTCTTGTTGAGGGTTCTGAATGTAATTGGATTTCTCCCTTCCATTAGGCTAGGGAGAAAATTAACCCCATAATTCATCTGGGGAATAAGAACTTTAGGAACACCGTGAGTTTGCTGCTTGTGACTGAGCTAAAGGGATGCCAGCTTTGAAACATTTGTTCTTGTCCAGTCCGGACTTCTTTATTTGACTTTGAGCTTCTACATTAAGCAAATATGTTTTTCAAGGTGCATTTTATAAATTAAAAAAGTAAATGAATGTGAGGTATGTGATTGAAATCCATTTATCTTGCATCTTGAAATGTAGCTGTGAGTCTCGATACTTGAGTAAGGCAGTGTCTTCATCATATCATTCCTTCAAGCACAAGGAGGGCATAAATTATCAATGATTCCAACTTCCTGGCCTGGTTATATTAAAAAATTACTTAAAAAATAATAACAGCATTAATTACTAAAAAACCCTAAAATCATGCATTTCTTAAGATACGTAGTATTTTGTAAGATAAACAGAAGTATACTGGAACAATTTCTCCCAGCAGTGGAATTCAGTCATTTAGGACAGGAATCACAGAGCATAATTTCCAAAGAAAAGGTTCACCCAGAATTCTGGGAGGCAGAAGGTGTCTGCAGGAATAGCACCCAGTCTTTACACTGTGGTCCTGAGCAGCAAATGGTTCTGCAGATTTTAGGAGGAGACAAATGAGTCTCAAGCTCAAGAGTTGCACAGTAGAAGGTGCCATCTATCCCTCTGCATTAAGGGCAGAAGTTTCCTCCTTCCCAGTGCATTTTTGTAAGCACATGATTTCTCTTTTTTTTCTACTTTTGGTTGACATTCTACTTTCTCACAATACAAATATTTTGTGTTCAGAAATAACAGCAGTTAACTGTAGCATTTGTATTAAAATATATATATTAAAATATATAAAGAGAACTTTATATAAATAAACTGGATTGTTTTACTATCACTTTTGAACATTTGTTCTCTAAAGAAGCAAAAGAACATCAAGAAATTTTGATTTCCAAGTGTAATCTCTGAGGGGACCTAGATTAGCAATTTTATAGTTTGGGTTTGCAGCACTTTGACACAGACATATTAAACTCTTCTTCAGATGGAGTGAGAGTGCACACCCTCTCCAGCTGCCCCAGGAGCACTACTGCTCTTTCTTCACTGTGTCAGCCCACCCAAGCAGAGGTTATGAACTGGTCAGTTTTACCTTGATGGTTCTCAAAAACGAAATTTTAATACTTACCTAACTGATTTCATGGCAAAACAAGAAAATGGGATTTACCCATTTTGTGGGATTCTTCCTGGATGTTTTAAGACACTAGAGCCTGCAGCACTAGGGACACCCAGAAGACTACTCTAGAGACAGCAATAACACCTAGAAGGTAGCAGATAACTTCTTTCACTTCTTGTCTTGTTATTCCTAGTGGAGGTATCCCACCATCCAAAGCCTCAGACCCCCAAACCTGTGAGGTACTACAGCAGATTCTCCCCTAGACCCTGGCTAGTGGCTACACAGCAGCCAAAGATGCACAACGAGGGCCAAAGCTCTCCTTTTCGTCAGCACTAACATTTTAGAGAACAGTGATTTCTTAGTGGGACAAGTTCTCGCATTTTTATTCACAGAAAGTCTCCAAAAACCCAGAATAGATAGCAGGACTTAGAGAGGAGGATGAGTAATTCAGTGGGTTGTGTTTAGTAAGTGAATAATGATATCCTTGCTTAGAGAAGCATGTTTCCTATGTTTGCTCCTCATCTGATGGCAAACTGCCTGCAATTGTTGTTATTGTACCATTGGAGAGCAGGGGGACAGGAAGCAGTAGAGTTGATAAGATTAACTAATTAGACTTCTAGTGGACATGCAAACAAACTCTGAAGGCAAAGAGCTGTTCAGGCAGACATGGTGACTGAAAATCAGGCTTCAGCCCTCCCACTAGTCCTGGCTTCCAAGACCACACCTGCTGCCCTGGACACTGATCTGTGCTCCATATTAAGCCACAATGCTGCTTGACTGGGTCCCACACTGGGTATGAGACGTTGCTGGGCAACTGAAATTCATTTAGCTGAATTTAATTTCCTTTATATTACTTTTACTCTGTAACATACAGGGCTGAGAAACAAATTCAAACACTGTGCTACCAGGAAACGATTTGATTTCTGTTAAACTTTGCTTTGGAGTAAGCATAAAAACAACCAGAAGAAAGAAAGGAGGGAGGGAGGTGCAATATAGACCAACATTTTGACCTAGCTTTAAGTTAGAGTGAAGCAATAGAATGTCACAGTATGCTAATTATTTAATCAACCCACATCTTCTCTGCTGTTCATGTATTATTCTGACTACCAATCGAACACCATCTGCCCTCACAGAAAAATGTTCCTGCAACATAAAGAATATTTAGCTGGCAAGAAACTATCACCATGTTCACACTACAAAGTCTTGAACCTGAGAAAGCTTGAGGAACTTTGGGTATTCAAAAAATCTCCTGCTCTCTCTCAGTCTTCTTCTGGAGAAATGGATGATTTCCATTTGAATTCCAAATAATAAAATAGTTTCATTAATGGATAGGAAGCCTAACGTTGGAATCCAGCATTCCTTTTAATGAAAAATTTCTGTCACTTGGAGAAGCGTGGGAAGCAACAGAGAGGAGAGGGAGAGGGAAAGAGGAGGAGGGGAGGCAGCTCCAGCTCCTCTCATCCTCTCCAGCAGCGTTTCCCTCCAGGATCTTGGGCTGGTTCCTGGTCCCTGGGCTGGCCCTGGGTAGACTCAGGCTGGAACCCAGTGCTCTCCTCCCCATCAGGAACCCTTTGGGGACCTGCTTCTTAACTCTGGGAAAAGGACCCTCTCCCTTTATTAATTCTCACCCTTTACTGGACAGCAAATTCTATCAGGGTGTGCATTTTATAAGGTAAAGAGATAATTTCTGTCTCAAACAGGGACACAATGGGCTTTGTCCATGACAGCCTGGTAAAATACTACAGGGAAAGGATTTTGGAAAGGTTGTTTAGTAAATGTGGATTCTAAAGGGATGTTTACCTTGAACAGATAAAATTAAGTGTGAAACATTGCAAAGTGCATTGAATAACATAAAATCTATGCCAAAGGAGGACAGTATTACTTACATTTTAATTTTTAACTACTAAAATAGATATACAATCGTGACATTTTATCCTAAATTGTTCCAGTTGGAAGTGCAGCACATTTGGCCTCTTCATTCTTTTCCAGTCAAGCGCTGCCTATTAAGGAATCCCAAATAGGTACAAGGATTTCATGTGCTGTGACAAATACCAAGCACACAGGCAGCCAAAATGTCTTTGAGTGCTGTTTAGATGCAGTTTCTGGAAACAGTCCCACCATCTTTAGTTAATAGATGACTTAGCAGGCTGATGTTGAATCACTCCCTCACACCCTTCACTGTCTCACAGCCTGGCATGGAGCACGTAAGTCCACACCTCACCTGCCAGAGCAGCCCGCAGCTTTAGAGCAATGTTCCCTATGCCACTGAAGAGCCATTGATAAAGCATGGATGGATCCACATACCGGAATTAAAAAAAAATGGGCCACAGAACACAAAAAAAAAATGGGCCCCAACGTCTCTGTTGTCCTTACTCTGAATTCCTTGGAGCAGGCCCAAGGATTTCCAGTGGGACTGGAATTTGGCCCAGTGTGCCACAGTCCCATAAAACACAACTGTCTATTGGTTAAACAATGCCAAGCATGTCTCAGCCAGATGCCTGTTTACTGACTACTGAGAGAGAAAAGAAGCTCTCAGATGCTATTGCTTGGCTTTGCAGGATGTAGGACATTAATTATGTACAAATGAAATGATCACAAAACAGAGATGAGCCACATAACTTGGTTTGGCTGCAATTCCTGCTATATGAAAAAAAAAGACTGCACAGGGCTTGATGAACATTCAGTCTGCATTAGAAAAGAAATTATTTTGTTATCTATTTGCTTAAGATAGTTCTTCGCTTTCTTCTGCTATAAGGGATAATGGACCATAAAATTGGCAAAATTATTGTCCATTTAGCACAAACACTTTCTGCAGTAAAGAAAGAATCCTGGTTCATTTTCCCAAGAAAACAGTGTTGTGCTAAAAATGTCTTTCCTTTCCTAGAAACAGAGAAGTCCAGCAATATGAAACGGCATCCAGCGGGAAAGCAGAGCTGAGGGAATTGTGACAGAATTACCTTAAAGCATGGCCTTCCCTGGGACTTCCCCTGCCTGACTCCATCCAGAGCCCAAGCTTTGCAGGTGCCCTTTAAGGGCTGGGGCACTGGAGGCAGAGCCTGCTGGTACCCTTGACCACACTCCCATTTCAACCCCCACCCCAATGCTATTTGTCCCATTCCCTGGCACCGATATGCAGTTTTTCTTCCTGCAGCAATGGCAGCAGCACTTTTGCTTCTGTTTATGCCAAGAAGGCAGCAAAGGTCACACAAAAACCACCTTCTTGAGCAACGAGTTCCTCTGTCTTTGTACCATCTCCATTAAAATGTTCCTCCTAATTTCAAACTTTAATTTCCCTGTTTTTTACCCTATTCACCATAAAGAGCAGATGTTCCTACTCTCTGAACAAGCTTTTGTGCATTTGAGGACTGAAGCGTTTCACCTCTCAGTCTCTTCTTTTGTTTTTCAGTCTTCCCTGGACTAATTGGCCCATACCTGCTCTGAATGCAGTGACCCAGATTAGATACATACTCCACTAGCTGGTGTTTGTGAATAAATGTTTTTGAATATACTCCTGTCAAGTTAAAGAAGTCCAAAATATTTTTTTTATCAGTATCCTCACAGTGCAGACTCCTGTTTAGCACATGACAACACCACCTTGTGTTTTTGCAGATATTTTGGTTAAGCATCCTATTTTATTACCCTGTGTTGTGCATTTGTTTATTTCAGCCCAAGACCATGATCTTGATCTTGTCTTAGTTGAATTTCTTTTTTTTTTTTTCCTTTTCTTTCCCAGGCCATTTTTTCCTCTTTGTTGATAACATCTGGCATTCAAACCCTGCCCTTTACAGATCCTGAATCTTCTAATCATTTGCAGATGTAATAAGCACAGGCCTTTGCCCAGCAGTGGCTATTAACAAACCCATTAAAAGACCTGCTCCAGAACAGACAATGATGGAAAGCTTGTGATGTAATGTCTGCTGCCACTGCTGCCTTCCAGAGATGCTTCTCACTCAACCGGCCATCAGCTCAGGCCTTTCAGTGTTTTCCTAGTTTTCTTAACCAGAATGCTGTACCGCACTGCCAGACCCTTGAAAATCAAGATAAAGCACATCTGTGGTTTCTTCTCTGTCCACTCTTTTCTAGAACAAAATGAGCTTGGTCTGATGTAGTTACTTTCTTTCTTTTTTTCTGCTTTGTTGTTATTTTTAGATCAGTCAGTTCTCTGGCAAGTGCTTTCAGGCTGTTTTGGGAATTTATCCTAAAGGTTTTGAGCTGGTGCCAAGGCTTTAAAATTCCCTAACTTTGCCCTACTCCCCACAGACACTCTTAAAAACAGGCACTGTCCTGGCTTTTCCCCAGTCTGCTGCTGTCTTGCCTGTCCACAGCTGTTAAGAGAAATCCTGCATCACATCTCTGTGTATTATTCAGACATGCAGTCCACCAGGCCTACTTAATCTTAAAATATTCTGCTTAAGTCTCTGCTTACACTTTCCCTGCCCTAAGCTCATCTTATCCCTTTGCCACCAGTATTAACTCCATAAGCGTCTGTTCTCTGCAGCTCTCTTTCAGTGAGCACAAACACAGAACAAGCATCAAACACCCAATTCCTGAGGGTCATCTGTACATAGCACTTCTTTTCCATGAGGAAACAGGAATAGGTCCAATTTTTCCCGGGCTTCCTACAACTAATGGCATAATGGGGTTTTTTTAGTAGCCTTTAATAATTTCAGGGGATGAAATATGACCTCCAGAAGACTTTTGAAAACCTTCATGAGAGCTGGTTTCAAGGGATGCTGTTTCTAGAACACCTTCAGCTCAAGAAATCAGCATATGGAGATGGACAGAACAAGGGAAGAGCAAAACAAACCTTTAAAACTCAGATGCTGCTGAGCACCTCCCTCTCATCAAACGCATGCCAGAAGTCAGAAAAGAAGGTGCTTGGTGTAGCCATTCCCCTGATGCCAAGACACTGACCAGAGGTCAAAAAGTTCTCTGGGGTATGTAGTCTGAGCCACAAGAAAATATAAAAAGAAGAGATAAAGATAGTAGAAGGGGAAGAAAAAAGCAAACCCACGCCCCCCCTTTCTTGAACTTTCCTTAATGACAGCGAGATGTTTCTCTCCCAGCAAAAGCTGACTGCTACTCCTGCCACGCCTGATGTCAGCTGGAGGAACAGATGGCTCAATGGTTCATTTCAAACTGTTCATTCAGCCAAACAGCACAAATTGCATTAATTGCCTCACAGTACGAGCAGGGAATGGAGCACTCTGCATGTCCTCGCTGCGAACGACTGGGACTCCTCATCACCATTCCCATTTGACAGGTCAGCCAGGAACTTATCTGCATACTGGGAAAGCTGGGAATAGAGGGAGCACAGCACAAGTACTCTGCAGGTAACAGAAGATGCCCAAAGGCTGACAAAGCCTTTGCAGTGGCTTTGGAATGAGTTCCTCAGCACAGTGCCACTTGCTGAAGTGTCATTTCTTAACATGAGAATGGCCCCTGCATCCAAGAAATATATATTTGGTTTGTTTCTATAAGCTGGGAGCCTTGTATCAGTTTAATTTACTACTACACATATGCACAAGCACCTGAAAAGTTCATACTGAAGGTGAATCCGGGTAAAAAGCTCTCCTTTAGGTTTGATTGCTCTAAGCTTTGCCGATAAATTATTTATTAGATGCTCTATAACCTGCTGAAAAGTCCTGGCCCCTTGCTTACCACTTGCAAGTGAACTGTGTTAGCATTTTGGCTGCTGAAGGCACTAGGTTTTTACTTTTTTTTTTGCCAAGGGAAAAAGATTGAAAAATTGCCACACAAGACCAGAAGTTTAAGGATACAGTTCCCAGAATATGATCACTGATGCTTCTCTGTTGCCCACTGAATATATTTTCTTTATTTCCACAACTTTAGTAAAATACCATATCAGGAAAAGACTAACTTTAATCTCCTCAAGATGCAGTTGAGGTTCCTGCTACAAAACATCCACATAAATCCTGATGCTCTTTCCTTTTCTCTGTTTTAGAAGGGCAAAACCACTAGCATTTCACCACCGCAGGCAAAACATATGTGGCATGCCTATGTGCATTGCTAAATTCTGCTTGAGCCTCTCCTCCAAGAAAAAAAAAATACTAGGGAGAAATTAAAAATAAAAAAGCAACACTTGCAAACCCAGACCTACAGAAAAAAAAAAAAATTGGGAGAAATTAAAAATAAAAAAGCAACACGTGCAAACCCAGACCTACAGTGACCTATTGTGGTGTACCCCTCCCTAAAGTGGCAGCTGATGTGTTTGTTGTGAATGGGTGACCCCTGAAGGGCGACTCCTGCTTTACCTCTCCTACTTGGGGGCCACCCTGCACCTTCCTTCACTGCTTGTCCTGTGCCAGCCTCAGACCTCACAGGTTTCTACAGGAGAGAGACTCTTCACTGTTTTTCCTCCCTTAAGCCGAAGGGAAAGGATAATTGCATCTCATTGATGGGGATAAAAGATGTACTTTGAATTAGTTTCCTTTGGGGGAAAACCCCCTGGATCTGACTTTCTTTCACACTCTGTTCTGTACCTCTAAAAGAAGTGCAGCAAAATTGCTAGAGTCCAGTCCTCTCCCAGGAGGAAGATTTGCACTTGATGCTCTGTACCTGGCTGCTTCAGTCACGCTGTCTGGTGGTGCTGACAGCTCCTTGTGCACTGTCAGGAACACCCCGACTCTTGTGCTTGCCCTGGGGCCTCTCCACACTGTGACTCCTCCCAGAAACAGAGACTTGCCCTGCTGTTTTCCCTCCCAGAACACCTCATGTGGTGCATTTAGGTGCTCAGATTTGAATCACTATCATTTGGTCTTCCTTCTTTGGAAACAGGACCTTACTGGGATTCTGACTTCTGCTTCAGTTCTTCTGATCCCTAACAAGGTGAAGATGGTAGAGACAAGGTAACCTTCCTTGTGCCCATGGGCTAATTCCACCAAACATTCCCGTGCCTCCAGTTCAGGTGAGCAGTTTCACAAAGCTTAGAAGCACTTCAAGAGCTTCTGCAGCTCCATCTCTGAATGATCTCTGCTTCCTTTGGACTCAAGCAAGCAGCTTCTGAAGTTACTGGAGAACTTCCAGCTTGTAGCAGGAATTAATTCAGACACTAATTTATTCCTTTGGGGCTCTTTTCCTGGGTTAGCTGCATTTTACCAGCATTTAACTGCATTCCACCCAATTCCACTGACAATACCCATGTGGGAGAATAGGAGGGAGAAATGAAGCACAAAGCAGCCTGAAGGATCTAGAATGGCAGAAGAGGTGATACAAATTACCACTGGCTCTTCCCCTGCTCTGGGAGAGGACAAAAGAGCAGAAGCAAGCCAGGTTTCAGACCTGGAACCTCAAATGTAATTTTTTTTTGTTAATTTAAACCTGTCCTTTAATTTAACAGGGAAAGTGAGACCGTGCTTAGGGGCAGTTAATTTCAATATTTAAGTCATAGTGCTGTGTTCAGTGATGTCTAAGAAACATGAGCTGTCAGAAAGCCTGGCTTATTCTCTACTTACTCAGCACTGGCTGCACCAGAGGAACCCACAGGGCTTCTTTTCACAAAGACACCTCCTGACTGATCATCCATTTCTTGATGCTCCAATTGGCTTTTCTGGACAGGTCTTCCCTGCTGAGCCCAGCTCCAAACAGCTGCAAGGTTAGATATGCTCCCCTCCTTTCAAATCCTTCACAGGCTAAAGGAGCATTAATTCTGTGATTAACTAATGGGTGGGGCTAGACCAACTCACAAAATAATGTTGGAGAGGGAAACGTGATCATTCATGCTACAGAGATGGTCAGCAGAGAACGTGGCATGGAATAACTTAGAGGTTTTTGTTGCAATGAGCTGTGATTCTTCCAGCCTCACCAAATAATTTAGAAGCCACTCTTATCAAGGAACTTCTCAAAAACCTTGTAAAAGTACAAATAAATCATATTAACTGGTTCCCATTTATCCATGTCCTATGACTTCATACAAAACCGATTCCACTTTTCCTACTTTTATTTAAAATATATACATTTTTAAAACTAAATATTGAGGGCTTTTGACACATGACACCCAGAGCAAGTAAATAAAATGGAAATTTCTGCTTCTTTTTTAGTAACAGCAAGGTACTAGTAATGATTTTTCAGTTATGGTCCCAGCTACCAAGTCCCCCTTTTTTAAGAGCATAAAGGGGAGGCTAATAAGAGACCTTACAGCATCCTGATAAACCTCTGTTTTAGTAATTATGGCAACATCTCTTTAGATTTATGCCACTGTCAGTGGTAAGGGTTTGACCCTGGAAATGTAATGTCATGTACAGCATGTAGGACTTCAGTGTGATTTTCCTGTTTTGTCTGAAAGAACAAGGTCTAATTCCTGTTTTTAGTTGCAGCTACATAATTATATTGTCAACTGCTCCATGTTTACAGTCCTAGTTTTGTCGTATGTGTTGTTTTTCTGCACCTTACCTTCATCTCTCTCATGTCTTTTACTGAAATTCCTGCTCCTCTCTCACATAATCAAATATTTATTCCTTAAGTACCACTCAGTGTTATGGCCAGTCCCTCATCTCCATTCAGGTAACCAATTCCCATTACCAGCTCACACTGTAAGCTGTTTACCCATCCCAGAGCTGGTGGTCTCAGCCCATCTCCCAGTCCACCTGATAAAACAAGCAACCCTCAAGCACCACTGGAGCTAATGGTTAATTAAAATACAACCAGACCTGGCTGTTCAATTGCCCTTTACTGTCAAGCTCAGCACAGAAGATGAGATTTTAAACCACAGGGACTGGACTATGTTTTGGATCTAGTGTGGGCAAAAGCACCCTGCTGGCCAGGAGGAGCTCTGGCTCCAGTAATACATGAGTATCTTAAATCCTGTGTGGTGTTTTCCAGCCAAACTTCTGGCTTTGTGCCTCCCTCCTGGGCTGCAGCCTGGCCCAGCACACCAGCAGCACCTCCACCTTCCCTGCGGGGTTCAGGGTCACCTGGCATCTCTGGAGGGGAAGATGAAGGCTCAGCTCAGTGACCTCCCCCAGGGCACCTGCTGCCTTCCCAGTGCAGAACTGGGGGAGCTCCCTGACCCTGTGCTGAAGGGAGGAACCCTCCCTGCTGTCTCCAGACAGAGCTGGGGCAGCCCAGCCAGTGGGGGAGAGCAGGGGCTGACTGCACGCTGGCCTTGCTCACACCCCTCTCTCTGCACAGGCTGCTCCTGCATCGCCCCATGATGGTTTCTCAACTGCCCCCTCCACAAAATGTTTCATCAGACACGCTTGGCTACCAAGCCCAAAAAATCCCCAAACCCTGGAGAGTAACTCCTGGGGCTGAGGCCATGGAGCATGACTAATGCAGAGCTGAGAAACCCTGGCAGCCTGTGACAGCACAGCTGTAAAGTAATTGTTAATTCTGCTGTTGTTAACAGGAATGCTCCAATTTCTCTCTCATGTGATTCGTCCCATGTTTCCCAATAACTGCTGTAAAACCAACAACCTGCCTCTTCACAGGAGGCAGCTCTCCAGCGTGGAAACAGACTGTCCTGAAGTCACCTTTCCCTGCCTCCTCCACATTAATACAGGCAGCAGCAGAAGGCTGGCTCCTATCCTGCAAACACATTTTCAGAGAAAAAAAAAAGCCTTTTTGTAATCTTTGAAAGGAGAAACAAAATGTAATAGACCTCTTATCCTGATTAGGTTTTGCTAGTGAAAAAATGATCCATTAGAACATGAACTCTTTAGCTGCAAGAACAATTTTCCTACAGAGACAGGTATGTCTTTCTCTCGGACATCCATTAGTAGGATTTCCTTAGAAATTTCCTGAGGCAGGAGATACTAAGGAGAAATTCTCATTTAACATCTTAACACTAGTTATTTTTACCCTTGGGTTTGAATTTCCCAAAGCTAGGTGCTAATGCCTTGGCACCACTGCATGTTAGCAGGTGGGCCTGGAACAGGGAGTCGACTCTCACACTATGGTACAGCACATTTCCCAAAGAATACAGGATTAGTTGTCAGTACTCTGAGATCCTCCTAAAACAATGACCAAAAATGGATTCTTAAGAATACCATCACCCTCACAAAAGTATGGTACTGAGGTCAAAATGAAGAGGAAATTTGTTTTGTCAAGATACATCATTGGTGCATTAGTGTGAAAAAATGGCAAAATACTCACCCTACAGAGACTGCATGCTGTCAAGTAAAAACAGGTGAAATATTGTATTTGCTAAAGCTTCTCTTATTCCATTTGTGTCAGAACTTGAACAAGGGTTGAACAGTTTAAAAAACCCCAACCCTTTAAATCCCA
Organism: Passer montanus; assembly: GCF_014805655.1. Taxonomy (NCBI): domain Eukaryota; kingdom Metazoa; phylum Chordata; class Aves; order Passeriformes; family Passeridae; genus Passer; species Passer montanus. Next base: position 11,435,915 of record NW_024358722.1, on the reverse strand, counting down.
TTTCTAAATTTCTAAAACTTAGTGTCCCCACACAACTGCATTAGGTTCAGCCACCCCTCTGAAAGCCACATTATCACCAGGAGGATGGGCTCTAAAGTAACTCAGCAGTTGCACCAGCAAACAAAGCATTTGTATCCATGAACACACATCCAGGATGGGCCAAACTCTGACCTTGGCGCTCATCATCTCCCAGTAACTCATTATCTCTGGAACCAGTCTTGGACAAACCCCCGCACCAAAGAATTATTTAAGATGATAAAAAGGGACCTTCATACCAGCACAGAGAAAAGCTCCCCACATCAGCAAACCTGTTTGACCCACTACCACAGGTTGCTATGCAGAATTCCAGCCTAGGATCAGTGCTGGTTGATGAGGCTCCCTACTAAGGCAGGTAAGAATTTGTCAGGACACAAAACCCTCATGGCATGAGCTCTCTAAGGCTCTGTGCTGGCAGCTCTGAGCACCTACTGAAGGCAGTGAAGAAAGAGGCATTTACACACTGCTTTGGCAATCAGTGAGTTATAATTAGTAATCAACATCAGAAATGTGACACTGGTATATACATTTCAAATTTCCAAGCATGCTCGTCTTAGGAACAAACCCAGGTAGCTGATAAAAAAATCATGAGGGCCTCAGTCTACAGTCCAGCCTTACTCCCATCAAGGCACTTTGCTTTTAATTTCAGTGTAGGAAGAAAAAGACTTGCAGAGTTAAGGCTCTGGCACAAAACTCTTGCTGCTTCTTTAAACAGGAGCTGCACTGCATCATGTTATCTCCCTAAGCAGCTATCCCACTTTAGCTTCCTCAGAGGTCAGCTATTATCTCTGCTAAGTACATCCGGTGTAGAAAGGAAATTCCTTAATCCTATTTTGTGTGCTTGTTTTCATATGCACAGCCATAATTCTCCCACATCCATAAAATAAAAATAAAAATCCATTAAATAAAAATCCTTGATTGCCACTGCTGCTCTGTGCTGCAGATGCCCACCAGGAGAAGTTTGCTGGGGCTGGCTCTTAATTCTTGTGTGCTACAGCAGAGGTACGTAAAATTAACAGACATTATTTTAAATGCAAAGCAAGAAACTGCATGGATTTTCATGTCTACTAAATGATAACTACTGGAGTTCACAGCTTTTGAGGAATACAGGAATCAGGAATATGACAAAAATTGGCAGAAAGTATGTGCCTCATTTACTCAAGGAGTATATTTCACTTTGGTGTATTTACTTAAGCCTCCTAGACAAGAACTCCCTCAAAGCTTATTACAGGATGTTTCCTTCTTGCATTTGGGCTGACGCAGGGCTCACCTGCCCCTCTGGAGAACAATCTTCCTGCAGTCCTAGCACGTGCTTAGCAGAACCAATCCTTCTAATCTGAACTCCCTTTAAATTAGACTTAGCTTCCTGGAAGGAGAAAAAGAAAAAGGCAGCACCACAATGCTTCCATGTCCATCTGCAACCAGCAAGAGAAAATCCAGACAAACCAATCACCTCACCTCCACCTGTGGTGCCAGACACCGTCCCAGGAGCACTTGCAATCCCCTGGTTTTGTACTTATCCCTGGTAAAACTGACCAGCCAGAGGGTCTGCTGGAAATAGGAGGCAGAGATATTTAGGTCACTCCAGGACAAACACAAACCCCTAGCTCCTACCCAAGCACATATAAGGATTCACACAAGTGTCAAGCTGAAGCAAGTTCAACTCTCATTCAGCAACACACTTATGCTACAGAGGCCTTGCCTGCACCTCCCTTGTGGAAGCTTACAGAATAGCCACTCATTTAATACTTGGGCATTCTTCTTATCCTAGACCAGAAGAAAAACTTCTGTAAGAAAAGAAGGTGAGTTTGCTACACCTGAAAATGAAATGAAACAGTCCAACCGAAAGCTATTTATCACTGCATGAATCTTTACTGACCCATGAGTTTTTTATTATACACGAAAAATAGTTCTGAATTGATTTTGTTTCTACACAGAAAACACCTCCTAAGCCCTGCTTTTTTCAATTACATCTTTCATTTCTTGTTGGGCAGAGTACTGAAATACAAAATTTAATACTATACAAACAATTTCAACAGAGTATTTAACAAAAGGGAGTAAAAAGTTTAATACTTTTTTAAAAAGCAATATAAAAATCTGCATTAGGAGTAAAATGCAGGTCCATCCAATCATCCAGTCTGTAGAATCACTTAATCATTTTCTCCTGTAACAAAGAGGTGCACATTCTTCTTGGACTGTAGCATTTGAGCTGTGCGGTCTATGCCAACCACTGCAGCCAATTTCTGAGCATCATACTTGGAGTAGAGCACAGTACAAGTCCAAGTAGCATCCACACCACTGTCTGTGGCCTTCAGCATGTTACAAATCTCACTGTAGAAGTGGGAGTATGTTGGTAGCTCGTAGAAAATGAGGTTCCTAATGCCTTTGATCGTATACCTGTAGCAGAAAAAAATAAAACCCCAAAAGATTTGAGGCAAATTTTACAAAATATGCATGGTAAAACATCAGTCCTCTATCAAGTCTTCCAATTTCCAACACCCTCAATGCACATCAGCTGTAGCTCAACTTTACAAACCCTGCGTCATGGACTGAAGACTAAACAGAGAAGTGGAATTTAGGGGGAAAATCTCACACTGCCAGGCACAATGACATCGTCTAAAGTACCAACCACCACCAATTTATGAAGTGGTCAGCCTCTGCAGCTTGGATTTTAATACAGTGAAGCCTGATCAGACCAAGCCTCATGAAACTTTTCATATTTACCAACACATCTGCTAACAGAAAAAAATCCTGTTCCATTAGGAACTTGAACACAGCTCCAGTCAGGATGTAACAAATTTTTCAAGTGGCCTCAGCCTGCTGTATTGCATTATTATTGAACCAATTATATACTCCTTCCAAAATTTTACACAATTACTGTGGCACAGATGAACACAAATAAAAGGCCCAATGAATCCCATTTGCAGGCTGTATCATCCTGTCCTGACATCACTGGAACTTGGCAGCACTTCCTTCCTGAATAAAGCTTTGCTCATAACAAAATAAGAAAGTCTCTGCAAAGGGACTGCTGACAACAGGCAAGAACTTGAAAGCAAACTTAACAACTCTTACTTCAGTCAAAGAAGTCCTCAGAGGGATCCAACAGATTCAAAAAGCAGCACAGCCCATCTATGACTAAGGTCAGACTCTACCCTCAGAACAGCACACACGCAACTCGGAGGGAAAACTTGGCCCACAATTCACCTTTTGTAGAAGTGGAAGCGCTCAGTGAACAATAAGAACTGCTTCTCTCCCTTGAGAAAGAAGCGCCTGGCTCTGCAGACAGCAGCCTTTTTCGTGTATTCACAGATGTGAGTGAAATTCAGGTCCTCTTTCTTGAAGTAGTTTCGCAGGCGCACGTAGTCAAAGTAGGACGGGACGTAAATGAGCGTGTGGGACATGATGGCATCGCGGTACTCGGGCAGAACTTTGTCGACAAAAAACTGAAACCTCAATTAAAAACAACAAATACATTTTAACCACAGTGAAACTTCAGCTTTCTAATACTGATATGACCTCAGACAGGAGGATAATCAAACAACAGACTGCCAAAGATTTTCACTACATTTTTCCTTCTTTTAACTTCACAGAATTTCTACATGTGTAGAAGATTAAAGGCTTTACCAGCACTACACAACTGTGGTAGATTGGTATTCCTTCCCCAGACTGTATTCTCCAGTGCCTTTGGCAAGGAGAAGGCCAGTATTCCCTCCACCTGTGCAGAGCCCAGCCTACACCTGAGGACTAATGAAGATGTACTTCTGTGGTGAACCCACAGTGTGCTCCGCAGTACGCTCCACTAAATCTGAAATTGCAGTCATTAGGGCACAGCAAAACAGGCTGAGACACACAGTACCTTCCATCTATCACAGAAGTTACACTGTCAGCTTCTAATCTCCGGAAAACATGAGGAAGCTGGACCACAACGTGGCTGATGGAGCCAGTGAGAGGCACGTTGCGGACGGCCACCTGTGAGAAAGAAGTAGGATGTTCATGGAAGCAGCATTCCAAAGGCAGGCACGCTGCAGTCAGCTTTCTGCAGCTCACCTCTGACAGCACAAGGCTATTTTTAAGAAAAACAGTGCTCAAGGCTGTTTTTAAGAAAGCTCCAATACAAAGCTACAGTCATGACAGACACACCAGGTCTGTTAAATACACAATGGCTGCTTATGCCCTGAATCCCGTATATTTGAGATGGTCTCCTGAAGTTTTTACTTTTCTTGCTTCTTTCAAACTACTAACAGTTCATGCAACTTACACAGCAGGAGATAAAAAAAAGGGAAGCAGATGAACTCTCCATTTAACAACAAAATAGGTAAAACAAAATAACTTGAGTCTGCCAAATTAAAAAAACCAATATCCAATTTCTGACATAACACAGCAACTACTATGAAAGGAAAGTATCAAATAAGCATCATTGAATGAGGAGCAGCTCTTCGTGCCTCTGGCACAGTATGCAATGTCATGGATTCAGACTGAAACATTTGGGTGAGAGAAATGATAGCACACAGTCTTTCAGCAATTGAGTTACAGAATTTTTCTGCAGATCTTCATGCCTCTGGCACAGTATGCAATGTCATGGATTCAGACTGAAACATTTGGGTGAGGGAAATGATAGGCACAGTCTTTCAGCAACTGAGTTACAGAATTTTTCTGCAGACTGGATTTTCTCTGCCTCTCCCCCTCCCTTCCACACCAGCATTCCAGGTGCTCTGTGAACTCACCTGCCCAATGTAATTGAAGCAGTGTTTGTTGAAGACAGAGTTAATCTGGGGGTCCTGGAGGGCACTGAACAGCAGCGTCTGCCGGTAGTACTTGGACCAGTTGTTGAGATTCAGCATCCGCACTCGGGAAAAGTCCACCCCGTGGGAATCCAGAGGCAGCAGGTTAATGTGCTTCACCAGGTGCTGCAACAGACAGATGAAGGCACATCACTGCTGACATCCCTGACTACCTGCAAAAGCCTTAACTGCAGTGGGAAAGAGGGCAGGGACCAGCAGGGCAGCACAGAATATAAACAAGCAGCACCTCCCAAGACACCACTGTCTGGAATTTATTGACCACAGCAAGAGCAATTTACTTGATTTCCTGACACAGAACTGAAAGCTACCATCTCTTCAGTCACCAGAAACATAACTTTCTAATCTTCTCCTGGGGAAAAAGTATAATGGATTTGTTTGTATTAAAGTCAGCAGGCCCAAGGTTTCTGAGCTAAAAGAAGCCTAAACACAACTCAGCTCTCATCACATTCAGGTAGAGTTTGAAGAAATTCACTGCATTTTACCCTCAGGGAACAATGCCTAGGACTGGCATCCCTGCCACCAATTGGCAGGCAGTTGTACCTAAAGGGAAAAACAGAAACCAGGCTCCAAGACTGATTCCTTGGGTATTGTGTAGGCTCATGTGCCCTTTCTGCAACTCCTGAGGGAAGAGGACCTTCTGGACTCATCAAAATGCATACTGACATCTAGAGTCAAAATTTCTGGCCCGGGTACCTCAGAGGTGTTTTTATGTGGAAAAGAGAACCCTACCATTTCAATCCTGAAAACTTCTATTAACCAAAAGCCAAAAAGCAGGGGTACTGCTGCAGACTAGCCACAATCCAAGAGCTCTATTTGCATTAAATGTACAGGAAACCCTTCACACTGTGTAACTCTGGACATGACTAGTGCTTAGTATCTCTGCAGTCAATGGAGACATGCACCAGCTCCTCTTGCTTTCTGGAGGAACCTGAATTAGGCTGCACAGATTCCTCACACGGCTGCAATCTGAGACACTGGGCAGTCAGACAGCTGGCATAATTTCTCCCAGATGGGATTAAAGGAATCATCATTCTCAATGCTGCAAGATAATTAAAACTGTCAAAAAACCACCTTTGATGAAATACATTACTAAAGCACCAAACTAAGTTGTAGAGAGAACATGTCCGAATACTACACAAAATCTGTAGAAAGAATATTCTTAGTATAAGGAAAATATCACGGTGGAGGGAGGAAAAGAACTGAACATCCATGTCTAGAATCAAGTCAGTAAAAATCAGCAATACTGCTCACTGCCAAAAATTAGTAACATCAGACCAGCAAGACACAGCACAGCACAAAAATAAATACATATATGGAAAACTCACCAGAACGTGTTCCCAGTTCTGCATCAGGTAAATGTCTGCTTGATCAATTATGAGGATTTCTATTGATGACAGAAAATCAAAATCTCTTTTCTTCTCCCCCTCTGCACCAATGACAGTCCTGATGCCCAGGGGAGAGGCAATGATGATGTCTGAGGAGTAGAAGGGTGCATAGAGTCTCATGCTCTTCTGCAGAATCGCAACCCCTGTCCAACAACACCAACAGCAACTTCTCAGTTAACATCAATTATCAACACATTCTTCCAGAAGGCTCTGGAACAGTAATTTCCCCCATTCCCTCTCCCCACACTGGTGAATATAGCTGGGGACAACTAATCTGTCTGAAACTCTCCTTTCCTCAAAAAGTGCTTATCCACCCTACCCCGATTTGACAAGCATGTGGAAAATTTTCATGTAGTCTGGCAAAGCACTTCTGTACTGTTTTTTAAAGATTTTTCATAATCTGAATGAAAATTTTTAGCTTAAACATATTATTTCTGATTTTCTGCTGAAATGGAAAATGAGGAGACTGAACAACTTAAAAAAAAAAAAAAGCAGAAATTATTAACTACTACTTTCTCCCCAAATCCTGAACTTTGGGTATTACAGCAGCTCTTACTTTAATCTGTCACTAAAGATTTGGGGTGGATCTCTTGACTATCCAAGTGCCTTTATTCAGAGGGCTGAAAGATTTGCTACTAAACCACACAGGACAAGGTTCTTCATGCTACAGTGACTAAAGTCTTGCACCTACACTGCTTGTCACACCACATGTTGCAGGGTACATTCTGAACAGCTTATGCATCACTTCTCATGCAACAGACACAAAAGGGAAGGAATCAAAGGAGTTCGTGTCATAACTACGTGGCAGTAGTTCCAGAACCCACAGTTTCCTGGTCTTAAAAATGCAGCTAGAAAAGACCACATTCAAACCACCCCCTTCAATCTGCCCAACAAAGTCTTTGCAACTTCTCTCCCTGTCCACATGAAGGCAGATAGCACAGCTTCAGCTGAAGGCCCTTCCAAGAGTTTCAAAGACAGCAGTAGGGACCCCTCCTGCTGTCTATTCCAACCCAAGGATAAAAATAAAAAAAGAAAGAAAAAAAGAAAGGTTCAATTGGGTGAATTTCCAGGAAGAAGATATCACTTGTCACAGCAGTTTAGAAACATCAAGTCTTTTTTCTGTTTAAAAATGTGAAAGAATGGTTTCAGTAAGGCATAACAAATGTGCTTTAAATTAGATCTTTGTGCAGAAGTAACAGGGTGTGCAGCACAGTAAGAAAGAGAAATTATTCTGCTTCTATAATTTGCTTCTGCAAGTTAACAGCACTGAAAGTTTCTTCAATCATGCCTTAACACTTAGTAAGTGGAACAAGTAGAGTGTGGTATGGGAGAGGACTCAAAGGAAAATTACTATGCTACTGAAAGTAAGATGCTCTCATCCTGGGAGATATTCATTGGGGAAGGAAGAAAGAAAGACTGACTGTGACCTGCACACATCTTCCACTGTACCAGTACATTTCTTGGGGTGCCAATTTATCTTAAAAGGTGCAGTATTTCAAAAGCCTCTGATGTGTCAAGTTAAGTTAGAAAAACTGCCTTCTCATCTTAGCAGCTCCAGGAACCAAGCCACTAGCTAGTTCTATGCATACTGAGTTACTAAACAGTGTAAGTTTACAATATTATAAGAAAGTCTCACATTTTCTGCTTGTCCAACACTCCTACTTGCTGGCTACCCATTTGCTTCCATGAAAAGCATGGGAAGCACAGCAGAAAACTGCTTTGCTCAGTACTGAGTTTTAATTTTGTTCCAACAATTACACGAGACATTGTGAACAGGCCAATTAAACCCTTAAGATTTTTTTTTATATAACATGAAAAGATTTTGCTGCATAATCAAGGCTATCTTCAAAATGAGGTGTGGGCAGTCCTGCTAGAATAAAGCTGTCATTGCATTTTAAATTTTTCTGAACTTGATGTGAAAATAATTCCTTCTCTATTTTCTCTTCTTTTCTAAGTTCTGGAAAGGCAAGAAAGATTTTCAGAAAAATCCAGGTTGCCAGAGGAAAAACCAGTAGGAATACCACACAGCCTAGAGTCTCACCAAATTTCCAGCCCTATCACCATGATATTTTCTGAAAAATCCCTTTGCCAGAATTTTTTCTCCTGAGAAGCTGAGAAACCTCAGAGGAAAAGAAAAACAGTAATTATCTGCTGCTGTGGAATGCAACAGGTGCATCTTTGATTGGTCCATGTTGGTTGCTCCTGATTAATGGCCAATCACAGCAGCTGGCTAGGACTCTGAGAGTCACGAGCTTTTGTAACCATTCCATTCCATTCCAGCCTTCTGAAGGATCCTTTCTCTCTATTCTTTTAGTATAGTTTTAGTATAGCATTTTAATATAATATAACATCATAATATAATACATCAGCCTTCTGAAACATGGAGTCAAGATTCTCATCTCTTCCCTCATCTTGCCATACAGCCATACATCCCTGACAGCTCTAAGGCATTTGGGAAAAATTTGTTACTTAGCAGTTCTGCACAAGCTAAAAATCATCTGTTCAGTAGGTTATTACCAATTCTGAAGTGGTCATCAATGTTGCCAGCAAAGACAGCTTCATAATCTTCAGGTCTTTTCAGGTTGGGGGGCTTCTCTTCTGGGTCAGAGCCAAACTCCCCTTTGAAGCGCTTCTTACTACTTACATCTATTTTTTTCTTGTCATTCACTTCGAGGAGACTGATGAAAATATGCACAATCCGCAGAGCACATTCCCTGAAGGGCACTATCATCAGTACCTGTGCAGATCAACAGTGACACAGAATAACCCATAAAATATGAACACTCGCCATTAAGCGTACGTTAATTAAACTTTTGGCTTGGATCTGTCCCTGTGGGGCATCCCAACAATCAAAACAAAACCATTCTGACAAGCAGCAGGGAGGGAAGATGCACTGGGATGCACTGCTCTTGAACTGGTCGTGGCCAGCAGCTCAGCCTGCTTCCCCAGCTCACTCAGGGTACCAGTACAGGAGAACTGAAAACTAAGCATGTTCTCCAGGCAAGCAAGAGCTCCTGTGACAGAGACAGGGTCAAGGCCTGGCTCTTGAATGGGTGGCAACAGTTTCTGCACAGAACTCCAAAATATAAATGGCTAATGCAGGAATCAACACAGAAACCAGAGATCTGCCAGGCATGAGGCACACACTGAAACCCAACTCTCTGGAATTGTTCAACAGGCAGCTGGCACACTGGTGACAGGCTGCCATAGCTGAATCCACCTGGTTATCAACTACAGGATGCTGTGAATCCAGGGAGGATTGGTTTGGGGCCCACTCCCCCAACTACGACAGGTGGCCTTGACAGTGGGGCTGGGATTCCCTAAGGTGCTCCCAGGTACATAAAGATCCTTTCATGCAGGCAAGTCCTTACAAGTGCCTAAGGACAAAAGCATTTCTAGGACATCTCACACTAAGTGACAGCCTACACTATCTGCACTGATGCTGAAGATCAATATGGAGGCACCTGTTGGCACTGGCATATTTAAATATGGAAGCAGGAAAACTTGTCAGTCTGTGGTGACAGTGGGACAAAAAAAGAGATTAAGTCAAACTCATGGCCTGGCACAGAACCAGGCTGGTTAACAACCCTGAGCTCACTGCTTCTCACACGACATTTTCCCTGGCCATGGAAGACAACTTCCAGGCACAATAAAGGGATGTAGAAAAGCATAAGCCCAGGAACACATTCTCTGAGAGAGCAGCAACAGAAATACTTGTAGATGAACTACCAGGATGTTTGTACAGCCTGAGCAGGAAGCCAGGGTGGAGATCAGGCAATCAGAGCTCTCTTACCTTAGGCCTGGTGAGCCCCTGGTCCCTGTGGTCGTCGGTGTCAGTGCCTGGCTTTCGATCCCTCCGTTTGGCATTGTTGCTGAGCACCTGGGCATTGGCCTTGAGGACATGGTTCAAGGCATGCAGGCAGTAAGCGTGCCGGATCTCCTCTCCGTTTGTTAAAGCGTTTCTTTCTGGGTAGAACAAGTCCCGGTACGAATTCATGATACAGAAGAGCTCTCTTTGTAATGGGGTAAAAGGGGAATCAGTTGGTTTGTCCACTGCAGACAGAAATTGTTTATTCACTTTTGGCCAAGTGGATTCCAAAGGCTTGTGGAGATGAAGCTGTTTCACATCAACTTCTTTGTCTGCTTTCAAAGTTTTATGTTTCTCCAAAGTGGAAGAAAAAATTACTTGACCCAGCCTTGGCCACTGGAAAAAAAAATAGCCAACACTGAGGAGTCATATGTACCAAACCTTGCACACTTCAAAGCATATCACCACAGCTGGTGATATCAGCTTTAACCAAGGTCATGAGATTAAGGAAATCATCTTTTCATACTACAAGTGGAAACTTTTTTTTCAATATGCAATCCCTTTGAGAGTCTGCCAGGATAAATAACAATAAATTTCAGCCTGGTAGATCTGGATGGATCTTGCAATGATGGGTCTGTAACTGTTCCCATGCCACAGGAAACTGAGGAATTTTCTGCCTAACCCACCCAGCAAATCAGTGGCTCAAACCATGGACAAGATGAGAACCCTGCAGTCCAACTGTGCTTACTGGCTGACCCCAGTGAGGTACATACTTTGATCAAAGAAGAAAATAAACCCATTAGGGGCTAATCCCGTAAGTTGTGATACAGTTGTTAAATGCAGTCTTGTTGGGTATCTGTCTGATTTTGAACTGCTATCAGTGTAGTAGGGGAAAACTCTAAACTTTACGCCTTCTGCCATGCAAGTTGTCCCCAGATGTCCCTGTAAAGTAGCTACACCAATTTAAGCAAAGATATATCATGCATTGCTTCAGGTGGCACTGGTAATTTTGGCCAGCATGTGCCAAAAAAGTAAATTAATTTTTTTAAAAAAATCACAGCTTTCTCTCTGACTAACTAACCATTGGATACCTTCCAATGAATGTCACCCAGCATATGGCTGACCAGAATGGGAGGCAAGTCTCCAAAACAAAATCAGATGTGGAAAAGTTATGAAGCAAAGGTTTGTCTAAAAATGAGTATTTTGAAAATCAGTATTGTCTGTCAAGCAATGAGATGGTTTTGTGGTACTGTAATTCACATATTATTGCCAGAATTAAGTAATAAAGTAATATCAGTAATAAATTCCCCTTCACTGGCTTGTTAATGTATACAGGGACAGAGCCATCCTGAAGGAATAATGTGAAAGTGCATCACAAGTACCTTTAAAAGTGTACATGTCACCTCAGAAATTCAGCTGCAGAGCACATCCCTGGCACTGTGCTGTCACAACTCAGAAACAAGCCCTGTTTCCACCTATTGTCAAGGTTTTGGGACTACAGCTCCAAGTCTAAAGCTATGTGTTTCAGGTGTGTCAGCATATGCCTTCAGAACAGCAGACTTCACATTTCAACTCTTGCTCAGCAGTAAATGAAGAAGAAAACAGTTTGACAAGAACACAGTGAAAAATCACAATAATTCTAGTGCCAGCAGCTAATAATAACAATTGTGATCTACTTCACGTGAATAAGGATCATTATACAAAAAGGATCATTATATAAAAAAGGACCATTTTGATCCAGGCATCTCTAGAAATGCTGGATGGCTACAGAAAATTATTACCTGACTTTGACTTGAAGTTTTAGGAAGCGTAGACATTTTCTTTATTTCCTTTTCTTCAAGTTCTTTGTCCATGTGCTGCTTAAATGGATCTGTTCACAGTAACAACAAAAAAATAGCCTGAGAACTATTGCAGCTAATAGTAGAATCAAGTTGCAGAAAGGATTTGCAAATGAGATGAACAGTTTCCACGCTGGCCAACACCACAATTAAAACTAGTTATTTCAAAGCACTTGGAGATGAGAGAAAGGATGTCAAATTCTCTCTGCAAAGAACAGAGAGAACAGATTTGACAGATTGCTTTTTAAAAAGAAAAAGAAGCACTTATGGAAGTACTAGAATTTTCAAGCACTAATCAAACGTTAGACAGGAAAACAATATGTAGTGGAAAACAGTGGCAATTTTTTGCCTTAAGCTCTGACATGTCCATTGCTTGCAGGTGAAAAAGGCTGTCAATAGTAAAGTCCCAAGTGAACTTGCTAACCCTCCTATTTACAAACAGTTCTGCCCAGGGCTTTGGCCACTGATATGAACACAGTCTGTAATGAAGCAGAGAAACACTAGGCGAGTTTTGGAGAAGGGGGACAAAAATTGCCTGCAGTGAGAAAAAGTCTGATTTATCTAATCAGCATTTCTTTTTGGAAAGAAAAGGAGAGGCAAAGAACTGTTAAATCACATTATACTCAAAGACACTGGCACGCACAAAGTCACATGCAAAGTTAATTTTGAAAGCCAAGCCCTGTATCCTGCTTGCAGCACAGCAGCATTCACTGCATAAAGAAAACTAATTAGGGAACACTGGTGCTTGCCAACAAATATCCAGCCCACACACAAATTACCCAGACAAAAGTCAAGATATTTACTAATCATGACACTGAAAAAAAATTGAGAAAATCTTTCCAGAAACTGAAATGAACTGGATATCATTTAATTGTACTGCAGGGTCTCTCCTCAGTTGAGTTTTACTGATTCCAACATTTTCCCAATAGAGGGAGTAATGGGATGCAATTTCAGGAATTTTAGTGACCCCAGGACCAGAATAGAAATTAATCCTCTTTCTGCTATCTTAGGTGATTCATTTTCTGTAATAGACTATAAAGACACTTCCAAGCTGCAAGAACCCACTGAGAGGTAGTGCATCATTTATAGGTGGAACAAAGCTGTTAGGATACTTAGCATGCAGTTGGAGAGCTACGTTCTCATTAAAATGCAATGCCAGCAGCCTAAGTCATATTCTCATGGTAACAAGAACGAGCTGTTTTTTCTATCACATGGCCCTTTGATGCTTCCACACATTTCATGTATCACCCAGGCTGCCTCCCAGATCTAATGTCAGCTGCTGCTCCAAGATGACAAGCCAGCATCACTAGGGATGCTACAAACATATTTCTCTCTCTCAAAGTATGCCATCTGATATTAAAGGCACAGAGCATTAAATATGAGCAGAAGCTGTGCGAGTGCCAGTGCGTGCCATGTCACTGAAGGATGCAACACAGTTATTTTGTTACATATGGTGGGACAACTCCAACACCACAGCTTCGGATGCATCCATCAGTCCACTGAGATCCTGGTATACACCCTTAAAAGACATTACATGTGCTCTGCTGATGCTTCATTCTCTCTGGATCCTGGTGCAGTCAGACTCCTCTGCATAACCTTCAAAATTCCGAGAGCACTGAGCATTTGTCTAAATTACTGTGGCTGCTCCAAGCTTCTCAGAATCTGACCTCTAACTCCACTGAGATGTGAAGGATGCCCTCACAGGTCAGCTTTGTGATTATCTACTATGCTGTTTGTGCCAAGAACATCTTCCATAGTGAAGTGCAGGCTTGCAGAGCTCTTTGTATTACAGTGGCTTTTAAAACTACTATTAAAGCAGCAGAACAAGATAACACCCTCCACACACTTTTCTAGTTCTTGATACTTTAAGCTTTACCAGTCATAGCAGAAACCCCGCATGAATTCCAGTCCCCAGGGGCTACAGAGAGCAAATGGTTCAGCTACACATCTGCATTAGTGTTAAGGGTCCCTTACATAACCAGCTGACATGTGGGCAGCATGAATAATGTAGTGGAAGAACTCAGAAGCTGTACAGCCCATCGTTAGGGTTTTGGACAATTTAAACATGTTTACACATATTCCTCTAAAGGCAAATCCTTAAACACAAACACACAGTTTTTTACCTTCTGGAAGATCTTGTGAAGAACTGCTGTCTCTCCTATCTGCATTGCAATCTCCACTCTCCTCTTCCATGAAATTGGTTTCCAAGCTAAATTCAGATTCGTGTTTCACATCAGTAAACTCCTCAATTACTCCATGACGTGGGTCACAAGAGGTATCTGTGCCATCAGCCTGCTCCTGGCTGAGCGTCTGCTCTGCTGTGTCTGTGGCTGTCAATTGTTAGAAAGAAACAGGTTATTCTCTCCTGGAAAAGTTACTGTCTGTAGATGTTGGTCCCTTTGAGTTACTGATTTTCTTCTCCCAAATCTCTATCAAAAAAGATAAAATCAGGCTTTGTATTCTACCATAAAGATGACTTTCAGCTAGCATGCCAAATGTTACATAACACAAAATGTGGTCCCCTAGACAAAATTAAAGAAGTAACCTGTTTAGAGAATTTAACTTTTAGTTTCTGAAGACCCTAAATAACTGTAAATTATTAAAGGTTGACTCCTCTCTCCCAGCGTTTCTTTGCAGATTTCATGAATGAGGACACCTCACCGTAAAGGCGGAGGTTTCCTTCCAATTTCCATATTCTTTCCCATGCTGTGAGGCAAACCTTTCCCTCCTCTCGGTGGCACAGCCAAGCCAGATGCTGCTCGAGAGAACAGCTTGTGTCTCCCATGAGTGGGTGAGAACCCCTGGTCTGCTGCTCCATGTGGATTTCCTCTGTGCTGCCGCACAAACAACATCTGAGGAAGCAGCAGCAGGCTGTCTGGCGGCAAATGAGCACAGCTACCCTTTCCCCTGCTAAATCCTTCAGCAGCTGCTGCTCCCACCCACACAGAGCCAATGGAGCAACAGAGTCTCCAAGGCAGAAGAGCACGCAGCCAACAAGACAGTCTACACCAGGAACCTGGCTAAAAACATACGTTAGTCAAGCAACATTCACCAAAGAAGCATGGGAAAAGACAAATTTCCAAACCTGCTTCCTCCTCTGGAACGTCATTCTTATCTTCTTCACCTTCCTCTACTTCTCCAGTCTTCTGGGACCCTTCACTGTCCACTTCTGCCTCACTTTCCTCAGCTTCTTCTGATTCACTTTCATCTTCCTCTTCCTCACTCTCAGACTCAGGCGAGGTCTTCAGAGTAGCCAGGAGCTTATGATATCCAGAGACCTGTTCCACTTCAGTCTCTGAATCACTTTCTTTACTTGATTTATCAGAATCCTCAGACTGGAAAGGAAAACATGAATGTAAACAGCAACAACAGTAACAGCCAATAAAGCAGCAGGCAAAAATCCTTACTTCTACCTACACTATCATGTTTCCCCTCTCACACTAAACCTTTACATAAATGCAATGGAATTTTTCAAAACCCAGCATTTTATGCCAATAATATACTGGACACCTCAATTTAGGTTTTGAAAGCATCTTGGGAGACAGACTAAAGTGCCTCTTTTGGTACCTATTTGACTGGAAGCATCACCAAACCCAGTTCTTTCAGTCTCAGCTGAGTGAGGACATTTGATCTCCACAGACAAAGCATTTACTGAACCAGCACCAGATTCTTCTACGAAAACCACACACAGATTGAAAACTGTAGAAAGGCACCCATACAAGGGATAGAGCATGCTGGAAATGTTCTGGCTTTCAAGAAGGTAAGTGATATAGCTGTCAGTGGGCAATGGTTCCCCGGGGAGTTGGTCAGGTTTGGTTCAGCTGTACAGCTCTACACTTGGAGCAAGCCAGACTTGAGCCAGTTCTGTCCTGGGCTTGCACAAACCAATGTCCAGATTACAGCCAAAACTTGTAGTGAAACCATGAGTATCAACACAACACCATTAACTCCTTTCTTAGTTTCTTTTAACCCAAAAAGGAAAAAAAATCAGTAAGTACTACATTAATGTACAAAATTGCTAAAGGAAACAAATGAAACAGAGTAATTAATTTTTCCAAATTAAAACTTTGAAGTCTTTTATTAATCTGATGATAAAGGATTACCAAATCCTGACTGAAAGACAAGTAAAGCACTGGCAATCTGAAGAATAACAATGAATATTAACATATTTATTTGCTCAAGAGAGAACAAAGTCTCCTAACTCAAGCAACACTAAGTTTACCAACATTATTAAAACAACTTAGAGCGTGATCTAATTTTCACTGTGACTAATACACAAAAAAGTAAGAACTGGTGTTATTTCCTGCTGCTTCTGCCCTCTGATGGTATTACAGTTTAGAGTCAGACATTACAGAGAACAATTCAGAGCCACACAAAAATCACATTCATCTTTTTCTCCTAAATTCTGGTTTTCTAAGTGGAAGAACTTAATCAGCCTGAACAAGCTAGAAATATGAAATGCTAAGTTTTCCACTTCACTAAACTACACAAAGATAAAAGTAAGGAAGGAATAAAAATACATTACCAATTCACATATTTGAGTTTCTTCTGGTCTTCCAGAAACCCTGAAAAGAAAGCACTAACATACCTTATTCTGCCAACGATGTTACATGCATGATGAAAAATGAGGGGAATAGTGATTTGATCAGTTATGCAAGTTTAAAGAAGTAAAAGAAGGCTTAAACATGTCTCTCTAAGAAAACACTCTGGGTGTTTACCCTTAAAGGTCACCCTCTCAGGTGATGTGACCCTCTGTACACAAAGTGCTCAGGCATTACAACTGATCAATAAATATTTTGAAATAAAATCCAGTGTTAATCAGAAGATGAGGTCTCAAAAGGAATTAAAATAATCTAGCTGCAAGTGTAGTTTGTAAAAAAGTTAACCAGAGACAGAGACTACTTCTAGCACTAAATATTGGCCTGTGAAGTGGGAAAAAGACACAAACTAAAGGAAAACCAGCATCAATTAACCAGTGTTGGGACTGCAATTCTTCCAAGAAACCAATGTGCAAGCTGGGCTTAAAACTAACGTCAATTCTTTCAAAAAGATGCAGTCTGGTGTGGGACTGAGCATCCCTGTCCAGGGTGACACGCAGGACGTTCCCTCCAGCAGGCCTTCCACCCCAATCCACACAGGCCAGGAGGCTCCCGGGGGCGCACGAACAACGAACCTTAACAGTGCGTGCCTGCTCACAGTGTGTGCTCAGCACCACAGAGCATCGGGACCAAGCAGCTCCTTCCTCAGAGGTTTACACGTGGGTACAAAAGGAAGGTGGTCGTTTTGACAGACGGGCATCCCCCCGAGGAGGGAATGGCTCTTGGCACACAGATCTTCGCTACTCTATTTCCATACCCTTCCCGAGATCAGAAAAGAGCACGGAGTAAACAGTGCGAAGGCTGGAACCCTGACAAGCCAAGAGATCGGCCTGCTACCAAAATGAGAGCCCACCTCGCACTCCTCCGCTTCCCCACTCCCTCCGGCCTGCACCACAAGAGTTTACATTTGTTGCAAGAAACAACAATCCGAGCCGAGATTTCCTGCTTTCGATGTTCCCGGCTCACGAGCAGCCGCTGCAGCTCCCCTCCTTCCCTCGGGAGCCCGGGGGAAGCGTGAGAGGGAGCGGCGGCGCCCGGGCCGGCCCCGGGCTGAGCGGGGCTCCTCGGCCCGGCAGCCCCGCACTCACTTGTCATAGAACGGGTGCTCCTCGCCGAACTCCCGCAGGTGCTTCTTCTGCTTCTTGCTCAGGCTGCGCAGCAGCTCCCGCCCGGCTCGCCGCTTGCCCATGCCGGCCCGGCCCGCTGCACGTGGGGGCCCGGCGCGCTGCGCTGCCGCACGGCGGGGCGGGGCCCGCGCCCGGTGATGCCGGGCAGGAGCCGCACCCCGGGAAGGCGGGGCCGCGGGCGGCCGGAAGGAGAGGCGGAGGGGGGTGAGCTCAGGGGCCGCGCCTCGCCATGCCGGCGGCTAGCGTCCCGTGCGGGGAGCGGGCGCGCGTTTGTTCCTGCGGTCCGCGCTGGGGAACACAGACTGCCGGCAGGGAACGCTTATCCCAGACTGTGTCCAAATTCAGCCCCGTCCCGACGCCGCGACCCCGAGCTTGGTGCGGGCCGTGACGCGTTTCCGCTGCCGGAGCCGCGGTGAGGCCGGCGAGCAGCGCGCTGGCAGCGGGAGCCCGCAGCCCGGCCCCGCTCTCGGGCTGGCGGAGCGCAGGTAGATCCTGCTGGAGCTACAGCACTTTCTCCAGCCGAGCCATGGTCTGCAGCGCTTTGCTAAAAGTACACAGCTCCTGGGGAAACTTCTACAGTCAGGCTAGAAGGAAGAGACCCAACACAAGTCCTTAATACTCAGGCTTCCTTATTCTAAAAGCAATCAAAAGCTCCAAATGAAACCCCACTAAAATCTGGCTCTTCTAACATGTCACTGCTGAATCTTACTGAGTGCTGCCTAAGTGTGCATATGGACACAATTTTTCAGAAACAGCCATCAATTGTGTCAAATACAGTGAATTAATTTTCAGTTGTTTGTATTAGAAGTTCTTTATATCCCTGTGTTTTGGTATGACCTAGCTGAAACTCCAATCTGTAGTAACACAGGGCTATAAATGGTGGTGTAATTTGCGAAGCACACACAATGGTTTCAGTTTGTCTCTGGGAGTACCAGAACTAAGTGAGAGCAACATAATTCCAAATGGGATGGAGGCATGCAATATTTTGGGGAAAAAGTGTTTAGCATTTGGATTGTAGCTTCTGGACTATCCTGACCTAGGGTACCCATGGATTTGACTGAAGAAAGCAAGCACATTAACTGCACTTCAGTTAGACAGAAGCCTCTGGGAGTTATTCCCATGGTCAGGTCAGTCCCATGGTCAGGTCAGTCGCTTCAATAAACCCCTCTGGCCTGGGGGAAATTGTCTCAATCCAAACCATTCCAAACCAACCTGCTTTACACAGTGCCCTGCAGCACACAGACAGCAGCAGTTGGCTGTGCCCAGCAGCAGAAACTCCCCTGGCAGGTCCAGTCAAAGCTAACATGTTATGTAACATCACTAAAATGAATGATTTCCAGCTAGCAGGGCTTTTTGGTGAAGTTGGCAGTCATGCTCCCTAAGAGGAAAAATATTGCCAATCAATCCCACTTCTGTCAGAAATGGGAAAAAGGCAGTGTATTCTTATTCTTGTTTCTTGTTGACTTACAATTTGGCATTGGGAGACAGCAGGAAGAGCAGGAGTCTGTTCAGAGCTTAATCAGGAGAGCTCAGGAACTCTTTGGGGATTGCATTCTTGTGTGTTAAAAAGGGAAAATTATAGGACCTTGGTGACAGTAAGCCTGTAGCTCAGACTCCAGTGTTGTTTGTACTCTTTCCAAAATTCTGGCTATTGTACTTCACACTACTTTGTGGAATTTCAGTCTGCTTTTTAATATTGCCTTATGGATTAAAAATGCGTGGATCTCATTATTTTACGATGTTCTGAATGCCAGCACTTGCTTCTGTGGCCACTTATTCAAACTTCTTTTCACCAGAACATGGAAGTTTTTCTAGCAGTTTAGAAGATTTGGTCCTGTAGCTTGAAGTCTATCCTCACCTCCTTTTCCTCTCTCCATCCTGACGTCAATTTAATCATTGAAACCAATGATATTCCTGGAATTGTTTCCCTCTTTCTGCTCAACTCCTTCCTCCCTCCTCCCCACTCCTGTGTGAGAAGGATCCTACTTGGGCAATGTTTGGTGTTTAGGATTAAACTACTTAAAATGTTGTGGTGCCATTGATGTGTGTCCTAGAAGATGTTTTTCCCAGGAAATGAACACATCAGCTTCTCTGTTGTGAGGCATGGGCAGTAAAGCAGCACTGATGCTGATATCCCATAGACCAGTGAACATGTAACTACTGTTATATGATAATCTCTTTCTTAAATTAGATCTCTCCACTTGAAAATCTTAAATAAAATTTTTTAAATGAACTTGTAAAATTACCCTGGAGCTCCTATTTGCTAACATGCTAACATATCACCAGCAATGTTATTTTTACAGATTTCTTAAGCACCAGCATCTCTAATTCCAGCAGTACTGGAAAGAAAAGGAAGAAAGGAGAAAAGCTTGTATTATTTGAAATCTGTTCTGCTGACCCCATTCTGTCAGCAGCCACAACTAAACCCTGTCAGCAGAAATGTGCTGCTGCTACCTGTGTATCTCCAGCACTTTTATCTGCATGACGTTCCAGAGACAGATGGTTTATAAAAGCCACTTCCTTTAGAGAACTCTATAATATGAACAGAACAGATTCCTCCTTGTTGGCTTACTGCTTTCACTCTTTTGTCTTGCAGCAACTCCCTTTCATGCCTTTCTTCATACCTGCTTTTCCACCTCGGTTTTTCCCTTTCCCTTGTGAGATTTTTTTCGTTTCAGTGTATGTTTTTAATTGAAACAAATGTGTTGATCACACACTTTCTATCCAAATTCACAGAGAGCTAAAATTTCAAATAATTTTGCCCTAAGTTTCTTAGGCAGTGTAAATTACACAATGGATTCTTGTATATAGCTTGTAAAGTTCAATGCTTATTTATTTATATTGTATGCACTTCTGTGGATATAATGAAAAGAAAGATGTGTAAGCTGCAACACTGGCTTGTAGCAAAGAGAAAGGTAAGAAAGGAGTTCATGTCTTCCCTTTTCTACATCACTCCTTTCATATTCAAACTGGAATTCTAGCAAGAACACATTCCTGTGAAGCACACAGCTCTGCTGTGATGCACTGAACATCCCACATGGCATACATAGCCTTTGTTTAAGGGAATGAAATTGCGGATCCTGATAATTTTGCTATATGGATGCAAAAGTGGGCACTTCAAACAGGAATCATTTAAACTTTTCATGTCTGACTCCTAAGAACACAACAGAGCATGCTCAAACTCTGATGTCTATAAATAGTATGAAGCATGGGGTATTTATTGCAACTACAAATTTTCTGACTGAAAAATCAGAGGAATTGGTCAGTAGGAAGGAAGATTACTTGAGAGAAAACCTAAAGCAATGGTAGGAGTGGTGCTGTTGCCACTTGCCAAGAAATGTGGCAGGAAGCAAAAATGGAGAAATGTGGTATAAGTAGGAGAAAAGAAGATGGGAAATATTTTATCCAACAAACTAGTTTATCCAAAATTGATAAATTGATACCAGTCTGGCATCCATATTATTAAACATGACACAAACATGGATTTGCAAGAATTTCAATTCAGAAGCCATCTAGTATCAAAAGGAGATGGTGAATTTATATTTATGTATAT
Organism: Passer montanus; assembly: GCF_014805655.1. Classification (NCBI taxonomy): domain Eukaryota; kingdom Metazoa; phylum Chordata; class Aves; order Passeriformes; family Passeridae; genus Passer; species Passer montanus. The sequence goes on along the minus strand of NW_024358722.1, from coordinate 11,414,768 downwards.
ATACACACACTTTTACATATATAAGTAAAAATAAACTTTACCTTTCTACAAACTTATTATAAAGTACCACAGTCACTGATCACAGAACACAGTAAAATGTCTTCTCTTTACAGCAGTTCAGTCTACGTGTGCTGGAGTTATGAGCAAAAATAACTTGATGAAACAAGAGTTTATATAATTTCTTTATAAGAGAACCTTTATTTAACAACGGACTGTCTCAGTAAATGAGGTTGACAGGAGCAATGAACTTCAGTACTAATGGAGCCAAGTACCTGGTCTGTTCATGACTTTACTTCAGTTTCTTCTACTTGAGGTAATGTATCCCAAACAGGTTTCTGAATGTGTTCTGGTATTTTCTCTATCTTAGTCTAAAAGGAAAGAAAAACAATCACTTACTGTACCAGCCAGCTACCATCTAACTACTTTGCTTTATTTGTACTGGTTTGAGACATGAATCAGATTTAAAATGCCACCTAGTGGCACTTCCAAGCAATACAGCCTCTTTACCATGCAATATTTTGGAAAATCTTCCTGTCAAACTACACCCATTTTCTCTGCTGACTTTCTAAAGGCTTCAGTAGTTACTGGTACTTGCATCAGGACTCATAATAGTTAATAATGTGGGGTGGAAACTGACCTTTTTCACTTCCATGGCAACCCCTTCAGGTAAGTTTCGTTGCACATACTCCAAGTAAACTGCAGCAGTACTGCTTGTTAGGTACTTTAACTAAAACAGAAAGATTTTTTTTTTAATGAACTACTATTAATAATACTTCAAACATCATTTTAAAAAATTGCCCTGGCTTCTTCAGCCCTTGCTATGGGGACCAAGCATCTTAAAGAAAGCCAACTTCCATAACATTCTGAACAGAAGCAGTTCATCTGTACTCAACTCTCATGCAAGTGTAAAGTAGTTACTTCACTCTACAGAACTGCACGTGCTGCCAGGGAGCACATGCACTGATTATGATGGAAGTGATGGATCTTAACACTGCAGGTATCAGATGAAATTAATTATAGATTATACAAGAATCACCAGCTTTTCTGTACTCCCAAAGTTCAAGCCTGTTATAAATCTTGCAACTCCGGAGTTCCACTGAAACACTGATTTATTTTTTTTTTATTTCTCCTGGTTCCACTGAATTACTGATCCTTTAAGTTTTCCTGGAAGGCAAAAATAGGGCTTATGGTCTGCAGGCAGCCACTCGTGCTGCACTCATGTCAGGGAACTTTAAAGTCCTATTTTGCTAAGCACGGTGCAAATATACAGTAAGACACCCAGGAGCCCCAAAATGCTGGAAGTAAACCTTTCTTCTAAGAAAGTCAACCACAGCTGCATTCTAAACCATTCAGATGTCTGTGTCATCAGCCACAGAGTTGGTGGTTTTTCTATGCTTCCTTTCTTCTATTTCCTACATGCAGTTTTAGTTTGCCACATGATGCTGCACAGGACAAAAGTATGTCTGCTCAAAAACATCAGACCAATTCACAGAGAACAGAACCCTTAGTGACTGACAATGCCAATGATTTAGCTGCATCTTCCTCCCTTCCTGAGAAAACTCTCATCCCAATGAGTTTTGGAAACCAAGAGCATATAACACACATCAATACTACCTTACTTTCTGTAGCCACTTTTTCATCTCTTAAGATGATGGTAAAAATAAAAAACTTTTTGGTCCAAAAATGATGTAGGCTGTGCATTCAGAATAATTCACGTTGCATTTTATGTAACTAGGTCAGCTGTTTTCCAATATTCTCCTGCATTCTCCTCCCCAAAACACTTTCATTTGTGCATTAGCGTGTAGTAATATCTTTGAACTGTGCACCTAGAACAATTTAGTTTCCTTCTTTCTTACCTCTAAACACAGGTAATGTGTTCTCATTTCATACTGAACTCTGTGCTTCTTGTAAATGTGTACAGATTTGAGAAGTGTAAATCGCTCTATCGTCTTTGGGGGTTTATCTCTGAGCAAAGAAGAAAAAAATGTTCATGTTATATAAAGGATGATAATAAAAGTTTATCTGAAAGATTATGCTGAAATCTCTGTTCTTATTTGACATTTAGAAGACCTACAAGGAACTGTCAAACACTGGTACAGTTTGTTATTAACTCACACAGGCATGGTTAACACTCGGGTATTAACCAGCACTGGGTCAGGGAAGCTACAGCACTGACAGCTGTACTGAAAACAGTCAGTATCCTTCCTGAAGATAAAAAGCACTTCCACCATGGCAGTGCTGAGTGCAGATCTGCTGCTGCTTTCTCATCACTGTCCTGCCATCAAAGAAGTGTTAGGTCTGTAATCTGAGAAAAAAAAAAGTCAGATTACAGCCATTTCTTATAAAAAGAAAAAAAATACTTCTCCACAGAGGACCTAAATTACAGTACATAACAGAAGCATCTCACTCCATATCACTCTACAGATCAGTTACTTACACTTTTTCAACAGAGATGCCAAGTTCTTTAGCTGCAAGCACTGCAAAATATTCATAGCTGTCCAACACAGCTTTATCGTGGCCTTTAACTAAAATGGACAATCTCTTGTACAGTGTTTCTGGCTCATCTGAAATAGACACCTGCATTTTTGAAGAAAGGACAAGAGTTACCACACCATGTTCTCCTTAATTAATGCATGCACTGCGTATTTCCTTTGCCTGTATGCCCCATTTGTAAAAGAAAAAAAACACCCCACAAACCTGTTAAGCTGCTTATTTTATCTAACAGAGTCTGCCTGTATTACTTTGACTGACAGGTCTCACTCTATGAGGGAAGACAAAGTGTGAAGAGATAGCTAACTTCTGAACATTTAGGTAAAATTTCTTCATCCAAAAAAGGAATGCCAGATCCTTATATCTCTAAGGAGAATGACACTAGCAACAGCAATAACAAAACTCATTGTTGAAGCAAGTCTGGAGCACAATTTGTATTTTATAGAGCAGTGGCAAACAGAGTTTGCTTGAGTATAGAAATAAAACAGACCATTATGGACAGCAACCAGAATTCTCACTTTACTAAGCTCCAAGACTTCTTTAAATACAGTAGTCTTCCCCAGGTGTATTATCCTTCATGTTTGTACAAGTGCAAGTTTATGACTTTCAGCTAGGGCTTCAATTTCTGATGGTCTGGGCTCACTGATCAACTGGAAGAGCCTTAAAGAGTGCAGAAGTGCTGATTTTCCCAGAGGTTCACTCCTAGGCAGTTTGGCACACTAAATCCAGCATGTACCAGCCACAGCAGGAAGGCTGGAGCAGCACTGTAGATCTAATACTGCCTGTCAGATGTTTCTGATGCCCTTGTCAAAAGGCTGCAGGCATTGAACTGAATATGGCCAAAAAGCTGGTATTTCATGTATTTCATAGAGTTGTAACTCTATGAAACAGAAAAGGGAGAAAGTTACTGAGAAGGAACTGCGAGCTACAGAAATCTTGTTGGGAAAAAAAAACCCCACACCAAAACAGAAGATCTCAAATACCAATCTAAATTATTTCTTTCTCTATGATAAATTTGCCATCACTATGACAGACCTTCAAAAAGCTGCAAGAAAATAATTCAAGTTTTTCTAGATGTCATTTTTATTACTAAGAAAATTTATAAAATACTGTGTTAGAGAACACTCACCAAAGGATTAGTCTTAGGCTCCTGTGTATCACCATGGGATCCAACCAGCCGTGCTCCTGTCAAGGTGGAGCTCCTAGAAATGGGAAAAGCATAAAAGAACTTGTTAAAGTTGGATTTTATTTTTTCAGGGACTATGGAGGAGCAGTGGAAGGAGGAGGGGCTGTTACACTTACGGAAGAAAATACTGCTTTTGCATAATTCTGCTTGCATAACTGACAGGAAAAGCTGATCCCTGTATAAAACAGATAAGATATTTTATGGTGATTTTCCCCAAACCAGAAAACAGCCAGTCAATACAGCTGTATTAAAGATTACTTTTTTGCACACCAAAGCACAGCACATTCCTAGGCACTGATTTGACAAACTACGAAGTTTGCTCCATTGGAAAACACAGGACAACAGGAGCATGGAAATGTATTTCAGTATACAATAGCACCTAAAAAAAGAAGCACGTTAAGGACACAGCAACAGTATGCACTTACTACTGGGGGACCTGAAGAGCAATCACAAGCATATTTTTAACAGAAAAATGTATTTTTGTGGCATCAGATGCTATTTCTGTACACAATAATATTTTATCTTTAGTTTTACTATCATGGTACAACATATATAAGTTTTGTCAAGTGACAAGCACAAGTAGGACTTTACAAAGCAATTCAAAGCAGTATCATATAAATGCAAAAATTTAGTCTCTGAATTTAACTGGAAATTTACTGATTTTTAAAGAAAAAAGTTCCTTGTGATTTTGAACACTTGTTGTTTTGAAGAGAACATTTAAATAGAAATACTTCTTTCAAGCCAATGAACCATGTTTAAAAGATAACATGATTTTCTGTGTTAGAAAAGAAATATAGTTGTTAATCATGCAACATTACTATCTTTCATACTAGAATAACTGTTCCCTTCTGAACATTTTGTGGCTTCTAGCTTCCTTCCACTAATTCTTAATTTGGCAAAGTTACAGACTACTTGGGGGAGAAGGAACTCTTGCTTAACAGAACCTCGGGGCTGCAGCAAAATGCTGAAGCCAAATTAGTTACATATCTTGCCCCGTGATGCTCCTTTCCAACATGTGCTGGAGTCACAGCTTTAAAAGAGAAGACAGATACTCCACCCAAGAGTTATACAGGTGACTGTCTAATCAAACCATCAGAAAACAGCCAGACTTCACACTCCTTCAGGTAATCTTGCTGTAGCTGCCCGTGGATATGAATAACTGACTGTGTGATGCTACCAGGCTCCGAACCTTTTCCAGTATGCATCACACATTCATTATACATCAGCAGTGAGCACAACTGCTTTCTGAAGTAATTGTGCCTCAGTCACAATTTATCCACAACTGCTGCTTCCCATAAAGAAGATGCCTGCAGGAAGAGGCAGGGGAGATTTCTGTTTACAAAGCTGACTATGGTACAAATGCCTCCCCCTAAGCAATCCTTTCAAACCCAGATCTTCACAGAGGCACTACTGTCACATTCTTTAAGCACAGAACAAAAAAGGCAATTTTAGCAGCACTGAATACTTGTCACTGTAGTTGGTAATCATTCAGAAGGTTTCAAAGTTTATGCTGGTAACTACCTGAGCCTCAGTAGCTAAAAGTAGTGAAATGCAGCTAGTAATTGTCTAATGACATCTAATAAAATAGAGGACAAGAGCACATAGTGACAGGACAAGGGGGAATGGCTTCAAACTGAAAGAGGGTAGGGGTAGATTAGAGATTAGAAAACAATTCTTGACTGGGAGCGTAGTGAGGCACTGGAACAGGCTGCTCAGAGAAACTGAGGATGCCCCATCCCTGGGAGTGTTCAAGGCCAGGATGGATGGAGCTCTGAGCAACCTGGTCTAGCAGAAGGTGTCCCTGCACACGGCAGGGGGATGGAAATAGATGGTCATTAAGGTCCCTTCCAATGCAGGCCTACGATTCTATGGTAAAATTATCTTGACATTAGCACCTCAAGTCTGTCTTCCTGAAGCCAGAATGCTGCCTCCCTTCCATTCAATGCCAGTATGAAGTACAGTTACAATCACCTAGCACCACTTCTGAAGCAGACAGCTCATGAGCATAAAAGACTGTTCAGTGCAGGGCTTAAGCTGTTTGTGCAAGTATATGACACAGAATCTGACCCCAGATGACAAATGTAAGGCTATTAACTGTAATCATAACTGAATTTCTTACCTGTTTGGGGTTTTTTAATGCATGTGCATATGCAGTCTATGCTATGTATTCTTTTACTTGTAACTACTTGACTTGGTAATAAGGACTTATTTGCATGCAAAGATAAATGCACTCATAGTGTATTGTGCTATGTGGTTTTAGGTACAAAAATTTCAGTCTTAATGCAATAAAAATGAATAAAACAAAACCCAATTAAGCAGTAGAGTCCTATCCCACACACTAAGGTCTGCAGCCTTTCCAATATTCTATGACTGTGCATGTTGTTCCTACATGCCATCTCCCTTTGTTACTAATTAAGGAGATCTGCATCAAAAGTTTTTGTAACATTAAATTAAAGGTGTTCTATGCAAATTTTGACAAAAGGTTACACTGAATACCTCAAGTGGTAGATATGACATCCAGTGGGCAGGAATTCATAAACAGCTTCACTGTCTGATTTAATGATGTGCTCTTGCTAATGGCCATCATAGAAGGTGGAAATGACACTCAAAGACTGCAATATAACAGAACCAAGACTTCGCACAAAACATAATTACCCCTCTCCTAGTGCAAAACAGGCTTAATTTTGTTTGGTTGAGGGCCTCTGAAGTGTGAGGGGGAGACAGACGCCTGAAAGGCAAATCCAGAACACACTACACAGACAGAAGAGAGTTTAGGGCTTCAGAAAATCCAATTTTCTCAATTTGAGAGAAAACAATCACTGTTTTTAAGTCCAAACTAGTAAACATCGTCAGTGCACTACACTTTCCCATAATTTTACATCGTAACTTCCAAGCTTTGAAACTTTTTAGACTATAAACTCGCCTAGCACACGGCCTCCAAATCCAAGTCACCTATTCTTCACTATCCCTTCCACCCGGACTAAGTGCGGGAAAACCACAGAACTGCAGCGAAGAGCTCTGAGGACCCGCCAGGCAATGATGGCGTGCAGAGACACCGTCCCACGCTGCACAGCCCCAGCCCTCCCGGAGCCCGAAGGACAGCATTTGCCACGTCCTCTTTTCCCACTCCCCTCAGGAATGAAGACGCCGAGGAAAAAGACGAGGAGGAGGACGAGGCACGCGTCCCCTCTCCCGCCGCACACCGCACCTGACAGAGCCGCCGCCACAGCCACCCCGCCGCCATGTTGGCTCCGCCCCTGCGCGCCCTGCACCGCCCGGAAGGAGAAGAGCGGCCGCGTCCCGCACCGCCTTCCCCGCACCGCCTTCCCCCGCTGCGGCGGCTCTGCCCGCGGGCAGCGCTCGGGGGTGCGCAGGCGAGCCGGGAGCTCCCACGGCGCCGAAGGAGCCCTACGAGCCCCCAGCTCGGCTCCCCACCCCGGCTGCCGCCTCCCCGGAGCGCCGCCTCAGGGCAGCACCTCCGAGCTGCGGCTCCCCCTCAGCCGCCTCCCGCCAAGGACGGCTGCCGGCCCCCTCAGGCGCTCCCCGTCCTGGTCTCTAGGAATCCTTGAAAAAAAACAAAACTAAACCAATTACACGAAGCCAAGTTTTCAACCTTCTCCCCGCTCGTAAAAATATTTTTTAAAGGGATACAAGCCCGTTAGAGGAAAACCCACTCGACTGTATTTACCGATATATAAAAATGACTGGCAATGGCACATAAACCCTTTTTTTTTATACATACAAATTGCGGTTAATAATACAACACAGCTTCTGATCGGTACCAAATCTTTACAGGGGTGGGGAAATAAATAAGTGCTAATTTATGCCACTAAACCATCCTTAAATAGACACAATCAGGTAGGCAGTGTAGAGTGAGATTAACCTGAAATTAAGCTGTGTGCAAGTCAAATGCTAACAACGGGAACCTGAAACCAGCATAGATCACAAGCTCTATCAAATGTATATATATTTTTTATTTTGTTACTTCCTCTGCCACCTAAAATTACAGTCTGCTTTTTACACTAAAACGCCTAAAATATTTACACAACCATCTTCTAATAAAATAACAGTTAAATATTGAAAATAAGATTTTTCTCATAAAATATGTTTTCTGTATGTACACGTTTTATCAAAGAGGACTAGCTCCAATATTGAATAGTTTTCCATCATCAACCATCAGCAAGAAAAAAGTTTTCTGAAACAAAACTATGTTCAACTCATGTACAAATAGGCAGAACAGCACATTTAACATCAGCCAATGCAACACTTAATGATGAAGTCAAATGTTTGAGGCCTAAAGAATGTACTGCTTAGGAAATGTGCATTTCTTTTTTCTCCTTTATGAATAACTTCTTTGGTTATCATTGTTCTATTCTTGGCTGTACAATAAAACAGCACCCAATTAAAGTTACTTAACCAGGCATATGTATGTGTATATATATATTTATAGATACTAAGCTTAGCACAGGTCCTGTGCAACTGTTACTAAAAAGAAGTGTCACTGTAGATTCTTTAATACAGAGCTGCTCTTCAGAATCAAGCCCCTAAATTTCTACTGTATTTCACTCAGTTCTTCAAGCAGAACTCTGATTTCAATCATCATTTTGCTTAAACAGTTTTTAACCACCAGGAGCCTGAAAACCTGCCCATTTTCTAGTGTAGAGCCTTTCTTACACAGATCCTTAAAGGTTCAAAATTATACAAGCTAGGGAAAGGAAGAACAGACTCTGCTGGGCTGTTTCTAACAGAGACTACTGAAAGCCAGCACGTTTTAATGCTCACAAAAGCCTCCACTTGGCAAACCATGAAGACATGCAGTATCTATGAGATCTTTTGTCAGTGGGTTTTGCTGGTACTACACAGCTGAGCACCCAGTCTGCTGAACCTGGGTTTCATATGGCCCCTGTAAAAGTAAAATGTCACAGCATGGACTGGAACTGCTGGGGGAACGTGCCGAGTGGCAGGTTGGGAAAGACTCCTGCTGTCTGATCTCCTGAGGCTCAAGGGTACAATGACTGAGAGCATCACCTCTCATGTGACAGGACTGAAATTCCACCCACTGGTCAAACCCTACAGCAAAAACCCCTGGAAAACCTCCTGAACACTAAAACAATCACACACACAGGAACTTCACTAACCAGAAACTGAGAAGTTATTTCCATTCTCCTGAAGGGCTGTTCTTTAACATCAGAACATTGAAACTTAAGCAGAAACTTGAGGTCATTTGGCTTCACATACTTGGCTTTGACAGAGAAGGCACCTCTGTCAGTGGGTCCCACTGGTTCTGAACTTGTGTGGTCCAGTAACTCCTATAAAAGTGCTGTGATTTAGCCTCCTTTTGCATAGTTAAACAAGGATAACAAGTAGAAAATAAGACCCACCATCCCTCAGATTCTGGTGAAGATATTAGGAATATGGCAAAAAGAACCCGATAAAATAAAACCCAACCCATAAAAGAAACCCCAAACAAACCTGAAGCCTGGAAGATGTGAATAAGTCTTATAAAGTATTTTATAAAGTTAACAATACTCCTCTCTACTGTGCAAAATTCACAAGAAAATCAGTGCTGCTGCCTGTGAGAGCTCTGCAATCAGCATTCGTATTCTGTAATTAAAGATCCACTCAAACTAACTCCATTTCTTCCTTGTTTTATTCTGCAATGTACAATTCTTTCATATCCTGTTTAATCAGAGAACCAAATCTAAATTTATATAAATTGTGTCAGGTGTCCAGCATGTAGATCTGAACCTAAGGGAAGAGAAATGGTCATTAAACAGCAACATCAACTCACCTCTGCAGCATGTTTGTAGTAATAAACAAGGACTGAATTTGATGTAATGAAGAGGACTGAAAATGGCACAAGAATAACACATTATACCTAGGTCCTGAAAGCATATCAGTCTCTTCTCCAATGGCAAGAATGCTTCCCTGTGTTTGCCTGGTGAGAGAGCAAGAAGCATTGCTTGAGCACACATTCCCCTAAAACCACAGAGATGGCTATTCCACAGTGTGATTTATTGTCACAGGACAATATTTCCAGTGCAATCTGATTACCAAGGCAGTGTTCCTGATTCAGTGTCCCCATCAGAGGACGTAAACCATAGAACAATAATTTTCTTTCTTCAATCCTGGAAATTAGGTAATTTTAAAATCAGCAGATCAAAACCTTGCTAAAATGGAATGTCTAAATTGTCCTGTGTAACCAAGACAGAACTGAAAATGAACTGCGTATTACTAACTCTTTCACAGTTAAACCAGATTTTTTTTCCCCTCCATCTCGCTTAAAATGGCAGCACAAAGACAAATAATATGATCATATCTTTAAGAGAGATGACATTTACTCTCTAGAAGATGCTGGAAATGATCCCATATAGACAAAAAAAAAAGTTTCATCACAAGTGTGTGAAATTTATTCTTGTAATTGGGGTAAAATGAAAATTGGAAGAGTTAAAGACTAAAGTTTCTACCAGAACCATCTGGTAGGAACTGATAGCAGAACCATAAACTTCTGTAATTAGTGGCCTTGGAAGTTATCAGCAAAAAGAGCTCAGATAAAAACACTTTATAAGAATATTTGTACCAATTATTTATTTCTTCCCCTAAAACACAAATTAATAAAAAAAAAGAGAAAAAGCAGATTTTTTTTCTAGACCTGGATAAAAGAATTATAATTTTCAACAGGTAGTTTACAATCAGTGGGAATAAACAAGCAGTCCAGGTTTCCTGATTGATCCATTCAGGGTGTGCTCAGTAGCCGTCCATCAAACAACTTTATTTACAACTCAGCATCATCCTGCAGTAGATCTGGATCTTCATCATCCAGTAAGAGGTCAGCATCCATGACTTCATTCTCTTCCATGACATCACCCAGATCCGGAACAACATCATCATCAATGTCACCAACACTTTCAACATGTTTAACCAAGCTCATGTGATCCAGGGGGATCAAACTATGCCCAGCATGCCCAGTAGTTCTTGCAATAGTGGCTGCCATTTCTGCTGCTACAGCAGCTTTCTGAGCCTTCTGCCTTTGCTGTTCTTCTTGTTGTCTGTGACTCTTCATATGAGCATTGCGGCTTTTGATTTTGAAAAAGACCCTAAATTTTAAGGAAAAAAAATATCAGATTAAAATGCACTGCTTTTGATGAAATGAGCCAAAAAAGACTCAACAACTTATCAGTACATTTGCTTCCTTGTCCTGAAATAGAAGTCAGTGAAGTCTGCAATGCCATGGTGTGAATTTCAGGGACATATTACTAGATTTATACATCCTCACGGTATCAAAATGGCCTACTCTGATTTTGCCAGAGGTAGTTTGTAGCTCCCACACCTGCTTCAGTATCTATGCACATCCTAATTTTCCCTCTATCAGTTTCACAACCATTTTGCACAATGGGGAGAAAGTGAAGGATTACCACGATGGACAAACTCAAGCAGAGAAACACAGAAAAAGTTGCCCACTGTCACATTCAAGTCAGTGATGAAGCAAGAAGTTAAAATGTCAGATGTAGAAATTCTAGTAGGTAAGTGGAAAATAGGAATAAACACTGCAGGGGCATTCAAAATGTCATGCAAACCTATCTGTGACAGTTTTAGTAAGAGAACATATAATCTAGGGGGAAAACTTCTTCCAAGACAATCAGAGCAAAAACAAAGTTTGTTCACAGCACTGCTGATCTGGAATCTAAACAGGCAAAGGCGATGCTGTCCTGCAGAAAGTCACACTTACCTGCCACACTCCTTGCAAGGAAAAATTGTTGTTGGGTCGGTCTCGCCGCTTGTTGTGCTGTGGGCAGGTGAGCTCTTGATGGAGCAGTATCCGCTCTGCGTACCAGATTTCTGCTTGGTGCCAGGAATGGTGCAGCGTGGTTTCGTCACCTGGTTGGTACCTCCGTGAATGCGAGCGTGGCCATTCAGTGCTTGTCGGGAACTGAACACCTGGCAGGGAACGGGGTGGAGGGGAGGGGGAAAAAAAACCCCAAGAAATCACAAGGAAACCCTGGAACTGCAGAAAGTAGGGTGCTGAATGCGTATCACAACAGAACAAGTGTACATGTCAACATGCACCATCTACTCTCTCAAAGGGTGCTTGCTTTCAGCAATATCCCACTGCAATCGAAGACAGTCACAATAAAACAAAGCAGTGAGCTATCCTATTATTAAAGTTGAGTAACCTAATTGGAGCTGTTGACATATAGTATTTCTAAACTGTACATCATCTCAGAATTCAGTTTTCTGTACGGATCAAACTGCTTCTGTTTCGTGGGGTGGGAATTAAAAGCAGTCAAAATCACAATTCACTAGTTTGCACACACCACCACCACCCTCTTCCCGTTTAAATATACCAAACGCACGTACAGCGCCACAGTTTGGCATTTCACAGATGAAGGAGGATGAAGACAGTGAAAGACCCTGAACAGCAGGTAGATCTATAGGTCCAACAAGAGAGATTGCTGGTGGGTCAGGTGACTTCTGCATTTCCCTTTCTTCCTTTCTGTCTTCTTCAATCTCCTCATCTTCCTCTAACACTTCCTCTTCTCCACTTGTCTAAAACAGACAGCACGTTTAAGGAACACTAGAAATATGGACAGCACTGCATAGTAGGACATACAGAGTTTTCTGGAACAGCCCGCTGTTTAGTCAAGTGTGCTTTTCAGCATCACTGTGTCTTCCCATCCTGAATGAACTTCTGGTCTTACTGGAGCTACCACCCTTTAATGGATAAGCTATAGCCCATAAAGCTTCCCTGCAGTGCTCAAGACAGCCTCCATGTGTATCATGGAGCTGTGGCTCCAAAGATCTGCAGATGCCAGGCACAGTGCTGTCCTCCTGCCATCAGAAAGGCCATGTATGCTCTACTTGTAGTCAAAAACCTCAAAAAAAACCTCCCCAAAATGACCAACGAAATGAATGAACTTCTGGTCTTACTGGAGCTACCACCCTTTAATGGATAAGCTATAGCCCATAAAGCTTCCCTGCAGTGCTCAAGACAGCCTCCATGTGTATCATGGAGCTGTGGCTCCAAAGATCTGCAGATGCCAGGCACAGTGCTGTCCTCCTGCCATCAAAAAGGCCATGTACGCTCTACTTGTAGTCAAGTTACTTTAACAAAAACCCCAAAACGACCAACTAAGAAACCCCAACCCACAAAGCAACACATCCCAAGTGGTATTTGTACTGGAATGTTAGAGCAGCCTTTAGGAGCAGCCATGGGCACAAGCATAATTTAGAGAGGTTTCCCTGGACTACAGTTAGAACATTTGTACTGGAATGTTAGAGCAGCCTTTAGGAGCAGCCATGGGCACAAGCATAGAAACAGAGGTTTCCCTGGACTACAGTTAGATAACACACTTTTATCTGGTTGCAGGCCAGCCAAACAAATCTCGGGGTAGCTGAGGTCACAAAATATTCATACAGAACATAATTCAGAGTTATGGAATAATTTCTACTGAAAGATACCTATGTCACCTAATTCAACCTCCTCCTCAAAAAAGGACAAACAAAAATTATCAAGTGTTAAACTTTCTCACCTTCCTTTAGACTTACCAAGCATTCATCTCTTCTTTTCTCTAAGCGCGTTCTGTGTTTCCGTCCCAAACGCAAGATTTTCTTCCAGGTGTAGTAGTATTCCACACATTGTGCAACTGTCTTAGACTTAACCTGTAGTTAAGGAATTGCAGAAATAGTTCCATCTTAATTTTTTGCTTTCATTTAACACTGTTTTAATTTATACCAACAGGTAGGCTTTATTCCTCAAACATTCAAATGGAGAAAAAAAAGAAGGCAGTTTGACTACAACAGAAATACTCTTGTAGAATAATTATTTTTAGATTTTTTTTCAGTCAAATTTGCATTGACTTTTTCAACTTCAGAGGACTTCTCTGGGATTCTACAAACTCCAGACAGAAAATTACTCAGAATGTACTCTTGTAGCTCAGTTGTACAGTACTACTGAGAAATCTAGGAATTAAGACTTGACTCACGTAAATCCACATATTTTTCAACATTTGAGCTAAGAAGTAGGGTATCGTGCCCTGAGATTTATAACCTTGTCTTTTCTGCTTTGTGGCAGAACATGAAAAGTAAGCCCAAACATATTTTCTCTTTATTAAGAGGTTTCAACCCTTTCTGGCACCAGGCTCAATGCCAGCGACTCTGGTACCTTGTAACAAATTGCCAGAGAACACCAAGACCATAACAGAAAACTATACTTGTCCCACACATAAAATGCGGTGATTCAGATTCCAGATGTGAAAACTTTCAAATATAATAAGAAGAGGAACAACTTTTAATTATTTATAACTGGTTTTTACATGTCTCTAATGCACAGGTACAACCAATGAATGTACCACTCCTATCGGTGTTCTTGAAACCACTGCTGCCTCTATGCCTGCAACCAGCTGATCTGGCACTGGAGAGAAAATGAAGAGGAACAGCGTAGAGCAAAAGGGAAAAAAAACCTGCAGTAACTGACAGAACAGAAATAACCTTACCATCTTCTGTACAAATATGAAATCTTTGCTGTAGGTGGACAATGCCTCTTTGAACAGTCTTCTTTCTTGATGTGTCCATTTGTCAGAGCCTTAAAAAGAATGTGAAATCATTATGAACAATAAAAACTCACCACCCTCTATGTTGTGGCCATATCTGAAACGAGAACCAGGAAGTCTCAAGCACCTGTGAATGATGCTGCTACCCAAATACAAGCATGGCTGTACTGACTCAGACCTGAAGTCCATCTAACCAGTATTTGGTCTCCAGCAGTGGTGACAGGCAGTTGCCTAGGAAACAGTAAGATCAGGGCAAGCAAATACAAACACCTCTCCCTAATTTTTCCTAACCTCTGACCATGTTGGGCACAGGGGATTTCCTGAGTCTGTTGCAATTTGCTTATTTAGTAATTACCCTTGTAAATGCTGAGCCACTCTTCCTTTCAACCAATTAAACATCTCATATCCAAAACATCCTTTGCCAAGGAGTTTCACAGATCAGTGGACCCTCTGCATGAACAGCCACCTCCCTTTCTTTGTTTCCTGGCTCCCAGTAGCTTCACTGGATGACTCTTCATTCTTCAAGTGGAGGAGAAAGTGAAACCAACCTTGACCATCACCTCTGTGCTATACTGAATTGTGTGTCATTTCTGTCTCTCCCAAACCTTTGATCATTACTGCTATCCCACTCTGAACCTTTTCCAGTACTAAAACATTCCTATAAAGACAAGAGGACCAGAAAGCCACACAGAAGTCCACATAAAATCCAGGCTTTCACAGTGGCATCACCATGTTTTCTACCCTCTTAATGCCTGACTATTTTTTTAGCTGTTGTAAAATACAGTTGATACTTCCTTAGAACTAGCGTTACAATCCCAAACTTTTATTCTAATTGAGAAGTACCACAAAAGAACTCATACTTTCTGTGTAAGGACTTGTTTTGCATTGTTTATTCCCAAGTATGCCACTTTACATTTGATGACACAGAAGTTCATACATCCTTTTGTAAGATCCTTTTGCAAGATCCTTTTGCAGTTCTTCACTTGAATGGCCCGGGATAAGACATTTAAATCCTCTGTGGCAGAGGTCACAAGTAGGTAGACACTGTAGCAATGTGCAATATGCACAAAGTGTTTTTTATCATTTAATGGAAGCTATATATAAAACTTCTGAATATTGTTATTCTGTGTTTGGTCCCCTGGCTTAACTGCCCATGAAAATGTGAAATCAACATTTAAATTGAACTGAATTTATGTTTTCTCAATATTAGGCAAACAGAAGGAACACTGGATTGCTCTGCTGCGTCAAAGCAATGTTCTGTTTGTTAGGAGTGGGCAGCATTACATACATTAAAGGAAGGATATGCAAGAAGTCATAAAGTGGATGCCTTTGAAATGACTTACACTACGAGAAGATTCTACTTCAGTCTGAGAATTTCTGAAACATCTAAAACTTTTATGAAAAGAAATCCCTAATATTCCTGTCAATGTCACTACTCTCCATAGAAATACTTGCCTCTGCACTGATTTCAATTAACTTGGGTCTTGGCACCAGACATGGTACTGAACTCTACAAGTTATTTTTGTCTTAAAAAATAGCAATATTATTAACTACAAATTTTTTGTTTTTTCAGCATCAGTTACCAGGCTTACAAGCTCATAGCAGGTATCTCACCACTCCTTTATATGATGAAAACTACAAAATTAACTTTTCTGCAACCTGTTTTCTGTAGGCTCTTCCAGTACTGGATATAAGCATACATTAGTTATTTCCACAGAGATTTACACTTAAAGCTCTCTTAAGCATCAGAGAAAGGCACTGGCTTCAAGCCATAAGTTTTACTTATTCTGTTATCACCCAGAGATCTTTCTGCTGACACAGTACCTTTCCATCTTTTCCCACCCTGAACCAGCAGCATTCCCTTCTTACACAAGCTGTCAGTCATGAGCCCTTCATTTGTGCAGGGGTAAATGCACTCATTCAGTCCAGGAGGCTACTCTATTATACCAAAATATAACTTTAAAAGCATGACAACATGGGAGAGATTTTCTTTTTTTCTAGTCGTTCTGCTCTCTTGCTTCTACCCCACCCTCTGAAAAAGACAACACAATAAAAATAATAACATAAAATCACTTCCATGAACTAATTTTGTTGTACACCTATGGAATATTTGGGCCTTGCATACTTTCCCCAATAGCTGTGGTATTAGCAGAGACCCTTATAAGATTATGCGGGTTAATTGGAAGTAACCTAATTAATAGAATAAATCCTGTGTAGGAAAAGAAACAGAAGAAAAGCTGTTTTTAACTCTGGTTGCTGGGAAACCACTTTTGCTCTTGTTAGCTTGAGGGAGATATAGAGAACGTGCATAGAGAGAGATCTGCAATGCAGCAAAAAGAATTTGGGGCTTTAGAATACAGTTCAAATTTTAAAGTTGGTCTTTATGTTTAGATATTTATTCTGCATTTTCTTTTACCTGCCAGACTGTTTTTGCACTGACATTAAACTGACATATTTAACCTCTGGTTGCTGGGAAACCACTTTTGCTCTTGTTAGCTTGAGGGAGATATAGAGAACGTGCATAGAGAGAGATCTGCAATGCAGCAAAAAGAATTTGGGGCTTTAGAATACAGTTCAAATTTTAAAGCTGGTCTTTATGTTTAGGTATTTATTCTGCATTTTGTTTTGCCTGCCATACTGACATTAAACTGACATATTTAACTGACATTAAATATCTTCTACTCATTTGTGTGCTTTGGGCCCAACTTGTGGGTTTCAAGGGGGCTACATGTACACCCAGGGAGCCCCATGGACAGGTAGCTGATATCCAACAACATGCTGGGTCTGACCCACAACCCTGTCACAGCACATACAAGAAGCTTCCAGACTGACTGAAGTGCCCTATGTCAGAGACTATCTCTCCTGCAGTTCTCACTGCAGAACTTCAGCCCTGAGAAACTCCACTGTTCAAAGGAGAACAATTCAAGTGTTTGCAACAGTGGCCCTCTTGTATCAGGTATGTGCTCCCTCTCTCTTCCTAAAACACCACCCTGACAGATGGCAAAGTGTTAGGACAGAGATTAGGGTGTTCTTCCAAGGAGCTCTGGGTCAGCATGTCCAGTTCTCCTGGCACACACCAGAAAATCCTCAAGTTTTACAAGGGGCTTCCTTCACAAGCCAACAAGTTTCAAAGGTGGGCTATTTGCCTGTACCCTCATTCAAAAGCAATGCTAAGGATGAGTTTGGGTATCTGTTGTTTGTGGTATTCTAACGAGCTAATTCTCATGAGTAAGTGGCATGCTTTGTTTCAATGTATTACACCTCTAAATGTGGTAAGCCTGAGAGCCATGATTTCTGAGTATGGAGCAGAAAACATGAAGTTACCCTAAACTGATGCCACTTGAAATCATATTAATGCTATTCATGGACTAGATTGTGAAAAATTCTCATATGCTTTGAGTGGCTGATTATCAATCAGAAAGAAACTGTTATTCAAGAGCTGCTGCAGAGTGCTAGAACAATGCTGTCAACATAAGTTGCAATCACATGTTGCATGAAAAAGCATTAGAAAGTAGTGCTTTGTCTTGTTATTTCATGGCACTTAGATCCAGACTGGTGTGATTTTCATGCTGTGATAAGCACAATCAAACTTTCTTTCCTGCTTAAGACACAGGGATTCAAAGGTGTCCACAGGTCTCAGTGCTAGTTACCAAGGATTAGCTTCATCTCATGCGAACGATCAAACAAAACAGTCTCTTGGGTCCTCCCTGAATCCCAATGAATTCTTTTTGAAACTACTGTGAAGTTGCTATAGTAAAGACTGTTCTTCCTCTGCCACACAGGCAGAAATTTCTTATCTGCTCTGTGAATTAAGATTGTTTACTGATGAGGAGGCTGTGGGATATCTCCTCATCTTCCTGCTCTCATGCCCTTGAACTGACCCACACAGATATGGTGTCATCTCTTCAGGCAAGAGACCCTGATCAAAGTTCCTGGCTAATGTCCTCCTTCCCCAGCTATCTCTATGGCCACCCTCTGGACTGCAACACAGCTGCTATCACAGACACCAAGCACCTCTCTCAGACAAAACTGAAAACCTGACATTCACGTCTATTCACTGTCATTATCAGCTACTATCAAACACATTTCTGTTCTTGTTCTCAGGCCAAGGGGTTAAGGAGTTGCTTTACAAAGACTTCTTCTTACTTGGAAGTCATTCCAGTGGGCTGCTACAGCCAGGGAGTAGAGTGCCTCTATACTTCCCTTGCACAGTGACTGTAACTGAACTGAGTACATGACCTTGGACACTGTGACTGACTGACCACCAGAAGCCTCTTGGCTTGTTTTCCATTGAGCGTGAACTGGAGATGAAGTTCTAAATGTCTTATGTAAAACCCTACTCTGTGTCTCAGCAGTTGTTAGCCACTACAAAGCATTAAACAATATCATGGGGGGCTGCAGAGGTCAGACATTTGCCATCTCTGCTCAGGTGACACAACTGAAGTCTAAAGGCTTAACACCACATTTGTATTTCACACCAACCCAGACTAGATCCCCACACAGATGCTCCATAAGCAGCACTAAGATCCTAGTGAGGGTTACAGCACTGCCTCTTTGGAAGAATGCTCATGATTATAATCATCACCTCAGAAGAAGCAAGAAGGAACGGTGGATTGCTTATGTACCAGAAAATTAAGACACTAGTGACACTAAATTATAAATTACAAATATCAGCAGTTTTAAAAGGAGATTAAATTGTTAAATTTCAGTTTAAAAGAGAAAAAGAATCAGCCAAGGTGGTTTTAAATCTGTAGAATCCTACACAGAAACATGGATGCAAAGCTTCTGTACATTGTCAGTCGTGTATAAAACTGCTAAACTTGCAGCAAATGGCTCTGGGAGTACCCTTGGCAGTGTCCACATCATCTCTATTAAACGCTGCCATCCCTGCAGCAGACAGCAGAGAGTGCAACGTGATCCCATGCTCCAGCCTGGGATGCCAGGCTTGGACTGTGGAACAGATAGAAAGATCACAAGGAAACCTACCGGCATAGTGGTAATTTGACAAAGGATGACACTTCAACCTCACTGGCTTTCTCAACAGCAGCTTTTCAAGAGCAACCTAAATGAAAAAGCAGGAAAAAACAGAATTAGGGAAAGCAATCAGCTGTGGCATAAAACTGCATTTGGAAGACTATTTGGTATGAGGATATGAATTAATATTCTCTCTTTTCTGTCATATAAAATCACATCAAATTACTTCAAGGCCCATTAACACTGTACCTCAAAGAAGAGCACCTAATGTGCACCTGTCCTGCCTTAATGAGCACAAATGTGACTATTACTTAGCAACTTCCAACTCTTTCCCTCCCTTCTGCTTGCCACAAACAAATACATTTTTAGTGTTTGACTTGATAGTGTTAATTAATACTAATATTTAATGGTTGGTTTGACAGCATTAATATTTATAGCATAAAATATTTTAGAATATCTGTGTAAGTCAACATCTGTGAAGAATGACTGCAAATATAGCTAATTGTCCTTCAGATCAAGAAAACAGAGGATTTATGGATCCCTAACAATTTTCCCCTGAAAATCGCATACTCTCTGTAAAGCAAATTCCACATTCTGACATTCTCAGACCTCTCAGATACAGCTGACAGAGCCTAAGGAAACTGGGGCACAAGCTAAAACCCACTGTATTAGCCAATCCAGTGAGACTCATTCCAGCCCCATGTTCTGTTGCATTTGGTTTTATATTGGCTTTCCAGGAAGTGGTGCAAGGGGCCTTGCCTTTTCCTAACACTGGGTAAAATGGATGTTTTGCCTTAGTTAATAACATTCCCATCACTAAACTAATGCAAATATTTGAAATGCATTATTTATATAAGAACTGTGTTCAATTACCTCACAGTTCTGAACAAATAAGTAGATGTGATTGCTGCTCCAAAAAAAGGTTTTTTTAAAAGGGCTAGAAGAGGACTAAGCTCTCTGTGACCAAATATAAAGCCTGTGAAATATCAGGGCTGGAGCAAGCACTGGGAGACATTCAAAGCCCCAAGGCTATAAACTAAGTAATCTTATCTATATGAAATATACAGTAAGCCTTCAGAGAGGCACTGCTTTGAAATTTAAATTTATTAGAGAATAAAGGGAAAAGTCATTCCCCAAAAATGTTACAGGATGTTTAAAGCATCATTTCAAATCAATCAGAAATCTTTTTTATATAACCATATCTAAATCCATTTAATAAAGCATGCTAATTTATCTGCAGAAGAGGATCATATCTCCCCTTTCAGCTTTTTATCTTACCATAATATCTCCTTTTGCTTCAAAGAGAGAGTGCAAAGCGTATTCTGAGTTAGTTCCTCCACCAGGTAACACACTGGAACAGCTCATATTTAAAAGGTCTTCCACTGTCAGAAACAAGTCAACATTTTACTGCTAATACAGTAGCCTGTCAGTCAAACATATGGAGCCAAGGATTCTGTAATGCCCTGAAAGACTACACAGTTCAGGGCAGCAGATTCTTTCACACTTTTCTCCTCAACATCTCATCTACTTGTTTTAGGATCACTGAGGAGAGGATGCAATGGAGCCCATCCTTGGGATGGGACAGGCTACTCCATAGCCAGAGAGGCAATGACTTGCACACACCAGTGACATTGCTGTGCCAAGAAGGCTCCAGCCAGGATGGAGAAACAGAATGAACCATGTTAGAAGCAGGAAAAAATTCTGCTCAGGACTGGTAAAACCCACCAAGTCTGCCAAATTTCCTTTCAACTATGGTCACAAGACAGGCCCAGGATGCATCAGCTGCCTCTCAGCTGCCTTTACCAGGCAGTTCAGTAGCCAACTTCCCAGCAATGAACTTTCCCCCTTGGCTGCCAGAAAACCGATCATCCAGACTTCCCTTTAAATGCCACCATACAATGCTGTTGCTCTGAACCTATACCATGTAGTTCCAGTCTCTTGCTCTGCACTCTCAGCAATTAATATTCTCTTGAACGTTTTGTTCAGTACAGACACTAGAAATCAATGTGCATTACTTCAACAGGCACAGGCTGATGTAAGAACTTCTAAAATGGCAAGTCATTATACCTCTTTGTTGGAAGACTTTGTTCTCTAGTTCTGGCCATGGTTTCCAAACCAAAGTAGCCTTGTGCACATCTTTCTCCATTAGCAATCTGTCCTGCAGCTCAGGGATGTCAGCCTGGAACCTGGACCCAATATTGATTCGCCTATAAAGAAGAACAAATAAATAAGTATTCAACTACATAATGTGTGGAAAATACAGAAGTCAGATTAGCGTTCACTTTATTTCCAACAAAACTTTTATTGCACTGAAGTGGCAGGAAATTGTGTCAGATTGCTTTACGCAATGCTTTACTCCCAGTGGGATAAGTATTTTGAATACTAGAGAGAACTGATCTCTTGGGGAAAAACAAAAATTTCAATATGCAGTTTAAGCCATACTGAGACATCATACCTTAGGGACAACCCAAGCTAATTTACATGCATGACTAGCAAAGAGGCTAGACATCAGAAACAGCAAATTTCTGTTCCACAGAGAATGGGTACTCTTCAGCAGGGAGCAGAAAGAGCCATTACTGCTGAGGGACAACTCTGTTTGCACTCTGCCATGGGGAACCTACCAGCTAACACCACCATGCCAAAGTTCCACTCTTATAATACATATATATTTTTTTACAAAAGCAAGAGTACTGTATTGACACATTTTCCTCACAGCACTATTCCCAGCCATCACTAACTTTGAGCCACGACACCTAAATTTTCCACGGTCACTTTGCTCCAAATGTCCTTAGCCACCATCCACATTAAATGCATCCAGCCCAACATGATTTCAGGCAGTTGAGTACTTCCTGCCTGGTTCCAAACACTTCAGGCCACGGGCTCTAGGTTGCAGCTGATCTATAAAAGCAGTGACAAAAAAGAGTTTTTCTTACGGTTCTACAGTCTGTTCTCCAGGCCCAGGCGTCACCGGAATGACACTTCCATCGATACTATCTGAAACAGAGATTGGAATTTGAGTATCACTGTTTTGCTGCTGGTGACCCTCCCAGGCTGCATTGCCACCTCCCTACTAACACCAAAATTACTCCAGTCTATGATGCAAAAATGACCCTTTATCAATATTTAGGAACAGTCTAAATTTTTACAGGTAACAGAAATGTCTGAACTTGCAGAGGTTTCTACTGCCCTGATTCTGAGTGATTACACACATTTTCTTGTGAAGTACTGAACAACAAATACTTAACATGAACCCTATGTCTCAAACTAGGTCTTTTTCTTCCACTTCAGAAGGCCCAGGTTAATGAAGGCGTCACCGGAATGACACTTCCATCGATACTATCTGAAACAGAGATTGGAATTTGAGCATCACTGTTTTGCTGCTGGTGACCCTCCCAGGCTGCATTGCCACCTCCCTACTAACACCAAAATTACTCCAGTCTATGATGCAAAAATGACCCTTTATCAATATTTAGGAACAGTCTAAATTTTTACAGGTAACAGAAATGTCTGAACTTGCAGAGGTTTCTACTGCCCTGATTCTGAGTGATTACACACAAAAAATGACCCTTTATCAATATTTAGGAACAGTCTAAATTTTTACAGGTAACAGAAATGTCTGAACTTGCAGAGGTTTCTACTGCCCTGAGTGATTATACACCTTTTCTTGTGAAGTACTGAACAACAAATACTTAACATGAACCCTATGTCTCAAACTAGGTCTTTTTCTTCCACTTCAGAAGGCCCAGGTTAATGAGAGGCAGACCACAAGGAATGATCACAGCCTTACTGGCAGATTAGGCTCCTCTATTCCCTTTATGCCTTAACTTTGCAAAATCCAAGGCAAAACTGCCACTAAAATGGACTTTTCCTGTGAAGTAGCAGAACTGGCCATGCATGTGGGCACACACAAAACCCATCAATGTGGTGACACAAGAAGAGAGTGGTCTCTGCTTTGCACTGCTGCGCTGTGAATGCAATACTTACTAGACCGACACAGGAGCACACGTGGAGTGGGTGTCAGTGGAGTAAGTGGCAGCTGAGCATGTGATGTGGGGTGAGAAGTGAGAACACTGCTGAAGAGACCGGAGCCTTGCCGGACGGGACTGAGCATCGGCGGCGGAGTGTAGGGGGGCAGCTCGTGTGTCCGGTCCAGCAGGTGATCCCCCAGAACACGGGGAGAGCGAAGCTGGCTCTGGTACAGAGTGGCACCCGAGTGGGACATGCTGAGGTTGAAGGAAGGAGGAGGTATGAAGAGAGGTTCGGGTCTGTGCCGATATTTCTTCTTGTCCTGCAACGGTTTGAAGCTTTCTTCTGATTTTACAGCACTTGGATGAGGTTTTTTGCTAGTTTCCTAAATGAAAACACAGAGAATCTTATCATTCAGCACGCTTAAATGTGGTTTGCACACAATCCTCTACAGCTTTGGGCAATGGCCACAGAAAAGCTGTTACCACCAGGCAGTTACTCAGGTACCACTATAATAACCCTGGGCAGTACAGTACCAGGCATTACACTGAAACCTCAAGAGAGTGAGAAAAACCAGGACAAATTACCCTTCAACTACAGCAGCAAGCGCTCTGGGTCAAGGTAGGGCTGACCCACAGAGGCAGACATGGATGGAGAGGCTGCTGCCAACTGATGAAAATGCAGGGAACTCCTCTCCCAGACCACGAGTCTACCACACCCTTCTTCATCGCTACCCAGACACTCTGAGCACTTCTATTTGCACTGAACATGCACACAGGCTGGTGGGAGATGCTTCACTACTCAGGCAGTTTACTAGAAACTTTATATGAGAGGTTTTCTAATGCATTTATTTAGTGAGACCAGGAAGAACACATGAGCTCAGTGAAATTACTGCAGTACTCAGCAGCAGGAAAGGAAGAAAAATGTAATAAATTCAAATTCTTTGCCTCTTATCACTGCATTCCCATCAGCTTGATTACAGTCCAGCTGCAACAAATCTTGAACTTAACTCTCTCCTTGTTCCTTGGAGAAAAAAGGGTAGTAGATGACCACTTGGGAAATTCACATACTGTTAACATGCCCAGATGTCTAGAATTTGAATGTTAAAAATAATTTAATAACAAATCCCTAGAGTATACAGAAGCAGAAGACACAGAATTTATGCAAACCTGGAATCTGGATTTCTTGGGGGATTGGGGATACGGTAGGAAGAAACAGGATCTCAGGTTGTGCTTTAAGAACACACAGAAGTTGGTAGATGAACACAGAATTATTAAATGTACTGCTTTTAGGTAGTTAAGCTGTAGGTCATCTTTAGAATAAATTTGGGAAGCAGTAGAAAATTCTGACAGCGTTACTGCAGAATGTCTGCATCATCTGGTAAATTATAATACTACGTAAAGCAAATTACTACAATGTATGTTTAGACAACATACATCTTTATACCATGGGTGGTTCTTGAGAATCACATTCACCCAATAAAAATCATGTTAAATGAGCATTAGCACTGTCACCCTTTATCCCTTATGTTAATAAGTTCCAGCTTGAGGAAATGTTTTTGATTACAGAGGTCCTGTCCTCTTTGTTAGATCATGGCTGCATCCTCTCCAACAGCTGTTGACATTTTTTTCTCTGTAAAAAAAATTAACTTTGGAAGCGTTTTGCTTCTGCAGGGAAGAAAATGCAGCTTTGCAGAGGATTTTTTCGATAATGGACATTCGGAATAGTGAAAATTACCTGTAATGACAAATAAAGTCTATCAAGATGGTGAACATTTAGTGTTCATAAGGAATAAAGGGGGGAAAGCCCTAAACTCAAGGGAAAAAATCCAAACAACCCAAAACATAAAAATGAGACCTGGAAGGCCAGATCCATGTCTTTGATTAAGGGCTTTATTTTGTTCTGCTCTCCAAGTGTGAAAGAGCTAGTACTCCTTTCTCACAAGTGTAAAGCAAACCAGTGCAACATCTTAGAAATCCTAAACACCTCCATCTCCTACTGCTTCACCTAGAGCCAACACTGCTTTCAGAAAAGGTCACACTGAGCAGTAAAGGAGATAGTGGTGTCCATGGGCTCTCAGTGCACTACCACCCCTGGGAACCACCCTACTTTTCTGAAGTTCTAGTGACTGATTCCCATTATCCAAGACAGAATGCATACATTTGGGCCCTGCTGCTGCACCTTGACAGATCCACTCTGGACAGATCCTGATGGATGCCACTTGACTGCTAGCTCACCATCCTGTAGCCTTGCAGGATGTTTAGTTCCTTTTCACTGTTTCCTTTCAGACTCCTTGAGTTTTGTGTGAGCTTTCTGGACAGCTCAAAGCACAGTATAAATAAATGCAACATAGCTTCAGTTCTTTGGTATTAAAAAAAAATCCCTCTCCAATGGCACAATCTCTTTACAGAAGAGGAAGAAACTGTGGATCTTTTGGTCTTTTAATGTTTCCAATGCTACTGCTTATACAAAGGATAGGGTCCAGCGAGGGAACTGTGTGAGTTTGGTTTGCTTGGGCAATAACAAAGACCACAAGCATAATTTTGAGGGAATGAATGTGCATTTTGCCAAACACTGGCAGATTTAATCACAGTCACTTTATACATGTTGCAGAAATACACAAGTCCAAGCCACCTACACTGGTGTCTCTAGAGAAGATCTCCCACTCAGAACTTGAGGATTCAAAAAAGACTGTCCCTATTCTTTAGCAGAACTAGAAATAGAAATGAAGAATTCTACTGCCGAGTTACTAAATATTGCGAAATGACAGCTTTCACAGTAAAGTGGAAGTTTATATGTAAAACCTCTGTCTTAAAGGGAGAGAGGAAAGATTTTATATATACATGTATATATTATATATATTTAAAATTAGTGGATATGTCTGAATGAAGAGTCAGGAGTGAATATTGTAAGGAGTCACCCATGCTGGTATAATGCTGATTCCTCATTTGTCCATCAGCCTCACATGGAGAAGGAAAATCAAAAATATCATAAGGATATTTCTCTGCATTGTACAGATAATACCATACATTACTTATATACTCCCCAGTAATCCCTTATCATGGCGTAGTCTGCCAAAATGGATTTGAAGGAATGAGCAGAATCCATTTCTACACCGGAACACGAAATAAATATTGCTTGCTCCAGGACTCCTTCAGGAAAATAATAATGAGTATTCTCACATCTCATTCAAGCACTCATCAATTCTTCGTGCTGCCTGACCATTTCAGTTTTATAAGCAAAATGTAAGCACTAAGCAGAGCTATTTTTCCTGTATCAGAAATCCCAGTGATTAACCCTTAGAGCTGATGCATGCAGGGAGAAAGGGAAAAATTACTTCACTGCAGAACTCCGAGTTTCATATTGCTTAGAGCACACACTCTAAGCACTGCACTCTCTGTGGCTGAAATGAGAAGCACATAGATCTGACTTCAGAAAACAGGAAGAAATAAAACTGCCGATTTTAAGCAATAACGTAACAATGAAGCGGCCTGAAAAGGAAAAAACAAAACCAGTAAAAAGATAGTAAATCCCTTTGTTCTAGTGGGATGAAAGAATATCACATTCCAATTTCAAATTATTTGTTTTCAGCTGAGATCTTGATTCCTCAAGCAAAGGAAAATTAATATTTTCAGATGATTGAAGAAGAAATGCTCTGTTGCTACAGGACTTTTTCATTTATTGGGAATCATAAAGATTCCAGAAAATACTCTAAAATACAGATGCTTTAGAAAGCAGCAACACTACAAGCAAAGGGATTTAACAAGCACAGGACAGTTAGTGGCAAGAAACACAGCACTCACAGAGGATGAGCAGGGGTTGGCCACTTTTGGACTGCACGGTGGAGAGTAAGTCATCTTCACGAGAACGGGCATCTCGTCATCTGACACAGAGTTGGCAGGCTTGTCTGTGACTGTGGCAGTGCTGGCAGAGGGCTGTGTGCTGGGCTCAGGTGACAGAAGCTTTACAGGGACAGACACTGGCATGACGATGGGCGCGAGGCCATCCACCTCTTTAGACAGCGGCTGCTGTGGTGGTTTCTCTCCTTCATCCTGCACAGACAATTAAAGGCTTTCAGCCCAGTGAGGGAGCGCTGCTTCTGGACCGATGCACCACGCAACGCGTGCACCGTGGCTGAAAAGAAGTGGCCAGGGTTACAAAACACACAACAGTGTTCCTTCTCGGGGCTTCCTTTGCCTCAGATGAAGTTGGTGGCTTACTTGTGCCTCCTAGGTAGGATTCAGTCTTGGTGACAAATAATCACCTGAAGCATCTTTGCAATGTAACTTGCAGGAGGGGAGACAAACATGTCTCTTTTTATCACTACAAACACAGAATTCTCCATCACCCAACTAAAAACAAAAGCACAAACTCTGGAACTCTGGTAGCTTTTTGCCCTCCTATGGTATTGCCTGTTAGGACAGAATTTCTAAAATACCAGGATAAAGACTGACTGTCAGGGCAAGTTATTTTTATGCAGAACAACTCAAACACATTTTTGGTTTGGTATTTGTTGATACCTATTACAACTAAAACACTTTGGAAGAAAGCTGTCAAAGATTCAATAATTCTGCTCCTCCAGTTAAAGCCTGGGAAGGCTTCCAATAAATATTCCTTAGTCATCCAAGTAGTTCAAATGAAAATAGGGAAGACTTGATGTTCCTGGTATTTCTAATATAATAAACAAACATGAGGAGGAAAAAAATTAGACATTCCTGACATGACTTGGTAGGGTGTTCTGTAACGTGCGGAGAAACAGAGAAGGACAAACACTGATCTGTCCTCCACCACTGCCTCTGTCTTCAAAACAAGACTTCTGGCCTACAAACTAACAGAATTATGTGCATTTCTACTTCCATGGGGTATGACATAACAAAACAGTGCTGAGAAGAACAAGTTTTGACAGCAAAGCAAAGCATGGCAAAGCAAGCAAACATCAACACAAAAGGACTGTGCCAAATACTGAAGTCAAATGGACTGCTACCTGTTTGAAGTTAGGAGATGCTCTTACTCCTCCGTGTGACCTCATGTGACCATTTAGAGCAGGCAAACTCTTAAATTCCTTCAAGCATATTGAACACATTAGCTTGTTCTTCGCATCAGGTCTCTCAGGAAGTGTTTCTCTGTTCTGGCCACTATTTTTATTTTCATTTTTTAAAAGCATGGAACAGAAGAAAAAACATTAGTCTGGCATGCTCCCTTTGTTGCAGAGGGAGCTTTTCTAATCAAGGAAGTTAACAAAATTTTACAGCTAGACGGTAATGAAGTCACAAGTAAGTACATGGTGACTGCTGTGGAATACATGGCCAATCACCTAGATCAGCTGCTCCCAAGATGGGGTAAAGGGAAGTTTTGAGAAGGATAGCTCATCAATACAAAAGATCTGAGACCCATGAGATCTACGATGACAGACCTGCATCTCCCCACTTGTGACAGCAATTAACAAGTACTTGGACACAATGCCTCTAATTTGTGGTAGGCAACCACTCTGACAGACACCTTGGCCCTTCAGAGGTGCGACCTTAAGAAATAAACAGAAGATCTTTGCTGCCAAAGACACAAATCCAGACCACACAGCATCCCTTTTCTTATAAATGCAACACTGGAGCTCCCTTGTTTTTGGTTCTTTGGTTTCCTTCTTCTTCTTCTTTTTTTTTTTTAATCTAAAGAAAGTATTTATTTGAGTCTATTGCTGTGGGGGGGACGGTGCTGGAAATCATACAAACTTAAAATCAGAAAGCATAAAACTAAAGGTGTTTCTGGAAGAGAATCAATTATTACACATACAGACTGTATGCTTTTCCCTCTAAATACAGATCTCATCAAATTGCATTTCTCATCTTTTATTAGAAAGACAAAAAGAATCTTTTAAAAATACCTTTGTTCTGGGGACAGTGGCTGCAGTCTGCCATCTGACAGTTGTATCTGCTATCAAAACAGGAGAATGGAAAAGAGGGAAAAAAGTTGAGAAAATAATTCTTCAGGAAATATTGCGTAAATGAAAGTACTCACAGCATTAAGTCTGCATTTTACATACAATTTTACTACTATTAAAAAGCCTCTGAGTTGAGAGCTAGACATCAAATCTGCCCGTGAGCACTGCTAATTCAAGTTTGCTTCACTCACCTGCTGTTTGAAGCCTCTGCTTTGACCCAGAAGCACTGCTTTTGGAAACAGAGTTGACTAACTGCTCCTGAACAACAGCCTGCAGTGTTGAAAAATTAGCAGGCAGGCTTTGTTGTAACTGGGTCCCTCCTTCCCAGAAACCGAGGCAGAACTTCCCAAAGCCTCTCACAAGGAAAGCAGCAGCCTCGCAGCAACAGTTCTGTGCTGCAGCCAGCCTGGCCCAAAGCCAACCCTGAGCTGCAGACCGAAGTCTGGTCATGAAGTTTCCCAACAGTTCCCCATCCCAGAGATGCCCACAGCTCACATCCTAACCTTCTGTCTCTGCCGAAACCGCTTAGTTTCCATGTTTTGCTACTCTTCTGCAAACAAATTTGGCTGGTCATGGATCTAAAATAGCACCTACCTGAGGCCACGTGGTGCTGGGAGAGTCTTGCTGAGAGCTTTTGTTGTTCAGATGAACTCCCGAGGGTGGCAAAAGAGTCCGATGAGGGACAGCATTACCTACAGAATTAATCTCCTGCCGTGCGGGATCCTCAGCGGTATCTGGTGGAGTGAGGCCAATGTGGGAGTTCAGGGATGGCACTCTGCTCTCACTCAGGTACTGCTTCTGCTGATCTTGCTGCTGCTGCTGCAGTAAACTCTGAGGGTACAAGTGCCTGTACTGTTCGTGGGGATCCTGGAAGCAATACTGAGGCACTGCTCCCAGCTGGATAAGCTGCACAGGATGACTGGGATCCTGAGAGTACTGGTGTGGCTCATGCATAGTCTTTGGATCGGGTTCCCTGTGATACGGAGGGAGCGGCAGTTGCATCTGCTGCTGCTGCTGCTGTAACTGCTGCATGACAGGCTGTGTTTGGTAATACTGAGCGATCTGCACTGGACACTGCCGCTGCTGCCGAGCCGGAGCCTGCTGCTGGATCTCCTGGAGCGAGAGCCGCTGGTGTCCCTGCTGGGGCTGAGCGTAGTACTGAGGCTGCTGCAAGTGCTGCATCTGTTGTGGTAGGAGCTGCTGGGACTGCATTTGCGGAACGTGTGCCTGGCCCTGCTGGAACGCAGAATGCATCTGCATCTGTGATAAGTGCTGCTGGTAGTCGTAGTACAACTGTTGGTGCTGCATGACTTGCATTTGTTGCTTTTGCTGTGTGCTTGCAAAATTCTGGTGCGTTTGCTGTGGCACTGGTTGGTATCTTTGTACGGTGGAAGCTACGGGTTGTTGCTCAACTGCCGGCTTCTGGGACAGCAGCTGCCTGAGCGCACT
Source organism: Passer montanus (assembly GCF_014805655.1). Classification (NCBI taxonomy): domain Eukaryota; kingdom Metazoa; phylum Chordata; class Aves; order Passeriformes; family Passeridae; genus Passer; species Passer montanus. The sequence continues at coordinate 11,384,218 of NW_024358722.1, read as the reverse complement.
GTCACCGGAATTATCCACCATCGAAGGCTCGGTGTGCAGAACCTGAGCCATGTTGTTGACTTGAATTCTCAGATTTTGATTAGCAAATACTTGTGTAAAGGAGTCCAATTTGTGCAGGACCCCACTGGTAATTTTTTGCGATCGGTTTTCACTGGGTTGCGGGTAAGAATATTGGTATCCGTCATGGGACTCCCCCTGCCCGAGGGGGCTCCACATTGCGCTTTGATTATTCAAACTGTTCCTCGCTGGGACATGGTTTCCTGAGCCAGAATGTGTCCAACTGGTTTGTCTAGATGTATCCATCGACCCAAGACTTTTTGAACCTACAGGCAAAGCTATACTGTCCCTTGAATCTTGGGGAAATGGAGGGGAGAGGGGGGACGCCTGGGGAGCATCCATAACAGATGTCCCATAGCTATGATTTAGAGATGGAAGGGAGTTCATTTGGTGTTGTTCGTAGTACAAGTTCTCATTGTTGTTGGCAGTATGATTAGTTTTGTACAATTGCTGGTCCCCCATTTTTGGTCACTTCTGTTCCAAACTTACAGGCACACAAACTATTGAAATCTCTATGAACCCTGAGATAGCTGAGTGAGGGGAAGGGAGGGGAGGGGAGAAGAAGCTAGAATTACTTATAATTCAGCATGTCCACGTGCATCACAAGGACTAAAATTTCCTCCAGTCTGTCAGTAATTCCAATCTCAGACTCAATGTTGTTTCACATCTTCAATGAATGGACCACAGCACAAATCCTACACAGATCAGTAAGTTTAGTGTGCCAAGCACCTGCAGAATAAGAGAAAGACAAGGTAAGTGCTGGCTCTTTCCATAAAGTGTAATTGTTATTGCCTCAAAGGAAACTGTAAAATCTTCTCCTTTGAAATACATAATCAGATGCAAAATTGTAGCAGCTGGGCTATTTCAGAGCAGTTAGATTACTTCATCTCATCCTATTATCCTGCCTCTCCTCTAGTGCTCCGATAAAATCATTCTGCCAAACCAATAAAAGCTTATTCTTCAAAACTGTCTTTTCCCATAAAGAATATAAACATTCAAGCAGTTTTAGTCAGCCATATACTGTGCTCTCATGACTAGTTTTAGTCAGTTGATTATCAAGGCAATTCATAGACTCACAAAATCACAGAATGGTTGGGGTTGGAAGAGACCTCTGCAGATCATCTCTGCAAACCCCTTCTAAAGCAGGTTCACCTGTGCATATCTCCAGAGGAGACTCCACAGCCTCTCTGTGCAGCCTGTTCCAGTGCTCTGACCCCCTCAAAATAAGGATGGCTGGATCATATTTAGATGGAACTTCCTGTGTTTCAGTTTGTGCCCATTGCCTCTTGTTCTGTTGCTGGGCACCAATGAAAAGAGCCTGGTTCCATCCACTTGACACGTGCCCTTAAGACATTTCTATGCATTGATAAAATCCCATTTTCTCCAGGCTGAAAAGCCTCTCCTCATAAGAGATACTCCAGTCCCCTTATCACCTCTACAACCCTCCACTATCTCTATTTAGTTGTCCTTGCCTTTATTGAGCTAGAGCCCAGAATTGGACACAGCACTTCAGATGAGGCCCCATTAGGGCAAAATAGAGGCAGGATCACCTCTCCTGACCTGCTGGCAATGGTCCTCCTCATGCTCCCCTGGATACCTTTGGCCTTGACCTTAAGGGCACTGCTGGCTCATGGACAGCTTGTTGTCCACCAGGACTCCCAGGTCATTCTCCACAGAGCTGCTTTCCAGCAGCTGAGCCCCCTATGTTGGTTTAGGGGATTATTCTTCCACAGGTGCTGTACCCTGCACCTGCCTTCACAGAATTTCATTAAGATCTCTCCACTCAACTCTCCAGCCTGTCCAGCTCTTGCTGAATATCTACCCTGGCTGTTGACAAATCAAACATTCCTCCCAGCTCTGTATCAGGAACAAACTTGCTGAGAGTATATTCTGTCCCTTCATCCAAATCACTGAGAAATAAGTTGAACAAGGCTGGACCCAGTATTAGCACCTAGAGAACACCACTAGCAATACGCCTGCAATCAGACTCTGCACCACTGTGCAGAACTCTGGGGTCATCCCTTCAACCAGCTCTTAATCCACCTCACTCATCTAACCCACACTTCCTGAGCTTACCTCTGAGGATGTTGTGGGAGACAGTGTCAAAAGCCTTGCCAAAGTCAAGGTCTCCCCTCATCTACCCGTACAGCCACACATTCCATCACAGAAGGCTATCAGAGAGGTCAAGATATTCCTTCTCCTTGGTGAATCCCTGTTGACTACTCCTGAGAACCTTATTTTTCTCCACACCCTTAGAGCTGACATCCAGAATGAGCTGTTTCATCACCTTTCCAGGGATGCAGGTGAGGCTGACTGACCTGGAGTATGTCTGCTAAGATCAAACCAGTCAATTGAGATCTTTTCTGACTAGTCACGTTACATCAGGAATGCTGAACTCCAACTTCTGTTCTACCTTATCACCTCTCCTTCTTTGTGTCACATGATTTTAACAGACAAATTTATACTGAATGCAGCCTTCTAAAATTTTTAGTGTATAAACTGTAACTCAACGTTTTACCGATGTCTGTACTGTTTCTGAAGAATAAAGAATACATAAGCACATGATAGGATTGTTTTACTACTCCACAATATGAAGCAATCACTGTGTCTACAGTCACACATATTAACAGAGCTACAAAATGCTTATGCATTCATAAATACGTTTTAGAATAAAAGCAGATCTTGAACAAGAACACAGAAATATTAAACCAATACCTTAACTCTGCTTCCTTCACCTCTGATTTTCTGAATGCAGTGCTCTCCACCAAAGACTCCTGCACACTTATGTCCTTACCTTTCTAACCTTAGAAGAATCCTCCATCTACGTGGATAAATGTGAAGTCATCGATGGAGAAAATTTTAACCATTGCCGGATGCATATTAAGGAGAGTGTGTGCTAGCAACAGCAAATAAGGGTAATACATAGCTGCAGGCAGAAAAAAACCTTTTCCATTCTAGCATAATGTATAACAGAGAACCATAGCTCCCAATGAAGAGGATTTGCAGTGTGTTTGGTTTTTGTGTAAACCATCTGCAACCATTAGAATGTAACATCTTCACGTGACAAATAATAGCTGAGAATAATTGCAAGTTTATTTCCCCTTTCCAGAAATATACATTGCTTCACAGTTTCTCTGAACAAACTCCCTTCCAGATTTTTATAGATGAACAATTAAAGCAGATAGGAGTCAACAATGAATAGTCAGACTGCCAACAGGGTTTTTCATCCACGACCCAACTTCAAAGACTTCCTATTAAAAATTATGAAGGGAAACTAAACAAACCCTCCACAAAACATTAAAAGAGCATAAAAATAAACACTGTATGGTGTTTCACACTGAAAGGCCATCAACGTTCAGAGAAAGACAGGGAACATACATCTCCTTTATGCCTGCCAAGTTAAGGAAGCTCAGTCAAGATGCTCAGAACACATCTTCCCATAAAAACAGTACTACTGGATCTATAGGTACACCTTTTGAATAGGAGCTATGTCACATTTCACCTATTAGCAGAGCTGTAATTTACACCAAGTTCCTTGAATTTGGTCCTTAATTTAAAGTCTGAAATGACAAGTACTAGTCAAAGGATAAAAAACAACACAACGAGGGAGAACAAATGTCTCCAGGAAACAATTAAAAGACCACAAGAATTCCAGGAGTAAGGACAGTAAGAGACTTAAGGTAGCAAACAACCTGATTTCATGACAAAGATGTATCAAGGGGCCAACGAGGCCCCTGACCCCTTCTCTTCCCAAAGGCAGGAGCACCGCAGTGGCAGATGCTGTGGACTGTACCAGCAGCCACAGCCAGTGCTGTAGTCACCACAAAAAGTGCTGTCCCTTGGGCACGTGCCAAATTCCACTTACTGCACCCTTTCACCTAGGGGTTACCTGTCACAGGTTGCAGGACACTGGAAAGCAGTCAAGAGGTTTTATATCTGTGGCATCAGCACAGACACTTTTCTTCCCCTCTCTCACAATGAAAAAAAAAAAAAAATTGAAAACTGGTTCATTAATGTTTCCTCTCCAGCAGCTCTAGCATCCTCAACTCAGCTCTGGTTTGAGAGGTGGGACATGCTGTGTCAGGCAGATTGCAGAGTTACCATCAGAGTCATAAAGAAACATTTGTAAAAAGCTTCAAAAAATATAATGGGATATTACATTAAAATACCAATCAAGTCACAAAAGGACTGGAAAGTTTAGTCACTATGAGAATCACATTTGAAAAAAATTGCATTGTTTTCAAACACTCATCTCCCCTCCCCCAAAATAAAAATAAAAGAAAGATTAAAACATTCCTTTCAAAGGCATCACTGATCTGGAGAGAAAAAAATGAAAATGTTTAAAAAGCATTGTTATTCTACCTTCAGGTAATAGAAAAAAACCCAGATATGCACATTGATAAAAGCATAATCAGAAATCAACCAGTCCCTTAGATACCAATGTTTTTTTAGTACTTGAACTAAAGGCTTAAACTCAAGGGCTTGATGCTGTATACACAGCATTTGCTATCAGCTTTAACAAAATACTAACAGTATACATTTCTTGTCAGATTAAAACCAGTCTATCATTAAGGCTCAGGGGCAGCAAAGTTAGTCTCTGGCCAACTGAGAAACCACTAGCAGTATACTGAATGATTTCCATTTAAGAGAAAGGAAATAAAGGGTTCTTTTTCTCCTTTGTGTTTAGCACTGGTACCTAAACACCAAACACTGCCATTTACCACAACAGCTCTGACTACTAAATGGTTAAACTGAACAACTAAACTGGTAGGAGTTAAAAGCAACAACGGTTCTGCAGTTCTGTGTTTCTTTTCTTCCTAACAGTCATTTATGCTACTTAACCTATTACATTTCTGACACTATAGATACATCCCAATTACGCAATCGTTACAAAGAAACATGAAAATAAATGCCAACAGACAGAAACATTTCTGTAGGCTGCCTAGAAAAAGAAATACCCTACTTAAGTTTATGGATGAAATCTGGACTCATGCTAATGGTAGCTCAATTGATTTCAACAGAGACAAGGGTTTGCTCCAATTCTTTTCTCATCATTTCGACAAGGTCCCCTGCAACTTCTACAGCTCCATTCTGCAGACTGAAAGCCAGGGGCCCACCAAACTGGCTGGAATGCCTTTACACAGTCCAGCTGTCTCCCTTTTCAAACACAAGTAACTGAAAGGCAATACAATTGGCTCTCCTGGAAGCATGCCATAACTTAATTCTGGTAAACGTGGAGTGGGAAGGAAATACCAGTCTTCAATAAAGGTGATCCAATTTTTCTCCTTTGTAAACTCTATCACCACAGAGCCAGAAGTAGCTGCGGGGTTCCCAGCACAGGAAGGACATGGACCTATTGGAGTGACTCCAGAGGAGGCAACCAAGATGATTAGAGGGATGGAGCACTTCTCCTATGAGGAAACACTGAGAGAATTGGGATTGTTCAGCCTGGAGAAGAGAAGGCCTTGCGGTGATCTAATTGGGGCTTTCCAGTACCTTAAGGGAGCCTATGAGAGTGATGGTGAGGGACTTTTTATGAGAGCATGTAGTGACAGGACAAGGGGGAATGGCTTCAAAGTGAAAGAGAGTAGTTTTAGATTATATACTAGGAAGAAATTCTTTACTCTGAGGGTGCTGAAGCACTGGAACAGATTGTCCAGAAAAGCTGTGGATGTCTCACCCCTGGAAGTGTGTAAGGTCAGGTTGGATGCCATTCTGAGCAGCCTGGTCTAGTGGAACTCCTAACAGCAGGGAGGTTGAAATTAGATGGCCTTTAAGATCCATTCCAATCCAGGCCATTCTACAAACTTAGAGAAGACAACAGACAGTGAAATACTAAGAAGATGCTAGTTATATAAAATGAACACTTCTGGCTCCATCACACACCACAGAAGCCAAAACCCACAGAATTTTTCAACTTGAGTAAAATTACAGATCAAATGACAGGCACACAATTGAACTGCCTGAATTCACATGAATTTCAGAACGAGACATCCACTACAAATAAGTCGATGCATAAAAGTTGTGCTGGGTGTGTGCTGTAAAACCAGGGCTGAATGTCAGCCAGAGCCAGTTTCAGAACTGAGTTAATGGAGAAGGATGACAAAAGACTGTACGAGAGCAAATGCTGAAGGAAGCAGACTCACTAGAAGGCTGTAAAGTTATTACAGCTCTAATCTAACCCATCTCAGTAGGCTGCATGGCTGTGTATCAAAAGGGAATTGGATTCTACAGTTTGTCCAACTTATTTCAAGTTTTTCAGCTGTCCCTTTAGAAAAAAAAAAAGACTGGATAAGACAGCAAAAAAGACCACATTCCTCCATGTTCAACCAGCTTTTGCAGGACAGAGTATCTATAGCTACTCACAAGTGACAGCATCAGCGGATATTCATTTGCTGGGCACCATCCCCCCTCATGTCCCTCCCTCCCCCTGGGATGGTAAAACGTCTGTTAAAGCAAAGTTAACCACCACCCTTAGCAGCCTAAACCATGTTTTGTAACACTTAAGGCCTGCTTAGCAATGTGTCATTGCTGTGTGTTCTCGGGTTTTAACCATGCATTACCACCCCTCAGTCACACAGGCTGACAGGGCTCTCTTAAGTGACTCTCTTTCTGCCACTGGAATATAAGCTTCACTCTTAACTTCAGGTAATATGGAAGACAAAATCAAGTTCTCCTCTCCCTTCTTTAATTTAAATTTTTTCCCCTACTGAGCTTCCACAGAAACAAACCAGTGTTTCTCTTATTCATTTTTTAGCCATTTTTTTTATGGGAATGTTTTTATTGACCTGTTTTGTTACTCAGAACTGTCAGATCTCCTGCCAAGCTATGCCCAAACCAAGACAGCCATCATTCACATCATCCTGCTCTCTGATTTCCTTTAGGATTGACACAGGAATAAACAGCAGTTCCTTCCCTGACAGCCTGCATTCTGCTCACACCAGTGGTACCAGCAGCCCAGCCACGGGCTGACCATAACCCAGCCTTAAAGCTGAGGACAGACAGGCACAGTTTTCAGCTGGCCACTACACCACTGTGACCCCACCCAGAGGAGCAGCTGTGAAAAGTGAGGGAGTGCTGCCCAAGAACAGACCCAGCTGCACTGCACACACACAGCTCTCAGGTGTGAAGCTGGCACTGTCCCTAGGTCTTCAGACCAGAGTAATGCTGGAAGGCTGAGAAACACAGAATTAGGAGAGTAAGAATGCCATATTTCAGAGACCCCAGTGCTCTTGTGCCCTGTTCAGATACCAGGTTTGCCCTCATAACTTTTTATGCAACCAGAATTCAAGCCCCTGCTCCTTTTTTTTTTTTTTTTCTCTTCCCTTGGCAAAGAATATAAGCCTGTGAAAAAAATCAGCACAGTACTCAAAGAGAATGAATAATTTCCAATGCCAGGCAAGGTGGTTGGGTGAGCCAGCAAAGAGGAAAAAGGAAAGAGGGGTGAGATGATAACTCAAAGACCTACTTTTTTTTTTTAAAGTATCTATAGATATCCTGAAGACATCTGATATAGCAATAAAGAGAGGCAGAGATGAAAATAAGGGTGAGAAGATATCAGGCTCATGGCTGTTTTGGTTAGAATAAACATTGAAGTAGCAATATGGATTTCAAGGACCAAAATGTTCTACAGCTACCTCAAGGACAAATGCTTCTAGGGATGAAAACCTTTTCATCAAAATCCTGGATACAATTGCTCCTATGGTTTCTGCTGCAATTCAGTTTTGGCTGGTTTTGAAAGGCAGAGATCACAAACCCACGCCTGTATCTGCACTCAAACCCAGAGGTTGACGTTCTTAGGCAAAACCAACAACAAAGAACCCACTTCAGTATATGAGAAAGTATGCAAATAGAGAAATTACAAAAGGGAAGAGGATTGAAAGGAAGCAAAATATTTAGGACTGACTTTTATAGCAAGCATAGTAAGAAAGCTATATACTCTTAAAATGGAAAAGGAAAAATGGATAAGCTGCTTTTTAATATTAATGCTGGTAGTTCTTCAACAGTTGCACAAATCCTTCAAAAATTATCATTCTCTTTGCAGCTAAGCTTCTGCAGTGCAGTTGGAAAGGCTGCTGAGTCTCATGTGGCTGCTCATTTAAGCTGTTCCCATTTCCACTCTTAAGAGAGACTAGAATGTCCTAATTCAGTTTAATAAAAAACACATTGGACTTGGGGGAGGGGAGAACAACGATGGCACTGGGAGAGAACCGAGTAATTTCTCTACTTCAATGAAGTCTAAAAAAAAAGCAGCAAAGGAAAACCAAGAAAAAAGCCCCAAAAAACCAAACACCAAGCCCAACAAACCCAACAGGAAAAACAACAGTTGATCATCTCAGGAAAGTCTCTAGAAAAGGAGAAGAAAGGAGGAAGACAAACAGACACATCTTCCTCTTGTTTTGATCTATGTAAAAAATGCATTCTAAAGCATTAGTAATTTAATGAAAATATTTTTTCCCCAAACTAGCAGAATTATTGTGGTTATTCAAAAAGAGAAGGCTGATTTCTAAATAAAGCCATTAAATGAATTTAGTTTAAGGAAGATACAATTTCATGAGTCCCAAAGAAACAAAGAAGGTTGCTTCAACAAATCTGATTATCTTTGCAGTCGGTGAATCGTTTTAAGGTACTGGGAAGGGTTTGGAGAACTGCAACAGAAGCAAGTATCACACTACTTCATAAAAATGGCAAATATAAAATGATGTGATCTCCTCACAATACTGATTAGAAATAAAAACAAAATACAAGCCTTAAGGCCAGAAGGGCACTTGAATTGCATACTCCATGACTAAAAATCATACCAAAGACAGAACTAACTAAAGGTGCTACTGTGATAAACACAGTATTTTTTTTATACATTTTCTGATACTTTACTGCATATTACATCAAGTGAAACTTGATTTGAAGTCTCTTCAGCCAACCTGGGTTTACTGACTGCTAGGTTGAGACAAATTCCTTTCTGCCAAGTCCTACATCAAGGGCAATACTCTCAAACGCTTCCTGGAAAATAAACATGTCCTATCATCAAAATTGTCTTTGGGTTCATATTTTAGTTTACTTCTATTACTGAACTGAGCCACTTGTTATTCCCCAGCAAGATCCTGGTTTTGCAAACATGAAATGAACTTAGGACAGAGAGGTCAGTCCTCATTCAGTTACTGTATGTGGCTACATTACAACCTCTGGTCACTGCTGTTGATTTGGGGGAGAGAGGGAAATTTTCAAACATTAATCCATCAGCTACTGCTGTGACCATGATAAGCCTCCAAGTTTAGTTTAAGGTGAGCACCCTTGTAATGCACTTAAGCAGTTTCTTCCTGACATCTGTAGTGTTTACCCTCTGCAGAGTGCAATGCAATTGCCTTTTTCTGTAACTGGAAATGCTTCGAAACAGTCAAAGAACATATGCAAGGATTTGCAAAAACAGGCCAAGGAGGAAACATCCTGAGAGAGATAAATAATCAAAAAAATCAAGCACACATAGTAATATATGGAAAATAGCATATGGCTAAGCTTTCAGTGGGGAGGGAACAGCTATTTTGAGCCCAGTGTCTCCCCCAAAGGAGAGAGTTTTGAGAAATGCAGCTGCAGGACCCTTTGAAAAGTCCATCCCTCTAAAATAGGCCTAGCAATGGAACAACAAAATGTTGGTGCCTAGCAATGGAACCAAGTCAAATCCAATGGCTAAAAAAAACCTGATCACCATGGTTGCTGCTTCTTTTTTTCTTAAGTTAATGTCCTTTTGCTTGTATGAGACAATACAGCCAAAGTATATAGCCAATCCTTTAAGATATGTGTGTAAATCTCCTGTGTCATACATATCGTGGAACACAAAATAATATACTACCAGATACACAGCCAACACACAACTAACCAGATTTGAGAAGTCCATCAATAAACTCAAAGGGACTCAGAAGCCCAAATTTTGAAAAACCATCAAAGAGCACTGAACATTATTAAACAAGACAGCCTTTGAAAAACTGGACATATGATGCTCTGACATTACCTGATTTTTGAGGATTTGTGAGATTCTCGTATCTTCCTGCGCTGTCTTTGCCATAACATTTCATGCTGCTTTCATTATGTGATCTCAAAGTGACATATCTAAAAAAAACAAAAGAATGGAAATTAGATTTTCCCCACATGTGACTATCTCCCAGCACCAACTTGCCCCAAAGCATGAGCAGATTTGTGACATTGAGTTTCCTATTGAAACACAACAAAAAACTAACTTCTATTCAATATAGTATCTCCAGGTTACTCTATCTTTTAAGTCACTATGGCAGAGGACAACTATCAGCACTCCAACTCCTTCAAAGAACAACCAAGAACCCCTTCCCCTTATTGATTGTGAGAGACTGCTTTGTTGTCAAATCTCTGGGACGGATACATCCACAGACCTTCAAATTAAAGACTGAAATACAAGTAAGTGAATCTTTTATTCTTACTCAGCTTGGCACCTACCGAAAAATGAGCAATAGGTTATGTTGATGCAATAAATAAAACAACATCTTGCCTCTATTGCAGGGACCAAAAAGATTTCACAGCACCTCATGCTGCTTTGACAGAGAACCCAGAAGCAGGGTTAATGCTCCCCTTGACAGGAGATTTGCTGGCCCAGAGCTTGCAACTAAAGAAGTATGACAAGTATCACACAAACAAGTGCAGGTACAGCAACCAGGAAGGGAGGGATTAATGAAAGTCAAAGATGTGGGAGATATAATCAGGCTGTCACCCAGTGCAGAAGAGGTATCTAGACAAGGCATCTTAAATTATCTAAATGAAAACAACACGTATGTTTTTGTCAATGCTGCTGCCTGGATGGCTTTGAGGGAAGGCCTCAGCACCTGAAGGTGTTAAGAATGGTGGCTGAATCACTGCGAGGCCACTCTACGTGATCTTTGAGAAGTCAAAGGGATTGGGGGACATCCCAAAAGACTGGAAAGAGGCTGATGCCACCCTGTCCACAAGAAGAGCTTAAAGAGGGACCTGAGAAATTATAGGCCTGTCAGCCATCTTCAGTCCCTGGAGAAAGTTCCAGAACAAATCCTGCATGGGGTTATCACAAATCAGATGAAGCAAGTGACTGGGAAAAGCCAGCATGGATTCACCAAGGACAAAGTGACACAAGTTTGGACCCCCAGTGCTGGAGCCCACTACTGTTTAATACATTCATAATGTCTGGAAGACAAAATCAAATGTACCCTGATAAAGTTTGCCAAGGATACCAAGCTAAAAGGGGCAGCGGACATTCAGCTGGAAGAGGCACCCTGCAGGAACAGTGGGCTAACAAGAACCTTACAGAATAAAACAAAACAGTGCAAGATCTTCCAGACTGGACCAGATTGTCCTTGAGGGGCCTTCCAACCTGGTATTCTGTGATTCTGTGAAACAGGCCTGGAAACTTGAGGTGCAATTCACAGCTCACTGATATCAGTGGAAAATGCTTCATCTGCATTGAGTTCTGCTGGCTTTTGGGAAGTCATTAAAAGCTTAAGAAGAAAATGTAGAAATGATCACAAATAACCTCAGTGACAGCAACCAACATTTACTTCCTCTCACTGTCACACTACATTCATTGTTAAAATTATTCTTTTAAAATCTCTGATAATGCGTCCCAAGCACTGTGATGATGCCACATAAAGGAGGCAGCCACTCCACAACTGCAGCAGATCCTTGCACGGAACAAGTGCCCGCCCTTAGTTATCCAACAAGGTGGAGGAGAAGAACCCAAGCAACTCCCTTGTCGCACCCAGCACCAGTCTCTGCTTCCCCTTCCATCCTCCCCACAAAGCTCACAGAAAACAGAAGAGCACAATCCAGACATCAACCCATCAAAGCATGCTGAGAGACAGCGGAGCTCCTCACAAAGCCTGACATGCCTAAAATGTCTTTCTTCAACAGAACACCTAGGCTGATGGTCAATGCTGGTAGCACCACATGGATCTAAGTAAGTTTTCATCATGTTGAGCCCCAGTAACTAAAACCTGTGTGCACCCATGTCTTGCAAGAAACGTGAGTCTAAATTCATAAATTCATCACCCACTTGTATCTGCTCACAACTTTTCTAAGTCCATGAATCCTTGTTGGAATAAGGTTTTAATAAACTCACATCTACTTAATGCTTTATCTGACTTGGTTTTCACACTGCTATTTAAACACCTCTAGGTTTATAAAAGGCATATTGAATCTTATAGTTGTCTAAAAGTTGAGCACCATTTGTTTGTAAGAAAAAATATTCAGACACATGGAGAAAACCTGAGATTAACATCAGTGGAGCCAAGAGGGAAAATGTAGGGGGTTTTTGCCTCAGTTTAACACAGCTATTTAGAAACTGACAATATGTTTAAATTTAATTTAAAAAATAAGTGCTATATCATGAGCCATGACCAAAGTCACAATATATAGTTTTGCTTTCTTTGTCATTTACCCATCTGCTCTGAACAAATGTTGCTACTATTAAGCCTAAAAATGCCAAAATATTGTGCAGACAAACCATTCCTGGCAGTTTCCTACAGAGGCTGGGCTGATGGACACTAGGAAAAACAACAACTGAAATACCCAGAAAAGCCCTTTCCTGTTTTTCGTATTTGTTCTGGCTGCTTTTCCCGCTATATCACTTTCATCATTAGAGCTACAATACCACCCCTATGCAGGGTTACAGAAATTATCAGACACGTACAAAAGTCTCATACATAATAATACAGTTAAAAAGTAAGACTTTGGACATTTTAGAGCCAGAGGTAGAGAACTGATGGCAGATAAATACTGAAAACAGTCCCAACATAATTAATGCAGGAACAAACAGTGCAGATGTACATCAAATTTACAAATGAGATTTTTAACTCTTTCCATTGAATTTTAGCCACCATCTCATTTTTTAGATTAGAAAGCAATCTAACTTTATACTTCTTTGCCATGTTCTTCAGTTTTGCTTCCATCCCAGCCCTTAGATTTTGCATACACACAAAGCACAACAAGGAGAAGCTGAGAAATGAAGGCTACAGCAACATTTACAAATTAAGAGCTAAGTCAGAGATCAGCTATCCCATACACACAATATAAATTTTCAGTCTTCCCTCTTCATTAGGATTGATGACGCTGCTGGAAAATAAGGAGCACGTAATACCTTTTATGGGAATGTAAAGCACAGATGAATTAGCAGAAAGAGAATGCAGTGAATCAATTTCTCATCTCAAGATAGTAATGGAGGCAATTTCTTGAACTTTACTATGCTTGTAACATATTGATCAGCAAAGCTTCACGCTGCAAGTTAAAGTAGGTATTTTCCCAGGAATAAAATGGAGGATGGCAGTAGAACTCAAGGCATCATACCAAAGACAGGGATTTTTTCCAGTCATGTTACACTAAAGAAAAATCAAAGTTCCCACGTGCTTGCATGTTACTGCAACACACGAGAGTAAGATTTATAGATGAAAGCTGAACTAGTCCTGCACAAGCCTTCACAAAGCATATTTAGTGACAGGACAGGGGGAATGGTTTCTATCTGAAAGCGAGTAGGTTTAGATTAGATATGGGGAAGAAATCCTTTTGTGTGAAGGTGGTGAGGCACTGGAACAGGTTGCCCAGATAATCTGTGGCTTCCCCACCCCTGGAAGTGTTCAAGACCAGGCTGGATGTAGCTCTGAGTAACCTTGTTTAGTGGGGGTGTCCTACGAAAAAGCAAAGATGGATTCCCTCTATCCGTGCTAGACAACAGAGCACCGAAAACCCCGGGCAGTTGGTGAGCACTGCACACAAACTGGGTGCTGAGGAATTCCCCCAGCTCCCCCCACTTGGAGATTAAAGGACTCATGTCTGGGCATAGAACAGGCAATAGGGAACACAGTATCATAAAGTTAACCCAAGACACCACTCTAGGCGGGTTGGAACTGGGTGATCTTCAAAGTCCCTTCCAACCCAAACCATTCAAGGATTCTGTGACTGTATGATTACTTAAATGGCATTAACTTCTGTATCATTAAGAACTTAACCAAGGTGTTACAATCGGGAACCCAGACTTCCTGAAGACGACCAGAGCATCTAAAACATTATTCTGAGAATATACCAAAGGAAAAAAAAAATCATAGTATCGAAGAGCATCTTCTTATCTAAATTGTTTGGTTATGATCAAACAGTCCAAAATTAGTTTTGGAGCAGGAAAGGGAAAAGTTAGCCATTGTAAGATAGGAAACACAAGAACAACAACAGAGTATGTGTATTAAACAAGCAATATCAACAAAGACTGTAATATCAACTGGCTAAATCAGCAACAAAATCGTTACCAGTACCAGAATTATCATCATCAATCATACACCATTACTTCAGTTAACACAACTATATCACAGCAGTCTCTCTCCTCACATGCTGGAAGTCCTCCCTTAATCATCAGCCTCATGAATTTGTCCCCTTTCCCAGGTCCATGTGCAGCCTCTTGCTTGCACCTTCCTAGGAAAACTCTAGGAATTCAAAATCTCTTCTAAGGACAAGATTCTCCATGCATGCATAATTATTTTTATGTGCTCATTTCTGCATCTTTGAAATGCTTCAGGAATACTGCATGACATTTATTTTCAGAGAAAATGGGTTAGACAAACAAAGCATCTTACAGATAAACACTATTCCACAGATAGACTACAAATTCCAAAATATGTAGGTTTTTCACACGTAGGGTTCAAGGCTTTAGGTAACACATAGAGTATAACATGAGATCATATTTAGAGTGTCTTTGACTTGAGCTACTGGTCAGCTTCATCCCACCACACAAAGCAAATGGGTGCTCACATGAAAGGAGGCGTTTACACCACAGGCATAACCCAGGAGGCACCTGCCCTGGCAGCTGCAGCGAGCGCCTGCTCTCAGGCACTGGCCAGAATGTAATCCAGCTCCTCCAGCAGGGCTCAGTTGGCCCATCCAGGAGGAAATTCCTCTGTACCTCCTCCCACATAACCACCTCTTGTCCTCTCCTTAGTGAAGCAATGTGGCTGGTAGTACAGAAGCCCCAGAGCTGCGGCAGAACCCATCATCTTCCCCTTCACATCTCTCCTGTGCCCATCTCCTGCTAACCTCCTTGGAAGGACAGCAGATGCTCACTCCCCATCTCTTTTTTTTGTGACATTCATCATTTTTGCAGGTCTCCCTCCAGAGCAAGGACTTCTGGTGTTTTTTTGTCACCCCATACTTTGGATTTCTCTTCTCTTTTACAACACTTTGTGGACTGGGGGAGGTGAAATGGGAGGCAGGGAGGACCACAGCCACATATGGTATTGAAGACAGAGGAGCACCACACATTTACACAGCAGCATTGTTGTATTTGTAGAGACCCTTGTGGCAGGGAGGAATGATTAATCTAACTCCATGTTCTCAGAAGGCTAATTTATTATTTTATGATACTATAGTATATTAAAGAATACTATACTAAACTATACTAAAGAATACAAATACTTACAGAATGCTAAAAAGATAATAATGAAAACTCATGACTCTTTCCAGAGTCTCAACACAGCTTGGCACACTGATTGGCCAAAGAGCCAAAACAACTGACACCAGAGACCAATGAAACAATCACCAAACATATTATACATGAGTTAAACAGAGGAGAAGCAAATGAGATACGAATTGTTTTCCTTTTTCTCTGAAGCTTCTCAGCTTCCCAAGAGAAAACTCCCGGGTGAAGGGATTTTTCAGAAAATGTAATGTCACACAGCACTTTCATGCTTTCTATTTTGTTTTCTGTTATTTCACTAACAAGTACTGACACTTGTTTTGTCTATCATTTCACCGCCATTTCTCCAGGACAACCACAATGTCTCTTCCAGAGCAGTTAACACCTGGAGAAGCATTCATCAGGCAAGAACCACACTGTGACCGCCCTCCTCCTCCTCCTCCATGCATGGCTTTCGTTTATCTACAAGCAATTTCCTCCAGCATTTTATCATCCAATCATTCAGTACAAGGAGTTCTGCAACACATTTCAGCCAGCCCTTCTTTTCGTTATTCTTAATACCTGAAGCCCACACTCTTGCAAAATTTCAGTTTCTTACTTAAAACTATAAGGTGACTAAAACTGTTCAAACAAAATCATTGCCAAAAATGACATCAATAAACAACTCCGTTTCTTTGAAAAAACCTCAAAGTATCATTTCCCTACGCAAAATTACTGCAAACCAGCCACTCTTCTCAAAGAAATTCCCCAATCGTTAAAAGAAAAAAAAATTCTAAGTGGGCACTCCCCATAATGAGCTTTAGCCCTAATTGTTCCAGTTTGGCAGAGTTGGGAACACGTCACAGCAAGATCTTGTCAACAGCCTGATAACCTGACGTTTGGACCTCTCACTAACATGCCAACCCTGCCCTAAGAAGACGGAGCAGGAGCTCCACAGCTCAGGAAACAGCACTATGAGACAAAAAAACCCCCAACCTCAAACAAATAAGCTGACAAACCTGAAAGTCTAACAGCTACTTCTTGGCTCCAGATCTTCCCTGCAGAAGGTGGGTGGGGAAAAAAAAACCAACCCATCCCACCCCTCTACAGACTGACTCCTATGCACTGCCAAGAATATTTTGAAAGACACAAAATGTATAATAACTTTTCAACTGAATATTAATTTCTGAATTGAAGGGAAACATCTTAAGGGCGAGTGGGTGTAAGGAATGATTCCTCCTCGGCACTGCCGTGCTATTTATTAAAGGCTGCAAATACCCACAAGAATTCAGCTTTGGCCTTTGCACTGTACACTAACAAGCTTAGTTTACTGACATTCACAAAGCATATGAAGCTCTGCTTCAAATGATCCCTTTGAAAGAGACAATTACCAGACAACTGGAGATTGGATGACCATCAGAGCTAATTAAATTCTTAAATCCTGTTTGTATTTTTATCCATATCTTTCTCACCATTCTTGCTGAGAAGGGGAATGGGCTGGCTTGGGAAGCTGAGGGAACAAAAATATGCCTTTCCCACACCCCCATTCCCCTCCAGTTACAGATCTGTTTGGAACAAAACTTGAGACATTAAATCAATGCAGCCAGTGGTGGAATTCATCTTACTGTGACAGAAATATTCCATTTTCCCTAGCTTATATTTTAAATTGCTTTCTGATATACCAGGTTATTTTTTTTTAGCCTTTTTCGTTCCTTACATAATTAAATGCCACACCATTCAGCTTTTACAATTACTTTTACCATTTTCAGAAGAACATTTCTCAACTTTTTATGAAGAATTTATTCCCCACATGTATTAGCTCCACTGACTATTTTCTTCTTCATTACATTAAAAGCTCTTAGCCATCCCTGTAGTAACCTTCTCCTTAACACAGACTTTCCTGTAGGGTGGGTACTATTTGCCAATCCTCAGTTTCCTTTCCGAGTATTCCACATAACCAGAAGTAGCACGGAAGAGGGGAAAGGGCAGTGCTTTTTAATGCCTCAGTGCCCTCAGCCTGCCAGCAAGGAAGAAGGGCTAGGCACAATTTATGGATACTTTTTTGTAACAAATTGACATTTTGCATTTAATACTCACAAAACTAACAACAATGCTCCCAGAAAGGTCTCGCAGCTAAGCTATGACCATTCCATTTCACCCATTCATCCTCCAGGTCCAGACAGGCAGCTTCTGAAGCTTTGAGTACTGGCTTCCATGATTCCTTTTCAAAGAAGACCTCAGTTTTGGAGCAGGCATGTTCCCAGCCCTGTAACTTCACCTTCAAGGTGCTGCCCACACTAAATGCAGGTCCAGCTGCACAACACTCTACAGCTTGCCAGCTCTTACCACAGCAGGCAGAAAACCTTAAAGAGGTGCTTTATTGATACAGAAGTGACAAAGTAAACACGTATCGTTCTGCAAGAAGCAAGTTCATCCTGCTTAACGCTTGAGAGAAATATAAACAAACCCCCACAGATGAGAGTAATGCCTCCCTTCCTGGGAAGGCTGAAGATAATTATTTGGTGGGAGGGAGGTTGTTTATTTAGGTTGGTTTTGGGGTTTTGTTTGGTTGTTTTTATTTTCTGAACAACTTGGGGCGGGGGGTGGTCAAGAGGTGAGATGAAGAACAGAAGAGCAAGGAAGAAAATGGTCTTTTAAATAATTTAACAGCTAAAGCTTTGTTTTCTATCAAAATGCCATCTTGTTTCTTAGTACAACAGGAAGAAGGAGTTTCCAGTGAGTGCCTAAACAAGCACCAGGGAAGAAACCTTCTCTGTGGCAGGCACAATACACTACCACAGCATCTTTTCTTGTGAATTATAAGTAGGAAACACTTTGATAATTATGATAAACTTGCTTGTCATCTCTGTCTCACCAACTGACCAAGAAATCTTTCAGGATTACTGAAATGTTACCAAGCACCACAGCTCCAACTGAAAGCAATGTATGCCTGACCTACTCATACCATTTCCAGCTCTATCACAGATAGAGCTTGAATTATTGTCCCAGACAATGCAAGAGCCAACAGGCTCTGCCCACATCTCCCCATAATCCCAGTGGCACCCTGGCACAGTGTTTTGCATGAAGGTGAAGAAACTGGGGGCTCTACAAGAGGAGCCAGAGAATAACATCTGATTTCATGTCCCAGTTTTGTCTGAGGTCACAATGACCTGAATCCAGCATGAATTACAGATAATCGTCCTCCAAGCAAGTGGATCTGTGCCAACTGAACCTCGTAAGTTTTGGTTGCTAGGAGGTAGCAGTGGACATATTCTCAAGTCCTGTTTACTTAAGCCATTGAGGTTTCCTCTCTGGAATAACCTTCCACAGTCTGTCCACTGGTTTGTCTCTCCTTGAGACATCAGACTAGAGCTAAATTCTGTGATTTCCCATCTGCTGTCATTTAGAGAAACCTCTATGAATTATCTCTCCAAATAGTCTGCAGAAGACCTTCAACACCTCCAGAGCAAGCTCCTATCTCTAAACAAACCAGATAACATGATTAGCACAAACCCTGTTCAGAGAAGTCTTGCATTCAGACATGCTGTTGCTCAGATGGCCACGTACCAAGTTCTGCATTTCAAACCCCACAAGCCAGCACAGCAGACAGAACCTCAGCACCACTTCACAGAGCCTTCCTTAAATTTTCAGTCTGTTCTCTGTCCCTGAAAGACTTATCTCAATGGACATACAATATTTGTACATCAACATTTTTATCAACTGTTTTACATGGATATTAAGTTTCAGAGTGTGCTATCTGGAAATCTTGGCTGCTCCGGATCATGCTTTTAAAGACTTACTCTATAATGCTCCTATCAGTTTGTAGGAGATGCATTTCTGTCTTCTGATTTAGGAACACATAAACAGATTTTTCATGGTTATCTTAGCTAAGACTGGACTTGGACTATTTATTTATTGCATTGTTTACATGTACTGTGAGCCACCCGATGAGGAAATGTAGAAATAAAACCAACCTCCTCCTTTAGACCACATCATTTCTGACACCATTTCTACTCAGAGATCAGCTCAAGTTTTATTTTTTGTTTGCTTTATGGAGAAAGAAAGTAAGCAAACACAGACTTCAGGTTTTCATTATTTACTGAACCTATGGCATACCAGACTCATTTTTCATCAGGCCCTATACTCAAGCTGAAATGCTAATTACAGACACAAAGAAAAGGTAATGCTTTTCCAATAATTAGTAGGCAAGCAATTCTCAGAACAGTGTTATCAGATTTATCACAGGATTCTGGAAAGAAGATGGTGATGCTGACACACATGGTCGTGGTTTCCCTTCTCTTCACTTTTCATTTATAGCAGATTCAAACCTCTGGATTATCTACTCAAGACATCTGACTGGTTAAGTAATTTGTGACTCTGAGCAGCAGGGATGTTCCCCACTGAAGCACCCTTGGGAGCTGCCCAAGTAACAGTGGCTACAAGCAGAGGATGGAGATGTAATGCCATGGACCTCAGGTATTTTTAGTTCTGACTGTGGACTTTATGACTAAAAAATTCAACCAAAAATTCCATTTCAACAACTCTCATCACTGCCAATAGCAGATAACATAACCAGGAGCTCTAGAATGGGAGTGGGGATGGATTGTGAGTTGATTTAAAAAAAGCTAAAAGAGGAGGTTAAAAACAACTTCAGTAGAGATGGAAGGTGAGAGACATTGAAGTGTGCTGATCAAATCAGAGGCAAAAGCAGCTCAGACAACACCAGCCAGACCTCAGCAGGCAGTGCTTCAGCTTCTCTCACACAGAATAAGCAGCTTTGAGATCTCCCCGAAGCTTCCACACAGCCACATACAAGGGAAGGTACAGCAGGGCTCCTGAGAATCCCTGCCGTGGTGACACCCATTCCCACCCTGAAAGCACGGAGGCACACGGTGAGAGGGAAGGCTGTGCCACCACTGGGTGGCCTGCAGGTCCTGAAGAGATGCTGAGCCTTGACCTGGTTTGCCTGCACTTAGCTCCAATGGCACACCCTGCACTCTTGCTAGGGAAACACCATTACTCCTCCTGGCCAAACCTCATGGCCTTGACTTTAGGTGCGGGCTGCAAAACTTGCCCAGCACCAGGGTGTCCCAAACAACCTTCCCCAAAACTGCACCCAAAGGAGGAAAGCACCAACCTGCATGAGGGTTCAGTAGGTGCTCAACAGCAGCTTCATCTGATAAAGATTCCAAGCAGAGACCTCCCAGGTAGGGTTACAAGGCTATTAAAATATTTTCTCCTGTGTATGAACAACCTTACATTTGTTCATTTATCCTGCAATGCAGAATTCTTATTGCTGTTCTTCAGTTAAAAGACAATAAAAATGGATAACATATAATGAAGGCACTGCACATATGATTTAAAGTTGCCTCTGAATACCTAATGCACAAAGATTTGTTTTCCTTCAGATGCCAAGAATCAGTCTAGAACAACAGTAATATGATTTTGGCTTGTACAAAACAATGTTTTATTTTTTTAATAGGCAATGGTCCTACATAAAAAAAAATAAATTAAATCCAATTGTCCTTATGGGAGATTTGAAGACAAGCCTTCTGGAAAAACAGTAACTGCACAAGACAAAAGATAATCAAGAGTACTGTTTCTGTCATATTCTTAGCATTTCTGGACTGCAAATTCAGGCTACAAGAAAAGTCTGTATCAGCTGCTGTACCAGATAACAACAGCATGAAAATCTAAACCTTTGAAAAGAGTTAAGAGTTTCAGTAAGCCTAATTTTAATTTTTTTTTTAAATATTGAGAACCCCAGTATCAACAATCTAAAATTTTTATTTTCGATTTTTACAGGGCATTGCCTTGGAAGAAGACCATTTCAGAGAAAAATCTTAAGCCATTCTTTACCTCATCTTTCCCTGCACTAATGTCTCTGGTAATGCAGGACCCAGATCAGTTTATGCAGTCTCATCCTACTGGTATATTTCCCAGCAATGCCTAGCTATGTCAAATGCTGCATCTCTCTCCATTTTCTACATTAGCCAGTGGCCTGATTTCCACTGGGATAGAGGTAATTTTCTTTCTGGTAGCTGATACAGTGCTGTGTTTTGGATTTAGGATGAGAGGGAATATCATCCCTCATGTTTTAGTTGTTGCTAAGGAGTGCTCACTCTTAGTCAAGGACTTTTCAATTTTTACATGCTTTGCAAGCGCAGAGGTGCACAAGAAGCTGGCAGGGAGCACAGCCAGGACAGCTGACCTGAACTGGCCAAAGAGATATTCCATAGCACAGAACATCAGTACACACACTGGGGAGAGGATTACTGCTCAGGGACTGGCTGGGCATGGGTAAGGGGTGAGGAGCAGTTGTGCTGTGCTATACTTGTCATGCTCTCTCTTTTTATCTCCCTTTTCCTTATGGCTATTATTATTTTATTTTACTTTCTTTCAATTATTATACTGTTCTTATCTCAAACCATGGGTTTTACCTTTTCTGATTCTCCTCCCCATCCCACTGGAGTGTGTAGTACTTAGCTGCTGGCTGAGGTTAAGCCATGCCACCACATCTAGATTCAAGAATGGACTGACATTCCTCTGCCCGCTGAAAGCCTCCATTGCAATCTCATTAAGTCCAGATCTCTCTCTTGCAGAATCCTCCCTGAGTTCTCCAAGGCTAAAATGGTCCTAACAGACCAATTGCAACGCGCTGTTCCTTTGAGATCTCCTGCCCTTTTCCAGAAGAGAGATGGCATAGTCATCTTCCTTCACAGAGAGACCTTGAATTATCAAATTTTTCTGACACTTTCTGAAGCCCTGCAAGTGTGAGCCATCATTCCCCAGTGCATTTCTGACACACAGATAATGTTTTCTTCTCAAGAACTATTACAGTGGTTTTGCACAATACAAACGGCTGTTGAAAACAGAGGAGTGCTGGTCTGGTGTGCCTTCCACAGCCAGCTCCAGCCTCCTCTCTTTTTGCCCCTGGTGTACCAGGGGCAAAAAAACCCCTGAGCACAACCCAGAAGTCCTCTCCTTCCCCACAAAGACATCAAGAGCTGACAATGAATGGAGAAAATCTGTGTTTGTGCAAGAAGAAAAACACCCTCTGGTACTCTGTACACAGGCAGTGCTGAGGCAGCTGGTCATGCTCTACATTGATCAGCAAACCACAGTACAAGTACACAGCATAGTCTTGAGATCCATTTGATAAATGATTATGTCCTTATTTCCAATAGATACACCTGTTCTTGTCAGGAAAACCTGACCATGAGATTCGGATGATTTATTCACTTGTGTGAGCTATGAAGTCCTGAACTGAAAATTATTTCTTACAGTAAAACATACAGGACTAGTAATTTTATCTGGACAACACAGTATGTTAAAACATGAAATCCTGACATGGATAGACCTTAGACCTCTCTAATTCAAGGTTTATGGTGAATCTGGTGAGAAAGAGGAGATTTGGCAATTCCCATAGATGTCCATCCTTTTCAAAGCATAAATATTGAGTGCAGTCTGTACAACTTCTCCAGTGGTAATAGACATGCAGTTTCATTCCACTCCTCATGCAGTCTGTGGCTGATGACTATTTTTACATCTTTATGGGGTTACACAATCCATTCAACCCGAGATGAGAATGGTACCATAACTCTGTGGACATCACTGATCTGCTGTCCCACATACAGACCTTTCACACAAGCACAAGAATGGTGTACTTTATATACCCACCATAACAGATCACTGAGCCACTGAGAAGTTTCTGGTTTGTGTTACCTGAACAATTTCTTGTATTTTAAATCATCATCACCTACTTCTTCCAGATCTCACTTCCATTTCTCATCTTCAACAGGCTCTTAACAACAAGATGATCCTCACTGAAAATAGAATCTTTGGCAAGACTTCGGCAAGTAGGTTCATTTCCATTTCAATTTTAGCCATATCCTCAAATGGATAAACTGCCTCAGTTATTATCAGAAGGAAGTTGCCCTGGACTTGAGAATGACACAATTTCCAGAGAGTTTGTGTCTTTTGTAAGGTCCTAAACTGAAAGACTTTAGCTAAGATGGGAAATCCTAACATAATTCATGATTTTGACTCCATCCCAGTGCCTAAAGGACCACCACAGACAACCAGTTCTAGGCTCACAGGGCTGTTATCATCTGTTTTGCTTCTAATAAGCAAGGTAAGCAAAGACCCTCACAGTTCCCACACCTAAATCTGGTGAAGCAGCAAGAAAAGAGTTCTTGTCATCCCCACAAGGTGCTTTAAAAAAAATATCAACATCCATGTGAATCAAGTAACTTGCTGAATGATTCATGGCTGTCATATCTGAACAAAAAATTACCCTGTCAATATGCAGAATAAAAAAATATAAAAATTACGCTGCAGATGATTAGAGCAAAATGCATGAGTATTATGGATTCTGAACCTTAATGGATGACAGACTTGCTACATCTCCTTAACACTGGAAGGAAAAAAAATATCTCTTTGGTGGCATAGCACCAGCCTTTGCAAAGAGGGTAAAAATAACATGCAGCACAAGAGACAGGAATCCAGCACATTAGGTAATCTGTGATGAGAACTCTACGAATAAAGCAGATAATACCAAACTAGTTAACTAAAAAAATCCCCAACAAAACAGCCATTTACAGATCAAAAGAATACCTGCCTATATGTTTCCAATTAAAAACCAACTGGAATGACAAGTATTTGCCATTTTAAAATAAGCAAAGAACCAGATACACAAGATGATCTGGATTTGCCCACCCTCTTAGACACATTGGGTTTTAACATTTACAGAGTGTTGAAGCAAACACCCCACTGCTTTTATCTGGATTTGATGTTGCATTTGGTACAAAACTTTCATGTTCAGAAAGAGACTTGGCTTGACAGCAGATGGAGTATTCCATTAAAACATGAGTGGCAACATGTGCCCACCCTCCCAGTCAAAAGCAGAAAAACACTTCTCAGGAATATCTGCCCATAGATCACAACATGCTCACACCAAGCTTAACCACAAAGTATTTTTTTTCCTTACTCTTGTCCCAAACTGTTCTTCTTGATAAGTAAATTCTGTAACTAAAAAACTTTAAAAATAATTAAAAAATTAAATAACAAAACAGCCTCAAGAATTCATTTATCCAGAAAAGTGTAGGGAAACACTAACAGCAAGAAGTGACTATTTCAAGTTGAGGGTAGCTAGAAGAAGAGAAGCTTCGTTCACTTTATAAGAAAAGATATGTGGTAATATTAAAAAAAAGAGAGAGAAAAACCAGAGGGTACATTAATTATGATGGTTCTGTGGTTCTCCTGGATTTCAATTAGAAACCACTTTATTTACAGCTCTTGGCTCAGCAGCAGGCAGCCCAATGAGAACATTTTTTATGGTGCAGTTTCTAATGCAAATAAAAGTAAAGGCAACCCTAGAGTGGTTTGCTAACTTATATAATGAGACAGGAAACAAATGGTACAAGTGAATAACGATCATGTCAAATGCATTTAGAAAGACCACAGGACTAAAATAATAAATTCTCTGACAAGTACATTTACCTCAAAGAACTATCTAACAAAGTTCTTTTCTCCCCTATAAATATATAAACACTTTCTCCTAAGATCTCATTTTAATAATCATTTAAATCTACATTCCACAAAAATACAAAGTTGAACCCATTCTCTCCACTCCCAAAACCAGAAGTGACCACTAGAGATAAAAATGTCTTTTCTGCTCAGAAAGATCACATTTACTGACTTCAATCAGGCTGAAGAACAGTTCTAAGAGGCAAAGTTGGGGTCTGCTCAGGCACCCCTTTTGCACTATTTGCAGCAGCAGCAGCACACAGGAAGGTGAAAGGAAGTGTAAGGAAACCTCTGTGGTTTCTCCCACAAAATCCTTATGTGGCAGAAACTAGTGCACACAAGCAGGCAACATGCAACTAAATTCCCCCCAAAAATGGCTGAAATGTCTCCCTGAAACCAGGGCAGGTTCACCAAGGACTGACCTCACGTGGTCAAGCCACCAACTCAACTTTGTCACCACAACCCTTTTGGGTGACAGGGCTGAGGTGCAGCCCCTCACAGGTGGCACTACTCAACAGCCCAGGCTGGAGTGACACCACCCTCACCCTTCTACCCCTCAGTTCACAGTTTGCAGCCAGAAACAACCAACCCCAGTAGTGAACAGCAGATCTGCCTGCTCACTAAAAGGGCTCACACAGGCTCAGACCACATTATCTCTCCCAGTTTCCCCTTCACAGAGGACCTCATCCAGCAGCCTTATCCAAATTGTTATGCTTTTATTCAAAATAGAATATCACAGAGGAAAATTCCTACAGCCATTTCTAATCTGATTTTTAAAATGGAAACAAAATGAATTTTGCCTGGTTTAACAGCACTTTTCCAAATTCTGCCAGATCAAAGAATTTTCCATCTTTTCAAACTGACAAAGTTGTGTTGAACACTTGCATGCTCTCTCAAAAGATACTCCCCTCCCTGGCTTGCTGGTTCACTTAAGAAAGAACCATCTACATTTTGAGCTACCATTTGACATAACACTGAAGGAGTCTCTAATACATGGAAAATGCCTATCAGCAGCATTTGTCAGCAGCACAGGAAGGATCAACCTGTATACAGATGCTCATAAGCTAGTGAGCACTTCACTGAAATCAGTAAGAGATATGTGTTATTTTCTGCAACCCATCTGACTACAGGACTGCAGTTTCAATCTGTATTTTGCTCTTAACAGAGAGAAGATTCTAGAGACGATCTTGTATTGCTGTCATTTACAAAGGCCTGCATTTAGAAGAGCAAGAAATGCAGATCTTTATTTCTTTAATATGTAGCATTCCTTTAAGTATGTAAAAACCACTTTACACTGGTCAAACTATTTAAACATGGCTTCCAACCAATGCCTTCCTTCACTGTCACCCTCCAAAGATGCCCTAGCTGATAACTGTGGTACAATTATGCAACTGATACCACCAACAGCTTGGCTGGCTCATGTCTCCAGGTCTCCTCTACAGGCAGCATAAAAAAGGAGAAAACAAAAAAAAAGAAAATACAAGGATATGTTCCTAGAAGAGAATGTGACCAGAGCACTGAAATTCAGTTTCTGATGAGCTGCCCTAAAAAAAAGATCCTTTGTCTCTACTGATTGCAAGGACAAGTCAGTTGTCTAAGGAAATTAGCTGGTCCAATCAGAAGCATAAACTTAGGACAACTTAGAACATTCCATTATTGATACTTCTGTCTTTTGAAATAAACTGCAACAGCAGTAAGTTCAGTTAAGCCTTTTTTACAACTGTCCATTACCAGCGTATTAGGGACACCATCTCGTCTGTAGAGGGACTACAGCATGTTGTTAATGAACACAAGGTTACAGGAAAGCAGGCTGTGATGAGGCAGATGCAAGGGGTGGAAAACACAGAGGAGGGAAAACTCTCTGCCAGGCAAATATCAAAGATCCAATACTTTCCTGTTGTTATGCTAGAGATGGACCACAAGAGAGCCACCTCTGTAACTGTATTTAACACTAAAGCACACCAAACCCACCCACCCAGGCAGCTGAAAGCCCCCAGACACACCGAGCTGCCCACCCACAGCAAAGTGCCTCCATCGGTGAACGGAACGAACCCAAGCGCCGCGCGTGCCACCGGGCCAGCGCGGCAGCAAACG
The DNA here is from genome assembly GCF_014805655.1 of Passer montanus. Lineage (NCBI taxonomy): Eukaryota > Metazoa > Chordata > Aves > Passeriformes > Passeridae > Passer > Passer montanus. Next base: position 11,357,115 of record NW_024358722.1, on the reverse strand, counting down.
CCCCGGGTGCTCCACGGAGCCCTTCCCACTGGACAGCATCGGGAGGAAAAAAATTTACCAGGATCTCAGCAGCCCTTAAAGTTGCTGTCGTGTCTGAAAAAAAAAATCCTAACGCACTGTACCACTCCCACAAAAAAGCAATTGAGCTTGTTCTTATATAAGTATGTATATTATTTAACACTCAAAACCAACAGTTCCATCACATCTATGCGGAACCAGACGCGTTGAAGAGCTGAGAGTGGGAAAAAAACAAAGCAATTTCTACTCTATTGTATCCATCCATTTTGTTTGTTTGTCTCAGGGCAAGTCAAGGGCCCTCAGCACAGTGCGGAACAAGGACCACTATCTGTTTTCTTTTTCTTCCTTTGTTGTCGCACAGGGTGACTGATGCAAGTAGATGCAAGTATAATTCACACAGTATTTGCATCTATTAGCTGTTATCTCCTAGGACATTATCTTTTGGATCTGGGAAAAAGTGATTACAAAACACCTTAAAGGTGAGATAAACAAATGCACATGATCTTGAGGCAAACAATTGTTTCTGCTTTTGCGGTCATCTGAACAAGTTTTGCTCTTCCTTAGATTAAACAAACACACGCCGCCAAGATGCAAGCATTGCTTCTGAGGTAGATGTGAAAGAGAAGGCCTAGGTGTCAAAAATAACTTTCAAATAGATGTTAGTATATTCACATTGCAAAGAACATAAAAGGAGGCAGGAAGCAGGGGAGGGAAGTGTCTCTCTCATATCATATTTAAGTGACAGTACAAGTAGCAGTGACTTTTTTTCCCTGAACTGCTCACAGATATGGGACCATTGCATAATCTTCAATAATCTTGTAAATTCTACTCACATCTTTTCTGAACATTACAGGAATTCACAGAATTAAGAGCAAAAATAATTATTTTTTTTCCCTGACTTATCACTCAAAAGAAACAGATGCAAAATGGAGCAAGTTTTCCTGTTAAAACAGCTTCGTCCTACTTTATGGACTAGTTATTCCTAACTCTAACCACCTCCCCTCACACAGAATATTATGTAGTGCTAAGAAGCTCCTCCAGTCACCAGCCATGCTTTGCACAGTAGGTATAAACAAGCTGGTTTATTGCAAACAGAAATCCATACACATGCAGAGGAGTGTTAGAGCTGCCTCATGGAAGCAGGTATGCCTGTGCATCCCAAGCTTAAACTCACCTGGGGAAGTAGCACTGGGAAAGGACACCCAAAAAAAGGGAGAAGAGGCACAACTTGGTGTAAAACTGGAAAAAAGAGGGTGAAGGAAATGAATGCATACATTTTTGAAATTTTGCCCTGGTAAAATCTTGCAGGAAGAAGAATTTCAAATGACATTTCTGCAGATACAGGGATAAAAATCTCTAGAGATGCAATGTGAAAAGTTATTTAAAACAAGAACAAATTTAATTTGATAGTCAGCCTTTCAGTCAACCTATTTTCTGCACTCCAGTGAGGGAAACAGGGGAAAAATATTTAAATCTTATAAAGTAATAGGAAGTAAGGCATTTTTTGTTTCAGAATGTATTACAATTAAAACCACACAGAAAATACCCTTCAAGGTTACCAACGCTCGGTGGCATCTTAGATGGTCTGCATGACAAGCATGTATCCAATAAGCAAGTAATTCACTGTCAACAATATAAAGACAAAAGCAAGTCAGATTCAATTTTACTTGAAGATGTAGCTTTCTAAAATACCACAGAGAAAAGAAAGGCATTCCTGCAGTGAAGAGACAGTTGGGTCTTTGCATGGCATACTTCAAGAGCAGCAACATATAGCCTTTGTTGTATCAAAAACCTTGAACCTTTTCCAAATTGTCCTTGTTCTCTTTTTTTTTAACCTGATGTCTCTCCTAGTTTTTCATTATATTTCTGATGGCTCTTCACAATTTCACAACATCATCCTGGAGGACTTTTTAAAAATAGACCCAGAATTTGAATCAACATAGTCCATGTCCAGGCCCCTTTGCTATTTTTCACACCAATACTGTCTTAAACCAAGCAGTTCCTGCAGCAGATGCAACCTGTGCTCTCCACCCAGCTTCACTACACAGTTTGCATTCCTGTAAATATCCAGCTCAAGAGAAATAATGATTTCCATTTGAATTTAACTTCCTCTGAATTGCCTGACGTGTCCTTCACAATCAGTTTTCTTTACCTGGCCAACAGTAATCTACCATAATCTATCGTGCAAGTTTCTGAACCTAATTTTAAGAAACCTGAGAGGCCATTAAATGCACCAATCACATTGATGTGTTTTCCTGATTCAAGTCATAGACAGGAACAAAATGCCTAGAAATGCTTTAGTTCACTATCCTGCAGTTTGGATGAAACTTCCTTGCAATTTTGTAGAAAAGCACACTGCAAATTCTCCACGCAAGTAATTAGTAATTTAGAAATAATATGCACTGGAAAAATATTGTTGAAAACATAAGTAAAATCATGGTAAAAGCATGATACTTCCATGATTTCTGAAATGAAATTCAGTTTAGTTTCCAGTCAGATCAGCTTACTGTGCCTCCTCCACAACCTAACCGCTCACACTACAAGCTTCCAGGATGGAGCTCGTGGTGCTGCTTGGGTGTACAGATGTGCGTGTGCGTCCCTGCACATCTGTGCAGCATCATTTTCAGTGTCTCTGAGGAGGCATATTTACTTTTTCCTCAGGGGAAAGCCATGGACTGGAAAGAATAAGCTCTTGCAGTATTAAGTTATTTAATACTTCAATGGTGTAACAGATTAAAAAAACCAAACATAAACTGAAACTTACACAAAGACCTTTTCTTGCAGTGGTTTTAAGGCAGAACCAAAATTCATTTACGTCAATGAAGCCCTGAAAGTGAAATCTATATAACTGGGTCAGAAACTGTGTCCTGGGGAGAAGAGCTGTTATTCCTTAACTCCTGAGCTTCAGAGAAACGTTAGGGAAGTTTCTTTGTAATGTTTCCTTCAACAGATGTCAAATCATCCTCAGATACTGCCATCTTACCCTAACCCAAACAGAACAGCCGAAAGGGAACCAAACCCCTGCTCACAACCACAGATGCTGGCAGATCAGTGATGTGAGTTACTGAGGCTCCCCACCACTTGCCTTTATAGTGTCAACTTGAAAAAGATAAACTGGCATTACTGGGTAAACTTAGTTCCAGTCAAAAGCCTGGCAAACCTCACACAACAGGCAGGACAGAAACACACATTTGCAAGCCAGGGCAAAACAGCATCTGCCTTAAACACCACAAGGATCGAGGTCTCTACCTTGACACAGAGTAACAGCACTCGGGTGGGTTGGTGGCAACATGGAAGAAGTGGGACATTTCTTGAGGGTTCCAATATCTTTGTAAGACACTTAAAACACAGAGAGATGTCATGGCTTCAAGTGGTATGTATGGAATAAGGCAGGGAAGGAAAAGCTGGGGGACTTGGTACAAAAATCAAACAGCACTCTCCCCACCCCAGCACCCAGAAAACCCCCACCACAGTTCTCCTTCAGGTAGAAAATAATAAAGCAGGACAATTTCAAACTATTTCAAGTGACAGTAAGACAGAAAGAGTTCTCTGAATTCAAAACAAAATGAGCCTATGTAAAGATTTAGGATGTAACAAAAACCAAGACAAAGAAAGGCTGGAGCAAGAGTGCCCTGAAAGTGGAAGAGCTATAGACTTGATGTACACAGCTCAGTATTTCTGACAAAATAAAATATTCCAAGCCTAATTTCTCCAACAGATAAACACTTCCATACTTTTCTCTTTGCTGTTAATTTGTACTTTTGGCTTGTTAACCCAAGTATGGATTCAAAGAGGCTGGGAATTGCACATGAAACAATATCTGAAAACATCCTTTTATGTTACTAAGAAAATTAAAGTTTATTAGGGAGAGCATGCATGTAGATTTGAAAGCAGCAGAGAGACACAGAAAATGCATGAGAACAAAATAAACGGCTTTCAAAAAAAGGGTCAAGGGATGCCCTCAGCTCTAAAGAAGGATAGCAGTGTATCGTATACTCTTGAATGAACTGAAAAACAGGAAGGCAACACCTTCTCTCCCCTCCCCACCAAAAAGCTGAACAGCTGAAATCTCACAGATGACAAAACGCACAGTTGTTCAAAATCAGAGAAGACTAGAAAGAATTCTAGATGAACCATGCAAGGCCAGACCAAGGGGCAAATTAAATCCACTGCAGATCAATAAAAAGCAAAGTGCATTTAAATGAAAAATGTGAAGCACTCAAAACTGATTGTTGGGTTTAACAGTTCTGGAGTAACTCAATATTTGAATCAAGTGTTTACAAATAAAGGAAACACACTGCTAGATATACAAGGATACAACTCAGAAATATTATTTTTTTTTCCATTTTCAAGACGAAAGCATTCACATGATTATCTAAAGGATAAGATGTACAAGACTGTTGTGCCACAGCATAAATCAGAAGTGTGTTCTCCATCAGAGTGCTGTGTTCAGCTCTTATCATCTGATCTCTTCTTGAGATAGCAGATGTAGTAAAAGCCTCAGAAAATGGGGACAAGAATAATTTGGAACAAAGACAGATTTCTGTAGAGAAGGAAATGGAGAAGCTTGAAGCAACCACACTAATGGGAGATGGATAAACTATTGAGGATGTAAAAAAAAGGAATTGTGGTAAAGACAACTGTGCTCCTATATGCTCTTGTCATGCAGAAGCAAAGGCATTTTTAAAACAGCAATACATTTAGAGCTGCTAAAAAGAAACATGTGTTTTTTTAGTTGGTTGGTTCTGTGGCAGTGCTCTGTTGATCTAGTTTTATTTTGTTTACATTCAACATTCAATTCAATTATACTCAATAATACTTTGTCACAAGCTACGATGAAGATCTCTGAAAGATTCAGAGAAAGACTAGAATTTTACAAAAAGTAGTAATCTACTTTAGGTAGGGAAAAGAGCAGAAATACCAATCTGTCATCTATATTTGTAGGAATTAAGATTTTTACGGTACAGGACCAAACTGACAGAAAAGACACAGAATTTGCCCTTTGGGCCTTGAACATAACCACATCCCTCAGAAAAAGGGACACGGTTAGAGTGTCGGATACGGCCCTGGCAAGCAGCAGCCAAAGGACACGCACACAGGTTGCAGAACTGGTCTATTAAGACACCTAATCCTCTGCAGAGTGGTATGTTCACACAGTAAGGCAGAGGAATCTGGGAGCAGGAGAACACGTAAAGCTTTGCCACAAGGCTTTCATCCCAGGAATGCTACATGTAGGGTGCTTGTGTGCTCTGCTCAGAAGTGGCCTGTGCAATGTTTGGAACAAGAAACTGCTCTGATTTCTCGCCACAGAGGACTGACACACTGGAGAAGGTGCTGGGTTTCATCAGGGCAGTGCCATCACAGTGGTCTGGCACAAACCACGTCCTTCAGCCCCCATCCCTCAGTAGTGTTCAGGGAAGTGCTCCTACACGAGGTATTTCCAACAGGAACAAGGTATGTTCATCCTTAGTACTACAGCGTACACTCCTCACCAACTTATTCCTGAGTGTACGAGCCCTGGGTTAGGCATGACAGCATGAGATTTTTTTTTTATATCTAGAAACCACCCCAGAACTAGGTTAGCCTGGCAGGCTTGCAGCACTTCATTTACATATGAGTCAATCCTTCTGCAATACAAACATTAGTGATGCATTCCCCACTGTCCTTCTATTTATACTCACTATTTCACCTGCAGGCATCCCGAGTTAATTAAACAAATCAATCCCATTGAGATAATTGTGTCTCAAGCAAATTAACACAATTAGCCTTATAAAAAGAAAATCCAAGCACTACTATATTTCTTTGTATAAATCATGTGCTTGTTCCTCCATCTCTACATTTGTGGCTATCTAGGAATCTGCATTAAAATGAAAAGGATGACACACCAAACTGGCTGATGTGTGACTGTTACAGCCAACAGCCACTCTGTTTGCATCATTCATATCTCTAAAATCTGAGATGCCCATCAGAAATAAATGTTCTAAAGAAGAAATAAGCAAGGAAGGATCTCACTGCAGTGGACACTTCACAGCTTTGAGACAGCCTCTGCTCCCAAACAGTACATTACCTTGACATTTACAACCAGGGCGAGATATGCAGTGAGCTGGTTAATTGGATATATCAGGCGTTTGAGGCACTCTTCTTTCTTCTCTGGTTAGGTTTACAGAAACCCCTCTGGAACAAAGCTGAAGTTCTACAAACGACATCTCAGTACCCATACTTTTTCAAAGACCTGTGCCTCCAGCCCTAAAGTACTACCAAACTGCCATGGCAGTTGAACAGACACCATAATTTTTGTCCACCTGCTGTGTTTTCAGGGATTTTTTTTCCCTGAGACAATCTCAAGTAATCCAGCACACCTCAGCCTCCCCAGTCACAGCCCATCCTCTACCCAAGACCTCGACCACCTAGCAGCAGTGCGGCCGAGGCAGGGACTGGTGTTCTTTACTACCAAAAGAGGCCACAACTTTCGGCTGAAAGCTGGAGATTTCTCCAAGGTAACGCAGGAACACTGAGCAGAACTCTGTCAGAGCCTGCAAGCAAAAGTGCTGAGAAGTGATGAGCAACCTCCAACTAAAAATGGAAAACTTAAGAGGTTAGTGTGATCTTGTGAGCTGAAGCACCTAACCAAGGCCACTCTTTCAAGAGGTGGTAAAACATCTTTGCATCACATTCACAATGCTCTGGACCAAGGCCTGGGATGGTTTTGCTGCCTCTTTCAGGGTGAGCCTGCAAGCAGTGAGGCTTGCTTGAATGCAGGAGACTCCACTGCCCAGCTGGTGAGAAGGTGCTGAGCAGAGGCAGGCGAGGGAGTGTGTGAGCATGCAGGAGAGGCAGAAAGCAAGATGCTAAGAGAGCTGCCCAGTGATACCTGTGCTCTCCTGTGTCCCCGCAGATGATGCAGGGAGGGCCGAGCTGCTCCTCCCCTGTGCCTCCCGCGGCTGCTAAGCAACAGCAGCAGCGCACGGGGCCAGGCAGGCACCCAGCGATAACTTCTCCTTTTGAGGGAATTCAGAAGGCTTACAACAGCATATAGCTGCAAAACTGGTCACTGGTACTGAGTTCCTGAGAGTAATTACGGTGCAGAGAGAAGAAAGGGAAGAGAAGTAATGGGGGCACAAGGAGAGGACAGGTCCTGGAGGGACCAGGCTCGCACCAAGGGAGGGGATGCAGAAGATAATTTAATGGAAGACTCCCCATCCTTTTTGGCAGTTGAAAATACAGTATTCCTTTATTTTTTTATTATCCCAAAACTAAAGCATTTTTCCCTCTTTACACGTTTCTCATCCATGTGGCACTGTAACCAGCAGATCACGCTGGCTCAGCAGATGTGGGTAAGATAGTAATGGAGCTGTTGCATTTGCACTCACTCCAAACATGCTTCCACACCATGCTGACCATGCGCAGCCATCGTCCCACCCAGCCCAGGGCCTTGCTGCACATCTGCCCTGCAGAGCTCCCAGCCTTGACTCCAGGCAGCTGCCCCTTCACTGAGATAGCCCAATCCAACTGTGCACCACAGAAAACCAGGTTACTGAAAGAGGCTGCTCACAAACTGGCCTTTCCCTTGTAGAAAATTATTTTTCCAGCTGGGATACTTTTCACTGGCTTGGTCCAGCAGAGAGCTGCACAAGTCAGTTGGTCAGCACAGGCAATGCCAAGTCCTTCAGCCACACACTGGTGATGAATCTCAAGTCCCCCGGCGTGGCAGCACAGAAAAGCAAGGGAAAATGTTATCTCCAAAGTCACGTACTGGGCCAAACAGGTATTCATTTCTTATTTCACCATTCAGAACTGTGCACTGTACTTTGCATTTTCATTGCTCCCACAAAGTACTGGCATAACCAGAAAGTAGTTCTTATTAATTAACAAAGTAATATTTTTTTTTAAATTAGTACTGTCTTACAAAATATGTTATCTTTAGGAAAGTTAGAAGACGCAAACTTAATTTATGAGGTACAAAAGTCTTTCACTAACTTCATTTTACAGAACACAAAAATCATACTTTATTTATAAAGGTACCTCCTAAATATAAAGTGAACTTAATACCATATCAACTGACAAGCAACAAACTTCTACATATACATCTATCCATATATCATTTAGGAGTCAGAATAGATAACATATAGCACGAATACAAAGATACTTTATTACAGGACAGCCTGGGAAAAGGGATCGATATCTTATAATAAAGTGTATTTAGAAAACTAGTTCCATGACACAGGATCCACAGACACAGATGTCCCATCATAAAGAATTCATTATTTACAAATATACTACAGAACACTCCATTTGCAATGAAGTACCATAAATAATTCACACATAATATGTGTCAGAAGTGAAGGCAGTGGCATTTTCTCCACCATCCTCAGGGAGCTTCCCATATTCAGTGAAACAGAGCTCTGCTGTAACATCACAAAAGCAACAAGAACATTGGATTGTCATCAAAACACAAAACCTACTTCTCCATCAAAGGCTTCCCCACCAACACCATACAGGATATATTAATATATACTATATCTTCAGAGAGAGTCTTGTACACAAGCATTGCTACTGTCGGGCCAAGCAAGATGTGCAATTCCTTTCCTTTTAAACTGCATGTATGAATTTTATTTTCAACCCTGTGAATAATATGGAATTTCCACCTTGGGTCCACTGCCCAGGTGCTGCCGTGTTGCACAGCTCTACCCCATATCCCTTACTCCAACCCAAAGAGACACATCCAGAGGCAGGCAGGCAACTCAACTAGTGTTGAACTCCCTCTCCCTGTGAAACACATGGCAACACATTGCAAAAAGTGTGCCAGAGGTTTGACACAGACATGGAAACCCCTCTCTATTTGAAATTAGATTAACATAGATTGATTTTATATGGATGAACAAAGAGTCACCAGGAAAAGAAAAATAACCTGCTGCTACTGATACAGAGTGAATCTGGAAAACCAGCCTAATGATGGAAGCTCTCTCCTGTGCAAATTCCCCTATTTCCCATAAGATCAAACAAAAATTGAATAAAACCCTTGATAGAAATTTCATTTTCCTCTCTATTCTGCTTGTCCCCTTCTCTTCTCCAGCAGGATACCTGCACCCAAAACTTGACTTATCTGACTCCTTTAATCTTCCTCAAAGAAACACACCAAAAATCCCCACATCCTCAACTACTAAATAAAAGACCCCAAAGCCCCTCAAGTCTCCCTGTAATCTAGCTACAGAAGCCACTCTCCACATGGATTGGTGCGCAGGACTTAAATTCTGTTTTCTCCCTTCTGAGTCACGAATCAAAACCCAGCAGATTTGCCAAAGAGAGAAAGAAACAACAAACCAAGAAAACCTTACCAGCCTCCTAGAGATGATAGTGGATGATGTGGAAAACAGAAGAGACCACTGCAATCACCAGTCTGACCTTCCACCCAAGGTGTGCCACAGACCTATATGCACATACATGGCTTGCTATAAACACACACACAGCAATACTCTCCCTTGCTGTAGTCTAATTCCCAGGCAAGTGATTAGGAATCTGTCATGTCCAAAGGGAGCTGTTTGAGCAAATAATTTATTCTGTTTAATAATTTGTGTGTTACAAGTAGCCCAGATTCTTCTGGTTTCAACTTTCAGCTATTCAATCTCATTACACCTCCTCCTACTAAACTGAAGAGTTCTGTACTTTTTTTCCTCTATAGATATTTGCAAAATACAACTCATCCACTTCACTTGACGCAAGCATGCAAAGCTTTTTATTTAGAAAAGACTAACAGTAAAACAGGTTTTCCAACTGTAATCAATCTCTCAGCTTTCTGCAGGCACGTAAGAATTGGACTCTGTATTCCAGTAATGATCCTGTGCCATCACACACTGGTAAAACATTATGTGCTCCTAGAAGACCTGCTTGGCTTTTGCATCCAAGAAACATATCCAGTCTTTCAGCAGTGCTGCAAGGTCTCTGTGTTTTGTTAGCTTCTTCCCACCACCCCAGCTCCCTTCCAATGTAAACTTTCTCCTGAATGTAGCCAGCCCTACCCTCTGCATAAGGTACAGAGCTGGACTGGCCTGAGCTAACATTAGGATTACTCAAACAAGCCCACACCGAAAGGAAATTAACTCCCTGTGTGACAGAGGACATATTTACCGTATCCCTGATTTTTGGTGCCATTTTCAAATTTAGAAAGAAATACCTTTGTTCAGTATAATTACCAGTACCAGGCTGTCACTCCTCCCTTTCCTTTCCAAGTGATCACATTGCCTCATCACCTGTTCATACTACATTAATTCTCTATTTGCTGCATATATGTGGACATACATAAATGTGATGGAAGTCCCAGCATAAAGTCTGTTCTTCTCTGCAGAAAAGCACTGAACAGCAGTGGGTGCACATTTGATGTCCTCTCAAGCAACAGTACACAACAGTTCATCATAGTGTTGTGTGCTGGTCCATTTTGAGCACTGGATGCAACATTTTTAGATGTGACCTCCACTTTCCCCCTACAAAAAAATTTAACAAGTTAAAACATATCCTGGTTAAGTCAGTGCAGGATTGAAGTTTGTTGTTTTGTTGTTGTTTTGGTGTTTGGTTGGGTTTTTTTCTTTATGTAGTATCTAATAAAGCATCAGCAACATTAACATTAGGGTTATTGGTTTACTTAATATTATGATGTTCCATTAGACAAGGCATAATACAATTGTAGGCTGGAAATTAACTATGGAAACATGTTGATATGGTTATATGAAGTCATGAAACTTTTTCAAATGCAGAAGCACTGCTTCTACAATACAGTTTAAACAAGTTAACTTATTTCAACTGTATATGCATAATAAACTTTTGCTCTACGCTGTCATATCAGATACTCATTCTTCCAAAACAAAAATATTTGTTTTGGTTCTTTAAATACAATAAGGCATTTAATGACTATAAAAAAAACCCTGTGGTTGAACTTCACTCAGGACATAGTGCTACTTCTGCTTTCAGCCCAAAAAAAAAGAATTCCTATCATCATCATTATTAAAAAGTAATATTTATAGACAAAAGTAGCAATTCAGTTGTACTACTTTTTCTTTTTTAGAGTAAGAACACTTTATCTTTTAGACAAATGGCACCAGCATTGCAGTGGTGTGCTGAAAAAGCAGGATGAAGGTGAGCATGGGCAAAAGAATCCGAACCCAGAATCTGAACCCTCCGAGAGCAGAGTCAGAGGTGGTGAGGTCAGGTGATGTTACAGCATGTTATGAGAGGATTCCCTTTAAAAGAAGGACCTAGATGCCAGACCAAAGTGCTCAGTGCTGTTTTTCCCGTATGGATTTATTCCTAGAACAGGAATATAGCGTAGACCTAAAGGTGTTCTCCCAGGCTAAACTTTAATAGGGCTTTAACTTTTTAACAAAGGTCAAAGAAATTTCAACACAACTCCTCAGGTTACTGTTGCCTAAGTAAAACCTATGCAACCCTTTGTTGAACCCTAGCCCAACAGCAGAATTAATTACCAGAATTAATTACTAGCCACAAAGCCTTCCCTAGGATATTAGAACATATCTACCACAGCTCATTTAAAAATGAAATGTTTAATTTGCCGTACCTAACAAAGGATGGCCAACGTGTCCAAGAGGAGAACACACCCTGACCATCATGTAGCTGTTCCTAAAAAATCAAGCTGAGGACTCACTTCTCTGAGTAAGTGTGTTTGGGGCTTTTTTTAGTGTTTTGGCCTCCATCACAAAGTTAAAGCTATTTCCTCATTTCTGAACATGTTAGTATCCAAGCAAGGGAGAGGCAGAACTTTCACTTCTCACCTGCTCACAGAAAGGTCACACCTCACTGTTAACAGCCCAACTGAAATACAGCAAGAGGCTCCAGCCATCTGAGACAATGGGCATCTTTCCCATTCTCTGTGAGCTGGTTTCAAGCAAACCAAACCATTTTTGCAAGCCCACATCAAACCTGTGGCAGAGGAGAAGTGGAGCATGGGCAGGACAGACACACTCTGACAGTGGGGACAGTGCTGCAATGATCCCCCTGCTATGAAGAGTCCTTTCATCTCGGTGACACCAAGCAGCATGGATAAAGGCATCACTGTACTTTTGGAAGAAAATCTTTCCTGTGAGGGTGGTGAGGCACTAGCACAGGTTGCCCAGAGAAGCTGTGGCTGCCCCATCCCTGAAAGTGTTCAAGGCCAGGCTGGATGGAGCTCTGAGCAGCCTGCTCTGGTGGGAGATACCCATGCATGCCCATGGCAGGGGGGTTGGAATGAGATGATCCCTCAGGTTCAACCCAAAACATTCTGTGATTCGATGAGAGCACAATCATTCTGTGGGCATGCAGGTTAAAATGCTGCCCATTGTTATTCTGCAGGCAGATTATACATCGGCATTTTTTTCAGCTTTTGAAGTATTATCCAAACACCAAAGTAGGCTGAAAGACTACTTCTTGCAACTTAATATTTCTACCACAGGCTCCAGCCAGTCACTTTTCTTTTGTGGCTGCATGTATTTCCTATTTAAGAAAAGGACTACAGCAGTTCCTGGTTTGCCACATCTTCAAAGAGAGAGTTTGCGCAGCAGCTTCCTCTGCCCTGCATTACTCCGCACTGGTGAACACCGTCTTCCCTCTCAACCTGCTCAGAAATATGCTCAGCCACCTACAAAGCCAATTGGCAGACACAAGGTAACAAAATGAAGGATTTCCAAACCACATCCATGATGACAGCCCAAAGGACTTTTTGCTCCAAACCTAGGTTTCAAACCTCCCTTCTCCATCTGCACTTTCTATCTCTTTCAAAATAATGAGCAAACATTTCTCCAGCTTCACAAATCTGGCACATTTCACCTTCCTTGTCATTTAAGAGATACTATTAATACCAAATAGTTTGTGTGTAAGAACACTGTGCACTTTTGTAAAGCTTTATTCAAAGCATCCTCTGATCTTCCACTGAAAGCAGTAATTTAGTACTTTCACAGTACTTCTGAGGCTTGTATTATAAATTGTCTCACACAGGTGGAAACTCTGAGGCTAAAGTAACTTGCTGTTGGGCTAACCACCAGAAATCCTCATGTCCTGCCTCCCCAAAATCTGTAATTCAGCATTTCTGGCCAACCCTTGATCCAGTGCTTCCTGCCCTACATCCAACTTCATCGTCCCTTTTTTTTCTCTACTGGCTCACCTACATAGGTGTCTGGCAGAGCTTCCCAGACATTTTCTTCCCCCAAAGATTTCCTGAAATTAAGTAATTAAATGATTAAGGAAAAAGTTCATCACCTGCTAAGAAAACTATTTATACAAACCACATTCCCACCTACAGCAATCTGTATGGTTGTGTTTCTATGTCCCAGCCACACTGTCTCAACATGAAAAGCTCAGGTTAACCCCTTCCAAATGAAAAGAATACTCTCAGGACCTGGTCTTTAAAGATTATTTCCCTAGATAAGCAAGGGACTGCTAGTAAATATCAGGTACGTCTAAATTTGTTTTAAACAGGAGAAAAGTAACATAGAAGGCCTATCCTCACTTTCACCTGCTCTTGAGGTGCTATTCTACTATTAAATAAAAGTGTATATCTTTAATAAAGAAGAAAATATACCCATATATGAAAAAGGAAAAGCAATCAGAAAAAGAGTACACACTTTAATATTAAATCAACAGCTAAAAACATAAGGAAATAATTTAAAATTTAATCAGTAGGGACAACAAAGCCATGCATGGAAAAAAGGCAGCCTATGCAAATGTGAACTTGTCTTGCACGACAGACAGCACAGGATCTCCAAACTGTATGTGACTCACCAGTGCCTAAAGAGTATTGCTTGCTTTGATTCTTGCACCAGGATCCATCAACATCTGGCCATACAGTCATCTTTCTTGTTTTAATAAATGCACTTCAATAATGCAAGAGAATACCTTGTATTAACCACTATCACCTAGGGTTTTGCTGAACAGTGGCCACTGCTACTTTCACTCAGACCTCATGTAATACCAGGTCTCACCAGAAACCAGTGTCAGAGCTTCAAATCATCCTCCAGATGATTCTCAACTACTGATCCTGCTGAATGCTACATTAAACAAGAGTTTTCACCTCCTTTTGTGTGTTAAGTATTCAGAACTACAAATAATTTCAAGACTCTCTCTTCATCAGGGTTATTCAGAGCATGCCATCTTATTCCTTTCATTCCCTCACACCGCATCTGAAAACTGGGGAAGCAAGAACACACCCTCATCTGGCTCTGGCCCTCAAACCAGAACTGAGGAACAACAGCTGCTCCCCGAGTCAGTGACACGTGGAGCACACATTTAAAAATTGCTAAAGATCATACAGACATCCCTGGACAGTTCTCCAACGGTCTCTCTCAGTGGAAATGCCAAGTTTTCTAGGCAGCGTGGGCCATCCAAAAGATCATAAAAGGATAAAGTTACACATCAAGCTGCACAGGTATACCCCAGGCATGTTTTTCAATCAGTAAAAGCTTGCTGGATATCCTTCTGACATGGTGTCAAAACACTCTACTTCCACTGAGCTTTGTTAGTGGGATTGATGGTGTAATGAATTTAACTGCAGAGAATACTTCTAATGAAGACTTCATCATCTACCTCTCTTAAGGCTACTAAAGGGGATGATATTTTAAGCTGCAAGTCAGGAGAAGAAAGCAGAAAGAAAAATAACAGAGATAATTTGTTCTTCCAAGTTGTCTACTCAAGAAATCCAGAGGAAGTTTAAGTGGTACACAGTCATGTCTACTTGTTTCCCTGTCTTTTAACAGCACAGACAGGTAAGGGCCAGAGTGTGCACACTTCTCCTTTGCAGAAGAAATAGCATGCCACCATGAGAATAACAACTAGCAAGGCACAGGATCAAAGTGACAACACTAGTATACATTGGAGGTAAAATTCATCTGAGCCTGTAACAGACAGACCAAACAGAGCATTCCCTGAGCAGCAGAAGATGGCTTTGGTCCCATCACTCAAATCCCCACAGCCTTCCCACTCTGCCCCAAGGCCACCGAGTCACTCCACAGTGAGATGCCCAAAATGAGGCTGTGTACAACATCTCTGTGGAAGTAAAAGTCTTGACCTTTTTAATCTCCACGAGGTGTGTCCAAATACTACAGTCACAGGCAACTGTTGAAATAAATCATGAAAGGAGTATACTGTTAAGGCTCACTATTTGAAAGCAAAAGGCCAATAAAGTACAAAAGCAATGAGCCTACTTTCCTCCTGATAAAATGGAGGAGGAAAAACAGACCCAACCCTGCTGGCACACTTTGCAGTCAAATTCCTTTTGACAATTTATGAAATTTTTTTCTTCCTCCTGTTTAACAAAATTACTTCAGCAGCATAAAAGTTGGCAGCGTAGCTATCTGAGAAGAAAGTTGCTCCATTCCTTATTGGTAAGCAGCGCACACACACACACAAAAGCCCACACCCACAGGAAATTGAGAGCTATTCATTTAGTTTTAGCCAAGTCTTTGTGAGACTGTACCTTTTGACTATTAGCTGATGGTAAATGTGCAACTGTCTGGTACTTAATCTCATATAAAAACTAGACCAAAAAACCCTATCAATATTAAATTTAACCTTCAAAAAAGAACACAAGTGGTATGAATGCAATTGTCTGGAAAAATGCTACTTAGCAAAAACAAAACAACTACTCCCCCACATACATGCAATATTTAAAAGAAAGAATTCAAAGCTGTAATTATGTTCACACAAACCTAAACTGCAGAGTACAAGAAGTTCAATGATACAAAATCCTGTGTTATTTGTAATGACACCATGTACCTCCTCTTGTATTTTTTTCTTGGTATTTTGGGGGCATAATGGGATGCTGTCCATTGCCATTACCAGCGATCAGAAGGAAAATATAAAACCCATTCTTGCCATCTGTACAGAACATGAAACATGGAACAATGGTAAGCAAAACACTAGTAAGGTTACTTTGTGGTAAAGTATACTTTTAGCTCGGTATAGTTTGTCAGAGCAGCAGCTGGTTTTAATACAACCACAACACAAAATTACCAATTTCTAGGAATTAAAAAAAAAATAAAAAAAATAGAGAACTCTGAGAGATACCTTTGGGGAACTGCATTTGGGAAGGCATCAATCCTGTAAAAATTACTAGAGGTTACAGCAGAGACCATCTAGACATTAAATTTCCTGCACAAATCTGCAGCTAAGCAAGGAAGCGTAACCTCTGGATGGATAAGAGCATTATTTGTATAAGGCAAGGCAGGGAGGGAAAGCGATATCTAAAAAACAGTAACAACAAGGACAACATGCATTTCTGGTCTATTCACTTTGGAAAAGAAACTACCACAAGAACAGTGAAATATTCAGAGAATACATCTTATATAAAGAGTTTAAACAGTCTGCATATTTGGCTTATCCAAGAGGATAATGGCTATCAGTGACTTACCAACAAAATGGCTAAATGTCTCTGCCAAAATTTACTCAGAAGATAAAGAACACATTAGCCAAAGCTAGGCCCCCAAAAGATGCTTCTGGTCAGATGAAATGGTTTGGAAGAATTCAGAATTAATCTTCTCTGTCTGACTGTACATAATTACAGTTGATTGATATGATGCGTAGTATGCTCAGAAACTCATTGACAGCAAGCTTGCTAAATGCAGTTTCTCCAAGAAGCACTTTCTATCTTATCCAGCTGACTAAAATCTTGTGCAATTCCTTTGGCATTTACACCTTTCCCACAGCATCAGTGCTATCCATTCACAAGCACAGACCTCTGCATTCAGTTAATTCCAACAAGTATGGCTCTTGGAGCACAACTCTTCAGAAGCACCTGCTGCTCCCTACACACCGTTAGAATATTCAAAAAAAGGTTCATTTGTCTTCAAAGCGCTCCAAGGCCTCAGTTCAGGGTATTCAAGGCATTTGCCAGAGCTCCAGGACAGACAGCCATCTACTGTTCTGCTGCTCTACCTGATGTTAATTGCTGCTGAAGATGCAAATTTTTGTGTGGATAAACGAGGCACATGAAGTGACTTCCAAGTATGGAAATGGCACGTTTGAAAAACAAAGTTTATGATATCCATCTATGTCTCTCTCCATTTTTGAACTGATATTAACTTGTATTTAACAAAAGCACTATGCATTATACCACATCCAGGTACTATATTACATCTCTCCATGGATAAAGAGAAACAAAAATAGGACAGGCATTTATAGTCAGGAAAGGACATCTCTGTAAGGTAGCACCAGAAGTTATGGACTCACTATGGAAATCACTGAGTGAGAATTCAGGATCTGCTCTAGCAGGACAGGATGAACAGACACCAGATACTCATTTTGGGTACAGAAGCCTTTGTACTTCCAAGACTACCTTTTCTAAAACTAAAGCCCATTCCTTGGGCTTTATGAAGCCCACAAGTCACCAGAGCCCTGGCTACTGTCTGAGCATCAGCAGGGCCACCAGAGAATCAAGAGAGTCCCACCCTGTGTGCTTGGCTGCAGAAAGGCACCCAGCAGGAGCACTGAGAGCTGCCTGCTCCTTACAGCCCACCACTCCAGTGGGTGGAATAGGGAGAACTCTTAGCCCCTTCAGCACATCCTCTCCTCCACCTGGAGCAAAAGTTACCACCTGCAGCTGGAGGTCACTCATGAATTCAGACAACACATTTTTTGTGGGAGATTAACAGCAAACTAGCTTTTGGTGTTCTCTCAGCTCTGTCTGGGTACCTTAACTAATACTTTCATTTAAATATCTAGGGGGTGGTTAAGTTAGATTTAATTTCCTATGTGAATTTTGCAATTTTTCATTCAGCCACTCCCCCAAATAATATTTTTAGACTTGTTTATTTTATATATATTTTTTAAAGCCAGCAAGTTACTAGCATGTCTAAAGTTGGCAGCCAACTCTGAGCTTGGAAACTGTACAACCTTCACACAGAATGGGTTTCGGAGATAAAAGCAGAACATTTCTGTATCTCACTACACCAGTAGCAAACCCTTAACCTCACTGCTAGGAGCCTCAACTCAAATTTTCCTTTTAACTCTATCTGCCACCCTGTCTTTAATTCAGGAAAGGTTTGATATGAATAATGGACAGTCAAGAGGGAGATGCAGAGATAAAGGAAAAGAGGAAGAGAGGGGCCAAGATTCAGAAGACTGGTAGTGGTGGTTGGCACTTGGGTCATCTTCCTGAAGCCACACTTAACAAAAGCAGAGAAGGTTCTCCATATCAAGGGTAAGAATACATGGCAGGACTTCAACATCTGAAGAACCATAATTAATCACTTCAACAGTAAGTATCATCCTCTTTTTACTGAAAGGGGAGCTGACTCAAAGACAACCAAGGGAGTTGCCCAAAACCACACCACCAGTCATTATCAGAGCTGCAGTTGGAAGTTTCTGGCTGGCAGCGCTATTTTCAATCACTGAAATTGGCAGCCAGTTCCAGCCACAGAGCTGGTACCCTGCTCCCCACTCCCCATCTCCCAGCCCCAGTCACAGCACCAACACCCAGGAAGGATGAAAGGAGGGTGTGCCCAGCCAGGCTGGTAGGCTCAGGGATCACCACCATCACTGATGCTCCCATCACCCCACAGTCCTGCTCCAGTGACTGCCCACCCCAAAGGGACAAGTGCAACCCCCAGGAGCTGCCCTGGCACCTCCCTGTAGCCCAGAGCACCCGGGTCAGGAAAATAAACCTAGGGAGAAGCCTAGTGAAGTCTAGAAGGCAGTGCTTCTGGCCAGGTTTAATACCCTGCCCTGGCTCACTGGGTGGAGTGAAAGACAGGCAACAAGCACCCCAGAGACCTCACACCTCAACTACCCCTCCCCTTTGTGCTTTACACACTCCAAGGGGAACTTCACATCAGTTCACTTCTCAAGCAGAAGCTGAAGTGGCTCTTTCCATCTCATCCCTATAGCTTTAATGTCCATTTTACAGTACTGATTCCAGTTTCTTTTAATTGCTTAGTCAAGAGTGCAAAGTTACTTATTTCTTAGAGAGCCAGCCAGCTCACAACAAGGATATTTCAAAGCCAAAGGTAGTCCTTTTTGTAAGGGTAGTTGGAAAAGTATTAAATGGGTGAATTTTCATTCTTAATTTTTACAGAAGCAACACAATTCTTGTAACAAGCAGTTTGGGAAACGTAGTGTGACGGAGATGTGGAGGGGGAAGTGAGTATCCTACATTTACACTAAAAGCAGAACCACAGAAATCTGCTTTTTGTAGCATAATTACTCTTAATTCATATATAAAATTACATCTAGGTCTCTGTTAGCTGTACTCCCCTCATTTCTATATTCTGCCTGATACCTGTCTATACTGAGCTCTCCAGACATTCCTTCCAACTCACTTGATCCTTTGAAGCTGACAGTTATCTACAAATTCAGGCACTGAAGTAATTTATTCTTTTAGAAGTGTTAAGCATTTAAAACTTGCAACATCAGATTGTGCAAATATTCAAATTTTCTGGAAGAAAAAGAAAAGGAAAAAGCATTTACCTTGATGTCTACATTTATGTATATATTCTCCCCCTACACACTCTTATCTAGAGGCTTTTCCTCATGCATGAGATTTCCCATTTTTCTCCTTGTGCTTTCCAGGTACTTTCCACATATAGTGACATAACAGCTAAGTAACACAAGAAAAGAAACTCAAATTACCTGTTACCATTTTATTCAAATTACCTTTCTTATTGTGAAAGTTTTCTTCTGTAGAGACAAAAGTATTCACCAGCAATGTCAAAGGAAATTATTAAAATTCCTCTAGCAGTGATGCAAGAGTTCCGTGCTGACCTGCACTAACACAAGGAGAAACCAGAATTTACCAGTTTGGACAGAAGTAATTCTGGACTTTGCCTCTATTTGGTCTTATCAAAATCAAGCGTTACTCCCAGTAAACAAGACAAACACACCCAAAATGGAAAAAAAAAAACCAACCAAAACCCACACAAACACTTCAACGAGTCACTGTGGTTCTGCATGTGTAAAATCGGGGGTTTCACTGCCAAGACTTATTAGAAAAGAACAACCAGAAAACGTTTGCAAAACAGACTACTATTATGAAGGGCATTAACAGCTATTAATAACAGAATATACATCAACCTACTGCTTTTTAAATAGTCAATATTAATTGGCAACCTAATTTGGAACTGTTAAGAGACCTTGCAGACACCATTTGTCAGGTCTAAGCTAACAGTGGTTGAAAATAGGCCTGATAAGAGTTACTTCCTTGTCATTTCCTTTCAAAAATGACACAATGCTGTTTCAGCGAGCAAAGTAATTTTTATCTCACAAGTGTAACTCTGGAAATAGACTAGACCTTATAGAATGATTTTATATTTATGATCTGAGCTATTGGGCAGACCTCATGCAAAACTGGACTTGCAATTCACAAGGGCTCCGGACTGCTCGGAAGGAAGCAAGATAAAGGCACAGGGAAATATGGGGGAAGGAAAAGAAAATACTGGGTGAGAGGTCTGGCACCTCTCAACATCACTGCAAGCTTGCCAAGTCTCATAATTTCATCACTAGACTTCAGGAATATCAAAAGAGCTATCATTCATTTTTTTAATTCTACCCTGTCATGTAATCAGGAGAACAGATGCCAAAAGCCAGCCATTACCAGGAAGTCACCATGGCTAGCATTAAAACAAGATTATTTCTGCACAGAGTGGACCATCTATTGTTGCTTTAAATGGTATCTAAACCCCTTAAATTGCTATGGCAGCACAAAATGTGGGAGTGCAGCAGACTGACTCGTCCTGAAGAAGAAACAGAAAGGAATGGGTTGGGAAATATCCATGAAAACTAAGCAACCAATGGAAAACATTTATAGGAGGCACAGTCAAGACCTGAGGGCATATTTGGGGCAGAATCCAGATGACTGTATGGAAGGATGAAAACCTAAATGTAAATGCAGAGAGAGAATGCAGAAAGGGAGCAGGAAGTTAAAAAAAAATGAAATAAATGAAGTAACACAGATGATATCTTTAGTAGCTAGGGATGGTTCAAAGAATGAGTGACACTGCAGCCTCGAGAAGGAACATGACCAGGACAGACACTTCTTGCAATACAGGAGGACAAGGAGTGGGACAGTATCACTTCTCCAGCCCAGGCTGCTGGGGAAAGGATAAACAAAGACCTCTTGGAGAAAGGAGAGCAAAACACACCCATTCCTAGCTCAGAATTGAATTTTACACTGAGAAGGTATCACACAAAATGAGGACAGAATATTTCCTTTTAGAGGTGAAAGATGACAACCAGTGGAAAGTGCTACTTCTTCATCACAGAATCTCATTTTAATGCCAATCCAGCTGCTGGGATCTATCTCACAGTTTGCACGTGCCTACAGCTGGCAATAAAGCAGTGGTGAGAGGAAGTGTCATGGAGGTGTCACGGCCTCAAGTTGCAAAGCTTGCTAGAAAC
Source organism: Passer montanus (assembly GCF_014805655.1). NCBI lineage: Eukaryota > Metazoa > Chordata > Aves > Passeriformes > Passeridae > Passer > Passer montanus. Next base: position 11,335,731 of record NW_024358722.1, on the reverse strand, counting down.
AGAGCCTCCTCAGTGGCTGTTTTACAAGACAAGGGGAGAATGAACTTGCACTGGGAGAGACAGTACAACAGCAATCAGCTGCTGTGCTACAAGAGCTGCCCATGCTACAGCACACAGATTTGTCAATATTTACTCCACAGAAGAGAGCAGTACATAAAATTACACAGTGTAATGCATGTACACTGTATAATACGTGAGAATAATGTCTTCAGGGAACACCAGCAGCTGAATGACTGAATTGTTGTCTCATCAAATTGTCCCGTCCCAATTGCTGACGCACACCGAAGTCCCCAGCATTGCTTTGACATCGGACAAACAGACTTCTCAGTGAACTGAATCTGAACATGAACACTTTTACCTGTCCCATTCTAGCTATGCTTCTTTTCAACAAGAGCACACACACGCTGGTGGCAGTGCCACAGTGGGCACCGCTCAGCCCCCAGCCACAGCAGTGCCGCGGGCACGGTGCGACAGCAGTGGTGCAGAGGGGTGCCAGTGCAGCTGGGCTGGGAACTCTAAGAGGTCCTGAAAACAATTTTAATTACCTGTTCTTGGAGGATAGAAGGACTGGTTGGAACACGTGCAAGTGAAGCAGCTTGTTTACATAACAAATGAGGTATGCGAGGTGCTTTGTGTAACAGTGCTGCACACTGCAAGCTCTCTCACCTGGAGAGCTGTGTTTTACTAATTATACACATACAAGACCACCTTCATGTAGAGAGTAAGCCTTTGGATAAAATATTCATAACAAGATCCAACAGCAGCATGAAAGAGGGTCGTTTGAATGGACAAAATGTCTAGTATTTGCAAAAAAAAAAAAAAAGAAAAAAACAGGCAGCCACCAAGTCTTTGATTCTTGCATATACCACACAGTGCCAAGAGCCATTCAAAGTTTTCAGTTCTTGCTTGAGCAGCCACCCTCCAAAAATAAATCCACCTTCCTTGGAAAACAAAACTTATATGAAAAAAGAAAAAAAACCCCAGACAAACAAAAAAAACCTCAAGAGCATCTACAAGAGCTAAATGTCTGAATCCAAGGAAAAAGTCATTTAGTCCTGATCCTCATACAATGGCATCATGCATTTAGCTGTTTCCATGACATTTTCCAACCAAAAGCCAAAAAGAACAATAGGGATTTTTGAGGTCTGTAAAATTGTACAGAACTCAGGAAGAAGGGGGAGACAAAAATGAAACAAACAAGTGATAGAGCTGGATAGCTGCAGTGTGGATTGTACATTGAAAGACAGCGACAATCTCTAGGTAACACTACTTTTGTGCTTGGCTCTTTGTTGTTTGAATGTGGTTCTCCCAACACCTAAAAGTTTTACAGACATTTATTCCTCTCTAAAAGTGGAAACCTCTGAAGTAAAAACCATAAGGAAAAAAAGTATCCACATAAACACTACCTTTTAAAAACGCCATTAGAAGATAAATTTTAAAAGATCAGCAAACTTGCAGTTTCCTCAGCACATTAAGGACAGCAAATATTAATTTCAAACTCAAATCTAGAGCATTTCTAAACATATATACTCTTGTTCTAATAAAAACCAGTCCAAATTTGAGAATACTGCAACAAGAAAAACAAGTTTTAAAGTGTAGAACTTAAAACAGCTCAAAGATCTTTTGAACTTTTATATATCTGGGGTGGGGATGTGGGGGGAGGCAATATCTCAAAACGAAAGAAAAACTTCTCTACATCCTCTGTTACTTGAAAAAAAAAAAGCTCTAAAATAATAGCATGACTATCTTGCTAACCACTGTGCCTGCAAGGGCATCGCTTTTTGTCTTCTGGCCTTTGTACATCAGTTCACCAGGAGAAACAACTGGTCAGAAGCTGTATAGAACAGAGATGCCTTTTGCTCAGAAGCTTAGAGGCAGATTTAACTTAAAAATGATTATCACAATTATTTGCAGGGTTATGCCAGGGAAAAAAATTATCCTCAACGCAAAGTCCATCTAGTGTGACAGCTTTGTGTAGGAACGTGTTTATCTTACCCTCTCTCTTACCTTATCAGACACATCTCCTCGTCCTATTCAAAATACAGCAAGTCATGAAATTCCATCTGCAACAAAAGGAAAAACCCATTAATACCTCCTGATAACCTTACAACAGAAGTCTAATAAGCAGTTCGAGGAAAAAAAAAAAAGTTAAAGTTCTCCTGCCATTCCAGTATAATCTACCCCCAGGCAAGTCGCCATCCCATTTGTGGCAATCTGGGAAGCATGGATAATAAAGGTATTAAAGATGTCGTAACGTGTCCTGTAAGAAACATGCTCTTCCTCCTTTGGCAGGGCTACCAGAGGTGGCCAAAGTGTACAGGTTGTCCTGCAGAGTCATAAGTAAGTCTGCAGCATCCTCTCATTAAATTAAATGAGCATCAAATTACATAATGTGAACAGTTGTAAAATGAGACCAACGGTAATGGCTAGAAATAATCCCAGCAGTGTTAAACATCGTGGAGACAATTTTCCATCAGACTATCAAACCTGGGTAAGCAGCGCTTTTTATCTCCAGGCCAAGAATCTGTCAGCATGCAGCCTCTCTTAAAAAACAGTAAAACATGCAAGAAATGGATGGAACAAAATTCTCATGCTAAAGTTTAAATTATGCCTACCCCAAACAAGTACATTTAATTTCCTAACTCCTTTACAGACCAACCTTTCAAAGCAACCAAGGTGTTTTTATAGCATAAGTAAACATGACATAGTCTGGCATACTTGGGGTCAGATGAAAGAATACCACACACCTAACCAAAAAATTTGCAACCTTAAAATTGTCAATAAAATTTACAGTCTGGATAGGCTCAGGCTTGAACAAACACTTTGCCACAGCACTAGGAAGAAGAGATGACATGACCTGCAATCCAGCCAGTCCATGAGTCACTAGGGCAGAAGAGAGACCTCCCATCTGGCAACCTGAAAAACTCTAAGAGTTTGCCTAGAGTGAAAAGTGTGAATCAAGGACCTAAAAAACCAAACAAACCAATTCCTTCACACTCTTTCAGCCCTTCCAGTGTCCTACCCAGGAAGTCCAGAAGCCTGTTAGTCCAGTGCCAGAGTGGAAAAGGTCAGAAATGTGCAATGGTGAAATGGCACGCAAGAGAATACTATTAAAAAACCAAACAAACAATGCTTAATTTTTCAATCCAGTTATCTGGGGGGGAGATACAGTGGGAATTAAAGCATTTGAAGCGAAGAGCTTTCATGTTTGCCCACCTGTCCTTTAGTGATGCTACTAAAGGTATCCCTGTGCCTAAAGTAAAAAAACAGGTGCACCCTCACTTGGGTTTTTTTCAACACCGAGCAGCTGCAGCCATGATGTCAAGAGACCCAGCAGGAACCCACAGGGGCTCAGTGCCACAGAGAGGTGACATCCTTCACCACACTGCACTGCCATCTCCCCACCAGCAAAATGTAGATGGGTCCCCAGCCAGCATCCAAATTGCCACCTCTGCGGTGCTTCCTTTTTGCACAACGTGCTAAAAAATCATCCTATAAATACCATTTTCTCAGATTATACTGATAATCCTTAATTTTTTTGGCATTACCAGAATAATATGACTACTCATGACACCACTATGGGGGTTTGTTTGGGATTTTTTTTAATTGTTTGGTTAGTTTTTTAGTTTTTTCCTTAGGAAGAAGAGATCTTCTGTCCATACTACAGAAAGACTGAACAAAGAGAGCCACTGACCAAGAGCCCACTACCCTCCTATTCCCCTGCCAACCCAGTAAAATTCCTCAGAGCACAACCTCTTCCTGGCTATTTTCAGAGCAACTGTAGCAATCATACTAGAACAATGGGGAAGTTTGTTTTACTCAAAGAGTAAATGTTTTGCAGCTTCCAATGTAAATATTTTAATTAATGGATTTTTTTAACTCTCTACTGCCTTACTTGTGTTGACATTCACAGAGCTACCAGGACAGAAGCAGCACTCAACTGCTGTAATACAGAGGAGAAGAGAATACAACACAGAAAAATGACACGCTGACTTCAGAAAAAGCACCTTCATAACCAAATCAAAATTCAGTGGGCATTTGCTGGGACAGACTTATTATAAGAATTTAAGAGAAGCAAGTCTGCTCTTGCTCTGTGTCCAGCTAAGGGCCCATATTAGTTCCCACTGGGACTGTGGGTCTATTTTCATAGGCAGCTTGTAGTAAACCACAACCCAGTGTATTTCTGAAACACCATTATGCCAAATGACCCAGCTACAAGGAAAAAGTGACTTATCTTTTTGTGTCAAACATCAATCTGGTGGTTCTTAACCACTCATCACTGAGCATCCACTTCACAAAAATGCTCAGATCTCCTCTTAATAATCCATAAACCAAGTGCTGCAGACTGTCAGCAGGATGGGACTCAGATTCACTCCCTCTAGGCCAGATTGTTTTGGCCACTACAGAAAGTGGCTGCACTGAGATGCCAAGCCATCCTGCACATGCTGCCCTGATGGTTTCTGGATCCAGGAGCACCCCAGGTACAGGCAGCTCCTTCTCTTTCAACAGTGCCTCTCCCCTAAGACACTCTCTTCCTCCTCTGCTCCCAGATACCAGGATAAAGTTCGGATGCACTATCGGCAGATGGCTGGCATTCAAGATTTTTTTTGAAGTTTCTTTTTCAAATGAAGTAGGACACAGATGGTGACGTTCCTGCTTTCCCAAAGCCTGGAACATGAACATAGACCTGTTTGAGCTGGGAAGCTCAAACCCATAGTACGTTTCTGGAGAGCTGCACGAATTACTGCACGGACCAGTTTAGCCGAAAGCAGTCCCACACGTGGCAGTATTTCCTTACCCCTGCTTTTATCTGAATGGGAGGTTTTGTTCTTCTTGTACTGACCTCACCACACTTGATGCCTCTTAGCAACATCCTTCCAGAAGTTCAAACAAGCTCTACAGAAATTCCCTTCCACTGTAAGCAACAGACATGGTAAAATCCTCATTGTACCTTTCAAAAAATTACCACATCTGTACTATTCCACCACCTCACGCAAGGTGCTGGATGCCCACTCATAAGGCTCCCTAGATTCTGCAATTCTCTCAACTGCTGTCCACACTGGCAGCTCCACTGCCTCCAAGCCAGTGGCAGTGGCACTTGGCTTATCACATCCCACTAGGCAGTGGCTAGCACTGCAAATGATGAGAAGAGTCCTACTGCCTTCCCTCCTGCAGGAACTACTAACTGAAGGAGGAGCAAGACCTCCCAACTCCATTCCATCGAGGACAAACCTTCCACAGTGCTACATTAGCAAATGCTGACTATCAACCACTCCCCATTTAGGATGGGGAGCAGCAGGAGAAAGAATACCTGGCTCATATTTGAGAGGGACAAATCTGGCAGCAGCAGGAGATGCTGGGGACAACGAGGCCACTGCTGCTCCTGCACAGGCAGGCTGGTGTCGTGCAGAAGGAAGCAGGGGCAAGCAGATACACCACTCCTCATGGTGTGCACCCACCACAGTACCTGACTCCTAGGTAGGGCAAATGGGCACCAAAGGACAATGGCAGACAGAGCTCCCCTTCAAGCAGCGTCATTCAGAAAGATGTGTTTGCAAAACCCTTCCTTATCCTTCACAACGCCATAAAGTGAAAGTAAAACTCCTCATCTTACATTTGAGTGTTACCAACCACTGCTATGTACTGATACTGCAGACGTTTATACAGTACTTCAGCTTCTACATCAGAAAAAACTTTCCTTAAAAAACACCCAAAGATAAACAAACTGCTCCCCTAATTTCTTTTCCCATATTCCCCATCAGATTTTTTGGCTATACATGCAACATTAAAACAGACAGTAAAGATCAAAGAAGAAAGTATCTCTGCTTGGAACAGACTTCTCAAAGTGTGTCTAAACACACTTTTCATGGAAGACCCAAGTGAGGAGACAGACTTTCCATGAAGCCCTCAATATGCATAGACTCTAGAAAAGAAGATCTCTGAGCAAGCGCGCAACCTAAGGTTTATGCCAGTCCTTCCATCTTCCTCTCTGACCTTTTCTAGGGAAACGCTGCATTTGACTTCCTCATATGCCTATTTAATTAGCAATGTGAAACTTGCACAACCTTACTGGTGTCTCTGTGGTCTTCCCATCAGGGCAATGAGTAGAAACACACCCCAAAGGAGCGGAACATTCGTAAGTCTCCCATGCCCACGGGATGGAAAAGCGAGTGGGGAGAGAACAGATGAATGTTAATCTCTCCTCCTTGCCGCCAGCAGCAGTCTGTGCTCTCCCACGCAGGCAAGAGGGAGGCTGCACAATTTGTTGAGGCCAAACTGTCTGGAAAACTGCAAGGAGAGAAAACTGATGGCAAATTCTCTTCTCTATCTCTTCTTGTACTGTAGGGAAAGTGAAAGTCAGTCAAAGAGTTGCTGATAGAACATGAGACCACAGGGTCTTAAAGGGGCTGCTTTTATGCAAACCGCAGTGCTGGGCTATGCAGAACTCTATCAGTCCAACATATTTGCTGCCTAAAATATTCTGCTCACACACTGCTTGCACTCTGACTTCTTATGGAAAATACTTTCATTGGCAGATTAAAGTTTTTGTCTGATCATAAGAACACAAAAAGGACCTGATACCACTCCATTACAGATGTGAATTCACAAATGTAGGACTTCTCTGCAGCCTACATGATTCCAAACACCTGCTTCCTAACCACGAGTAGATGGCCAATAAGCACATGAAATACTGAGCTTGGAGCAGTTCCACCACAGACACTTCTTTAACTGATCTGTGCCTCAAAGGTGCCTGTCAGCACACAGGGCTGTACATGTGCCAAACGAGAGCATGGGGGAGAAGCTCCAAGAAGGAAACAGAAGTTTGTCTTAGATTAGCACAGCTCACTCAAGTGTAGTGCTATGCTCAGATTTGGTTTTGATTTGCAAACCTTGCTGTCATTGGCTAAGAGGATGTTTCAAGTTTGGTTAAAATAGGCAAGAAACAAAAGCCAAAAAGCTGAAACAACCACACAAATGAAATTAGCCTAGCAGCAGTAGGTACCTTTAAAAACTATGCAAGATGCACATTTCTCAAATCCCGTTTTAAAGCTTACTTTTCCATCTCCCCTTCCAGCTGGATGGGCACCTCCCAGGTCTTCAGCAAAACATATTCAAAAAGCAGAGAGAACAAAAGGAGAGTCTCTCTGCTGCAGCAGTTTGAGACATCATCAGTCACCTCTGACCTTCATTGAGAATCCCTCCCCACCAACCCCAAATCCATACTACAAATGTGTTGCCTGTTGAGATATCTTAGAAATAAGCCAAGCCCAAGACAAACTTGGCTCCAAAGAAATTTCAAATGGCATTCTAGTGAGCTGGTGGCATATTTCCAGTTCCCACTGGTAATTCCAGAATTTAGAGTCCTGGAGTCACCATATTGCCTGGAGACTGTAGATCCTACCCTCAAACACACGTGCTATCATTGCAGACATGGTTTTGATGACTACCTGTCCAGCAGGAACCACTCCAGAGAAACCACTTGCTTACTCTAGCTCACAATAATCATAGTAGCAGAGACATACTACAACCAGATCTTGATCATGGGCAAGGAGAAAGTTCTTTGGGTAATCTAGAGAAGGAATCTGAATCTTAAAGGCAAAACTTCAGTGAAGAACGAGGGGGGAAAAACCCGCTATTTAATGTTAGCATTTATTAATGTTTAGCCTTCAACTGTGGATAAACACAGAAGAATCTCTCTGCTTGTGCACATATTTAAATGACTGTTTACACATGAAGTCCAAAAGGATGTCCTCATTTTATAAATAATTTGATCTGATGACTACATCAGAAAAAAGTGCAACTTAAGGCTACATACAGAGGCAAAATACTTGGCTACTAATGTCTAAACACAGTGGGAAGGGGGGCAAAGACTAAACATCAGAGTCACTAAAACTCAGCAAATGGTTTATAATTGAAGCTAAGTGCATAACATGGTGCACATTCAACATACACCAAACTGCAACTCTCCTTAAACGTATTAAGCTGTCCTTTCCAGTAAGTCATTTAAGTATCCAAGATGAGAGTCTCCTAAATGCAAACACTTCCTTTGCTACTTATACCTGACCACATAAGCCATCCAGCAATGCCTTACTCCTCCTGTGTGAGAAGCACAACACCCCACACAGCACGCTTGGGGAGCCACAGGGCCAGGCAACACACAGCATCAGGAGAAGCTGAGACTTCTCGCACAGAAATGAGGAGAAAAGGTTCTCAGAAGATTTATCTGAACTCAAAGCCTGTGGTTTTGTTTCCCTTTGTCACATGCTCCTGTACGTGCATGGAGATGGCTGTAGTTACATGTGTGTGCACTTTGCTTAAGATCAATCACTCTGCATGTCAGTTCAATGGGGGAAACAATGCACACAAGAAACTCTTTATTACCCTATGAAGAAATACTATTTCCAGGTGAAATTTCCTCTTCAGTTTAGCCAAATGCACAAACTTAGTTTCCAGGTATTTTTCTGAACTGAGAACCTGTAAACAGCACTGTAAGAATACTGTCAGCAGTCTCCAAAGAGGATCAAAGTATTTGCTACCCCAAATTTTTTACAGACTTCCTAAACTGAAAAACGGATGGGATTTTTTTTATGTTCTCTATTTACCGTTGCAAGCCTTAATGCCAGGTCATACTCTACATAAATTGCCTCTTACTTTAAGCTCAAAGCATGCCCTTGTGCAATCAAGGGGCCTGCATGCAGAAGAAGGGAACAGAGGATTAAAAAAAAGGCAGCACACATGTAATTTTGTGGAGCTAATTTTCTGTAACGATTGATATTGTATATAGAGTATCTGATATTCACTATCAGTAAGGAATATCTCACAAGGAAGTACAAATATGTGATTTCAAGAAAAACTACATTTCTGACCAAGGAGCAATGAGGACTGCAAGCATTTTACTTCAGATCAGCAACCACACGTGGTAAGAAAGGCCTGCCAGGATGTGATCCTTAATTATGACTTCATCCTGCACAGCTCCCTTGAAAAAGGATCAGCTGAGACATCTTGCCCAAAGCAGCTTCTACAGAGCACAGCTCAACCAAAGAGAAGACCAGGATGCCAAAAATAACAATAAAAGTTTTCCCCACAAGTAATGAGGTATCCCTTATAATTCAACCCTATAAAACCAGATTTATCAAGTTCTAAATTAGGTTGCAGCAATATTTCATTGCACCATAAATCTTTCTTACACCCTAGTAAAGATGCCTAATAATTTAATATGCCATAATTTTATTTTTTTAATATGGAACTCATCAAAAATTGCCTGAAATAGGCATCTCTTCTACAGTCCATTTTCTACATACGTACAGACTCCAAAATGTAACTGGTTTGTATTTTTTGCAAGGAAAATCGTTTGCAAAATGCATTTACATGTAGACTACCAAAGGTTGTAATTATCTCTCTTGGGCATCTTAGGTAGGTCAGTGAGCATCCTACAAAGGCTTCTGTATTATCTATGATATTCATTCAGCATCATTTTTTTCGAAAGCTATACAACCTCCTTAAAAAATTACACCAGCAAGTAAAATTTTCAGAAGAAAAAGTGGGTTTCCAGAGTCAGAAATTTCCAAAACCTCTTTTTTTTACTTTTTATTAAAAGTTCCACAGTCTTATTTTTGCTGAAATAGATTAGTTCACAAGAATGCTGAATTCCAACTGCCTCATGTACTTCTATTTCAGTGGATAACATGCACCTCACATAATGACTTCAAATAAAAAGAAATAAAAGCGGAAGATATTTAAAGGGGGGGCGTGAGATACTGCCAGTACTTGTTATAAAAATTTCTAATTCCCATTCCCTCCCAACTAATCAGGTCTGTAATAAAAGAAACACTATTTCAAAGCAGTTGCCATGCCAGGACTGTAAAAAGTTAAAAATATGATCACATCAAGTGCTATGAAAAATACACATTTTTCCTCATGAAATAGATATGATGAAAACACCTCTAGAACTTTAAGACTGCTCAAAGTTTGAAAAAACAGTGATGTCATTATTTTCCTTCTGCTTCTGAGAAGTTTACATCCTTGCTTCCTGCTGCCTCACTTTACTTTTCTTAACCCAAGAAACGCAGGACAGGCACCACAGCACTGCAGCGCTGGGAGCACTGGAGACAGTCAGGACAAGTCCATTTTACATGTCACCAAGCCTCCCCTAAGAGCAATTCAATAAAAGTTGCACTTCCAGCAATTCAATAAAAGTTGCACTTCCAGAAGCTAAAATAAAAGGTGAACTGTCCTCTTATTTGCTGTGTCTCTATGAGTACACAGTCTGCCTTTTTGTTTCTTTACCCTGCTCAGTCAAGGGTCACAAGCAGTGTATGGAGAAGTTAATTTGTGGTCCTGATCCTGCAAAAGCCCACGAGGAAAAGGCCCCAGAAAGCAGCTCAATGCAGCAATGAATGCAGCAATGAAGACATGTTTCACTACTCTGCTTATCGCATCATTGCACTGCCTGGCGTGGAGTCTTGATACAGGGCTTAAGTCAAGATAGTGAGTGTCACAACCATTTCACAGCTTGCTGGCAGATCATAGAGACATTTTTAAAGACAGAAGAAATACAGAAAAAAAGTGGGTTGGGCTTTTTTTTGAACTTCACATGCTTTACACTGGGGCAAGGCATTAACAAAAATGTTATTTTAGGTAACTGACTGACTCATTTTTTGCTAAAATTAAAATTTATCAACCAATTCCTAAAGAGCCAGGCAATCTAAAAGCAGTTCCATGCAAAAAAGCTGAGTTCATACTATTCAAGGAACTTCCTAACCTTGATTTTTAGGCTAACATACAGCCAAGCTTGACATTTCTCTCTTGATTTCCACACTGAAACAGCAAGGACTTTATTTTCCCCTTTACTTCATTTACCAAACTGCCGAGTTTTCTGTGCTGCACATTTCCCTCAGGGGTGCTCAGGCTGGGATGCCCCTGGAGAGCGAAGGCTGTCTGTCTGGTGGGCTTCTCAGAGGCTGGGGCAAGGGGGAGGTTGTATTTTCCTTTTTCAAATGCTGGGACTAAGACTGGTAATGGGAAACTGCTTAGTTAACTAATTCTCCCCGTATTCCCAGGAAACTATCTGTCTGAAAAAGATATCTTTTAATTAAAAACAAAACAAAAAAGCCCCTCATTAACCGTCTTGTCTAAGATTAATGCCCAGCAAGTTTTGCCACAGTTTTTAAGAACTGGGTTGGCTCTTCCAGCCAAGGACAAAGTGAGGCCAGACCCTGAGAGCTGTTGGGTTGATACTGATTTGCAAGAACTCCATGAAGCCAAGCAAAATTATTCTGTTTTTATTTATAGCTCCACCAATAAATGCAAAATCTGGTAAAAACGCTTTTCAGATACTGGAACTGTACAAGCCATATAAATTTCCTTCTAGACAATTTCTGACATTTGAATTGCTCAAATAAAGAAAGGAGCCATCTCAATACCTGTTTTTCTAAATTTGCTTCTCAAGCATCTCTGTTAATTCAGTGCATCTACATTTAAAGCTTACGTCTGTTATTCTACTCTGTGCTTTGTATTTTGCAACATCTGTAATTGTTTATATACATAAAACGCATATCAGAATTTGTTTATTTTTAAACAAGTGGCTGTGTAAGTAATACAAATATCTGACCTTGCATTACCAACTCACTAATACTCCAAGCATGAATTTTTATTCACTTAGCACTCTTCTTTAAAACACACACACATATCCCAAAGGAAAAACACACAAGAAAATACAAAATCTTATCCTTTAGAGTAATATTTACTTACTAAGAAAAGTTATTTCCCTTAACTGGAACATTTTTATAGCTGGGAAAACAATTCATAAAGAATTTACTACATTCACATGCTTGTACATCTATTAGTTAAAGTATTTCCCAAGGAAGTTTAACTAACAGTTATGTCTAACATGCACAGTCATTAAATACTGCTGTCCACAAAATACTACAAACAAAACTATTTGTATAAACAACAGAAGAAAGATAACCTGTTTATCACACTGGCTGATTATCTCACCAATCATATTCAGCTTTTATGGCATTCTAAGTGACAGTATAAATCTTTAACAATCACAGCTTTGATCAGTCTTTGTACCTGACAGACTTTGCACCTACTACTTCCAAGGCATTTAGTCTTGATTTTGAAATCAAGGTACACCAATTAAATTAGTCAAATCCTCAACACTTACTAATCCCCTTCCCATCTTCCAACGACCAGAAATACCCAAAAACAACTGAACTCCAACACCTCTTCCCAGAAGTACACTTTCTAGGTTTTCATATACAACAAAAGCTGGAACTTGGCTCAATTTGCTAACTGCATTTTCAAATTAGAAGCCAGGAAATTAGTCATGGTAGGGCAGCATCTCTAGGGGACAGTTTGGTGGCCACCAGCAAGATGCGTGTGGAAGGCTGTGTGAGAGGGCAAGATTGGTATCTACCACTTCCTCCCTTCTAACATAGGCATTAGAAAAGCTGAGAGAGTCCTCCCTCACTTACTGTGGGCTCAACCCCAAGCACAGGGGAGGGACAGTGCAGGTATTCCCACAGCATCTTGAGAAAGGCTAAGATCAACAGACCTGGTGGGAGAAGCTCCTTGAAGCCAAAGACATGTGGTTTTGCCAGTTTGGTTAAATAGTGACTTAACTGTCTCAAGAGAGCCATACTTAGAACAATCAGACCATAGACTTATAAAGGATCACACTTGCAGGACAATCCTTTCCAGTCACAAGCAGCTACACGATAGCTGTTTGACTCAGCAAGGTCATCACAACATCCTAAAACACACCACCTCCCCACTATGGCAAACCCACAACAATGGCTTCACACCACCCCCGTCCCTCACCCCCAGTGGGGAAAGTGGGGCACCACCGTACCCCAAATAGCAAATATAATAGGAAATACAACAGCACAATCTCGCTAGGTGGACTGGGGGCTTTCTCAACACCCCAAGACCGGCACAAAGACTATGACCCAGATGCCAGTGTATGACCAGACTCACCCCAACAGCAGCAGGCCAAAAGCAGTGCTCTTCCCAAGGACATTTTAGAAGCAGAAGCAATCCAATCCAGCAGATTTAACCATTTACACCAAATGTGGGCCAGCTGCTCACAGCCAGCTCAGCCTCACCTTGCAGGCCCGTTCTCCTCAAGGACACCAGCGACAACCAACAACACTCCATCAAGATTTTTTACTACAATCTGCAAAAAGTCCATAGTGCAAGCAAGGAGACAAACATCCTGCTAGACTGAGGACATGTCAACCACTGGAGGAAGGGGAAGAAATGGAAACTAGTGGCCTGAACTACAGATGTTCAAAGCTTAATGACTGGCTGCTCTGCCTACAGGGACATAGAGGGAGTCAGAGCCACAACAGCTCTGTGAGCATGGCACAGTGAGAAGAGAACCTCATTTCTCTTCAAGGACATCATACTTCCTAAATGATCTCAGGCAGCCTCCACACTGCTGCAGCACCCTGACCTCACAAATGCCTTCCAAAGGCTGCAGCCTAGTGCTTTGGCCTGTGCTGCCTTCTCGTGCTTGCCTCTCCCCACACCTCTCACTGACTCTCCTCCTTACCTCAGTGTTTGGCGCAGGTCTGGGCACAGCAGCACTGCCCAGCACCAAGAGGTGCTGGGAGCCAACATGCTCGAGCAAGCCCAGGGGGAGCAAGAGGAAGGAGGAGCCCCCCAACAGAAGAGCGGAGCAGGGACACCAATCTTAGCAGGCAGCAAACACAATTTGGCCAAACCTAACTACCCCATCTGCAATCCCAGTTTCAGTGGGCTGCTGACTTCAGACTTCATAGGAAAGTAATTGTTGTGAACGATGCTGTTCTGCTTTATCCTCATTAACATCACTTGCTTATTTTTTCAAAAGCAGAGATGCTAACTATCACTTCTGCTCAGGGCTGTGTAACACAACTAGAGGCTTTCCTTTCCCACACTGAGAAGCACCTTACAGGAAAGATTTTAGCTGTCTGTACTTAGCAAAGTAAGCTTTAGTCCTTTCCCTTTAGCATCTCCACCACACAAAAACCACACAGGTTAGAGCCCTTTTTCTAAAAATTCAGATGTTAATTAACAGTGAAAGGGCAGTGTTAATAACTTTGCTGTTTTTAAGCTTGCTGAGATCATACTCCATATAGCAATGAAAGAGGAAATGTCCACAACCAACAGCAAAAAATAAGCTAAAACTGTCTGTGGATCAGTGAAAAAAGGAAAAATTGATGAACAATGCAGGAACAATTAATTGGGCTATTGAGTTGTATGTACAGACATGACTGTAGACAGGGTGCATATTTTTACCACACACAAATGTGTGGTGAGTTGGAGTTTCTCATTTGCCTTCTGCCATGTTCATTTATGTAGTCTGCTCCCACGGCCCCCACCAAGAGCAGTGCTCTCCAACACCTGCACTGTCTCCTGGGGAAGGAGAAGCCTACCTTTGGACCAAATAAGAGTTCACCATTTTTTTCTGGGTATTTTTGGAAGTAAATAAAGGGCATTTCTACTAGAAACAGTTTTATCCCAGGATGGAAGATGGTACAACACAAAACTATACAGTGCCATTTGCATTTTAAACTCAACAGTTTCAAGATCAATCTTCTTCAGCTATTAAAAAAGATTCAAAAACATGCTGAGTGGAGGCAAAGCTTATACTTCAACACACTACTTCTGATATTTGAGAGGTTCAGCACAGACACTATCCCATAAACTTTCCAGCATCATATTTATGAGCACACGGACACATTTATTTCTTTGGATAGAAAACATGGAATAGATGACCATCACATCACTGGTGAAAACTGCTATGTCATAAAATAGCCCATAGCTACTGGAATTTATAAGTTCCTGTAACCAAGTAACATGTGCCAAGCCAGGCAATCTTGATGAATTACATTAGAAGCCTATAGAATTCTCAGAAATAATTAATTTGCTCAGTGTTGCATCTGCACAAAGACATACATACACTCACATTTCTGAAGGAAAATAAATTCTGACTTCTTACGTTCACGAATTTCCCCTTGAGGATACACCTGTAAGATTATTAACTGTAATAAAGCTCTAAAATGGATGCTAAAATGGTGTTTGAGGGCAGCATCCATCAGACACTCCAAAAACATACATAAGCTAAATTCTAGTGCACTATATAAAGGCAAGTTTCAGCTAGAAAGCTTTACTGTGATTTGTGGCACTTTAAAAGCACTCTTGTAACAATTTTAATAGTTTAAAATATTGGAGTTTAGTCCCAAAGAGATGTAGCTAGTGCTAAACTGCCATTTTAATGGAATTTTTGCACCCTCTCTCCATGCTCTACTTTATAAATAAACCTCTAGACTTTTTATTGATTTCTTTTAACATGATAGATTGAGCCTCTCTGGCAGAGAGGGCAAAAGAACAGCACACGAAAAATTACAGGTTCACAGTTTGTGAAAGGGACAATAACAAAACCCCCAAGAGAAAAAATTACAACACAATGCATACAGGCCTGTGTTCACTGCTTTCAGATCTGCCTTGTGCATATGTGAATATATATGTATCTGCCATGACTTCCTCACTGAATTCACCGTGAAAAATAAGTAAAACACATACAGTTGCATGATGTGCTGCACATCCTTTCAGTTACAAAGCCTAAACTCCACTTCAGCGTGCCTGACTTGAGTAGCTGTGCTCTGAAGTGGTGCAGGACATGCCATCAAAATTATTTCAAAGATTTTGTAGTAGTCCAAGGTTGACGTTCTGCAGATGCATAAGTAAAAACACACAAGGAAGTTTTTTCTATTGTATCTATATATCATCTATATTAGAGTAAATTAATACAGTCAGTTGGTCTTAGAGGGTCCTGTGCCAGACAGCTCACGAGGATACTGTCCTGCTGACCCAAATTCTGCAACCAGCTCTGCCCATGTGGGCACTGCCAAGTGCACTTGTGGTCAAGCTGTGAGATCACTCCTCCTCCTACGACCCAGCTCAGAAACATACTACAGAAACACCATGGCAGAATAAAAGCTTACTACCCCTGTGCATGGATGTCCACCCACAGGAAGGAGAAACTGTTAGTTTTCTGACACAGAGACAGACCTACTTTAAGTCGTGTGATCCAATTCTCACTTGCCAACATTATGCAAGGGATAAGCAGAACAGCTCATACCACAGGTTTCTTTCTTACACAGGAAGAACATGAAGGACAACCAAACAAAAAAGCAACAGAATACAGGCAGCAAACTAAACTAGGTAAGTACAGTCAAAAATATTTAGCAGCCTTTTGTCTTTATCCTGTTTGGTTTACCTCTCCTTACTGTATTTGGTTTACCTTACTCCTTACTGTATTTTTTAAATTCTGGATATATTCACTATATATGTGACTAGATTAAAAAGATTCCTTGAACACATGACTGTGCAATATGATTTAAATTCTTTGCAAGATCTCACAAACTACTGTGTGCTTAATTTTAGAAACAAGGACAACAAAAAAAATAAAAAACCCAACAACGTCTGCCATTTCCATATGTGCTCTATATTTCACTAGTTCTTTACCATAAATGAAGAAAGAAAAAAAAAAAAAACCAGACCAAAAACCTCCCCACAAAAGAATGTTAGGGACATTATGTCTTTCCTGACACTTTGAAATACAAGGTACTTCTGACTTGTTGGCAACCTAGACATCTGTTACACCAAGCTGCCCCCAACTGAAACACAGGAGTGGTAATTCAGAGAGCTATTTGTGGAGATGTGAAGATGATGTGACAGCAGTATCATGGATGCTGGGGGATTCTGGTCACACAATGACCCAAAATGATTTTCAGTGGACACAGCTGCACCAT
Source organism: Passer montanus (assembly GCF_014805655.1). Taxonomy (NCBI): domain Eukaryota; kingdom Metazoa; phylum Chordata; class Aves; order Passeriformes; family Passeridae; genus Passer; species Passer montanus. The sequence goes on along the minus strand of NW_024358722.1, from coordinate 11,318,926 downwards.
TCCAAGTCCGGAGCGACTACAAGTCTCCTCAGATCCTCCTCTTGGTGGCTGCTTCTCAGATGATGGAAAGAGATGCAACATCAGCAATTACTATCACAGCAATGATCCATGGAATGCAATGCACAAACGTGCAATGTAACAGCAACCAGTTACACAACCTGAACAGCTCGGGATGCTTGACAAACACGGGGGGAAAGGCAGGTTCAGAGTGGGAGTCTGCCAGACGCAAGATTTCATGTCACATCTCAAACCAGCCCTGCACCACCCAAGTCACCAAGCAGGGATGCAACACATATCCAATTCTGTTCCTGGGGGCTGGTACACACGCACATCAGAAGGGACTTCATGTTTTCCCTGATTTAGCCAAACCACATATACAGACCCAAAACTAGACCTCTTGACTACTACTTGAAGGTCACATCTCTACAAGTGGACAGTGGAACTGAAAGACCAGCACTGCTACCAATCATGCTGCTGCTCTGTGAGGAACATGACCTTCAGAGGCCAATGCTTTCAGCCTGGTCTTTTTGCTGGTGCTTAACACACACAATTCTTTAATCCCATTAAGCATCTGATTTTTAAATACCGCTCCGCCTTGGCTCAGAGGCACCTGCTACTGACAATTATCAGAGAACATATGTAAGAAAAAAAAATAGCATATGGCTATACAAATAACTGCAGCAATGAAGTGCTCCTCGCAAGCTCTAAAAGAGACAAGTAATTGCAGCGGCTCTGTGGTGTGTGCGAGCACTGACCGCTCAAACACACAGGGTTACACCAACACGTGCCCTCCCAGCACATCCCCAGCCCTTCCCCCTGCATCCCCTTGCTCTTGGCTACGGCAGAAAAAGAGTTGTAAAAAAATACAAAGTGTGTGAATGGATATCAGTATGTTTCACATGCCATCAGCCCAATCCAAAGCTGTTCCTGCAAGTCTTCCTGCAGGCCTCCTTGCCTTTCTCCCTGGGCAAAGGGCACTGACTGAGACACACAAAAGAAGAGAAATCTCTCCACATCCATTGAATTGTCAGATGAGTTTGTTTCGCTGTGTTTTTTGGGGTTTTTTTTTACGTTATTGGGATGAGTCCCATCCTTACAGCCTCAGCCTTCCCAAAATAGTAAAGATAAATTAAAATGCTCTACATATGGGACATTATGGCTGGAAGTTTAGCAGGAGAGTTAGAACACCGGTTGTCCTTTTGTCTCTGTGCACACTGGTACCACCAGCAGCTTGCTACCAAGTCTGCTGCACTCAAATGCACAAATTCAACATTTCTCCCTTTTCTTAATGTATTTATTTTTCCTCTGGGAAGTGACTTACTTTAAAAATTGCTTTGTGATTAAAAAACATAGCAATCAACTTTTCAAAATGTCAACTTTAATTTGATTTTTGTTTCCCTCCTCCCAGGTCCTCAGGCTCTCACAGGAAACCCCTATGCCTCCATTTTACACTCTGCCACAGCTGTAGATCTACATCAACCCCAGAGGGAAGCTCCAAAACCTGGAGATTTCTGGTAGAGATGAGGAGCTCTCAACTCCCTGACATGGAGCTCAGCTCTGCACATGGGACATTCAGCAACAACGTAAGAGCTTTTTTTACTCAGTCTCACAAGGGCAGGTTTTGCCCTGCAGGGCTACAGGGACATAACCTACCCAACAATGTGCCACAGCAAACTCCTGACCTGGTCACCAGAAGTGCCAAAAGGCACAGTGCTGTCCTTCGGATGCTTCTGCCGCAGCAGGGATCCTGGAACAACGCAGCATTAGGGGGCCACCCAGTCTGGCTGCACACAGAGAAGGAAAACAAGCTACATTCCCACCATTTTCAAAAGGTTTTACACCAGATCTTCATTTCTCCTCATCGCACAAGATTTTGAACATTTACGATGAAGTTATCGATGTGCCACAGTCAGCAAAGGAAGACTTGCAGCACAGAGCTATTGCTCAGTTAATAACCCAACAGCGAGGAGGAAAAAACCTCTGAATTTAGCATGGCTGATGTAAGCTGTGATGTCATTTCCACACATAGGCTAGTGAAAAAAAAAATTTTTTTTTTTCAGATCCAAGATACAGAGATATGTAAATTGCTTGGCTTCCATTTCAAATAAATAGTGTGAGATAACCCCAAAACTTAATAATGCTTTCAGCCTTCACTCCTGCTCTTCAGAAGACTCAAAGCCTTCGACAGGATCAGCTCACTGGGAGAGCAGTGTGCCAAACCACTTGTACAGGCACGCACCCTCAGCACCGTCCCACCCAGCAGTGCCAGCACAGTCTGGTTCTCACTCTTCAACAAAATGTTTGGTTTGGGCTTTTTTTTTTATTTTGGAGGAAGTAATTTTAAAGAAAGAATAGGAAAAAAAATTTTGCTCTAACAGCTGTAAAGGATTTTTTGGCATAATTATGGGCAAAATTAACTATTCTCTAAGGACAGATTAAACAAGCCAAGCAAAACAGGTCAGAAGATCAGAGAGAAAGGACATCTTAGAATTATGAAAGATGCTCAGCTAAATTAACAAAAAGAAAAAAAAAAGGCACCAACAAAAAAAAACCCTTCAGCCAAATAGAAGAAACTGCTGAAAGAACAATTTGAAGGTACAAAGAAATTCACTTACTAAATTTGGGTAATTCAGGAAATGCTGCAGAATAATTTTACCACTTTTAAAAAATAATTACTTTCTTTAAATTTCCCCCCCCCCCCCCCCCCCCAAAAAAAAAGGTAACTTCTTAATAGGAACTTTGCTGTAAGTGCTGTGCTTACCTATTATGCCAGTAAAGAATTTCAGAACTTGAGAACATTTATAAGAAAATTCAACCTGGAGGGTAATTTTCCTGAAATTTCTGTTTGGCAAATGAAAATAGTGTTTTCAACAGATGAATATCCTTCCCTGTAATTGTTATTCTGTTGCCATCATGTAAATTGGTGTTTTACACAAATGCAGCTTGAAACCTACCTACTGAAAGAAAAACAATCCAAGATAAAACCAAGCTGCACAGAACAGGGTAGAACAGTACTAATAACATGTAAGCACAGGTTTCTAAATAGTAAAAAAGAGGTCGTTGCATAATTTATTCATTTTCCTACCAGTTTCACAGATGAAGATAGCGGCACCATGAGATAGCCAAAATATTTTTTTTTGCCTTTAGCTTAGTAATTTACAAGCCTTTGAGTTTCACTGTGTTTTGTTATTGTTGTTCACTGGGAAAATACTGTGGAAATAACATTTACCTGCATTCTCAGTCTACAAAGCTTGCTAAGTGCAGCTCCATAGAGACACATCCCCAGCAAGCACCACACAGATTTACCGTAAATTGGTGACTAATCCTTACAGCTTACCCTGTACGTGCATCACTGAGTCAGCTTGAAAGTTTGTTCATTCACTCAAACACCACTTCTTCCACTCTCCTCTCTCTCTGATCAGCAGGCAGGTGTGAAATCTGCCTTTCCTCCATTCAAGGAGAGCTTCTTACTGCCTGAACAGGCAAAAAGGTGCAGGTACAAAAACTTGCTGCTCTTGTAGAGGATTGCCCTAAGAAAACGCACGCTTGCCTACAACAGCATAAAACCAAACAGACCAAAAAAAGAAAGCCCTACATTTGCTTTCAGCAAGAAACTTCTGTGTATGGAAGGAAGGAGCCCTGCAGGGAGGGACTCTCCAGGGGGCACAAGCTGACCCTGCTACTGGAAAAACTTCCCGGTTCCCACATTTGGCAATCTAACATACACAGCCTGCGAGAAATGCCCAGTTTAAATTTTACTGGTAACAAAAGCAGTAGCAAAATAATGCAGGTACATATTCTAGATAGCTGTAATGGCCATATATGACTTTGTATTTGCTGAAGCCTAAAATAAGATGCCCCATTCTTTTGTTCTCTTTTTTCATTTCTCGCAATTTACATAATTAGCAGTACGGATTTTCCAGAAATAACCTGAAAGTAAAAGTTCTACCTGAAAAAAAAAAAAGGAAGAAGAAAAAGAGCTGTTTATGCAAAGGATAGAGTGGGGCTTAAAATGTAAGGATTTTCCTTGCAGAACCGAAGCCCATCATCCTTTGTAATTATGATACTTCAACTAGAAGAACACAATTATTACAAAATAAAATAATTACAACAAGAAGCTGCAGTCAGTCATACAGAGAGACGCAACCTTGCACCTTCTTTCAAACAGTCACACAGGTAGTTCAACCAACTATAACAAGAGCAGGCATTGCTACAGATGACTAAAAATTGAAAAATCTGATCCAAAACTGAGCACACAATCAAACGGAAGCCTTCCCATCAGCCAGCTTTATGTTGAAATCTATGTGCCACTGCCCTGTAATGTCTGCACTGGAACCTTACTCGTTTTGGACCATCGCCTACTGGCTGAGAGGTGGCCTTTAAAACCAGATGAGCCCATGTTATTTTAATGAACCCCTACTTTAACTAACGATCGAGCAGTTAGCCTAGGGATTGTATGCTGACAGACTTCCACCATCAAAGTACAGCTCCTTTCAAAAATTAAAGTAATTCTGTGGTATTAGTCTATCATTTATGTATATGCATGCAACGTCCAGATTAAAACTTCTGAAAGTTGGAAATCGTTGAAATAAAAGTCTGCTAAGACTTTATTTTATCATTCCCAATCATGTTAAGCAGTACCTTACTTTGCAGGCAACCACATTTGGCTTAACTTACATTCTTTTCATTAACAAAACAGTACTTAATCCAATGTCTTTTTTCTGTGAACCTCCCTTTTCAGGTGTATTATTTCTTTAAATCTAAAGCTGTTTTCAACTTCAAAGACCAACTTTTTACTACAAGCAATATAGAAGCAGTAAAATTCATCCTCTGCAATGCATCTTTGGTTTTCAAGTATATAAACGGTGAAATCTTTTTTTGTTTTACCTGCAAGGCATATTCTCTTATTCATGCTCTTTCATTATAATAGCAGCAACTTTTTCTAAAGTATTAAAGTTAATTATAAACCATCTTTTACAAAATTTCATAGTCCTAGAAAACCTTCTTTCCCTCACTTTAAAAAAATGTTGCCACTCATTTTTTAATGTTATCGAACTCATACAGACAGCAGCAATACTTTCTCATTGTGATCCATGCTGCTCGCATACCAATTTACAAAATTCTGACAGCATAAAACAAGCTTAACTGACCAAAAAAAAAAATTCAGGGAATCACTGTTCACCACCACAACTGAGAAACTCCTTTAAAGTCTTGGAAACACAGCATCAATGGAAGAATGAGAGAGAATTTGTCAGCCCATACTTCTGCAAATATTTTAGCTTAGAGGAACTACAGCCACCTTAAATGGATATATGCCCCTGCCATATTCAGAAATATGAGTTTAACGTAGTTATGAATATGAATCTCACTTCTCCAGACATAAATTGCCTGCTAATTTAGAAACCTCTCTCCACTCCCCCGCTCGGTACCTGATGCTTTGCCATGCAGACTTATTGGAACCCATGGCGATGGTGTGCAGGGCATTCCTGCAGATTGGGACAGAAAGGTCATTAGTGCTTCTCTGCTTGTGCTCAGAGACACCTTCTAACAAAGCAGACACTTGGTTCCTACAGCCTGTCTTACCTTGGCGTGATCAGGGGAGAGAAAGCCCTTGCAGACAGAGGTAAGAATGCCATTTCTGATGGCATTCCTTGCCATCAAATGCCTCCATGCAAAGATGGCATCTTGCCCTATTTGGCATGCTCCTGCTCGTGGCAAGTGTGTTGCCAGAGAGTCAGAACTTCAAATAGCTTTACTCAACCCTTTCAAATAAAGTATCCCAGCTCAGCATCTCACCACTAAAGCATGTCAGTCTCTGAGATGGTTTTCCACCTTATTTTTGCCAGAAGCTAATTATAATATCACTGCAAGTACTTGTTTATTATCATTGCTCTGATGCTGAATTCACATTTTTACAGTGATCAATAAAAACTAAATCAGCTCACTACACACTCAGCCCACACATGAAGAAAATTAATTTAACAAGATCAAAGTTTTCTACCTTCTACCGCTGTAAAATCACAACCAGCCTGATGTTTTTTGCCAGTTATCTTTGAAGAATGATTGGAAACGAATAAAAAAATCATTCTGGAAGCATATACTGAAATTGCAGATACAGAACAGAGATAGGAGGACACATGCAAGCAACCACATGGGAGACGTCTGCTTGAATTTGAACTGCATGGCAGGCCAAAGTATCAGCGCTCTTGCAAAGCTGCACCACTCAGTGTAGCTGAACATGAAGCATTTCTTCTGTTTCACCAAGATACATAAGGGTTCCCCTGCAACGCTAAATATAAGTTTTCGAAAGGTAACCAAAAAACCCCCAAAATCATGCCACTGAGTTAACATCTGAACTGCTTCCACACATTTCCCTACAAAGGGGCACAAGCAGCAACAGAACTCCTGCGTTCAGCATTGAGCTATACATGGCGTGTACTTGTGGTTCAGGTGACTACAGGCTCCAGCTCAGCTTTGGTAATGGCCACAGAGCTCAGGGCTATTTCAAGGCCCACTGTGGCCTAGGAGTCATTGAAGATGTGCTTTCAGCCTCTCAAAAGAGTGCAACGTGCAGCCCTCTGCTTGCTGAAAGCAGCAAGGGGCCAACTCAAACACCACCATCTCTCTGCAATGTAAGCCCAGCTTGCACACTCAGGATAAAACAAAATATAAAAGAGGCAGACCAAAAAAGATGCAATTGAGACGATGTTTACAGTTTACAAAACTTTAAGTCAATATCCTAAATATTTCAGGGCTTTGGCAGCCTACATTTTAGGAAAAAGAAAGCTCAGTTTAGATATGTAGGGTCTTCCAAGTATTCCTACTTTTGAACAATGTAAAGTCTGGCCAGCACCCATTATTTTATTTAATACACTGCTACTGTTGCTAACAATGCTAATTTTAACATCACAAAAAGAGCAAATAGGTAGCAAATCTGCTTAAAAAATAACAACAGCACTATTTACTAGTCAGAATTGGTTTTTTCTGGTACAAACAAGATCTTCCACTAGGACATCTTCTCCACCAGCAGCCAGAGACAGCAAGGTAGCAGCAGAATGAAGCACTGGTGGTACAAGTCCAGGAGGCAGCCAACACCTTGCACCTACAAGCACTTTCCAAAGAAGCCCCATTTACCTCCTCCTTCTTCATGAACCACTGCACTGCCCAAAGAGTAAATAACTTTTAGTTTCTGATCACAACATGTATTAAAATCACCTCATCTTATGTCTCCAAACTTTCACAGATTTACAATGCAGTATCTCCTAACCTGCAGTATTTAAAAATTGTATTCAGAATTAAAGTACATGGGATCTCTTTTGAGGAAAAAATATTTTTACATATGGACAACATACTTCATAACATGTTTCCTGCTCCCCAATAAAATGCGTTGATTTCTGCCTGCAGAACAGAGGGCTATTTCAAGTTATGCAAAGCTCTAGCAGTATTCATTTCACGAGGATCCGCTTAAGATCATACTCTTGCAAGAGTACCTATATGCATTAGAGCCACAGGACAGCAGGTTTACCTTACTGACATTCCAGAATTGTTAAGAAAATGAAAGAAGTTACTATGTAGGTCAAGTGTGGAATTAAATTTTTTTAAAAAGCCTAATGTAGCTGTAATTGGCATAACCCTCCAAGTGTAAATAGAGATCCTTCCAGGAAAATGCACTTCTAGTTCTGATTTGGCATGTGAAACATACAGGACTGGGAAAAACACTTTCCTGCTAGTACAACTGCAACTCAGACAGGACCCTCACCTACACAGAAGTGTTGCAAAACCCCTCAGTGCCCTAATAATATTCACTATTCACCAGCAGAATTTTTGGTTTACTGAGGAAAATGTATTTTAAGTCATTTCTACACACACCAGTATTAGCTATTTTTTAGTTTTAAATATAAAAACTAGAACACAGACTTCCTTCCTATCCACCCTCATGCCCCCCCAAACACATATACACTAAAAATATATAAATAAAGGAAATGAAACTTCCCCATCAATGAAAATTGGGGGGGGCAAGGGGGGAGGGGGAGAAGAAGAGAGGAGGGAGTGGAGAACAAAGACAAAAATTACTTTTTTTTAATTTTTAAGGCATAGGACTTCATCCATTCTCAAGTTTTAAACTTGCTTTGCAGTGTTGGGTACTTTTTTTTGCACAGTCTGATGACGAAATTATTTAGGATTTGACATTCACTGAAAAAGCCTTTAAAAAGAAAGTACCTGATATAAATTCTGCACCTCAAATGGCCCCTGTCCTTTAAGAGTCCTGGTAAGCCTTGTTCTAGCCAGATGGCGTGAACAAAAACCTCACCATCAGGGATCCTTTAAAAAGGAGGTGCTGATAATTTAACATTTAACTTACACCTACCTGCTTTGCTGGGGCAATCCTTCCCAGTCTGTATTTTTGCAGTCTTTACATGCCAGGGTTAGCTAGAGTAAGTTTAAAATCTAAATCTGAGTTTTTCCTTTTTACTGAACATGAGATTTTTGACAAAGGGAGGGCAGGGAAGGAGTCAAAAAAGACCATCTACAACAATCTTGCTTTGCCATAGTTGCAATGAACTTTAAACATGAAGAGAAAAAATGGCAAATGAAAACAAAACCTTGCAGCTCTGTACTTCAAGGACATATCACAATGCGGGCTCTATAAAAAATCTTACCATGAGCAGTTGATGAGGGGAGGGAGGGGAAAGCCAGAAACCATTTTCTTGCTGAACTAAACAGACAGGAGAAAATTTGTGACAAGACCCAGGATGGCTGCTTTAGACATTAGTGGGGTGTGGAAACTTGGCACTTGTCACCGTGTGCCTGGGAAGTGACAACAGCCCACCTGAGCAGTGGATGGGAAGCCGAAGAGAAGCAATTTGTCTGAAATTCTAACAAAATTTAAACTGTAAAGTGGAGAATGACAAACTGAAATGAAATTTGAAAAAAAAAAAAAATCAACTACCTTTTGACTCTGTCTCATATCAGGATTTTGGGTCTTTCCAGAGCAAATCATCCGTCAATTATGAAAACTTAGGTGGGCTGTTCATGTGCGACACATTACTCTTTGTTACAGAGTAAGCTGAAACCACAAGACTCATTTCACTCAGAACCTCAAAATATAACTAACGCTCCAGGAGTATTCCAAAACCCAGCAACACCCCCACTCTAATGCAAAGAGTTTAAACTTAAAAAAAAAAATATCAAATACTATTACACAGTAATAAGGTATATATTTAAGAGCATGTCCTGGGTTCCCCAAACCATTAGCCTCTCAAGAAGAAAGTAACATAAATTATGTATTTTCCTTCAAGTTTCTGTGGCAGCAGGTTGCACCCTGAGCACATTTTCCAGTTTTTCCCCACACAAATCAGTGGTTTGGGGTTTTTTTCTGCTGCAGTTTTGAGCAGGTCCAGGTGAGCCCACATCCCCACCATCATGAAGTGACACAGACAAGCCAGAAAGAGAGAAAAGAAACTGCTATCAAAACACTATTCCTTCTGCCCACAGAAACCAACATCCAACAAGAACCAGTGTCAGTATGAGCTGCTGGCAGACTGCGTCACCCACTCTGTCCTCCTGGCCAGCCTGGACATACAGAGACAGCAGCAAGGAGATGATGGTGCAAGAGCCCATTCTCAGCCTTTCAGATCTAACAGGAGATACTCCCACAAGCTCCATAGTTAACCTGGTGCCTAAACCCATGCTGCTCAAAAGCAGTTTCAGTGAGTCTCTTTAATCTGCTTGGTTTCAAGCAAAGAGTTTTTAAAGACAAAAAAACAACCCAATAAAATTGTTGCTACTGATCTTTGAGTCAGGTTCAGACCTACTCACTGAAGGAAGAGTCGCCTTTCTTAAAATATATTTGAATGTGCTATTTTAGTCTTTATCTTAGAAGGCCCAATTTCCCCTCACAGCCCTGCAAGTGATTACAATAATAGGTTTCTCAGAGATGGACAAGTTAAGAAGAGGTTTTGTAACTTCACATATAGCAAAACATATGGAATTTGCTGCCTGCCTTTTCCTTTGGTTTTGAATGGAGCACCCCCAGTCCCTCCCAACTCTACCCTTGGAAGCAGTGCCATGCAAGTCCGTGTGGCCCCTGTGCTCCTCACCTTATGTAAATAACCACGGGTGTGGCAGCTACGCCAGGCAGAACTCACACGTGCACTTGAAGATGCTTTTGCCTTCTTCTCTCAGATGGAGGGCAGGCAAAAGGATCGGTTAATTTCAGGGACAGGAAAAATGGTAATTTTGATGATAATTTTTTATTGGAACTATGTAGCTCTCAAAAGAATGCAAGGGGAGGAAACAAATTGTTTCCACACCAACCATTATTTTGTGTTTGTCAAACGCTGCTTGCTTTAAAAAAAAAAAACCCCAAAAAAAAACAAACACGTATTTCTAAGGAAGCTGAAATGAAACTGCCTTATCTCACAGTTATTATGACACATATTAAGGAGGCACAACGCAGGGCCCTTCTTTTTTTACACTGTCCCATTATAATATTACCAAAGAGAGAGAAGGGCCTTCTCCAACACTTGGCAGAATAAGTTTTTAGGTGACATATCCTCCATTTGATTAGAACAAACAAACAAAAAAAAAGATCAAAATATTCACAGCAAAATATTAACTTACTGTTTTAGTAGGAAACCTACAGTACTTTACAGAACTGCTCTTGTATTTTTCTCACACTCCCTGCCAGATGTCAAGTTATGAGCACAGTTTATAATTGCAAGCCTCACTGTATCACCTGAAGAATTAAAATGGCCACAAGAAGAGAAGGAAGTTTTGAGTTTAAAATCTAGGAATTCCTTTTTTCTATCTAGGCTAGTTGAGCACTACCCAGAAGCAAAACAAACCTAAACAAGGACTTACTTTATGGTCTTAATGAATACTGGAGGATTCTCAATAGGCAGGTCATCATTAGTAACATACAGGTTGAGAAAATGAAATGGCTTAGAAATGGAGACTGTTTCAGTCTATCGAAATACAACATGAGTCAATGTTAGGTAGAGAGGTTAGTCATGCTGTGGTTTATTTATGCTCATGTTGGCCCATGATACTAAACACTGGAGGCAGGATGCCTGCCTAGCTACCTGTGGCCTCATCCATCTTCCCCAGGGAGGGATGCCAACGGCAGAACATACACTGACACAGCAGCTTGATTAAGCTCTGGTGTTTTCACATCACCAGAAGGCCAGTTCTCCAGCTCACACTCAGGCTAAGTTTCAGTGAAGTGCATTACTTGTATTTGAGTTCTTTTGGCATTTCAAGATACACGGGTTTGACCACCACACCACAGTGCTGCTCAGGTCCTCACTAAGGTCTCCAACTTTAGAAACACAAGCTGCTAATCGATGGCAGAACAGATTATTCTAGAGTGTTCATTTGCACCAAACTTTTTAAGTAGGCTATACTTAAGCCTTTAATTTTTCCAAAGATTATCAGAGTATCCTCTACAGAAGAAAGAAAGTGCATACAACACGTTTTCTTCATATAAAAAATCACTCATCTAAAGTCTAGGAAAAAAGTCTTTATTTGTTTTATGCAAAGCTGCATAGTATGCATGCATAGAGCATGTGTGGAGCAGCCCTCCTATTGTTATATGTGTGCCTTCGACAACACTTAGAAAAAAGGTAAGGTACCAGCCAGGGCATATTAAATTTTGTAACTTCAGAGGGCAATAAAGCAAAATAGGTCATTTCTAGATAGATACACCTCATTAATGCAACAGCTCCATTCTGATCCAACTGAACATCCAAGACCACGAAGCAGATAAACGATGACAGCAAACAGCTGCACGTACCACATGCAGGAACAACTCATGCACACGCTGACATTGTAATGATGGGTCACTTCATCATGACTCTATACCCTGAGTGATGGCAGCAGACAAATCCCTGGTCCCCAGGGAAGCTCTGCGGGCCAGAGGCCCAAGCAGGATGGGTACAGGCAGCAGAGTGGCCCTACCGAGCAGCCAGGCCAACCCAGACAGGCGAACTCTCTCTTCCCATACCACAGTAAAATTGTAGCTACCAAAGGCATAAAACTCCCCCCTCAGTGATTACATGCTTAAAACATTAATCATGCAGTTAAACACTTCACAATATTTTCCATAAATATTAAAGCTACAGGTCATCCTACGTATTTTACTGCCATCATGTCAGAATGTACGAACCTCACCTGTAACTATCTGAATAATGACCAGCACTGATGCGCAAGGACAGCAAGTGCAGGTCAGATTTTACTGGACGAAGGCAATAACCCGGCTAGGCTTACATCTCGATCAGTCAAGCCTGGTTAGTTGACAGGCAGACGTGAAAACCACTCTGTAAAGTCAGCAGAAGGATGAATAGGCATTATCCATTTATTAACTGGTTAACTGCCGATTAATTTCACTTGCAAATCGCCTCTCCGGTATTTAAACACCTGGCTGAGAGTTTTTGTTCCTCACCACCCCGTAATTTTGACGGGCCAGAAAAGCGGAGCGCCCCTCCAGCGCCCAGCCCGCCGCGCTCCTCTCTCCCGCAGGAATGGAGGGAGAAATCCCCATTCCTCCGACACGAGCTCGCCCCACGCGGTGCCGCCCGGGAAGGGCTCCACAGCCGAGCGCCGGCACCGCTCCACTCCCAACACTGACACCGAGACGGCACCGAGCGCGCTGCGGGACGAAGGACGGGAGGAGTAGCGCTTGGGTCGCCCACTCGTGTCACGGGCCGTGACGGGCAGCGCGGCTCGGAGAACTTCCGCGGCGAGCCGAGCCGAGCCGAGC